>NC_084846.1:15000-615000 GCF_033115175.1 Lepus europaeus | reverse complement strand
ATTTTCCCGAGAGAGATTTTCTATTTTGTCCATTAAGGATTTCTGTGGTTCAAGAATTTGTTTTTGAGAACTTCTTAATGTTCTTATCAATTTTTTGAGATCTGCTTCTTGCATTTCTTCAATCTCCTCATCTTAATAATCTTGCATTGGGGTGTCTTTTTCATTTGGGGGTGTCATAGTGTCTTCCTTGTTCTTGTTACCTTGGTTTTTGCGTTTGTTGTTTGGCATGTTGGAGATATTTGGTTTCTTCACTGTGGTGTTTTTTCTTGTTACACTATGGCTCTATATTAAGTGGACTGTCTGCTTTCGGTGGAGCCTTAGAGGCTTGAGATGAGTGTGGACTGAGAGCTGTGTTTGGTTCCTCAGGGCTGAGGGTGTGTCAAAGATGACACTCCCAGGTTAGGCGTGGTAAATCTCTCTCTTTTTTGATTCAAAAGGGAAGTAATTCTGCACAGCTGAATGTAATTGGAGGTAGTTAGCAGGCAAATGATATACCCACAGGAGCCAGAGATCAGAAGCTCTTTCCCACGGACCACACAGGGAATCTCTGCTGCCCTCAGTGTGGGCTCCAATTCTCCTGCAATCTCCAACTGGTTTGCCAAGTTAGATGCTAATCTTCTGTTATTTCACCCCTCCCCCCAGAGTCAGGTTTTTCTGCTAGGCTCAGGGCTGGTGCAGCCTTGAGGTCGCCCTGCTTATGACGTATGTCCAAAATGGCGCCTGCTCTGTCTTGCTCGCCTTTGAGAGGTGAGCGGGTAGAGAGAAACTTGTGTCCGTATCGGTCGCTTTTTTAAATTTTTTTCCTCTCTCTCTTCTAGTTAGCCTGGTGAACTTTTCCCCACGAAGTTTCAAGCCTCGTTCCCTCTAGCCTCCTCTTTCCGCTTGCCCGCTGGTGTCTCGGGCTATTGTGGTTCGGCTCACCTCGCGTTCCAGCGCTGGTGAGTTGAGTCTGCCGCTGGTGTCCCGAACTTGGGCTCCCACGCTCTCCACGCAGGTCCACTGTGAATCACTAGTTCCGGAAGAGTTTCCTATGCTGTTTCATCCCCTACTCTTCCTTGACCCTGCAGTATCTCCACTTATATTTACCTGTCTCTCTCTCCGGACTAATAGTGTGCTCCCTGCCTATTCCGCCATCTTGCCGCGCCTCAATACTACTATAGTTTTAATGATCTGTGATTACTTAAAAATTTATGGCATGTTGGAAAAATGGTCATTTTCCCAATCATTAACTGTTTATGGCCATTGTCTATATTCCTACTAAACCAGGGTCTTTTTTTATTTATAAACTTATTATTTGGCAAAGCAATAAGCCTTTTTACTGTAATGTAAATTTAAACTGATAAGAACAGATACTACACTTGATCTTAGCCAAAAGGCTGAGAAGCGATGTGTAATGTAAATTTAAAATGTGTTATCTCAAAAACTAAAATCTAGAAAAAGAGAAGGAAAGAAGGTAGGAGGGAGGGAGAAGAGAGTGTTAAAAAGTAGAGTGCAGGGGCCAGCACTGTGGCATAGAGGATAAAGCCACCACCTGCCATGCTGGCATCCCTTGTGGGTACTGACTCGAGTCTTGGCTGCTTCATTTCCAAAATAGTTCCTTGATATGGCCTGGGAAAGCAGTAGAAGATGGTCAAAGTCCTTGGCCTGCTGCACCCACATGGGAGACCCAGAAGAAGCTCCTGGCTCCTGGCTTTGGATTGGTGCAGCTCTGGCCATTGCGGCTTTCTGGGGACTGAACCAGCAGATGGAAGACCTCTCTCTGCCACTGCTTCTCTGTAAGTCTGCCTTTCAAATAAATAAATAAATAAATAAATAAATCTGAAAAGGAAAAAATATAGATGGCACTCCAAAACTCAATAGCAAGACCAATGTGAATAAATGCTCTTCACCACTAATCATCAGAGAGATGCAAACTAAAGCTATAAAGAGGCTTCACCTCAAACCTGTTAGAAGGGATATAAAAAAACACAAAAGCATGGCTGACATTGTAGCATCCCATCCCCTCTCTGTAACCTTGCCTTTCATATAAATAAAATAAATCTTTGAAATACATAGAAGTGGGGGGGCAGAGCCAAGATGGCGAATAGTGAGGACGTGCGCCATAGTTTGGGAAAATAAAGTTTCATAAAAGTGGAATTACTGTAGCCTCAGGAAAAGACTAAAGAAAAAAACTGCAGAGGAAACGCTTCCGGATCCAGTGGATGTGACACAGAGGACTTACAGGGAGCCCACCGTGTGGAAAACCAACCACGGGAGACGAGCCGAGCGGCGGGAGACGAGCCGAGTGGCGGGAGACGAGCCACAGAATCTCGCCAGCCAGCGCGGGAACCAACGGAGGAGGGTAAGACAAAGACCTCAGAAACCCAAGACATTGGGGGGGGAACAGAGGCCTCTCCCTTCACTACCAAGCAAAACAAAGAGCACCGCGATTTTACATATGTAAAGCGCAGCCAAACTCAGTAACTTTAGCAAAACTGGAGAACACATTGAGGGCTGCATAAACTCTTTGTGTGGTCCCAGGGGTAGATCAAACGAATACTCACAGAGGCCAGATTTCAACTACCCTCAACTCCACTCCCAACTGAGTCAAAAAAAAAAAAAAGAGAGAGAGAGAGAGAGCGATCCAGCAAGGAGCAAGGGAGTGAGCAATGTGGGAGAGTCACTCTTTGCACAGCCTTAAACCTGAAGAATCAAGCATAGCTCTCTGGCCACACCCATCACAGCCCCTAAGGCTCCAACAAAGCAGACAGCTCACTTAGAGGCATAGTATAACGAGAAAAAAAACACCACAGCAAAAAAAAAAAAACATAAATTATCTCCAACATGCCAAACAACAAACATAGAAGCCGAGGTAACAAGAGCAAGGAAGACACTATGACGTCCCCAAATGAGAAAGACACACCAATGCAAGATTATGAAGATGAAGAGATAGAGGAAATGCAAGAAGCAGATCTCAAAAAAATTGATAAGAACATTAAGAAGTTCTCAAAAACAAATTCTTAAACTACAGAAATCCTTAATGGACAAGATAGAAAATCTCTCTCGGGAAAATGAAATATTAAGGAGGAATCAAAATGAAATGAAACAACTAGTAGAACATGAAACTGAGATAGTGACAAAAAACCACAATGAAATGAAGAACTCAATAGATCAAATGGCAAACACATTAGAGAGCCTTAAAAACAGAATGGGTGAAGCAGAAGAGAGAATATCGGAATTTGAAGACAGAGAACAGGAAAGGAAACAGTCAAATCAAAGAAAAGAAGAAGAAATCAGAAATCTAAAAAATACTGTCAGGAATCTACAGGATACTATTAAAAAACCCAACATTCGGGTTCTAGGAGTTCCTGAAGGCATGGAGAGGGAGAAAGGATTAGAAGGCCTTTTTAGTGAGATACTAGCAGAAAATTTCCCAGGTTTGGAGAAGGACAGAGACATCCTAGTACAGGAAGCTCATAGAACCCCTAATAAACATGATCAAAAGAGATCCTCACCACGACACATTGTAATCAAACTCACCACAGTGAAACACAAAGAAAAGATCCTAAAATGTGCAAGAGAGAAACGCCAGATTACTCTCAGAGGATCTCCAATTAGACTCACAGCTGACTTCTCATCAGAAACCCTACAAGCCAGGAGAGAATGGCGAGATATAGCCCAGGTACTAAGTGAGAAAAACTGCCAGCCCAGAATATTATATCCTGCAAAGCTCTCATTTGTGAATGAAGGTGAAAGAAAGACCTTTCACAGCAAACAGAAATTGAAAGAATTTGTCGCCACTCGTCCAGCCCTGCAAAAGATGCTTAAAGATGTGTTACATACAGAAACACAGAAACACGGACACTAATATGAAAGAAGGTAAAGGAAGGAAACCTCACACCAAAAGATCATAGGAATCTCAAACCAGATATTAGAAAATATCTTTGGCAAATGGCAGGGCAAATTTACTCCTTCTCAATAGTCACATTGAATGTTAATGGCTTGAACTGTCCAGTTAAAAGACACCGATTGGCTGATTGGATTAAAAAACAAAACCCATCCTTTTGCTGCTTACAATAAACTCATCTTTCCAACAATGATGCATACAGACTGAAAGTGAAAGGCTGGAAAAAGATATACCATGCCAACAGAAATGAAAAAAGAACGGGCGTAGCCATCTTAATATCGGACAACATAAACTTTACCACAAAAGACAAAGAGGGGCACTATTTAATGATTAAGGGATCCATTCAACAGGAAGATATAACAATTATCAATGTATATGCACCTAATCACAGGGCACCAGCTTATTTAAAAGACTTGTTAAGGGACTTAAAGGGAGACTTAGACCCCAATACAATAGTTCTGGGGGACTTCAATACTCCACTCTCAGAGATAGACAGATCAACAGGACAGAAGATCAACAAGGAGACAGCAGATTTAAATGACACTATAGCTCAAATGGATCTAACAGATATCTATAGAACATTTCATCCTACATCTAAGGACTTTACATTCTTCTCAGCAGTATATGGTACCTTCTCTAGGATTGACCACATACTAGGCCATAAAGCAAGTCTCAGCAAATTCAAAAGAATTAGAATCATACCATGCATCTTCTCAGACCAAAAAGGAATGAAATTGGAAATTAGCAACTCGGGAATCCCCAGAGCACGTGCAAACACATGGAGATTGAACAACATGCTCCTGAATGAACAATGGGTCATAGAAGAAATTAAAAGAGAAATCAAAAATTTTCTGGAAGTAAATGAGGATAACAGCACAACATACCAAAACCTATGGGATACAGCAAAAGCAGTGTTAAGAGGAAAGTTTATATCAATAGGTGCCTACATCAAGAAATTGGAAAGGCACCAAATAGATGAGCTTTCAAGTCATCTCAAGGATCTAGAAAATCTGCAGCAAACCAAACCCAAACCCAGTAGAAGAAGGGAAATAATTAAAATCAAAGAAGAAATCAACAGGATTGAATAAAAAAAAACATTACAAAAATCAGCCAAACGAGGAGCTGGTTTTTTGAAAAAATAAACAAAATTGACACCCCATTGGCCCAACTCACTAAAAAAAGAAGAGAAAAGACCCAAATCAATAGGATCAGAGATGAAAATGGAAACGTAACAACAGACGCCGCAGAAATAAAAAGAATCATCAGAAATTACTACAAGGACTTGTATGCCAGCAAACAGGGAAATCTATCAGAAATGGACAGATTCTTGGACACATACAACCTCCCTAAATTGAGCCAGGAAGACATAGAAAACCTAAACAGACCCATAACTGACACAGAAATTGAAATAGTAATAAAGGCCCTCCCAACAAAGAAAAGCCCAGGACCAGATGGATTCACTGCTGAGTTCTACCAGACATTTAGAGAAGAACTAACTCCAATTCTTCTCAAACTATTCAGAGCAATCGAAAAAGAGGGAATCCTCCCAAATTCTTTCTATGAAGCCACCATCACCTTAATTCCTAAGCCAGAAAGAGACGCAGCATTGAAAGAGAATTACAGACCAATATCCCTGATGAACATAGATGCAAAAATACTCAATAAAATTCTGGCCAATAGGCTGGCCAGCTCTCCTCCCAGGCCAGGCAAGTCATGAAAGTCAACAGAGTGCCTTCCCCTAGGAGGTTCACACCTCCCTTAGGATATACCCCATGTGAAGAGATAGATAGGTCTGGGCCTCTGAATTTACAAGGCCTAAAGCCCACTAGATTATTATCAAGCCCCTTCTATCAGGTTCTATTTGCCTCTCAATCAGAAAACTTAATTGTAGCTTAGACAGCACCTTTCTTAGCTCCTCTAATAATGACTCTGTCCTTTGTTCTAGGCCCTGTCTAGTGCACTTGGGCCTCATTCCTTTGTAATCATAACCTCTACTCTACCACCAATGGCTCTACTCCCAACCTGTGTGTACTGATGGTCCTCTTCCCCACTTAATGCTGTATAATTGTTCAAACCTGGTAAATGCCACTCTTAGGATCATTGGTTACTATCCTCACTCTGTCTTTTATGACCTTGTCTAAATATGATCAGAGTCGGCAAACTTGGAAGGCTTCCATAGCCTTGGCAACTCATGACGACAGCCTAGGATGGTTACTGGCGCCATAAACTAGAGTGTCAATTTGTTGGGTCAACAACAGGAGCCACTGTGCACTTGCTCCTCATGTGGGATCTCTGTCCTTAATGTGCTGTACATTGTGATTTAATGCTATAACTAGTACTCAAACAGTATGTTTCACTTTGTGTTTCTATGTGGGTGCAAACTGTTGAAATCTTTATACTAAATTGATCTTCTGTATATAAAGAGAATTGAAAATGAATCTTGATGCAAATGGAAGGGGAGAGGGAGCGGGAGAGGGGAGGGTTGCGGTGGGAGGGAAGTTATGGGGGGGGGAAGCCATTGTAATCCATAAGCTGTACACTGGAAATTTATATTCATTAAATAAAAGTTAAAAAAAAATTCTGGCCAATAGAATGCAACAACACATCAGAAAGATCATCCACCCAGACCAAGTGGGATTTATCCCTGGTATGCAAGGATTGTTCAACATCCGCAAAACAATCAATGTAATACACTACATTAACAGGCTGCAGAAGAAAAACCATATGATTCTCTCAATAGACGCAGAGAAAGCATTTGATAAAATACAACACCCTTTCATGATGAAAACTCTAAGCAAACTGGGTATGGAAGGAACATTCCTCAATACAATCAAAGCAATATATGAAAAACCCACGGCCACCATCCTATTGAATGGGGAAAAGTTGGAAGCATTTCCACTGAAATCTGGTACCAGACAGGGATGCCCACTCTCACCACTGCTATTCAATATAGTTCTGGAAGTTTTAGCAAGGGCTATTAGGCAAGAAAAAGAAATTAAAGGGATACAAATCGGGAAGGAAGAACTCAAACTATCCCTCTTTGCAGATGATATGATTCTTTATTTAGGGGACCCAAAGAACTCTACTAAGAGACTATTGGAACTCATCGAAGAGTTTGGCAAAGTAGCAGGATATAAAATCAATGCACAAAAATCAACAGCCTTTGTATACACAGGCAATGCCACGGCTGAGGAAGAACTTCTAAAATCAATCCCATTCACAATAGCTACAAAAACAATCAAATACCTTGGAATAAACTTAACCAAGGATGTTAAAGATCTCTACGATGAAAACTACAAAACCTTACAGAAAGAAATAGAAGAGGATACCAAAAAATGGAGAAATCTTCCATGGTCATGGACTGGAAGAATCAATATCATCAAAATGTCTATTCTCCCAAAAGCAATTTATACATTCAATGCAATACCCATCAAGATACCAAAGACCTTCTTCTCAGATCTGGAAAAAATGATGCTGAAATTCATATGGAGACACACAAGACCTCGAATAGCCAAAGCAATCCTGTACAACAAAAACAAAGCCGGAGGCATCACAATACCTGATTTCAGGACATACTACAGGGCAGTTGTTATCAAAACAGCATGGTACTGGTACAGAAACAGATGGATAGACCAATGGAACAGAATAGAAACACCAGAAATCAATCCAAACATCTACAGCCAACTTATATTTGATCAAAGATCCAAAACTAATCCCTGGAATAAGGACAGTCTATTCAATAAATGGTGCTGGGAAAATTGGATTTCCACATGCAGAAGCTTAAAGCAAGACCCATACCTTTCACCTTACACAAAAATTCACTCAATGTGGATTAAAGACTTAAATCTATGACTCAAAACCATCAAATTATTAGAGAGCATTGGAGAAACCCTGCAAGATATAGGTACAGGCAAAGACTTCCTGGAAAATACTCCAACAGCACAGGCAGTCAAAACCAAAATTAACATTTGGGATTGCATCAAATTGAGAAGTTTCTGTACTTCAAAAGAAACAGTCAGGAAAGTGAAGAGGCAACCGACAGAATGGGAAAAAATATTTGCAAACTATACTACAGATAAAGGGTTGATAACCAGAATCTACATAGAAATCAAGAAACTCCACAACAACAAAACAAACAACCCACTTAAGAGATGGGCCAAGGACCTCAATAGACATTTTTCCAAAGAGGAAATCCAACTGGCCAACAGACACATGAAAAAATGTTCAAGATCACTAGCAATCAGAGAAGTGCAAATCAAAACCACAATGAGGTTTCACCTCACCCCGGTGAGAATGGCTCACATTCAGAAATCTACCAACAATAGATGCTGGAGAGGATGTGGGGAAAAAGGGACACTAACCCACTGTTGGTGGGAATGCAAACTGGTTAAGCCACTATGGAAGTCAGTCTGGAGATTCCTCAGAAACCTGAACATAACCCTACCATACAACCCAGCCATCCCACTCCTTGGAATTTACCCAAAGGAAATTAATTTGGCTAATAAAACAGCCATCTGCACATTAATGTTTATTGCAGCTCAATTCACAATAGCTAAGACCTGGAACCAACCCAAATGCCCATCAACAGTAGACTGGATAAAGAAATTATGGGACATGTACTCCATAGAATACTATACAGCAGTAAGGACCAATGAAACCCAGTCATTTACAACAAGATGGAGGAATATGGAAAACATCATGCTGAGTGAATTAAGCCAGTCCCAAAGAGACAAATATCATTTATTTTCCCTGATCGGTGACAACTAACTGAGCACCAAAGGGGAAACCTGTTGAAGTGAAATGGACACTCTAAGAAACTATGACCCGATCAGCTCTCATCCTGGCTCTAGATGTACAATGTAATACTTTATCCTTTTTAGTACTTGTTGTTGTTGTTCTAGTACTAGTGGTTGAACTCGGTAAATAACACACAATTATTCTTAGGTGTTTAAATTTTAACTGAAAAGTGATCCCTGCTAAATTTCAGAGTCGAAAAAGAGAGGGAGGAGATGCACAATTTGGGACATGCACAATCAGTCTTGCCACAAATGATGGAGTTAGAAATGTGCCAGGGGATTCCAATACAATCCCTTCAAGGTGGCATGTACCAATGCCATCTCACTAGTCCAAGTGATCAATTTCAGTTCACTTTCGATGGCTTGGATAGGTCTAAGTATCAAAGGGATCACACATACAAGACAAGTGTCTGCTAATACTAACTGATAGAATCAAAAGCGAGAGAAAGATCCAACATGGGAAGTGGGATACACAGCAGACTCATAGAATGGCAGATGTCCTAAATAGCACTCTGGCCTCAGAATCAGCCCTTAAGGCATTCGGATCTGGCGGAAGAGCCCATGAGAGTATTGTAGGCATGGAAAGCCAAGATACCATGGAAAAGAAAAAGAAGAAGAAGACCTAAATGAAAGATCTCTGTGAGTGAGATCCCAGTGGAAAGAACGGGGCCATCAAAGAAGGAGGTACCTTTCTCCGAAGGGAGGAGAGAACTTCCACTTTGACTGTGACCCTATCGGAATAAGATCAAAGTCAGTGAACTCTAAAGGCTTCCATAGCCCTGGCAACTCATGACTAGAGCCTAGGGAGATTACTGACGTCATGAACAGGAGTGTCAAATTGTTAAGTCAGCAACAGAAGTCACTGTGTACTTACATCCCATGTGGGATCTGTCCTTAATGTGTTGTCTAATGTGCAGTGATGCTATAACTAGTACTGAAACAGTATTTTTACACTTTGTGTTTCTGTGTGGGTACAAACTGATGAGGTCTTTACTAATTATATACTGAATCTATCTTTTGTATATAAAGGTAATTGGAAATGAAAAAAAAAACCCTGGTGTTAAATTGGAAATGGCATAGAAAATTAATTAATTTAAAAATATTATGTAGGATCTCTGTCTTTAATGTGCTGTACACTCTTATTTAATGCTATAACTAGAACTCCAACAGTATTTTTTTTTTAATTTGTGTTGCTATATGGGGGCAAACTGTTGAAATCGTTACCTAATATATACTAAACTGATCTTTTGTATATAACGAGAATTGAAAATGAATCATGATGTGATAGGAAGGGGAGAGGGAGCGGTTAAGGGGAGGGTTGTGGGTGGGAGGGAAGTTTTGGGAGTGGGAAGCCATTGTAACCCATAAGCTGTACTTTGGAAATTTATATTCATTAAATAAAAGTTTAATTAAAAAAAAAAGAAATACATAGAAGTAATAATTGCTAACAAGGATGAGGAGAAAATGGAATACTTGCACATTGCAGGTAGGAAGGTAATCTAGTGCCAATATAATGAAAATTGTTTGATTAAAAATTAAATATAGAACCTTCATCCTATCCAGCAGTTCCAACTAAAGGATGTGAAATTTGTATGTGGAAGGGACATTTGCCTTCCCATTTCAGTGTGTACAGATATCAAATCATTCCCTTGTAGACATACATCTACATAATTTAAAGTTATGAATTTTAAAATGAAAATACACATGTAAGGCATTCCATTCTATTCTCTGAAAAGTGGGAGAAATTAGATATGACCACAGGAATTAAGTGACTGAGAACTAACACAGTTCCTTTCACTTGTCACATTGAAACCACTGATGCTGAGAGCTTGGAGGTTCAAGCTTCTCAATGGGGAGAGCATCAGGCTGATGGGTGGGGAGCTCAGCTGTGTGGAGGGGTAGGTGTGGGGATGAACTTCTGCCTATCTCTGGAATGTGGCTTCTTCACATATTAATCAGGAAGCCCATTCTTTTTGCCGCAGGATATTATGGCCCTGGGAGTGACATCAGACACGGTAATGATGAGGATTCCTGTGGTGCATGAAAGGTCATCGTGACTGATGTCAGCCCTTCACCTTTTGTCTACAGTATCTTGTGGGAAGATGCAGCTGGGTGCTTTGGTCATACCAACTTTTTCTAACCCTGCCAAATGTCTCAAAGCTGTCTATTCACACAACCCTTGGCCACTGTGCACACTGTTTAATAGGGCTGCCATCCCAGGATGCAATGATTGCCAAAGCCTTGTTGGCCTATAATGCAACCCTAGAGGCTGGAGGTAGGAGAATTCAAAACATGTTTTTCTAAAGGGTTTTCCTCCATAATGGAGGGCAACAGGTGCAGAGCCTCAGGCAGGTGGATCCCCTGAGTTTCTGGATGAGACAAATGGGAATCCTTGAAAATACAAGGAACCCAGTGGAGCTCTGATCACTTCATGTTCACAGCCAGGTCTCAGTACTGTGCATTCTGCATTCTGCTTTTAGCTGTGCTCCGGTCTAGCTCACCAGACTGGCACACAGGTTCCTACAGGCAGAGGGCACTCGTCAATACCTGGGGTCAGCTGTGCTCTACACAGAGCTCCACTGTCACTGCTGATTGAGAGCCCTCAGACCTGATCCAGCCCTGTGTCTCCTCTTCTCAGCTGAGACTCGGGGCTCTCACTATAAATTGGGGAGACAGTGACATGTCATTGCTTCTGATTTTTCTCTACCTACTCCTGCAGGTTTTATATAATTCACAGGTCAAGAATGATGAGAACTGCCTTGATTACCTGAAGCCAAGTGTCTTCAGAGATGGAGACCTAGTGCTGGGAGTGTTTTTTCCCCTGTACTACATGGAACCAGAAAGAGAGATGATCCAATTATCCTTTTTACTCAAGCCTGAGTATAAAGTGGTGGCATCTTGGTAAGTTCAAGGTGTATGTATCTGTGCTTTTAAAGTTTTATTTAAGGTACACATATTCATGCCTTTCATATATGCAGAATCAGGAACAGTAATCCTTCCCTTCCCCCTGTGCTCCCACTCTTCTTCCTCTTCCCTTTCCATTCCTACCACTAATTCTACAAACCTATTTTCAATTTTCTTTATACTCATAAGATTAACCCTACAGTAAGTAAAGAAATCAACAAATAATATGAGGGGAAAAAAACCCACTGTTCCTCAACAGTAATCCAAGGGCTGTAAATAATCATTTAATCTCAAAATGTCAATTTTACTCCTATCCATTATATTTTAGATATTCTATATCTGTTAAGTGTTGTTATGCCTGCATTTGAGTACATGCTCGTGTCTGTGTGTGTTCAATACCTCTTGAGACTTCTGACAATTCTGCACAGAATGGCAGAAACACAGTTCCATGAAAGCTAAGGTCCTCTCCTTTCTTTAACGTTTCACTACCTTTCATTTCCATTTGCTTTCTGACTCCTTCAGAGACAGAGGAAGGCACTAAGATTTTTGTGCCTACTCCATTGGCCAGGTATGTGTGATTAAGCCCTGAGGTTCTTGGAGTCAGTGAGATGGTTGGAAGCTCAGGTCCTCTATTGCTAGCACCTGTGGAGGGAGGACACTGGAGTCCTAAGACCATGTCCCAAGGTCAATGTTGGGAGGGCCTCAGTCTAGGTAGCCATTGCTGACAAGGGCAATACTCATTTTGCCTGAGACTTGAAGCCATGAGGCAGACCCTGTACCCTCACAGATCAATAATTAAATCCTACTACACTAGAGGCATCTGGACCCTGATCCTGAAAATCAGAAGCAAGGGAAATAATCTTCCATATGTGTTTAATGGCTTCTTCTTGGAATCTGACATTTTCTTCTCCAGAAACAATGCAGAAACTGCATGCATTCTGAGCTTTGCATCAGTGGTGTGTCTTTCTGGTAACTGATCACTGTGTTTGTGCTTAAGGTGGGGCTTAGTAGAAGGCCTGTGTCTGCACACTTTGTTGGTGCCAACAGTGGAGTTCGCTTCTCAGTCGACCCAGAGATCCACATACTCATGTGTTAGGAGAGAGTTTTGAAGTGTGCAATTTGTTTAAACAATGTGAGTCTGTCCTTCTCAGTTCTTTCTGGTGTATAACACTTGTTACCTCTGCAGGTTGTGCTGTGCTAGAGAGAAAGTGGGGGTGCTGATCTTTGGGTCAGTATCACACCTTGTAATTTCTCCTAACCCGTACCATTACATTCTTGTTCTTTTTCAGTGTTTCACTTTGAGTTTCCTTACCTCTTTGTATTTTCTTCATTGCTATTCCCAATGTGAAATTGTGCATGTGATTGAAAACGTCTCATGCTTGCGGATTCTCTGCTTAGGTGGCAGCTAATGTTTGCTTGCATTCTGATGTTCTTTATTTCTTTTTCATTCTCCTTTTTCTTGTTACTGTTTCTGACACTATACTAAGAGTGTTGAAACTGAATGTCATTGCCTTCTTCCAGATCTGAGGGGAAATGATTTCAGATTTTCCCCATTCAATATGATTTTTTAAAAAATGTAGATTCATTGCAATTTTGATTTATGTTCTTTCTGCACCTAGTTTGGTAAGAGTTTTTTAAAAATCATGGATGAATGTTGAATGTTATCAAATATTTTTCTGCATCTATTGCGATGATCATGTGATTTTTTTCCTTCATTCTGTTGATGTGATTTACTACAATATGTGATTTGTCAATATTTTTTTTAATTAAACTTTTATTTAATGAATATAAATTTCCAAAGTACAGCTTATGGGTTACAATGGCTTCCCCCTCCCAAAACTTCCCTCCCACCCACAACCCTCCCCTTTCCTGCTCCCTCTCCCCTTCCAATCACATCATGATTCATTTTCAATTCTCTTTATATACAGAAGATCAGTTTAGTATATATTAGGTAAAGATTTCAACAGTTTGCCGCCATATAGCAACACATAGTGAATAAAAAAATACTGTTGGAGTTCTAGTTATAGCATTACATAAGAGTGTACAGCACATTAAAGACAGAGATCCTATATAATATTTTTTTAAAAAAATAATTAATTTTCTTTTTTTAAAATTAAACTTATATTTAATGAATATAAATTTCCAAAGTACAGCTTATGGATTACAATGGCTTTCTCCCCCATAACTTCCATCCCACTCACACCCCTCCCATCTCTCGCTCCCTCTCCCATTCCATTGACATCAAGATTCATTTTCAATTATCTTTCTATACAGAAGATCGATTTAGTATATATTAAGTAAAGATTTCATCAGTTGCACCCACACAGAACATAAAGTGGAAAATACTGTTTGAGTACTAGTTATAGCATTACTTCACCTTGGACAACACATTAAGCACAGATCCCACATGAGGAGTAAGTGCACAGTGACTCCTTTTGTTGACTTAACAATCTGACAATCTTTTTTTTTTTTTTTTTTGACAGGCAGAGTGGACAGTGAGAGAGAGAGAGACAGAGAGAAAGGTCTTCCTTTGCCGTTGGTTCACCCTCTAATGGCCGCCGCGGTAGCGTGCTGCGGCCGGCGCACCGCGCTGTTCCAATGGCAGGAGCCAGGTGCTTCTCCTGGTCTCCCATGGGGTGCAGAGCCCAAACACTTGGGCCATCCTCCACTGCACTCCCTGGCCACAGCAGAGAGCTGGCCTGGAAGAGGGGCAACCGGGACAGGATCGGTGCCCCGACCGGGACTAGAACCCGGTGTGCTGGCGCCGCAAGGCGGAGGATTAGCCTGTTGAGCCACGGCGCCGGCCAACAATATGACAATCTTGTTTATGGTGTCAGTAATCTCCCTAGGCTCCAGTCATGAGTTTCCAAGGCTATGGAAGCCTTTTGAGTTCACGACTTCAAGCTTATTCCGACAGGGTCATAGTCAAAGTGGAAATTCTCTTCTCTTTTCAGAGAAAGGTACCACCTTCTTTGATGGCCCTGTCCTTTCTACTGGGAACTCACTTGCAGAGATATTTCATTTAAGTCCTTTTTTTCTTTCTTTTTTTTGGCTAGAGTGTCTTGCCTTTCCATGCCTAAAATACTCTCATGGGCTCTTCAGTCAGATCTGAATGCCTTAAGGGCTGATTCTGAGGCCAGAGTGCTTTTTAGGACCTCTGCCAGCTATGAGTCTGCTGTGTATCCCGCTTCCCATGATGGATCCTTCTCTCCCTTTTTGATTCTATCAGTTATTATTAGCAGACACTAGTCTTGTTTGTGTGATCCCTTTGACTCTTAGACCTATCAGTGTGATGAGTTGTTACCTGAATTGATCACTTGGACTAGTGAGATGGCATTGGTACCTGCCACCTTGATGGGATTGTATTGGAATCCCCTGGCACGTTTCTAACTCCACCATTTGGGTCAAGTCCGATTGAGCATTTCCCAAATTGTACATCTCCTCCCTCTGTTATTCCCACTCTTTTATTTAACAGAGATCACTTTTCAGTTAACTTTAAACACCTGAGAATAGTTGTGTGTTAATTACAGAGTCCAACCAATAGTATTAACTAGTTCAAAAAATACTAAAAGGGATAAAGTATTACATTGTACATCAACAGTCAGGACAAGGGCTGATCAAGTCACTGTTTCTCAATGTGTCCCTTTTACTTCAACAGGTTTCCTTTTTGGTATATGGTTAGTTGTCACTGATCAGGTTAAACATATGATATTTGTCCCTTTGGGACCGACTTATTTCACTTAGCACAATGTTTTCCAGATTCCTCCATTTTGTTGCAAATGACCGGATTTCATTGTTTTTTACTGCTGTATATTATTCTATGGAGTACTTTGTGGAGTTTCTGGCTAGATGATGTGTCTATTGATGACAGTGAGATATTGAAGTTTATCACTGTTATTGTATTGCAATCTATCTCTCCATTTATTTAAAATGATATTTGCCTTACATATTTTTTATTATATATACCTATATATTGTTATTTCTTCTTGCTGCATGAATACTCTTATTAATATATAATCTTCTTTGTCTCTTTTTTAATTTCTAGAATGAAATATATTTTTACCTGATATGAGTACATCTACTCTTGATAATTTTTTCTTTCTATTTGTATGTAATATTTTCTGCAACCCTTCACTCTCAGTGAATGTGATATCTTTAACTGTGAAGTGAGTTTCTTATGGATAATGTAGGGTTGGGTATAGTTTCTTTTTTTGTTAAGATTTTATTTACTTATTTGAGAGGTAGAGTTACAGACAGTGAGAGGAAGAGACAGAGAGAAAGGTTTTCATTTTGTTGGTTCACTCCCCAAATGGCTGGAGCTGCGCTGATCTGAAGCCAGGAGCCAGGAGCCAGGAGCTTCTTCCATGTCTCCCTCATGGGTGCAGGAGCTCAAGCACTTGGGCCATCTTCTACTGCTTTCCCAGGCCATAGCAGGGAGCTGGATTGGAAGAAGTCCAGCTGGGAGTAGAACTGGCACCTATATGGGATGCCAGCACTGCAGGTGGAGGATTAACTTACTGCGCCACAGCGCGGAACCTGGGCATATTTTCTTTTCTTTAAAGATTTATTTATTTATATATTTGAGAGGTAGAGTTACAGACAGTGAGAGGAAGAGAGAGAGAAAGGTCTTCCATCTGTCAGTCCATTCCCCAGATGGCCACAATGGCCAGAGCTGTGGCAATCTGAAGCCAGGTGCCAGGAGCTCCTTCTGGATCAACCACATGGGTGCAGGGGCCCAACAGCATGGACCATCATCTACTGCTATCCCAGGCCATAGCAGAGAGCTGGATCAGAAGAGGAGCAGCTGGGACTAGAACCAGTGCCCATATGAGATTCCAGTGCTTCAGACCTGGTCTTTAACCCACTGCAACACAGCGCTGGCCCCCTATTGTTAACTTTTGACAATATGACTGCAACATTCCTTGTGGAATGTCTTTATTGGTTGAGTCTGTTCAGGGTTGAACGTCCTTTATCTGGATGTTCATATCTCTTTCAAGACCTAGGAAACTTCCAATTATTATTTAATTCAGGAAGTTCTCCATGGCTTTTTCCTACAATTATTCCTGTAACAACGAATGTTTGTTACTGATTGATATCCTACATATCACACTGGTCTTTTCATTATTTTTTTGATTGTATTATTTCAAAAATCTACTCTCAAGATCAGCAGTTTGTTTAGATGGAATGTGGAATGTCAGCTGACTTTGGTTCTTGGTGAGCCCAGGATTGTAATCTCTAAGTGATCTCTTCAGGTATGACCAATGTCAGCAGTGTCTACGAATCCCACAGTTATGCAGTCTGCAGCAGTTCATGGGGGTATTGGTAAGACTTTGTGGTGGCTTTGAGCTTCCAAATGTGTCTGTCTTCAGGCCCCAGAGTTAGCTGTGAATTGCAGAAGGGTTTGTGATGCCAGTAGCTACATTTTTAGATTGGATGGGACACATATGTCTCTCCCTTGTCCCAGGCTTGCTGGAACTTGGCACCAATAGCTTTGTCCCTGTAACTGGGTGATGTGAGTTGGCTTTTCCCATATTTTCTGGCAGTGTGTGGGTAATAGTGGGGTTTATAGTACCAAAAGCCCCAATTCTAGCACTGGGGAATTTGAACGGGATCATGCAGTTAAATGGAGGCAGAATTTTGCCTGGTCTTGCAGGCTGTTTAGAGGTGATCTAAGAACTATAGTGCTAATAGTCTCAGTACTGGAACTACCAAGCAGGAAGGATATCTTTTGTAGGCCCCAGGGTAAAAGTGTAGGTTGTGGTGAGGCATACACATTGTCAGCCAAAGACTTCCATCAGTGCAATGGAAATAGAGCATTTCCTAGGTCCCACAGGAAAAGCAAGATACTCCCAGGACTTAGAGAGCAATAATTGCAGTTCTGGTACTACTGGGCGCAGCTGAGACCTGGAACCTGGAGAACCAAGGACCAAGTGGTAAGAGATGCAGAAGGGGACTTCCTAAGTTCTGGTTTTCTGGGATTGTGTATTGGCTACTGCCAGTTGGCTCCAACACACAAAAGCAGAAGAGAATTTCCTGAGACTGTGTGTGAGAGGGCATAGCTCCAGGCCTGGTGCCCTGAGTTTTCACTCAACCTCCTGGGAATGTGGTCCTTCCTTTGTTGTTCTGGTTTTTTATTTTCTGTCATGGAGCAAATGTTGGCCCTCTCTAGCCATCTTGAACATTATTTCTTATATTCTGAATCTCTGCAAGTTTATGGCAGTGTCATTGATTAGAGAATTCTTCACTTTATTATCAGATACTGGAAAGATTAGTCCTGGTAAAGCAACCTCTGTATGGGCTTTGGTGCCATGTGGGGAATAAGGCTATATATGTCACTTTAAAAAAAAGATTTATTCATTTATTTGAAAGTCAGAGTTACACGGAGGGAGGAGAGGGAGAGAGAGAGAGAGAGAGAGAGAGAGAGAGAGAGAGAGAGAGAGCCAATGGTTCACTCCCCAATTGGCTGCAATGGCCGGAGCCACACTGATCCAAAGCCAGGAGCCAGGATCTTCTTCCAGGTCTCCCACTTGGGGGCAGGGGCCCAAGGATCTGGGACATCCTCTACTGCTTTCCCAGGCCATAGCAGAGAGCTGGATTGGAAGTGGAGCTGCCGGGTCTCGGCATATGGGCACCACTTTTTTTTTTAAAGATGATTTCTTTCTGTTTTTCTTTAAAGATTTATTTATTTATTTGAAAGGCAGAGTTACAGAGAGGCAGAGGTAGAGGCAGAGGCAGAGAGAGAGAGAGAGAAAGAGAGCAAGTGAGTGAGATTCTTCCATCTGATGGCTCACTTCCCAGATGGCTGCAATGGCTAGTGCTGCAGTGTTCTGAAGCCAAGGAGCAAGGAGGTTCTTCTGTGTCTCCCACACGGGGGCAGGGCCCCAAGGATATGGGCCATCTTCCACTTCTTTCCCAGGCTATAGCAGAGAGCTGGATCAGAAGTGGAGCAGATGGAACATGAATCAGCACCCACATGGGAATCGGGCACTGCAGGTGGTGGCTTTGCTTGCTATGCCACAGTGCTGGCCCCAATACATGTCAGAATAATTCCCAGGAACTCATATTTTTTGGCAAAAATTGCAGAGAATGTTCAATGTGAATTGGCAAGGAGGAGAAAGGACAACAAAATGATATAATTTGGGTTTATATCACTTAGAAGTCCTAAATCTATTATTTTTCCTTGTTGAACTATAAGTATAAATAATCACTATGTTCAGGATTATAAAGTGAATTGAAAGTTTATTAAAAATTAAAAGTGAAAAAAGAAAGGAATAAAGGAAGAGGGAAGGAGGGAAGTGTCATGTTGTTAGAATTGTATCTTTGAAATACACAATTTTATCATTTCTCTTTATATTAATTATAAAACATGAAAAAAGAAGTCCCTAATCAAATGCTTATTTTAAAAGTAAATATAATTTTTTAAGGATTTATTTGAAAATCAGAGTTACACAGAGAGAGAAGGAGAGGCAGAGAGAGAGAGAGAGAGAGAGAGAGAGAGAGAGAGAGGTCTTCCATTTGGTGGTTCACTCCTCAACTGGTTGCAATGGACGGAGCTGTGCTGATCTGAAGTCAGGAGCCAGGAAATTCCTCTGTATCTTCCATGAAGGTGTTGGGGCCCAAAGACTTGGGCCATCCTCAACTGCCTTCCCAGACCATAGCAGAGGGCTGAACTGGAAGAGGAGCATCTGGGACTCAGAATGGCACCCATATGGGATGCCGGCACTGTAGGCAGTGGCACCACCCAGTGCACCACAGTACTGGCCTCCAAAGTAAATATAATTTAACAAGGCTTCTTTCTCAGGAGCTGATACATCAGAGTAGAAAATTTCAGAAATGGCACATGCAAAATTAATTTAGGTGAATGTGGTTAGAGAGGATAATATTTCAACAATTGGCAAATCAGTTGTCATTTAAACTTTCAGAACTAACAGAAAAGAAAAAGTGCATCTTGACTTCTGTCTTCGAGTAAAACTCAGATTCCATATTGAGATACATCAAGGCTTGTCTAAAAAGTTCATGCAGATGAATGTGTGCATAGGCAGTTTGCTTCTTCCCCACATCTGCACTGAAGAACTCATTCATTTCCCTAAATATGACCTCTTCATAGGTGGTTGTGGAAGAACTACCAACATGTCCTGGCTTTTCACTTTGCCATCCAGGAGATCAATAAGAATCCCTACTTACTCCCCAACATGTCCTTGGGTTACCAATTCTACAATGGTTTTCCCAGTGATCAGTTCACCTTGTGGAGCACTCTGCACTGGCTCTCAGGACAGGGTATATTTGTCCCTAACTACAACTGCAAAAAACAGGACAAATCAGTCGCCATCATTGCAGGAACCACATCAACATTTTCTGCTGAAATTGGAACTCTTTTGGAGCTCTACAAAATCCCACAGGTATGTGTGTTCTGAATTTCAGAGAAGAATGCTTGAACCTCCCCTAACTCCATTCTCACCTGTGTCAAAAAGGCAATGTGGAAGCCAAGAATACATATCCCACTATGATTTAAAGCAGGAAAACCCTGGGCTGTGACATTATTAACAGAGGGATGGAGAAGGAAGAAAGCGAAGGGGCAGTGAATGCTTAGAGTCTCCACTCAGATTCCTACCTAGGGCCAATATATCCATCCCCTACTACTGGGCTTATTGACTTCATTGTACTCACAGCTCAGTGCCTCAAAGGAAATATCCACAGCACCAAGCAGTGACCTTTCCTGGGTGGCATCCACAGGTGAAAGATACAGATGTGGGGATTTAAAGACCTGGACATTTACTTTTTCTTTGAGACATCACAGAGGGCCATGCCTTCCCTAAGACTACTAAGAGTGTTGGAGGCTCAGTTCCAGTGACATAGGTGTTCCCAGACTCCCTCTTCCAAACCTCCCTCACTCACCTGCCCCCAATGATTTCTTCATAGGAATCCCAGTGAGTGTTCAACTATTTACAATTCCTGATATCACAGATTGTTTTTTGTAACTATTGATTTAAGAGGCAGAAAGAAACATAACAGAGGTATTCCTTTCATTGCTTACTCACTGATGTGTTGGGGGTCTGGCCATTGCAGGCCCTTGTTCTATAAATTCCTTTCAGGTCTCTCATGAGGGCTAACTATTTCAGTTAATCAAGATATCACAGCTACCTCCCAGGGACTGCATTAGTATCTCAGAGACTTTTGTGAGATCCAGTACACACCATCAGCAATATGGGCACATTGCTGCCAGACACAGACTTCAGTCACATAAGAGGATTCTAAGCCAGAAAAATTATTTCACCAAAAATCAGAGTGGATAATTTTGATTTTCATAACAAGTTATTGATGTTGTGAAAAGAACTGAACTCATGTATCATGAGAGCCATACAAACTTTGTCATAGTTTACATGCCACCTTTGTTCTGACCCACACTGGGTGAATACGAATGTAAGGATACTATTGGGGCCAACGCCATGGCTCACATGATTAATGCAATGCCTGCAGTGCTGGCATCCTATATGGGTGCCGGGTTCTTGTCCTGGCTGCTCCTCTTCCAGTCCAGCTTTCTGCTGTGGCCCAGGAAAACAATGGAGGGTGGCCCAAGTGCTTGGGCCCCTGCAACTGCATAGGAGACCAGGAGGAAGTACCTGGCTCCTGGCTTTGGATTGGCATAGCTCTAGCTGTAGCAGCCATTTGGGGAGTGAACCAATGGAAGGAAGACCTTCCTGTTTCTCTCTCTCATTGTCTAACTCTGTCAAATAAATAAAATAATAAAAAGGATACTATCTTGGTGATACTGCATTCAAAATTTGTGCATTCCCAGTTTGCACTGCAGAATGTGAAGAGAAAATAGGGATATGACACATGTTCATGCTATCATATTTCTTCCAAAGGCAAAGGGCATGAGAAGTATGGTGTTCTCTGGGTGCAGAATAACAGAATTCAGCTATCTTTAGAGCAATCTTTCTTTTTATCCAGTAATATTCTCCTCAAAGGCCTCCCTTGGAGAGAATATCTCAGCCTCACCCAAACAGATGCAATTGACAGTCATGACTATTTTGGCTTTCAGATCACCTATGGCCCTTTTGATCCTCTGCTAAGTGATAAAGACCAGTTTCCCTCACTCTATCAGATGGCCAACAGTGACAGCGCTGTGGCTCATGGAATGATCTCCTTGTTGCTGCATTTTGGCTGGACTTGGGTGGCGCTCTTTGTATCTGATGATATGAAAGGAGAGCAGTTCTTTCGGTACTTCGAGGCAGAGATGGTAAAGAAAGGTCTCTGTGTGGCCTTTACACAAAAACTCCCTGCCACTAAGAGACTGTATGCCTCCACTGATATCACTTTCATGACTGGGATCAGCCTTTCTTCTGCAAATGTGCATATACTCTATGGTGAAGTAAGGAGCCTCATCAATGTGGACTTTGCAGGAGAGTACTTTTTAACCATGGGCAAGGTGTGGATCATGGTAGCAAAGTGGAACATTGTTGTGCATGAGACATACCGTGCACTGCACTCTTTCCATGGAGGCTTCTCATTTTCACCACACAAGGGGGAAATTCCTGGCCTCAAACATTTTCTCAAGACAGTGGACCCTTCCCACTACCCAGAAGACTTTTACTTCACTAAACTGTGGTTTCACATTTTCACCTGCCTACCTTCTGGGTCACAATGTGGAGAAATAGGAGACTGCCCACCAAACACTTCCTTAGAGTTTTCTCCAGGAGACATTGACATAATGACCATATCTGACTCTAGCTATTTCATCTACAATGCTGTGTATGCAGTGGCCCACGCCCTCCATAAGATGTTTCTAGAGAAAGTGGAAATGGGATCTCCAGGAGATGCAGCTCAACCTAAGCTTCTTCCCTGGCAGGTAAACCTCCTCCAGAGCAGGGTGGTCATGGAGCCACTAATGTCATTTACACATTTTTTTTTACAGAAGTAGAACTCCATGGTTTTTGTCATATACTTCCAAATAAAATGTAAAAAGTTAATCAAATCCTCAACTAATAGTCTATAGGAGAGATAGAGTGAGGAGAAACCCATATGGTATCTATTCTAAGTACTATTGAGGTATAAAATTTTGTGTATATAGAATTGAACACATATCATACATAATTTGTCTTAAGTTGGATCCACAGGGACCTCTAGACATTTTTAGTTTTAGAAAAGTGTATATCCTTAAAATAATCTAGGCTTAACTGTCAAATTTTTAAAACACTAATAATCTGACTTGTAAGTTTACTTTGTTGAGCCCTAGAAAGAGCTCAGGTAAGAACACAATTTGTTACCATAAAAAAATCATCCTTCAGCACAGCCATCCATGACAGACCCATGTTGAAGTACAAAGCTTAACTTCAATAAAGCCCCAACTAAACCTCCTTCCTGGTCAAGGACACATCAGAGTTCATGCCTAAGCCACCTAATATAATTTACTGATTTTATTAAATCACTTCCCATAATTGTAATCAGGCAATGGTAGAATGGTTCTCTTCACTTGTACCCATGAGATGATGACCACTCAAACCCTGCAAGTCTCTCCCAAGAAGAATCCCTGAGGATAGGGAGCCTGGGAATTGACTTCTTTTTGCACATGCACTGCTAGAGCATCTCTAACTGAATTCCATTTCTGGGATTTCTTCAATCTCATTATCCTCTCAATCTAGTATTGACGCGTTGTGTTCTTTTGGGGGTGTCATGTTGTCTTCCTTATTCTCTATCTTGAATCTGTTCATTTGTTATTCAGCATTTGTGGAGATACTAGTTTGTTTCTTTGTTATTTCACTGTGGTGGCTTTCATCTTTGCACTATGTGTATATTAGTTGAGTGTCTGCTTTCAGGGACTACCTAGAGCTATGTGATAGATGTGGCCAAGAAGCTCTTTTCAATGCTCCAGTGTGAGAGCTGTATCTGCAGTGACACACCCAGGTTTGGCATAGTACATCTCTCTCTCTCTCTCTCTCTCTCTCTCTCTCTCTCTCTCTCTCTTTTTTTTTTGATCAGGGGAATGTTTGTTCTTGTCTGTTGGTGTAGACTCAGTTGAGCTCCTTTCCTCAAAGGAGACCAGTACCTGGGTGCTAGCCTCAGTGTGTATATTATTTGTCTGCACTGCCACAAGGACCACACAGATGATCTGTGCAGCCTCAGTGTAAGCTCAGATTGCCGGCAATATCCCTCACCAGGTAACCAGGCAGCCCACTACAGTGACTGTCCAATGTCCCAGCCACACCCTGAGTCCTCCCATGCAGCCTCAGTGTTTTCAAATCCTAGCTCACAAGCCTCCCACAGTCATGAGCACTCAGCCCCTTGTCTGTTCTCCTCACCAGACTCAGGAGTCTCTACTTGGCTGTTTGCTGGCACAGCTGTTAAGTATGTCCAAGATGACGCCTGCTCTCTATCAGCTTGTTACAAGACGCAGTTGCAGGGTGATTGGGGAGAGAGAAAACGTGCTCCACCTTTGTTTTTTCTCCTGTAGTTTGGCAGGTACACTATCCCCCATGGGGATCCAAGCTGGATTCCCTCTAAGCTCTTCCTGCAGCTTCTTGCCAGTGGCTTGGGCTGCTGTGGTTGGTCTCACCTCACTCTCCAGTGCTGGTGCTGAGGCTCTCAGCTGCTGGGGTCCTGAACTGTGCATGTCCTTGCCCTCCATATAGGTCCACCATGTCCCTCCAATTTTTGTAGAGTTTCCTCTGCTGTTTTCTCCCAATTCTTCCCTGAGCCTGTAGTCTTTCCACTTTTTCTTAAACTATGTTCTCCTAGACTAGAGCAGCCATCACCCTCCCTTCTCCACCATCTTAATGCCATCTCTAGCACCTGTAACTTGAATGCTGTCCTTCTTACAATTATGTTTGTCCTCTAGCTTCACCCACTTCTGAAGAAAATCCAATTTAGGAACAGTGCTGGATATGACATATGCTTCCATGAAACAAGGCACGATGTGGTACAATATGATATCCAGAATATTGTGAATTTTCCTGTGGGCCTTGGGTTGATGGTCAACATTGGAAAGTTTTTCTCTAAGAGTTCACATGATCAAGCCTTGGTCATCAATGAAGAGATGATAGAATGGCCTATTGCATTCAAAGAGGTATGGATCCCTTCCAATTTCAAAGACCTACATGGAGTAGATTAAGTATGAAGCCTTTGCGTAAGCATCAGAGTCTCACTTCATATCATGGCTTCCAAATACATAGTAATTCATATATATATATTCTAGGTAATGCATGTTGAAAGTGAAACTTGGAATAACCTGATTTATTTTTAATTTTAGCATATATATTTATGCAGATATTGAGTGCATAGAATAAAGGGTAATTAATGAAAGAAATAAGGAGATCAGTGTATAGACACATAAATTCTAAGTATGTCTCTATGTATTCTGAAGGCGTTAATTACATATGGTGAGGGCCTTTAAGTTTTGATGCATGATTAACACAGTGGATTATGGGTCAGCTTATCATTCACCTAATTGTAGATCGCATTTTTTTTTGAATTTTGCATGCTACTCAATCATCCACATTTTATTCTTCATAACATCTTGAGATATTGGCATTAATTTGTGTTGTTTCCAAAATATGATATTTTCTGCATAAGCTATATATAACAACAATGCATTGCACTGAAATGATGTGTTTATCTCAGAAATTAATGGCCTGCCTGAATGGAGAATATCAGAAATGTACTAAACACAATTATTGTTTCATAACACATTCTAACCATTTCTATGCTGACCTGAATTTTTGATAGTTACTCTCAGTAGTGTGCCTCGTATCATGTCTTTTGTTCCTTTTATCTGTGATGTAAAATATTCTAATCAACTAAGTATGAGTTCATGGTCAAAGAGTTCTCAGACTTTCTAGTTTTCAGAACCATTGTCATATAGAAACCCACATTAAACATATTTTGGATATAGTGGTTCAATAAGAAGAGATAAATGGCAGGGGATGTTAGTATGTGATGTGTGAAATAAAAGTGATTAACTGCATTTGTAATATTTGCTTCATGTTTATAAAGTACAATGATGACCACAGAAGTTCCAAATTAGCTGCCTAGGTAATGATGACATGGCAGGTGTAGGAGGAGATACAGTGATGACCTTCAACTGAAGATCACATTTTCTTTTTCTTTTCTTTTCTTTTATTTACAGGCAAAGTTAGAGAGAGAGAGAGAGAGAGAGAGAGAGAGAGAGAGAGAGAGAGAGAGAGAGAGAAAGGTCTTACTTCAGTTGGTTCACCCCCCAAATGGCTTCTACGGCTGGTGCACCATGCTGCACTGGATCCGAAGTCAGGAGCCAGGTGCTTCTTCCTAGTCTCCCATGCAGGTGCAGGGCCCAAGCACTTGGGCCATCCTCCACTGCCTTCCTGGGCCACAGCAGAGAGCTGGACTGGAAGAGGAGCAACCGGGACAGAACCAGTACCCCAACTGGGACTAGAACCCAGAGTACCGGTGCCGCAGGCGGGGGATTAGCCTAGTGAGCTGCGGCTCCGGCCAGGTCATATTTTCTGTTGTGTGTGGGGGGGAATTATTGAAATTCCTTTAAAGTGGCGATAATATGCAAAATCAAGATGAATGTTTCTCTTTTCCTTTTAGACTCCTCAATCTGTGTGTAGCCAGAGCTGTGGCCCAGGATTCAGGAAAGTGCCACAGGAAGGAAGACCTGTCTGCTGCTATACTTGCACTTTTTGCACAGACAGAGACATTTCCAATCAGACAGGTAGAAACCGTATCCATTCCTACTGATAACTCCACTGTCATAATTATACTACTCAGCCAAAAGAAGGAATGAAATCCAGTCTTTTGCAACAACATTGATGCCACTAGAAGACATTATGCTTAGTGAAATAATCCAGTCCCCAAATGACAACTATCATCATATGTTTTCTCTGATATATAGTAGTCAATATAGTATACAAAAAAGCATTGTATAAGAATGAAATTGACTTCTTAGTATTTCTTTGTGTTTTTAGCTCTTTTCTATACCCCTGTGGAACAGTGTGCTGTTTCTACATTTTACTTCTGGAATATTATGGCTAATGGTGCATTAAGCCTGTGGATATAAAGCAATTGAATTTATATTATTGTACAAGTTAAATGAAAACTAGAAAAGTAGGAAGGAGGAGTATTCTGGGAGGGAAGGGAGGAAGGAGGTATGGTTACCATCTTAGAGTTGTTTCTATGAAATATATGAAATCTGTTCTCTTTACATTGATAAAAAATTAAAAAAAGGAAAAGTAACCCAAGAATATTTGTAATGAGATTGCAGTGAACCATTGCTATGAATACACATAGTCACTTGCTATCTCCACACATCTATTTTATGATCGCTATGTCTACCAAATTATGTGTAGACTGGTGTCTGGTGACATTCATCTTATTGGGCTCAACTGTGCTATTGATTTGACAAGACATCTTATTTTACCCTCCAGTTCTGGGAGAGGCAGTCCTAATCTGAGCTCTTGTAGTGGACCATGCTTAAATCCAAGCAAGACATGTACAAAGCATCACCACCAAGTTTTGTTATACTTGCTTAGATGAGCAATTCCATGCATTTTCATGCACAAATACAATGTACAAGGCTGGCGCAAGTTGATACAGAGTATTTTATTATTTTTGTGTCATATCTTTAATATTGTGCAGTGTGAAATATGAAGACACAATATCATAATACAGGATTCAGTTTGTCATCATTAAACAGTTAACATTTAAGGAATTATCTATCAAAGACAAATGTATCAAATTATGTGAACTGGATAAATACTGCTTAGAAAATGCTTCCATTATTCAAAATACAGAGTAGATAATAGTTTCTATGACTCCAAAAATAATCCTTCAATGACCATTAATGCAGCACTAGAAATCACTTAATTTTTCACAATTTAGAGAGGGAGTAGATTTTTCAGGTGTAAAGATTATAACAAAACAACATATCAGAGTGATGTGCAACACCCATTAAGTGTATGAAACAAGAAAGAAAAATGAATTACCATCATATGGGAATTCGTAGTACATCATATAGGTGCCTGTGTGTGTCCAGTATATCTGAGACAAAAGCCCGGAGCATCTGCTGATTCCAGGAAAAGAGCGTTCTCCCTGGACTGGGAATGCAGACTTACTCTAGTGCCTCTTGGTATCTGATAGAGGCAGTCTGTTCTCAAAGGGGCAGTGCGAAGGTGACCACTTTCCTAAACAGAACAAGTCAGCAATTCAGTGTCAGTGCTGAGTCTCTCTTTTTCCTCAGATGCAGAGCAGTGCATCCCATGTGCAGATCACGAGTACCCAAACCAGGAGAGAAACCGCTGCCTCCCCAAGCTGGTGACCTTCTTAGCCTTTGAGGATGCCCTGGGGATGGCTCTGGCCTGCATGGCTCTGTGCTTCTCTGTCCTCACAGCTGCGGTCCTCTGGGTCTTTGTGAAGCACCGAGACACTCCCATTGTCAAGGCCAATAACCGGACCCTCAGCTACATCCTGCTCATTGCCCTCCTCCTGTGCTTCCTCTGTTCCTTACTCTTCATTGGCCGTCCCAACACAGTCACCTGCCTCCTCCAGCAAATAACATTTGGCCTTGTATTCACAGTGGCTGTTTCCACCGTGCTGGCCAAGACCATCACTGTGATTCTGGCCTTCAAGTTTACAAAACCTGGAAGAACTACCAGGCGATTGCTGGTATCAGGAGCTTCTAACTCTGTCATTCCCATCTGCTTCCTGATCCAACTGGCTCTCTGTGGCATCTGGCTTGGGACTTCTCCTCCCTTTATTGACACAGATGCGCACTCTGAGCATGGACACATCATCCTGCTGTGCAACAAGGGCTCAGTCACTGCCTTCTACTGTGTCCTGGGCTACCTGGGCTCCTTGGCCCTGGCCAGCTTCACTGTGGCTTTCCTAGCCAGGAATCTCCCTGACATGTTCAATGAAGCCAAGTTCCTGACGTTCAGCATGCTGGTGTTCTGCAGTGTCTGGGTGACCTTCCTGCCTGTCTACCACAGCACCAAGGGGAAGGTCATGGTGGTCGTGGAGGTCTTTTCCATCTTGGTCTCCAGTGCAGGGCTCCTGGGCTGCATCTTCCTCCCCAAGTGCTACATTATTCTCTTAAGACCAGAAAGGAATTCTTTGAAAGACTTAAAAAAAAGTGCAAGTTCTAAGGGATTCTAAAAATTTCTACTTGTTTTCCTTTCACATTTTCAGAGTTTAGGACCAAGAATCCAGGCTGCGTAGCATTCCTGATATATGAAGGAGCTAAAATGGATTTTTTAAAAATAAATTACTTGTTAGTTGGATGTTTAGACTAGCAATCTGAGTTCATGGCATCAATTTCTGGCTCTGGTTTTGGCCCCTGACCTGGACTTTTGAGTCCTGGGGGCCCTCGGAAGGAAGTGGTGAATCTTCATGTAACTTGGTCCTGGCACCCATGTGAAAATCTAGGGTCTGACTCCCTGTTGTTGGTTGTAACCTCAGCCCAGGTACAAGCATTGGGGGTGTAGATGTGTGAAGCATCGAATAGGAGGTCTCTTTGTCTTTATCACTAACCTTCTGTTTCTCTCCATCTCAGAGTTAGTAATGGAGTTTAGGGAAAAATTTAAATTGAGTAAAAATGAATCATGCTGTAAATTAAACCTTTGTTGCCCATCAAGGCTACAACAGCAATGTTAGTTTTTAAAAAAGGTTATTTATTTATTTATTTGACATGTAGAATTACAGACAGTGAGAGGGAGAGACAGAGAGAAAGGTCATCCCTCCATTGGTTCACCCCCCAAATGGCCACTACAGCTGGAGCTAGCCTGATCTAAAGCCAGGATCCAGGTGCTTCTTCCTGGTCTCCCACATGGGTTCAAGGCCGAAGCACTTGGGCCATCCTCCACTGCCCTCCTGGGCCACAGCAGAGAGCTGGACTGGAAGAGGAGTAACCGGGACTAGAAACCGGTGCCCATATGGGATTCTGGTGCTGCAGGTTGAGGATTAACCAAGTGAGCCATGGCTCCGGCCCCCCTTCAGTTTCTATAAGTTTACCTTTTCTGAATAATTCTGAGAAGTGGCAATTATCTATATGTGTCCTGACTGTTGAGGAATAGCTTTCTATTTTATTCTTTTTAGTATTTTCTTTTTTTTTACTTAATACCATTGGTTGAACCCTTTACTTAACACAATTATTATTAGGTATTTTAATTCAATTGAAAATCAATCCCTGTTAAAAATAAGAATAAGAGAGGGAGGGATGTACAGTTCAGCACACTTTCCTTGGACTTACCCCTAAGGGTAAAGCTAAAAACTTGCCATGGGACTCCAAATCCCATTAAGTTGGTAAGTACCAATGCATTCTTACCAGTTAAAATTATGAGTTTAACTTCATAATTGATCATAAAAATAGGATTAAGTGTCAAAGAGATCACATAAATAAGACCAAGTGTCTGCTAATAACAATAGAGAGAATTAAAAAGGAAAGAATGATCCAACATGGGAAGCAGGCCTCACCACAGATTCATTGAGTGGCACATACCCTAAACAGCACTCTGGCCTCAGAATCAGCCCTTAAGGCATTTAGATCTGGCTGAAAAGCCCAGGAGATTTTCTTAGGCATGAAAGCCAAGACACTGTGGCAAACAAACTACGTACATGAAAGATCTCTGTGAGTGAGATCCCAGAGGAAAACATGGGCCATCAAAGAAAGAGGTACCCTTCTCTCAAGGGAGGAGTGCACTTCCATTTTGATTATGGCCTTGTCTAAGTAAGGTCGTAGTTTGTGAACTCTAGAGGCTTCCATAGCCTTGGCAGCCCATGGCAAGTGCCTTGGGTGATTACCGACATCATAAATAAGAGTATCAATTGTTAAATCAACAACAGGAGTCACTGTGCACTTGCTCCCCATGTAGGACCTCCATCCTTAATGTATTGTACTATGAGAATTAACTGTAACATTAGTCTTTAAAGAGTACTTTATACTTTGTGTGTGTGCGTGTGTGTGTGTGTGCAAGCTGTTGAACTCTTTACTTAGTATAGAGTTGATCTTCTGTGTATAAAGATAATTGAAAATGAATCTTGATGAAGAATGGGGTGGTAGAGGGAATAGGGAATAGGAGCAGGGATGGTTTGTGGATGGGAGGTCGGGTATGGGTGGAATAACCACTATAGTCCAAAAGTTGTACTTTGGAAATTTTTATTTATTAAATAAAAGGCTTTCTAGTCAGTATGTGGCATAGGAGTCTGGCTTCATTCAATTGGATCCAGATTCCAAACCCATCCACATTGCAGCATGCATCTTTCATTCCTCTTTTTGAAGTATAATTTTCCATTTTATTGATTTTCATCATTTTTTTTATTAGACAGGCAGAGTTGGACAGAGAGAGACAGAGAGAATGGTCTTCCTTCTGTTGGTTCACTTCCCAAATGGCTGCTACGGCTGGTGTGCCATGCCGATCCGAAGCCAGGAACCAGGTGCTTCCTCCTGGTCTCCCATGTGGGTATATGGCCCAAGCAGTTGGGCCATCCTCCACTGCATTCCCGGGCCACAGCAGAGAGCTGGACTGGAAGAGGAGCAACCGGGACTAGAACCTGGTGCCCATATGGTATGCCGGTGCTGCTGGCAGAGGATTAACCAAGTGAGCCACAGTGCCCACCTGATTTTTATCATTCTGTTCTGCAGTTTTATTCTCTCTTTGTTTTTTTTTTTTTGGCTGAAGCTAATTTTTTTGTTATTTTTGCAATAACATAGTTTTAGTTTGCATTGTCCTCAAAGGCTTAATGCTCCACCAAACAAAATGTTCAACAAATAAGCAAGAAGACCATAGTTCTGCAAGAATATAGGCCGGGGTATAAACACATGTTTTGGTCCAGGCATTCTGAACCATCTTCACTCTAGAATGCTTCCTGGTCCTCGAAAATTTTCTTGCTCTGGTAACCTTTTTAAAATCTGTGTTAGCAGCCAGTGCCATGGCTCAATAGGCTAATCCTCTGCCTGCGGCACCAGCATACTGGATTCTAGTGCCGGTTGGGGTGCTGGATTCTGTCATGGTTGCCCCTCTTCCAGTCCAGCTCTCTGCTGTGGCCCGGGAGTGCAGTGGAGGATGGCCCAAGTGCTTGGGCCCTGCACTCACATGGGAGACCAGGAGGAAGCACCTGGCTCCTGCCTTTGGATCAGCATGGTGCGCTGGCTGCAGCACGCCAGCCATGGCGGCCATTGGAGGGTGAACCAATGGTAAAGGAAGACCTTTCTCTCTGTCTCTCTCTCTCACTGACCACTCTGTCTGTCAAAAAAAAAAGAGTAGAGCCATTGATATTAGAGTAGAGGCTATGATTACAAGGAATGAGGCCCCAGATGAGCTAGATAGGATCTAGAACAAAAGAACAAAAGACAAAATTTCTCATTATTGGAGAACCTAAGAAAGGTGCTTTCAAAGCCACACATAAGTTCTCCAATTGGGAGGCAAATAGAAACTGACAGAAGGGGCCTGATAATAATCTGGTGGGCTTTAAGGCCTTGTCAGTTATGAGGTCCAGACCTATCTCTTCCCATGGGGTACATCCTAAGGGAGGCATAAATCTCCTTGGGAAGGCACCCTGTTGACTTCCATTACCTACCTGGCTTGGGAGGAGAGCTGGCCAGGTAAAGGCAGGTGGCATCTCTAACAGGAAATTTACAGTTCTGCCTGCAATATTTCTGACATTACTTGGCCATCCCCTCAGCAGTGGCGGTTACTCTGGAAGCTGGACTGAGTGAAGAACTTTCAGCTTAGAGCTAGAAATATCTGTGGCTCTGACCTGGGTGTCCTTCGACTCCAGGAGTGTTTCATTTGCAGCGATCCAACTCTTGGCTGGCAGAGCTGCCAGGGCTCTTCATAAGCTGACTTCTGCAGAAGCCCTGGCTTTCCACATTGAAAGCCACTGCAGTGGACTGGCCTGTTGGGTCTCTTTGAGGGTAGATCCCTGTAGAGAGCCACCTTAATAGGCCTGCCACCTATGTGTGGTGGAATGAGAAAGCCATGGCAAAATGGCCACTGGCAAGTGAGTGTCAGTTACTCAGGAATGGGTTCAAAACCCACCTGGCAATGGAGCCTGCCTGGCAGCAGGCTGTGATTGGTTAGGGCATAAATGCCCCTTGACTGGATTGGCTGTTGCCCACACTGGACTCCTCCTTAGAATGAATCCACAGCAACACCTATATTTACATTGCTTCTAATATCTAGCTTTCTTCTTCTCCTGGATTTTGTTAAAGCAGACCAGAGGATGAAAGTTAGGGGGTGCTCAAGTCCTATCTCTAGTCTTCATCAGGTGACACTAGAAGTCTATAGTCACAGGCAGGTTCTGGTAGTGGTTTTTTTCTGAGGTAGACAATGCACATGAGGAAAGCTATGTCCTCACTTTAAAAAATTTTCTCTCCCTTTGGTCTGTTTACTGTTTCATGTCGAGGTAAATCTAGCTGTGAAATCATAATTTATCTCTCCTTTTGACTATGCTATGCTTACAGAAAATGTTAGCCATCCCTTTTATAAGATCTAAATTCAAATGTGCATCTTAGAGAATCCTTTAGTATAGAGTCGGTTTCTCACCTTGAAGAGAATAGAGGAATGAGGGAAGAAGTCAGGCTTAGAATAGAGAAATGAGGGAGGAAGTCTCAGATCGCTTACTGACAATAGCAATATCAAATAAACACTTAGAAAGCTATTTCAACCGTTAGATAACAACTTAGGAAAACATTTACCAGAAGGTCCAATGCCTTCTATAAATTCTAAGAATACATGTATTTGGAAACATCTTTTAAATATCTAACATGGTGTAGCTTGTTTAAGCAGCAAACTCAAGCACAAACATATAAAAATGTTTTTAGTTTCTTTGTACCAACAGATTTAAAACATCTGATACAGAGATTCAGGTCACATGGATCAAAATGTATCTTTGATTAATTTCAGCAGTTTAAATCAATGCGCAATCTTTTTATCTATAAGCCAGTTAAAACAAAGCTCTTAATAAATCTTCCCATGGGCAAACTGTTGAAATCTTTACCTAATATATACTAAACTGATCTTCTGTATATAAAGAGAATTGAAAATGAATCATGATGTGATTGGAAGGGGAGAAGGAGTGGGAAAGGGGAGGATTGCAGGTGGGAGGGAAGTTATGGGAGGGGGAAGCCATTGTAATCCATAAGCTGTACTTTGGAAATTTATATTCATTAAACAAAAGTTTTTTTAAAAAATAAATCTTCCCATGAAGACATACAATATGTGCACACACGTAACATACAAGATAGAACAATAAAGCAGTTTCAGTAATAGCTTCTTGAAATCTTTAGGTCTTTTTTATTACCATATACAAAACTGTAGATGTCAAAAGATTAAATTGCCACATTAAAAATTATAACCTCATTAACCAACAAGAGGCACTTGCTTACTCCATTGTTTTTGAAAGCACCTGTAGTATTTTACAGAACATTTAACCCTTTAGGCCTCTGGGCCTTTCTCATTAAGATAACCATCACGTCTAGTAACACAAAATCATTAGACTTTTTAACTTTCAGACATTTATATCAGGGGCATTTTATATTATCAAAACTTAAAATTTAACACCATATCACATCTTGATAGTACTTTTGATATAATCCAAATAGCCAACAGACACATGAAAAAATGTTCAAGATTACTAGCCATCAGGGAAATGTAAATCTAAACCACAATGAGATTTCACCTCACCCCAGTTAGAATGGCTCTCATGCAGAAATTAACAAACAAGAAATGCTGGTGCGATTGTGGGGAAAAAGGAAACCTAATCCACTGTTGGTGGAATGTAGACTTGGAAAACCATTATAGAAGGTAGTTTGGAGATACATCAGAAATCTGAATGTAGTCCTACCATATGACCTAGCCATCCCACTCCTGGGAATTTACCCAAGGGAAATGAAATCAGCATATGCAAGAGTTATCTGCACTCCCATGTTTATTGCAGCTCAAATCATAATAGCTAAAATATGGAATCAACATAAATGCCCATCAACTAAGACTAGGTAAAGCAATTTTGGGATATGTACTCTATGGAATACTACACAGTGGTAAAAAAGGTGAAATCTGATCATTTGCAACAATGACTCTGGAAAACATCATACTTAGAGAGAAATAAGCCAGTCCCAAAGGGTCAAAACCATATGTTCTCCATGATCTGTGATAACTAACAGAGCACCTAAAAGGAAAGCTGTATAAAAATTAAACTGTCACTATGAGAAGCAATGAATTAAACAACCTTTGTCTTATCTGTTGAGGAGCAGTTTTTTAAATTTTTTAAATTATTATTATTATTTTTTTTACAGGCAGAGTGGATAGTGAGAGAGAGAGAGAGACAGAGAGAAAGGTCTTCTTTTTGCCATTGGTTCACCCTCCAATGGCCGCTGCAGCCAGCGCATCTTGCTGATCTGAAGGCAGGAGCCAGGTGCTTCCTCCTGGTCTCCCATGTGGGTGCAGGGCCCAAGCACTTGGGCCATCCTCCACTGCCTTCCCGGGCCATAGCAGAGCGCTAGCTTGGAAGAGGGGCAACCGGGATAGAATCCGGCACCCCAAATGGGACTAGAATCCAGTGTGCTGGCGCCGCAAGGTGGAGGATTAGCCTGTGAAGCCAGATTAGCCTGTTAAGCCGTGGCACCGGCCTATTTTTTAAAATTATTTTTATTTTTTCCTACTTAATACCATTGGTTGAACTCTTTCTTTAACATAGAATTAATTAAAAAAATAGAATTTATCATATGTTTATAAAGTCAATTGAAAGCAGATCCCTGTAAATAATAAAGGTGGAAAGAAGAGAGAGAGAGAAACTGTATAGTTTTGCATACATCCCCATGGACTTACTTCTAAGGGTAAACCTAAAATCTCACTCTGATACTGCAAAACCCATGAAACTAGGCGGTAATAATGCCATCTTACATGTTAAAGTGATCATATTATGTTTAATTGATCATATAGATAAGATTAAGTGTCAGAGGGATCATATAAATAGGATCAAGTGTTTGGTAATAACAATAGAGAGAATTAAAATGGAGAGAATGATACAACGTGGGAAGTAGTCCACACGAAAGACTTATAGAATGACAGGCGTCCTAAGCAGCAAACAGTGTGTATATTTTCAGGGATAGCCCTATCATATAAAATGACATTGGTATTTATAACTTGCTGGTCAGCTCTGTTTCAGTTTTAAATATCACTCTTATTTTTTATTAAAATATTTCTAGATGACATTGTGTTTTTTGAGAGGTAGAGAGAAATGGAGAGAGAGAGATGGTTGAGAAACCAACCTTTCACTGCTTCACATCTCAGTGCCCACAGTAGCTGAGCCTGAACTGAGGCCAGAGCCAGGATCCAGGAAAAATGCAGACTGAAAGGGACCCAATATCTCTGAGTCATCACCACTCACTCAAAGGGTTTATTTCTTGGGAATCTGGGGTCAGGGGTCAGAACCAAATTACAAACCAAAATAGTGTCATGTGGAACAAAGTGATCTTTTTTTTTTTGGTAAATAAATCCACTTTATTGCAGAATCTATAGCAGAAGCAACAAGAAACTTAAAATTTAATATAAAAAAGATCTGACTTTATAATAGCAACAGAAGTTATACATAGAAAAAAAGCTGACAGACATACAAGAGTTTTATCACCAAATTAGAAAATGTTTTTTGAAGGATATTTAAAAATCAACATAATATTAATATATTGGATGACAGAATTTTATAAAGATGTCATAGCTCCCCAGCTTGAACCTATAAATTTAACTCAGCAAAATACCAAAAAAAGATTTTTAGTGGAACTCGACAAAACTGATACTAAAGTTAGTATAGACATCCCAAAATAGATAGTACAATTCTAAAAATGAACAAAGGTACACACGCTTCTAAATATCAGAATTGTTTATTATACCACAGTAATTAAGAGTGTGACATTGGCTCAGAATTGGTTTGATCAGTGGAAAAGAACAAACTGGGGAAATATCCATGCATATATGGAAACTGTACAATCATGGAACAAGGTGATCTTAATTGCTAGGCTAGATGCCTAAACAAAACGATTTTTAGTTTTGCTTATTTTACAATGTTGGATTACAAGCTCCCTTTGATTACAAAGTTGAAAATGTGAAGAAACACATGAGAAAAATTTCAGGATCTCCTAGAACTGCATTGGTTCTTTAAAGCTTTCAAAGAATTTTTATCAGGTTTTATGAGAATAATGTAGCACTTGGGAACAAAGATGCAGCCCAGGAGCCCTGCACTGGAGACCAAGATGGAGAAGACCTCCACAGTCACCATGACCTTCCCCTTGGTGCTGTGGTAGACAGGCAGGAAGGTCACCCAGACACTGCAGAACACCAGCATGCTGAACGTCAGGAACTTGGCTTCATTGAACGTGTCAGGGAGATTCCTGGCTAGGAAAGCCACAGTGAAGCTGGCCAGGGCCAAGGAGCCCAGGTAGCCCAGGACACAGTAGAAGGCAGTGGCTGAGCCCTTATTGCACACCAGGATGATGTGGTCAGGCACAGAGTGTGTATCTAACTCAATAAATGGAGGAGAAGTTCCCAACCAGATGCCACAGAGAGCCAGTTGGATCAAGGAGCAGATGGGAATGACAGAGTTAGAAGCTCCTGATACCAGCAATCGCCTGGTAGTTCTTCCAGGTTTCAGAGCTTTGAAGGCCAGAATCACAGTGATGGTCTTGGCCAGCATGGTGGAAACAGCCACTGTGAACACAAGGCCAAATGTTATTTGCTGGAGGAGGCAGGTGGCTGTGTTGGGACGGCCAAGGAAGAGTAAGGAGCAGAGGAAGCACAGGAGGAGGGCGATGAGCAGGATGTAGCTGAGGGTCCGGTTATTGGCCTTGACGATGGGAGTGTCTCGGTGCTTCACAAAGACCCAGAGGACCGCAGCTCTGAGGACAGAGAAGCACAGAGCTACACAGGCCAGAGCCATCCCCAGGGCATCCTCAAAGGCTAAGAAGGTCACCAGCTTGGGGAGGCAGTGGTTTCTCTCCTGGTTTGGGTACTCGTGATCTGCACACGGGATGCACTGCTCTGCATCTGTGGAGAAAAGGAAGACTCAGTGTTTCCATTTCACAATTTGCTCCTTTTTCCCTGTTAAGGAAAATGGTCACCTTTGCAATGTCATGGTGAGTCCAGCCTGTTCTGATGTATGCCAGGACACACTAAAGGATATTTCTGCACTCCTGACCCAGAGAGAATGCTCGTCTCTAGGTGTAGGAAACTCATTGAAACAATCTCCTTAGCAAATGGGGCTCTGGGGACTCATTTTGTCACTCAGAGATATTTCTTTCAGTGTTTTATTTTCTAAAAATGATGAATTTCCTGTATTTCACATGGGCATAGATTCTTCCAAACCTTCTTCACTACTGTCCCTAGTGTTTTTCTCTGGAGAACCTTGTATTCACATGGGTTATAACATTTTTCTGACGTTACCAGGTTTAGGTTTTTTTTATACTCAAATGGAGATGACCTACTTAAAATATCTATCACTCCTGGGACATCCATACATCATTCAATACTCTAATTTCCTGGACTCATCACTCTTTCCACATAAATGCTGAGATACTGTGATTGTATAGAAAAGAATTATTGCTACTAGTTTTTATACGGTTATATGGGAGTGATATTTTCATCCCAGTATTGAAAGAGAACTTTCCACTCATTTCACGGAAAGAATGGCTTGTTCATCATTTTAGTCATGTGAACTCCACATGGGCACCACATTGTCTCTGTTGAAGTAATACACTGCTGCAGCAGCAGCATGAAAGAAGTCATTAAGAACAGGCCAGTTTGTGGACATGTGTCTCTTTCAATCATATGTCAATTTAATAAACAAAAACAGATTCAGTGTTGTGGCATGATATGTAAAGCCACCACCTGCAATGCCAGCATCCCTTATGGACATTGTTTTGTGTTCCAGTAATCTATTTCCAATCCAGCTCCCTGCTAATGGCCTGGAAAAAGCAGAAGAAGATGGCCCAAGTACTTGGGTCCCCATGTGGAGACCCAAATGAACCTGGCTGCTGGCTTCTGCCTTGCCAAACCTGGTCAATTGGGTAAGTCTGGAGCATGAATAAGTAGATGGAATCTCTCTCTCTCTCTCTCTGTCTCTCTCTGTCTCCTCTGTAACTCTTTGAAATAAAAAAATAGTTTTTAAAAGAAAGGAAATGATATTAGTTGGCCCACACTTGTAGTAAAGTTCTACTCAGGTTTTAACTTGGTAATCATACAAGCTTCATGGACTGGAGGTGTTATGTAGTTGCATAGTTATTAGGATGTTTTGTCTGTGTATTTCACTCTTATTTTCTCTTACTCTAGTATAGAAAATAAAAGAACAAAGGAGGCATTCATTATGTGTACTACACAGCATGCACTACGTAAAAGACCCAGCACAGAAAGTAATACAGTATTCCCATCACAATTCCTGTGAAGTAGCTCCCTGCTTCTCAGTTGTGTATGAAAGAGTTTTGATTTCAAGATTTCTAGAAATCCTTAGGGAGCCTTAACAAACACTCATCTGATATTTTTTGTTCAGACATTAGTAGGCCTACTAGAAGATCTCAGATTGAGACAGTCTCATCCAGCACTGGATGGAAAAGAAGGATGTCGGAGAGAATCAGTGTCAGTGTTGAGCTAGAGAGGATGAGCACCACCAGACTACAGCTTACACATAATGAGATGGCGAGAGTGAGCATACAACAAGTGTATGGAAAGAGTGAGTGAAAGTGTGCATGGAGAACAATGGGACACTCTTTTCCTATTATAAATATTCTTGGTTTCCTTTTTATCTAGAAAGAGTTAAGATGGTGGAGTTTTCATAGTGAGTTATATGTTTTCTACCTGTATGATTGGAAATGTCTCTCTCTGGACAAATAACACAAATGTAGCAGCAGACAGCTCTTCCTTCCTGTGGCATTTTCCTGAATCCTGGACCACACCTCTGGCTACATAAAGACTGTGGAGTCTGAGGGGGAAAGAGAAGTGATGGTCATTGTTTTGCACATCATTAGGCACTGTGATAAGATGTCTCTATTTGCCCCATCACGCTGAAGGTCATCACTGTCTTCCCCAGTCTGTGTCTTGTTGATTTTTTCATACATCCAATTTGTAGTCTATGATGCTCGTTCCAGGTTTGTCAATTGTCTACCAAACATTATGAGGGTACCTGATTGCTGTAATTTTGTTCATCACCAGATCTATTCTTCTAGGCCTTTTTTTCTTTCTACTACATTTCTTCCTCTGAAATCTTTAACATTCAGATTATTTTTCTGTAATGTGTATATTTGAGACTGAGTATTCAGAAAGAGACAAGGCCACAGAGAAATGATGAACAAATGTTATAAAAACATGGATTGTGTATCTAATCCTCTTCTGGACTTCCAGATGCAGGGAGAGTATCAATTTCAAGAAACTAAGAATGCACTTTGGGCATAAAGCATGATAGTTGTACAAATGAACCACAAAATTCCCTGGGGGATTTCAACATTAGAATGATGATAAAACATTTGATCACAGCTGTGAGATGCTATGCAGAAGAGAAACTGAACTTATTGGCAACCACAATGACAATGAAAATGAGAATGGTTTCTACAAATAGGCGATGGATAAATCAACTTATAATCTACTTGTGTTCATGCTGCATTAAAATATGTGACTCTCATCATATTTGTTTAAGATATCACTGTTCTTCTAAATCTGTATATATATATAATACATGAAATGAAATTTTTTTCACCTTATATAAATAAAAAATTGAAAAAATTTAGAATTTCTGTACACATGTATTTTGTAATTTGATGTCTATATACTGATCTCTATCTCTATTCATTAACATTGCTCATTTTAGTCACTCAATATCTGAATGCATAATTATTTCCAAAGTAAAAACAACAATAACTGATACAGATGTACACTTCTAATACACATTGACTCATATATGTGTTGGGGACACCATATCTTTTGAAGCCAAGATGATAATTGAGAATTGAATGCTTATTTAAAATCTCACACTTAATCTCCTCTCAGACACTCTGTATGTATCCAATTTTCCATGGATCCACACCTTCTTGAATGCTATAGGCCATTCTATCATCTCTTCATTGAGGACCAAGCCTTGGTCATGTGCACTCTCAGAGGAGAACTCCCCAATTTTAATCAGCAAACGAAATCCAGCAGGAAAATTCACAATGTTGTGGATATCATAGTGTGCCATACGGTGTCTTGTTTCATGGAAGGAAACATCCTCCCCAACACTGTTGGTAAATTGGATTTTCCTCAGGAGTGGATGAAGCTGGAGGGGCGGCACAATTGGAAAGAGGGAGAACATTCAGATTAGAGTTGGGAGGTGCATATGACTGAGAAATCCTTCTTTTGCCTCCTGTCTATCCTCAGGGTTTCTATTTGGTGGAGGCTGACTTTTGTCTGGATGATCATCATATCATGTGTTCAAATGCAGGGAATTCTACCCCCCACCCCCGCTAAAATGATGGGGATCATTTGAATCCAGAGAAATCACAGGATGTGTCCCACAGGGTGGCTGACTATGAAAGATTGGTTAGAGGTTTAGGAAAGCTCATCTTAGTTTTCCAAATGTGAACAACATGGCTTTATATATGCAATATCTTCATTATTGTGATGGTTCCACAGGTGAATGCAAACATGTGCACTTTTCAAAATATACCCCCTCCCAAATAGAATGAAATCTTCTCTTTGACAAAAAATGAGTGCAACTGAAGACCTTTATGCTTATGTTTACTGAAATAAGCCAGTTCCAACCAGAAAATACCATTTGTTTTCTGTGATGTGTAGTAGTTACTATAAATGTAAAGAAAAACCAAACCATGTATCAAAATGAAACTGATATCTTAGATTTCATTTTTGCTTATCATCTTGTGTAAGTTCCTGTGGAACATGGTCTTTCTACTTTTCATTTATGAATCATTATGATTACTGTGGCATTACACCTGTGATTATAAAGGAAATTGAAATGATATTTTTGCAAAAATTAAAAAGAAAGGAAGGGGGGGGAGAATGAGAGAGGGAGGGAAGGAAGAATGGATATCTTCTTAGAATTGCATCTATGAAATATATGAAATCTATCCTTTTCCTATCAAAATTTTTTTACTTTAACAAAATTTGGGCTGGTCTTGTGGTGCAGCAGGTGAAGCTGCTGTCTTCAGTGCCCAGCATCCCTGTGAGTGCTGGTTAAATTACAGTTGTTCTACTGCTGGTTCAGGTTTCTGCCAATGTACCTGGGAAAGCATTAGATGATGGTCCAAGTGCTTGGGCCCCTACGCTTACATGGGAGACCCAGTTAAACTCCTGCATCCTGGCTTAGAGTGTTCCCAGTCCTGGTCCTTGCAGCCATTGTGGAGTGAATCAGCAGATGCAAGATCTGTCTCCTTTTCTCTTTCTGTCTCTCCCCCTCTCACAGTAACTTTGATTTTCAAATAATTTTTTTATAGTTTAACAATATTAAATGAAATATCAGTTGAATTCTGTTAAATAAAATAGAAATCCAAGCATAATTTTTCATAACAAAGTTCCTGGAACCTGACATCCCTGGCTGCTGCTGGCAAATCCAAACTTGTAAAAATGTTTATACTGTTTATGTGTAATTCTATTTGTATAACATTTTCAATGAAATAATGTCAGAAAACTTGCAACAGAGGCAAATTGATAGAAACAACCAAATTCAACAAATACTCAGGGGCCCCAACAAATTAGACCAGAAGAGAAATTCACCACAACACATTGGGGCAACACTCAGCTCAGTGAAACACAAAGAACAAATCCTAAATTGTTCCAGAGAGAAACGACAAATCACATTCAGGGATAATTTAATCAGACTCACCCCAGACTTATCGCAAACACTACAGGCAAAGAGATAATGGCATGATATAGTCCAAGTTTTAAAGACAAACAATGCCAACCTAGAATACTATACCCAGAAAAGCTATCATATATGAATGTAGGGGAAATAAAGATCTTCCACAACAAACAGAAACTGAAAGAATTTGTACTCTCACGTCCAACCCTACAACACTAGCTCAAAGACTTGCTGCACACAGAAATACAGAAACAAGAACTTCAGTACAAAAAAGGTGAATGTAGAAAATGAGCCAACTAAACTACAAACAAATCTCAAAATACATAAACAGCTTATTTAAGGAAACATGACTGGAAAAAGACAGCATTTAATAATAGTCACAGTGAATGTAAATGGCCTCAACTCTGCAACCAAGAGAGACAGACTAGCTGATTGAATTAAAAAAGAGAATCTATCTATGTGCTGCCTTCAGGAAACACACCTTATCAGCAAAGATGCCTGCAGACTGTAAGTGAAAGGATGGAAAAAGATACTCCAAGCTAACAGAAATCAAAAAAGAGCTGGGGTGGCCATCCTAATATCAGACAAAATAGACTTTAACACAAAAACTATTAAAAGAGAGAAGGGCATTATATAATGATTAAAGGATCAATCCACATGAAGACATTACTATTATAAGTGTATATGCACCTAATTATAGGGTACCTGGCTACTTGAAAGAATTACTAAAGGACTTAAAGGGAGATATAGATTCAAATACAATAGTAACAGGGGAATTCAACATGCCACTCTCACCAATGGACAGATCAACCAGACAGTAAACCAACAAGTAAACAACAGAGCTAATTGGTGCTATAGACCAAGTAGACCTAGTAGATATGTTCAGAGCCTTCTACCACACAGCCACAGAGTTCACATATTTCTACCCAGTACATGGAATGTACTCTAGGGTTGACCATATGCTAGGCCATAAAGGGAGCCTCAAAAAATAAAAAAAATGAAACTATACCATTCATCTTCTCAGACCATAGTACAGTGAAACTAAATCAACAACTCGAGAATCTCTACACCATATGCAAACACATGGAGAATGAACAACATGATTCTGAATGAACAGTGGGCCATAGAAAAAATCAAAAGAGAAATCAAAGGATTTCTAGAAACAAATGAAAATGAAATTACAACCTATCAAAACTTGTGGGATACAGTAAAAGAAGTCCTAGGAGGAAAGCTTATAGCAACTGGTGCCTACATCAAGAAACTGGACAGGAACCAAACAAATGACCTCTCAATGCACCTCAAGGATATAGAAAAACAGCAGCAAATCCAACCCAAACTCAGCAGCAGAAAATAAATACTATAGATTAGAGAATAAATAAACAGAATTGAAACAAACAAACAAAAAACAATACAAAAGATCAACAAAACTAAGAGCTTGTTCTTTGAAAAAATAAACAAAATAGACACATCATTGGCCCAACCTACCATAAAAGGAGAGGGAAGACCCAAATCTGTAAACTTAATGATGGTAATGGAAATGTACCAACACACACAACAGAAATAAAAAGAATCATTGGAAACCATTACAAAGAGACGTAAGCTAACAAATTGGGGAACCTGGAAGAAATGGAGAGATTCCTGGACCCTTACAACCTTCCTAAACTGAGCCATGAAGATATAGAAAACCTAAACAGACCCATAACCATGAAAGAAACTGAATCAGCAACAAATGCACTAATGAAAAAGGCCCAGGACTGGATGGCTTCACCGCTGAATTCTACCAGACTTTTAAAGAACAACTAACCCCAGTTTTTCTCAAGTTATTCAAAACAATTGAAAGGGAGGGAATCCTCCCAAATTCTTTCTATGAAGCCAATATCATCTTTTCTTTTTGACAGGGGAGTTAGACACACACACAGAGAGAGAGAGAGACAGAGAGAAAGTCTTCCTTCTATTGGTTCACCCCCCAAATGGCCGCTGCAGCCGGCATGCTGCTTCAATCTGAAGCCAGGAGCCTGGTGCTTCCTCCTGGTCTCCTGTGTGGGTTCAGGGCCCAAGCACTTGGGCCATCCTCCACTGCCTTTCTGGTCCACAGCAGAGAGCTGGACTGGAAGAGTAGCTACCAGGCAGAACCAGCACCCCAACCGGGACTAGAACCAGTGCCGCAGGCAGAAGATTAGCCTAGTAAGCCATGGCGCTGGCCACCAATATTTTCTTAATTCCTAAGCCCTGGAAAGACACAGCAGAGAAAGAAAACTATAGACCTATCTCCCTGATGAACATAGATGCAAAAATACTCAACAAAATCCTTGCAAACCGAATCCAACTACACATCAGAAAGATCATTCACACGAACCAAGTGGGATTTATCCCTGGTATGCAGGGATGGTTCAGTGTTTGAAAATCAATCACATTAACAAGTTGACAGACTGAAATCATAGGATTATCTCAATAGCAGCAGAGAAAGCATTTGACAAAACAACACCATTTCATGATGAAACTTTAAGCAGATTGGGGTTAGAAGGAACATTCCTCGACACAACTAAGGCAATTTATGATAAACTCATGGCCAGCAACATATTGAATGGGGAACAGTTGGAGGCATTTCCATTGAAACTGACATCAGACAGGGATGCCCACTCTCACTATTGCTATTCAATGTAGTCCTAGAAGGTTTAGCCAGAGACATTAGGCAAGAAAAAGAAATTAAAGGAATACAAATGTGAAAAGAGGAAGTCAAACTATCCCTATGAGCAGATGACATGATCCTATATATAGGGGATCCAAGAAATTTTTCTAAGAGAATATTGAATCTCATAGAAGAGTTTGGTAAAGTAGCAGGATACAAAGTTAATGCTCAGAAATCAACAGCCTTTTTATACACAGACAATGCTGTGGCCAAGGAAGAACTTCTAAGATCAATCCCAATCACAATAGCCACAAAATATTGAAGTACCTTGGGATAAATTTAACCAAAAATGTCAAAGATCTCTATGATGAAAACTACAAAATCTTAAAGAAAGAAGCAGAAGAAGAAACAGCCCAGGTCAGAGCCACAGATCTTATTGGCTCTAAGCTGAAAAGCCCTTCACTCAGCCCAACTTCCAAAGTGACCACTGCAGCTGAGGGGATGGTCAAGTAGGGTCAGCAACATTGCAGGCAGAACTGTAAATTTCTTGTTAGAGATACCACCTGCCTTTACCTGGCCAGCTCTCCTCCCAGCCCAGCCAAGTCATGAAAGTCAACAGAGTGCCTTCCCCTAGGAGGTTCACACCTCCCTTAGGATATACCCCATGTGAAGAGATAGATAGGTCTGGGCCTCTTAACTTACAAGGCCTAAAGCCCACCAGATTATTATCAAGCCCCTTCTATCAGGTTCTATTTGCCTCTCAATCAGAAAACTTAATTGTAGCTTAGACAGTACCTTTCTTAGCTCCTCTAATAATGACTCTGTCCTTTGTTCTAGACCCTGTCTAGCGTACTTGGGCCTCATTCCTTCGTAATCATAACCTCTACTCTGCCACCAATGGCTCTACTCCCAACCTGTGTGTACTGATGGTCCTCTTCCCCACTTAATGCTGTATAATTGTTCAAACCTGGTAAATGCCACTCTTAGGATCATTGGTTACTATCCTCACTCTGTCTTTTATGACCTGGTCTAAATATGATCAGAGTCGGCAAACTTGGAAGGCTTCCATAGCCTTGGCAACTCATGACGACAGCCTAGGATGGTTACTGGCGCCATAAACTAGAGTGTCAATTTGTTGGGTCAACAACAGGAGCCACTGTGCACTTGCTCCTCATGTGGGATCTCTGTCCTTAATGTGCTGTCCATTTTGATTTAATGCTATAACTAGTACTCAAACAGTATGTTTCACTTTGTGTTTCTATGTGGGTGCAAACTGTTGAAAGCTTTATACTAAATTGATCTTCTGTATATAAAGAGAATTGAAAATGAATCTTGATGCAAATGGAAGGGGAGAGGGAGCGGGAGTGGGGAGGGTTGTGGGTGGGAGGGAAGTTATGGGAGGGGGAAGCCATTGTAATCCATAAGCTGTACACTGGAAATTTACATTCATTAAATAAAAGTTAAAAAAAATAAAAAGGAAAAAAAATAAAAAACAAAAACAAACAAACAAACAAACAAAGGGAAGAATCTGCCATGTTCACGTATTTGAAGAAACAATATCATCAAAATGTTCATTCTCCCAAAAGCAATTTACAGATTCAATGCAATACCAATCAAAATACCAAAGTCATTCTTCATAGACCCAGAAAAATGATGCTGAAATGCATATGGAGAAACAGGAGACCATGAATAGTTAAAGCAATTCTTTACAATAAAAACAAAGCCGGAGTCAGACTTCAAGACATACTACAAGGCAGTTATTATCAAAACAGCCTGGTACTTGTTCAAAAACTGATGGACAAACCAATGGAATAGAATAGAAACACTGGAAATCAATCCAAACATCTACAGCCAACTCATATTCGACAAAGGAGCTAAAACCAACCCCTGGAACAGGGACAGCCTCTTCAACAAATGGTGCTGTGAAAACTGGATGTCCACATGTCGAAGTATGACGCAAGACCCCTATCTAACACCATATACAAAAATCCACTTAACATGGATCCAAGATCTAGATATATGCCGTGACACCATGAAATTAATTGAGAGCATAGGGGAAACCCTTCAAGACAATGGAACAGGCAAAGAATTCCTGGAGAAAACCCCAGTGGCACAGGTAGTCAAAGCTAAAATAGCCAAATGGGATTACCTCAAATTGAGAAGTTTCTTTACAGCAAAAGAAATAGTCAGGAAAGTGAAGAGGCAACCAACATGATGGGAGAAATTATTTGAAAACTACACGACTGGTAAAGAATTAACAACTAGAATCTATAAAATGATCAAGAAACTCCACAACAACAAAACAACCAACCCAATATAAAGATGGGTCAAGGACCTTAACAGCCATTTTTCAAAAGAGGAAATCCAAATGGCCAACAGACACATGAAAAAATGCTCAGGATCTTTAGCCATCAGGGAAATGCAAATCAAAACCACAATGAGGTTTCGCCTCACCCTAGTTAGAATGGCTTACATACAGAAATCAACTAACAACGATGCTGGAGAGGATGTGGGGAAAAAGGGACACTAATCCACTGTTGGTGGGAATGCAAACTGGTAAAGCCACTATGGAAGACAGTTTGGAGAGTCCTCAGAAACCTGAATATAGCACTACCACAGGACCCAGCCTTCGCACTCTTTGGAATTTATCCAAAGGAAATTAAACCGGAAAAAAAGAGCTGTGTGCACCTCAATGTTTATTGCAGCTCAATTCACAATAGTTAAGACATGTAATCAACATAAATGCCCATCAACAGATGACTGGATAAAGAAATTATGGGTATGTACTCTGTAGAATACTGTACAGCCGTTTAATAAATGAAATCTGGACATTTGCAACAAAATGGAGGAATCTGGAAAACATTATTCTGAGTGAATTAAGCCAGTCCCAAAGGGACAAATAGCATATGTTCTCCTTGATTGGTGACAACTAACTGAGCACCTAAAAGGAAACCTGTTGAAGTGAAATGGACACTATGAGAAACAATGACCAGATCATCTCTTGTCTTGACTGTTGAGGAACAACTTACTATTTTATTCCTTTTAGTATTTTTGTTTGTTCTACTTAATACCATTGTTCGAACTCCTTAGTTAATACACAATCATTCTTAGGCATTTAAAATTAACTGAAAAGTGATCTCTGCTAAATATAAGAGTGGGAGTAAGAGATTGAGGAGATATACAGTTTGGCACATGCACACTCAACTTACCTCCAATGGTAGAGTTAGAAATATGCCAGGGGATTCCAATTCAATCCCATCAAGGTGGCATGTACCCATTCCATCTCACTTGTTAAAGTGATCATTTGAAGTACATAATTGATCAAAAAGGCTAAGTTTCAAAGAGATTGCACAAATAAGACCAGTGTATGCAAATAATGAAGGATAGAATTAAAAGGGAGACAACGATCCTACGGGGGAAGCAGGATACACAGCAGACTCATAGAATGGCAAATGCCCTGAACAGCACTCCAGACTCAGAATCAACCCTTGGGGCATTCAGATCTGGCTAAAAGGCCCATGAGAGTCTCACAGGCATGGAAAGCCAAGGCACTGTGGCAAAAACAACCTGAATGAAACATCTCGGTGAATGAGATCCCAGCAGAAAGAATGGGCCATCAAGGAAGGAGGCAGCTTTCTCTGAAGGGAGGAATGGACCCCCACTTGTGATATGGCCTTGACTAAGTAAGATCAGAGTTGGTGAACTCAGGAGGCTTCCATAGCCTTGAAAGCTCATGGCAAGAGCCTCGGGTGATTACTGACGTTATAGATAAGAGTGTCAATTGTTAACTCAACAATGGGAGTCACTGTGCACCTGCTCTCCATGTAGGATCTCTGTCCTTAAAGTGTTGTACTATGAGAATTAACAGTAAAACTACTAGTCAAAGAGTACTCTATATCTTGTGCGGTTGTGTGGGTGCAGTCTGTTGAAATCTTTACTTAGTATATACTAAGTTGATCACCTTAGTATCACCTTAGTAAGTATCAACTTAGTACTAAGTTGATCACCTTAGTATCTTGTATATAAAGATAATGAAAATGAATCTTGATGAAGACTGGGATGGCAGAGGGAGTGGGAGATGGGGTGGTTATGGGTGGGAGAGAGGTTATGGGGGATAAAGCCACAACAATGCAAAAGTTGTACTTTGTAAATTTTTATTTGCTATATATATATATATATATATATATATATATATATATAAAACAATACCCTGATGGCAGTTAGTATCTGAACAGTGTGTATTAACTCTTGACTTTCAGAGTCTCCTGACACCTGTTGTGGGACAGCCAATTTTTTATTTATTTATTTATTATTATTATTTTTAAATTTAATATACTTTATTATTCAGCCGCTTGTAATCAGAGTTGCTAAATTACATTATTTCTTTTTTTTAAAACTTTTATTTAATGAATATAAATTTCCAGTGTACAGCTTATGGATTACAGTGGCTTCCCCCTCCCATAACTTCCCTCCCACCCGCAACCCTCCCCTCTCCCGCTCCCTCTCCCCTTCCATTTGCATCAAGATTCATTTTCAATTCTCTTTATATACAGAAGATCAATTTAGTATAAAGGTTTCAACAGTTTGCACCCACATAGAAACACAAAGTGAAACATACTATTTGAATACTAGTTATAGCATCAAATCACAATGTACAGCACATTAAGGACAGAGATCCCACATGAGGAGCAAGTGCACAGTGGCTCCTGTTGTTGACCCAACAAATTGACACTCTAGTTTATGGCGCCAGTAACCATCCTAGGCTGTCGTCATGAGTTGCCAAGGCTATGGAAGCCTTCCAAGTTTGCCGACTCTGATCATATTTAGACAAGGTCATAAAAGACAGAGTGAGGATAGTAACCAATGATCCTAAGAGTGGCATTTACCAGGTTTGAACAATTATACAGCATTAAGTGGGGAAGAGGACCATCAGCACACACAGGTTGGGAGTAGAGCCATTGGTGGCAGAGTAGAGGTTATGATTACAAAGGAATGAGGCCCAAGTACGCTAGACAGGGTCTAGAACAAAGGACAGAGTCATTATTAGAGGAGCTAAGAAAGGTACTGTCTAAGCTACAATTAAGTTTTCTGATTGAGAGGCAAATAGAACCTGATAGAAGGGGCTTGATAATAATCTGGTGGGCTTTAGGCCTTGTAAGTTAAGAGGCCCAGACCTATCTATCTCTTCACATGGGGTATATCCTAAGGGAGGTGTGAACCTCCTAGGGGAAGGCACTCTGTTGACTTTCATGACTTGGCTGGGCTGGGAGGAGAGCTGGCCAGGTAAAGGCAGGTGGCATCTCTAACAAGAAATTTACAGTTCTGCCTGCAATGTTGCTGACCCTACTTGACCATCCCCTCAGCTGCAGTGGTCACTTTGGAAGTTGGGCTGAGTGAAGGGCTTTTCAGCTTAGAGCCAGTAAGATCTGTGGCTCTGACCTGGGCATCCTTCGACTCCAGGCAGGTCCATTTCCAGTGATCCAACTCTTGGCAGAGCTGCCAGGGCTCTTCACAAGCTGACTTCTGCTGAAGCCCAGGCTTACCACATTGAAAGCCACTGCAGTGGACTGGCCTGTTGGGTCTCCTTGAGGGCAGATCACTGTACAGATCAGCCATTAATAGGCCTGCCACCCATTGCTTCTGATGCCTAGCTTTCTTTTCCTCCTGGTTTGTGTTAAAGTAGACCAGAGGATGCAAGTCAAGGGAGTGCCCGTGTCCCATCTCTAATCTTCGGTGGCCTGAACTACAAGTCTATAGTCACAGGCATGTTCTGTAGTAGTTTTTCTAAGGTAGACAATGCCCATGAGGAAAATTATATTCTCACTTTAAAACTTTCTTTCCCTTTGGTCTGAAAGGGAGGTTTTTTCTACTTACTGTATACTTTGCTGATGGCGAAGTGAATCTAGCTATGAGATTATTATTTAAATTCTTATTTTGGCTATGCTATTACAGAAAAATTTTAGCCATCTCTTTTATAAGGTCTAAAGATTAAATTGTGCGTCCTACAGATTCCTTCATAATAGAATGAGTTTCCTACCTTGAAGAGAATAGAGAAATGAAAGAACAAGTTGGGCTTAGAATAGAGAAATGAGGGAGCAAGTCCTAGATCGCTTGCTGACAATAGCAATATCACATGAATACTTAGCAAACCATTTCAACCATTAGATAACAACTTAAGAAAACATTTACCAGAAGGTCCAATGCCTTCTATAAATTTTAAGAATCATGTATTTGAAAACACCTCTTAAATATCTAACATGGTGTAGTTTGTTTAGCCAGTAAACTTAAGCACAACCATCTAAAATGTTTTTAGTTTCTTTCTACCAACACGTTTAAAACATATGATACAGAGATTCAGGTCACACAAATTAAAATGTATCTTTGATTGATTTTAGCAGCTTCAATTTATGGACAATCTTATCTATAAGCCATTTAAAATAAAACTCTTTATAAAATTTCCCCATGTGGACATACAATATGTACACACATATAACATAGCATAATAGACCAATATAGCATTTTTAATAATAGCTTTTAAAATCTTTAACTCTTTTTGTAGATTGCCAATTGATTTGAATTGCTTTTTTAGTAACCTCAGTTAACCATACTTTCTCTCAGTTGGTACTGTTAATACATTATTGGCTTCATCTGTTTACAGAGCCATCCCAAAGTACTGAGTACAATAAAAGTGGCTGGAAAAAGTCCATAGGAACCTATAGGAGGACAGTTACACACAGAACCAACAATGCTTTAGTTTTATGAGCAGCACATCATATATAACTGTGGATGACAAAAGACTTTAAGTTGCCATGTTTAAAATTATAAACTCATAGACCAAATTTGATCTTGTTACAAGGTGATTATTCAAATCTTTGAAAATAAGCACATATTTACATAACCCATAGCTCTTAATAAAAATTCAGCTGTTTTTGAACAATTAGAATTTAACAGACATCAAGAGAACATAATAGATTACTTTAACACATTGCTTTAACAGAGCATCAGAGTTTAATTCTATGTCAAAGAGAAATTGAGCTTCCTGTGATCTTTTGCTGTGAGGTTTCCTTCCTTTACCTTCTTTCATATTGGTGACCATGTTGTTGTGTTTCTGTGTGTAACACATCTTTAAGCATCTTTTTCAGGGCAGGATGAGTGGCAACAAATTCTTTCAGTTTCTGTTTGCTATGAAAAGTCTTAATTTCACCTTCATTCACAAATGAGAGCTTTGCAGGATATAATATTCTGGGCTGGCAGTTTTTCTCTCTTAGTACCTGGGCTATGTCTCGCCATTCCCTTCTAGCTTGTAGGGTTTCTGATGAGAAGTCTGCTGTGAGTCTAATTGGAGATCCTCTAAGAGTAATCTGACGTTTCTCTCTTGCACATTTTAGGATCTTTTCTTTGTGTTTCACTGTGGTGAGTTTGATTACGACGTGCCGTGGTGAGGATCTCTTTTGGTCATGTTTATTAGGGGTTCTATAAGCTTCCTGTACTAAGATGCCTCTGTCCTTCTCCAAACCTGGGAAATTTTCTGCTAGTATCTCACTGAAAATGCCTTCTAATCCTTTCTCCCTCTCCATGCCTTCAGGAACTCCTAGAACCCGAATGTTGGGTTTTTTAATAGTATCCTGTAGATTCCCGACAATATTTTTTAGATTTCTGATTTCTTCTTCTTTTCTTTGGTTTGCCTGTTTCCTTTCCTGTTCTCTGTCTTCTAAGTCCGATATTCTCTCTTCTGCTTCGCCCATTCTGTTTTTAAGGCTCTCTAATGTGTTTGTCATTTGATCTATTGAATTCTTCATTTCATTATGATTTCTCGTCACTATCAGAGTTTCTTGTTCCACTAATTGTTTCATATCATTTTGATTCCTCCTTAATATTTCACTTTCACGAGAGAGATTTTCTATCTTGTCCATGAAGGATTTCTGTAGTTCAAGAATTTGTTTTTGAGAACTTCTTAATGTTCTTATCAATTTTTTGAGATCTGCTTCTTGCATTTCTTCGATCTCATCATCTTCATAATCTTGCATTGGGGTGTCTTTTTCATTTGGGGGCCTCATAGTGTCTTCCTTGTTCTTGTTACCTCGATTTTTGCATTTGTTGTTTGGCATGTTGGAGATATTTGGTTTCTTCACTGTGGTGTTTTTTCTTGTTACACTATGGCTCTATATTAAGTGGACTGTCTGCTTTCGGTGGAGCCTTAGAGGCTTGAGATGAGTGTGGACTGAGAGCTGTGTTTGGTTCCTCAGGGCTGAGGGTGTGTCAAAGATGACACTCCCAGGTTAGGCGTGGTAAATCTCTCTTTCTTTTTTTTTTTTTTTTGATTCAAAAGGGAAGTAATTCCACACAGCTGAACGTACTTGGAGGTAGTTAGCAGGCAAATGATATACCCACAGGAGCCAGAGATTAGAAGCTCTTTCCCAAGGACCACACAGGGAATCTGTGCTGCCCTCAGTGTGGGCTCCAATTCTCCTGCAGTCTCCCACTGGGTTGCCAAGTTAGATCCTAATCTCCTGTTATTTCACCCCTCCCCCCAGAGTCAGGTTTTCTGCTAGGCTCAGGGCCGGTGCAGACCTGAGGTCGCCCTGCTTATGACGTATGTCCAAAATGGCGCCTGCTCTTTGTCTTGCTCGCCTTTGAGAGGTGAGCGGAGAGAGAGAAACTCGTGTCCATATCGGTCACTTTTTTTTTCCTCTCTCTCTTCTAGTTAGCCTGGTGAACTTTTCCCCACGGAGTTTCAAGCCTCGTTCCCTCTAGCCTCCTCTTTCCGCTTGCCCGCTGGCGTCTCGGGGTATGGAGGTTCGGCTCACCTCGCGTTCCAGCGCTGGTGCGTTGAGTCTGCCGCTGGTGTCCCGAACTTGGGCTCCCACGCCCTCCACGCAGGTCCACTGTGAATCACTAGTTCCGGAAGAGTTTCCTCTGCTGTTTCTTCCCCTATTCTTCCTTGACCCTGCAGTATCTCCACTTATATTAACGTGTGTCTTGACGAACTATCAATGTGCTCCCTTCCTATTCTGCCATCTTGCCGCTCCTCTCGACAGCCAATTTTTTAAAGGACTATCATTGTGTCTTCACTAATTTAACCATGAACTTCATAAATATTCTATAATCTTATATTTGTAAGCCTTCTTGGCCAATACACTTACTTTTAAAATGTGAGTCTATCAAATCACAAATAGTATGTTACTTAATATTGGATGTAATCCCAGAAATTACATTGTGAAGTAAACATGCTAAAGTCAATTTAATTTACATATATGTATAATATAGAATATATATTTATCTTCTGTGAGACATTCAATTTATTTGATATACTCAAATAATTTGATCAGGATATTTTCCTGTTTCAGAGTCATTTTATGATAAACTGTGCACCCCAATGCTATTTGCCCCAGTAATGTCTCACAGAGGGCATGGACTGCAGCACACAGCTGTAGGGGATATTATTATAGGATACATAGCTGCTATGGGATATGTCCAGAGTCCACATTTCCTAGCCTTACATACATTCCAACAAAAAGAGTACTTTTGATCATTTTTTCTTCCCAGTCTTTGCAATGAGCTGTGTTAAGATATTTTAAATATTGCACCATACTGTGAGGAACATTATTCTATGATTTGTCATTATAGAGTCTGAACTGAAAATGTTACATGGAGCTAAACTCACTCCCTAGAAAAAGTCTCTTCAACAAATGCAGACATTTGGATTTCCACATGCAGAGATTTTAAATCAGACTGCTACCCTACACCCTATACAAATATGAACTCATAGTTTATCAAGGATCTAAACCTAAAACCTGAAACCATCAAATTACAAGAGGAAAACATTGGAGAAACACTGCAAGTCATTTCCCTGGCAAGAATTTTTTGGATAAGATCCCAGAAGTAAAGGCAATAAAGGCAAGAATATACATTAAGCTAAGTAACTTCTCATCAGCAAAAGACATACTCATCTAAGTGAAGACACTACTTACGAAATGGGAGAAAATATTTGCAAAACATGGATCCAATACAGTGTTAATCTCCAGATGTATAAGGAGTTCAAGAAAGTTAACAATAACATAACCAACAATCTAGTTAAGACATGAACTAAGGATATGAACAGGCATTTTTCATAGGATGAAATACTAGTGGCCAAGAGAAACATGAAAAGATGTTCAGGATCACTAATCATCAAGGAAGTACCAATAAAAACTAAGGTGGCATTTCACTTCATCCCACTTTGAATGAATATTATCCAAAATTTGAAAAACAGCAAATTCTGTTGAGGATCAGGAAAAAAGGTACCCTAATACAATGTTGATGGGAAGGATTGTAAGCCAGTAGAAACATAATGAAAGACAATAGAGGAACTCCTCAGAAAACCAATATTGGTTCTACAACATGGCCTAGTTGTCTCACACCTGGGAATGTATCCAAATGAGTTGAAATCAGCACAAGAGTGAGTCTCCTGCACTCCCAATTCTATAGAAGCTCAATGCACGATACCTAAGGTGTAGAATCATCTAGATGTCCACCAACTAATGACTGGGAGAAGGAATTGGTGAGATACTTATATATATATATATATATATAATATCATTATATCATATATATGAATATTACACAGCCATGATTAAGAATGAAATCTTGACCTTTAAAAGTGGAGGTCATCACAGTAAATTATATAAGCCAGAGCTACAAAAATATTATGTTTCCTCTCATTTGTGTTAGTTAGTATATGAGTATAAAATTGTGTGGACTTTAGATCATTTCCTATGTAATTATAAATAGTGCTTCCCTAAATCAAATCATATTACTGACAATATGTTCCTCTTTCACAGACTAAAAATAAAATTGAGTGGTGTCTACTTAGGATGCTTGAAGTACTAGTAATGCTATGTTCTTCATTTGGGTGTTGGTTATGAGTGTGATAAGGTGACCAAAAACTCATTTATCTCTAGACTTATGTGCATTTCTTAGCATATATACCATTTTAAAATGATTTTTAATATGTTGCATAGCAGAAAATTTTTTTTAAATAAGCAAATGTGATTTATTTTTCTTTTTTTGCATTTTTTTCATTTATTAAACTTTTATTTAATGAATATAAATTTCCAAAGTACAGCTTATGGGTTACAATGGCTTCCCCCCTCCCAAAACTTCCCTCCCACCCGCAACCCTCCCCTTTCCTGCTCCCTCTCCCCTTCCATTCGCATCAAGATTCATTTTCAATTCTCTTTATATACAGAAGATCAGTTTAGTCTATATTAGGTAAAGATTTCAACAGTTTTCCCCCACATAGCAACACAAAGTGAAAAAAAATACTGTTGGAGTACTAGTTATAGCATCAAATAACAGTGTACAGCACATTAAAGACAGAGATCCTACATAATATTTTTTAAAAATTAATTAATTTTCTATGCCATTTCCAATTTGACACCAGGATTTTTTTTCATTTCCAATTCTCTTTATATACAGAAGATCGATTCAGTATATAATTAGTAAAGATCTCATCAGTTTGTGCCCACACAGAGACACAAAGTGTAAAAATACTGTTTCAGTACTAGTTATAGCATCACTGCACATTAGACAACATATTAAGGACAGATCCCACATGGGATGTAAGTACACAGTGACTCCTGTTGCTGACTTAACAATTTGACACTCCTGTTCATGGCGTCAGTAATCTCCCTAGGCTCTAGTCATGGGTTGCAGGGCTATAGAAGCCTTTAGAGTTCGCTGACTTTGATCTTATTCCGATAGGGTCATAGTCAAAATGGAAGACTCATAGAATGGCAGATGTCCTAAACAACACTCTGGCCTCAGAATCAGCCCTTAAGGCATTCAGATCTGGCTAAAGAGCCCATGAGAGTATTGTAGGCATGGAAAGCAAAGATACCATGGAAAAGAAAAAAAAGAAGAAGACCTAAATGAAAGATCTCTGTTAGATCCCAGTGGAAAGAACGGGGCCATTAAAGAAGCAGGTACCTTTCTCTGAAGGGAGGAGAGAACTTCCACTTTGACTATGACCCTATCGGAAGCAGAAAATATTTTTAAAAATGTTCCATAGCAGATAACAAATCCTCCACACACAGCTAACAATTACAGATGTATCTATGCCCAGTGTGGTGTGAAAGAACCCACTTTCCATTATACCTGATCATGGCAATCTCAACATTAAAATATGGTCATGTGGTACTGCAATAAAAATACCTGAGGAATCGAACAGGTGTTCATGCATGTCCTGTTCTAGGAGATGTTTACCTGCCATGGAAGAATCCTAGGTTGAGCTGCATCCCCTGGAGTTCCCTTTTCTATTTGCTCTGAAGGCATCTTATGGAGGGCATGGGCCACTGCATACACAGCATTGTAGATGAAATAGCTGGAGTCAGATATGGTCAGCATATCAATGTGCCCTGGGAAAAACTCAAAGGAAGCATTTGGTGGGCAGACTCCAACTGTTCCACAAAGTGACCCAGGAGGTAAGCAGTGAAAAGCATGAAGCCATAGTTGACTGAGGAAGAAATCTTCTGGGTAGTGGGAAGGGTCCACTGTCTTGACAAAATGGTTGAGGCCAGGGATTTCCCCCTTGTGCTGTGAAAATGAGAAGCCTCCATGGAAGGAGTGCAGCATGTGGTCTGTCTCTTTCACAACTATTTCCCACTTTGCAGCCATGATCCATACCTTCCCCAGGGTTAAATAGTATTTGCTAAGAAATTCCATGGTATAGAGGCTCCTCACATCACCATATAGAATATACACATTTGCAGATGAAATTCGAAGCCCTTCTAGGAAGGATATTTCAGTTTCTTCATATCTTGACTTAGTGTCTGGGAGCTTTATTATATTGGCCAAGCAGACACCTTTCTTTACCATCTCAGCTTGAATTTCCCGAAGGAAGTGCTCTCCTTTTATGTCATTAGATACAAAGATCACCATCCAAATCCAGCCAAAATGTAGCAGCAGGGAGTGCATTCCACAGGCCAAAGAGCTGTCACTGTTGGCCATCTGATAGAGTGATGGAAACTTGCCTCTCTCACTTAGCATGGGATCAAAAGGGCCATATGTGATCTGAATGGAAAGAAAACCAGCATGATTTGACTTTTGTGGGTTTTGAGTTATCTGTCTTAGGAAGTGAAAAAAAAGTCCTCTGAAGAAATATTCCATGTAGGCATAAGTAAATTCTATCATTGGGGAGCAGTGTAACTTTACTTTATGCCTGTTGCTTTTAGGAGAAGCAATGTAAATCTTCATTCATAGCATGAAAGATAATGTGTAAGATACTCATGTTCTTCAGTATATTTGTAGGGAGAAGAAGGTATGTATTTTGGATTCAGAATCACCAGAACATTGGTCTTTCCCACCTCTCACCTCATGAGGCATGTGGAGAACAGCTCCCACTGCAACTGGTGTTAGGTGTTTCCTCTGGGACAAATATTTTGTGTGGGTTGATCTCCTGATACTTTGAATTTCATTTGTTTTCACAGCATATCCTAAATTGCCTTGAAAAATATATTCACCTACCATCTCTGAGTTTAGGTAAAATTGCTTTTCAGACCACAATCCTCCTAAGCTATTTCAGTCTGAGCTTGGTGGTAATGTGTGCAGATTGCTACCTGTTTGCAGTTGGTCTCCATTAAGAATCCTGGAAATGTAAATACAGGCCCTGGTAAGCAGTTTGATTGGTTATATGATTGGGTTCCTGACACCTCCTTGGAAGATTTGGATTGAGTGCTTTTACCATGGCCAGTGAGCACCAGCACTATGGTGGCTATTTTGTGACTATACCATGAATAGGTGTGCACTGTCTGCCTATATTTGTTTCTTATTCTGTCAAACACACACTAAGATCTAAATCTTAGTTGCACATGGAAGTGAACTGGGAGTCCTGTGAATGAATCTGCTGAATATGAGGAAGTCAGGATTAGGCATAGGGAGAGAGTAAAATCTCTTCTAAGTGTAACTCAGCCCCAAATACTCCTTGATGATCTTTGGGACTGCCATGGACCTCAGTGGGTTCCAAATGGAAAGTCTGGGCCCAGGCCTTGATACACCCATGTCTAACATTGAGTCAACCTAAGATATCACTACGCTGTGGGTATTTCCTGTCAATAGTCAGCAGTCAACTTTTTCAGCAGGTGGGGATGGATACACTGGGCCTAGACAGTGATCTTTCTCACAATCTAAGGAATTCCTCAGTATCTGTTTCAAATCGTGGTTCTATATGTGCAGTTGGCTTCCACATGAGCCTTGCTTCAAATTGGACAGGTCTGGTGGGAGATGGTAGAATTTCTCACCAGAATTCACAACACATTTACCTGTGGGGTTTTGTACAGCTCCAATATCATTCCAATTTCAGCTGAAAATGCTGACATGGTTCCAGCAATGATGGCAACCGTCTTGCCTTGTGTCTGGCAGGTGTAGTTAGGGATGAGATGATGCTTTCCAGTCAGCCAGTGCAGAGTGCTCCTCAGGGTGAACTGACCACTGGTAACAGAATTGTAGAGTTGGAAACTGAGGGTCAGGTTGGGGAGTAGCTGGGGGTCCTTATTGATCTCCTGGATGGCAAAGCGGAAGGCCAGCACATATTGGTAGTTCTTCCACAGCCACCTACAGAGAGCGGCAGCATTGGGGAGAAGGGTCATACCATGGAATTCAGAGCAACAACACAGCGATGCCCTGAGGCAGCAATGGTCAGACTCAGGCTGCGATTCAGTGGTGCCTCAGCTGTGGCACATGGAGGAGGTGTGAATGAGGTTCCAAGGGCTCTAGAAGAATTTGGTATGGCCTCAGATTCCTCTGAAGCAAACTGTGTCCATGATCACACTCACCTTCCCTAGTCCTTCAGGAAAGTCTTGCTGTGTCCCAACATGGGATTTCACTTCTACTAGGGATGGAACCCATGAGACAAGCATCTCTGTTTTCAATACCCTCTGAAGTAGTTGAACACCATCTGACTTGTTAGTCATTTTAGCGTTTGGAAGCATCTCTAATCTATTCACCAAAGGGATTTTCATAAGCTCTTTCTGTAATTTTCTGGAATAGTATACAAATACTAACAGAAGCATTTTCATTCAGTTATGTTTGCCTTGAAAATGAGCATTTCATTCAGAAGTTGAAATTGTCAGAATACTTACAATGTTTATTTTTATTCACTCTTTTCCTCATGCATGAAATTCCATTTTATCTATATGCTACTGAAGTCTGTTTAATTCTTAGATTTACTTATTTGAATGGCCAATTAATAGCATTAATTGAAATGTTTCTTGCTCTTAATCATTTTGCTTAAATGCAATTAATTATCTCATGAAGGGCTTTATTTTTCAGTGCTTGGTTACTTGTAGCTCTTGCTGTCAGTTTAAAGCTGACAAGTTTGCTTCTTTTTCCCCCAAATACATGCCCACCAGGTATTAAGTTTGGACCATGTACAAAGTTGATAAAAATCCAGCAGAGATCATAAGCATCAGTGCTAGATATGTGTATTCAGGACTGACAGCTCACTGAAAACCCAATTTTTTTTTCAGTTTTCTTAACTCATCTTTCAAGTGTATGCAATAAGCTGCAGTGATAATAAAATAGAGATCTCTCCAAACTATTTCTGTGATTCTTATAACCTTGAAACAAATTTAGAATATAAGAAATGTTTTTCATTAGATTCCACTTAGTGATCTCAATGCTATTATTTCAGAAAACATGGAACTTAAAGCAGTTTAGAATGGTGATTTGACACAGGATCCATGTTTTGAAATATGGCCTTGTTTCATAAAAAATGTGCGAAAGTGCTTGTGTGTGAAATGTTTTTTAAACTTGGAAGATTTTTAAAAATTGAGGATAAAGCAAGATTGATTTTAGAATATGATGTCTGGAGGCAGAACAAGTCTATGATTGCTTTATTGATCAAATTTGCCAAATATTTAGGTTATAGATAACATCAATGGTAAAGTTTATATTCAGAAGATTGAAAAGCATATATTCATAGTAAATACATTTGAAGTAATTACATTTCATCTATAAGGATGCTGGACACTTGCTGGTGGGGGAACAAGCGTTTTTTTCTTTTTTAACTTTTATTTAATAAATATAAATTTCCAAAGTACAGCTTAAGGATTACAATGGCTTTCCCACCTGCAACCCTCCCCTTTCCCCCTCCCTCTCCCCTTCCATTCACATCAAGATTCATTTTTAATTCATCATGCTGAGTGAATTAAGCCAGTGCCAAAGAGACAAATTTCATTTGTTTTCCCTGATCGGCGACAACTGAGCACCAAAGGGGAAACCTGTGGAAGTGAAATGGACACTATAAGAAACAATGACCTGATCAGCTCTTGTCCTGGCTCTAGATGTACAATGTAATACTTTATCCTTTTTAGTATTTGTTGTTGTTGTTGTTGTTCTAGTACTAGTGGTTGAACTCTATAATTAACACACAATTATTCTTAGGTGTTTAAATTTTAACTGAAAAGTGATCCCTGTTAAATTTAAGAGTGGAAAAAGAGAGGGAGATGTACAATTTGGGACATGCACAATCTGACTTGCCGCAAATGATGGAGTTAGAAATGTGCCAGGGGATTCCAATACAATCCCATCAAGGTGGCATGTATCAATGCCATCTCACTAGTCCAAGTGATTAATTTCAGTTCACAACCGATGGCTCTGATAGGTCTAAGAGTCAAAGGGATCACACAAACAAGACAAGTGTCTGCTAATACTAACTGATAGAATCAAAAAGGGAGAGAAAGAGCCAACATGGGAAATGGGATACACAGCAGACTCATAGAATTGCAGGCGTCCTAAACAACACTCTGGACTCAGAATCAGCCCTTAAAGCTTTCGGATCTGACTGAAGAGCCCATGAGAGTATTGTAGGCATGGAAAGCCAAGATACCATGGAAAAGAAAAAAAAGAAGAAGACCTAAATGAAAGATCTCTGTGAGTGAGATCCCAGTGGAAAGAACGGGGCCATCAAAGAAGGAGGTACCTTTCTCTGAAGGGAGGAGAGAACTTCCACTTTGACTATGACCCTATCGGAATGAGATCAAAGACAGAGAACTCTAAAGGCTTCCATAACCCTGGCAACTCATGACTAGAGCCTAGGGAGGTTACTGACGCCATGAACAGGAGTGTCAAATTGTTAAGTCAGCAACAGAAGTCACTGTGTACTTACATTCCATGTGGGATCTGTCCTTAATGTGTTATCTAATGTGCAGTGATGCTATAACTAGTACTGAAACAGTATTTTTACACTTTGTGTTTCTGCGTGGGTACAAACTGATGTGATCTTTACTAATTATATACTGAATCGATCTTCTGTATATGAAGATAATTGAAAATGAAAAAAAAAACCCTGGTGTTAAATTGGAAATGGCATAGAAAATTAATTAATATTTTTTTAAAAAAATATTATGTAGGATCTCTGTCTTTAATGTGCTGAACACTCTTATTTAATACTATAACTGGTACTCCAACAGTATTTTTTTTCTTTTTTTTCTTTTTCTTCACTATGATCGTTACCTAATATATACTAAACTGATCTTCTGTATATAAAGAGAATTGAAAATGAATCATGATGTGATTGGAAGGGGAGAGGGAGCGGGAAAGGGGAGGGTTGTGGGTGGGAAGGAAGTTTTGGGAGGGGGAAGCCATTGTAACCCATAAGCTGTACTTTGGAAATTTATATTCATTAAATAAATGTTTAATTTAAAAAAAAACACGAAAAAAATCACAATGTACAGCACATTAAGGACAGAGATCCAACATGAGGAGTAAGTGTACAGTGACTCCTATTGTTGACTTAACAAATTGACATTCTTGTTTATGTCGTAGTAATCACCCTAGGCTCTTGTCATGAGTTGCCAAGGCTATGGAAGCCTTTTGAGTTCACCGGCTCTGATCATATTTAGACAAGGTCGTAGTGAAAGTGGAAGTTAATTTGGCAAACAAAAAAGCCATCTGCACATTAATGTTTATTGCAGCTCAATTCACAATAGCTAAGACCTGGAACCAACCCAAATGCCCATGAACAGTAGACTGCATAAAGAAATTATGGGACATGTACTCCATAGAATACTATACAACAGTAAGAAACAATGAAACCCAGTCATTTGAGATGGAGGAATCTGGAAAACATCATGCTGAGTGAATTAATCCAGTCCCAAAGAGACAAATGTCATTTATTTTCCCTGATCGGTGACAACTAACTGAGCACCAAAGGGGAAACCTGTGGAAGTGAATTGGACACTATAAGAAACAATGACTTGATCAGCTCTTGACCTGACTCTTGATGTACAATGACATTGATGTACAATGTAATACTTTATCCTTTTTAGTATTTGTTGTTGTTGTTGTTGTTCTAGTACTAGTGGTTGAACTCTGTAATTAACACACAATTATTCTTGGATGTTTGAATTTTAACTGAAAAGTGGTCCCTGTTAAATATAAGAGTGGGAAGAAGAGAGGGAGGAGATGTACAATTTGGGACATGCTCAATCGGACTTGCTCCAAATGGTGGAGTTAGAAATGTGCCAGGGGATTCCAATACAATCGCATCAAGGTGGCATGTACCAATGCCATCTCATTAGTCGAAGTGATCAATTTTAGTTATCAATTGATGACTCTGCTAGAGTCATCTAAGAGTCATAGGGATCACACAAAGAAGACTAGTGTCTGCTAATACTGATAGAATCAAAAAGGGAGAGAAGGATCCAACATGGGAAGCGGGATACAGAGCAGACTCATAGAATGGCAGATGTCCTAAACAGCACTCTGGCCTCAGAATCAGCCCTTAAGGCATTCGGATCTGACTGAAGAGCCCATGAGAGTATTGTAGGCATGGAAAGCAAAGACACCATGCAAAAAAAAAAAAAGACCTAAATGAAAGATCTCTGTGAGTGAGATCCCAGTGGAAAGAACGGGGCCATCAAAGAAGGAGGTACCTGTGTGACCTAAATCCCAATGGCCAGCCCTCCACTGAAAGACAGGGGCTTGGGGAGGTAACCTATGCGAAAGCTTGTCCGGTGGACATAAAGCAGTGTAAGGAATTGAACTCTGGGCCTGGGAACTCGCCGCCTCAGGCCTACCCTGTTAATTTAGCTCCGGGGGCTAATAGGCCCTTGGAATGGTACCCGTGGGAGGCCAAGGACCTCAAAGAACTCCGCAAGGCAGTAGCAGAGGATGGCCCAAACTCCCCCTGGGCCCAAACATTGCTACAAGATATAGCCTATCATCCATGCGTCCCCAAGGACTGGTTGGACGTGGCCAAAGCAGTCCTCACGAGTTCACAGTTCATAAAGTGGTGCGCCTTCTTTAAGGAGGAGTGCCAGGTGAGAGCCGAAGCTAACCCAGCAGCCCAGCCAGCTATCCTCATTACATATGCTATGCTGGCTGGGATGGGGGAAGGGTTCTCTACGGGGATCCAGCAAGCTGTGCTACCTGCTCCATACCGTGAACAAGTGAGGCAGGCAGGACTTAATGCTTGGTACAAGCTGGATGAGGGGCCCACAGAATCTCCCATCGTGGGGGTGCGACAAAAGCCAGGAGAGTCATTGCCAGATTTTGTAGTTAGGGTCGAACACAGTCTCCATCGTAAGTTGCTGGCTGGGGACCTTTGGGATCAGTTTGTTAAAATGCTGGTTTGGGAAGGAATGAATGCTGATCATAGGAAGGCCTGCGCTGGCCTGAGGGAGGCTCATAAATCCCCAGAAGCAGTTAAAACTAAGGTGGAACTTTCAGGTGTGGCAGCAACCCCTAAAAGCCCAACACTGCCTCAACGCACTGCGCCTCCAATTCCGCCCATGTGGCCACCCCTTTATGGTTATTCCCCTCCCTTGAATCACCCACCACCATCTTGTAAACAGCGTGCCTACTCAACCCCACAGCCAGTCCTGCTAGGCCCCGACATGCACAGTCTTCCCTGTAAATGGGGGACCATGGCTTTTCTCTGCACTCTCTTCCAGTCAGTGTAGCCTGTTGCACCCTTGCAGGCCACAGCCAGATACTCTAGGGAGACTAGTCCTTGGGCTGCTTTTTTCCTCTCCATTTACAATTCAATGCTGTCCTCACTAGGAGGGAGAAGAAAAAATGCCTTTGGCTACCACTGGCCTTACCTAAAGGAACAAAAACCTTCATCCATTAACCCTTTCCAACCTAATGAGTCTTTATTTGCAGTTAATAAGACTTTTTCTCCAGCACTACGGAAGTCTCTCATTCCCTGCCGCTTTGTTTCAGATGTGTTTCCCTGTCCTAAGCAATGGGCTCCTATGCTGATGACCAGCTCTTTTCTGTGCAGCTGTAGTTAACTTATCTAAGAGTTTGCACGTGTCTTGAAGGTTTCGTGTTTTATTGGATTTGTCTGTCTTTAATGTTTAAGTGATTACCTAACTCTGATCAGATCTACCCCACAGCTTTGGTTAAAATACTCAGGTTATACGTGCTAGTTTTTGGCTGAGTGGTTTGACTCTCTAACAGTTTAAATTCTCAAATGGAGTCTAACAACTTTGGGACTTCCAGTAGGATCCCTGGAACTCTCAAAGGATGGGGCTCTAAATTTGTTAAAGTAACAACTGTTTGAGTCAATTCAAATTATGCAAAGTATATTAAAATGTTGTGAATAATGTCAGACCTGTACTGTATTCATGTTCTTGCTTTCCAGCTAGAGTGGCCTTACAAAAATGAGTAAATTCTGTGTATACAAGCCCTTATATTGTTAACTAAAGTAAGCCAATACAGATTGGTTCAGAGAATTAAGTTAATGCCAAAGCCCTTCGGTTTGCTTGGTAGCTCACTTGCTCGGTTTTATGCTTTAAATTTGTTTCTCTTAACGATGAAGATCTTTTCAAAGTTGTAAACATGTACTAGTGTCCATGTTTGCTGTCCAGGAGGAGTTAATGGTGTGGTATTCATTAATAACTCAGTGTCTTATAAGAGAGACTTTTTGAGTTTGTTAGCATGTATTCTCATAGATTGTCCATACATGACAATTCAAGACTATGTAAAAGTAACTACAGGTATAAAGTTTCAGAAGGTGTGAGCAAGTCATGAAAGGTTTTAAAAGGTTTACAACTTTAAAATTGTTTACAGAGTTTTCTTTAAGTTATGTGCTAATGCCAAAATTACATTGACCTAAAGTTGAAGTAAAAAATGTGCACTAATGTTAGTAAATATCTGGAAATGGTCTAAGTCGTAAATCTTGGAATCTGTTTTTGCAAAAACTGTAACGTCTATTTTAACAGTGTCTGCTTAATGGGTTACTCTGCCATTTCTAAAGTTAGGTCCTTTTTAGCTCTGTTAAATAGTTCTAAGTTATGTGAGGATTTTGTGTACTAACTCTTATGTTCAAGGTGTTTATTTCTGGTTTATTCAATAACAAAAAACATAAAATTCATGTTCTGTCAAGGTAATCTATTGTGTACTCTACTGTCTCTGTTAAGTTCAAATTGATGAAAAGCATTGCTAAATACCTTTATGATTAGATCTGGTCTAAAAGTGTTAAGATCACCCTGTCTAATAAAGGGCTATCATTTCAGGAATTCTATTCTAACCAGATACTCTAAGTTCTCTTGGCACCTTTAACAAACTTTCTAAAAATCAAAGTTCTAAATTCTCTAAACTTTTGGTATCTTCAAAAGGGCCCCTGGAGGTATCAAAAGATATATCTCTCATATTACAGAGATAATAACCAATTGGGATGTTTAAAAGTGCTGCCAAGATGTAAAACGATTCAGCACTCTACTAAAATTCCTCACAACCCACAGGAACAGGCTATGGTGAAAAAAAAAAACAAAAACAAAAACAAAACAAAACAAAACAAAAACCATCAATGCCTCAAAAAACAGTTATTAAAACAAAAAGGGGGAGTGGCTACCTCCCATCTACAGTTACATAAGGCCTTGTTTACTATCAATATTTTAGATTTTTCGAAAGGGTCAAGGGAGTCAAGGTTCCAAAAACATTGGGGACATTTAACCGCTAAACCTCAGATGCTCGTTAGATGGAGAGACCCTCTCACCCGACTCTGGAGAGGGCCTGACCCACTGATTCAGTTGGGAAGAGGATTTGGCTGTGTGTTCCCCATAGGGGAGTTGACTCCAATTTGAATACCGGCCAGAAATATCAGGCCTATGCCCGATGCAAGTAACAACCCACCCAGGGAGCAGTTTGCCCCTGAGGGAGATCCCCTTGTCTTTCCTCTTCCAGAAACGGACAGAGATCCAGAGGCAGGTGATGATGTGGACGCTACTCTTCACTGTGATCCTGAAGTGCCCAGCCCAGTGACGGGGGATTCGATGACCCAAACGAGATCATCAAAACACTTCAGGAGGACCTGAAAAAGACGAAGAGAACTCCAAGAAAGCCCCTTTTGGACTAGCCTTAATGGACTCTTGCCCTACCTCTTCCCTCTTCTTGGACTGCTTCTTGCCCTGCTTTTAATCCTTGCTATTGGCCCATGCATAATGAATAGGCTTATACAGTTTATACAACAGTGCATAGAGGCAACAAGGGTAAGACAGGTTGAGGTTCATTACTAGAGGCTGCTAGCCACAGAGGGCTATGATCCCCTGAACTGGAGAAGTGTCCCCGGTGCTCTCCACATTGCCAACGACGGGTAAGATTCCGGATGGACCGGAACAACCTAAGACAGGCGGTGGAGAAAGCTCACCACGCTCCCATAATAACAAGTCACGCGACACCCCAAGACGGGTAAAGCACCCAGCATCCTGCACCAACCTAAGACAGGGCTCATGGCCAAGCTGCCTGGGTTACCAATGACGGGTAAGGGCAAGGACGGCCAGGGGCAACCTAAGACAGGGACCGCGTGCTAAAACAAAAAAGGGGGAATATGTGGGGAAATTAGTTACATGATGGAGCCCCAGGGGAAGTAAGGTGGGCGGAATCCAAAATTGTTTACCACTAAAACTGATTGGCTGCGCAACATCAGGGGAGGTAACAAAACTAGTAACAAGTGTATAGACATATGGCTAGTCCTATAGAAAGCCCCCTGTAAGGTGAATTTTTAAGTGATTGGTTGGTCCTTAGCCCTGCCCTAATGACTCTGCAGTTTTGTGCTATAAAAGGTTCTATTTCTCAGGAAGTAAATGAGTTCTTGCTAGACTTGGCTCCCCGCTGCGTCTGATTGTCTCCGGGATCGGGAGGCTGGGGAACGGGCGAGTGGCGCACTCACCTTTCTTCGGACCCAGTCCATCCTTGTACGGGTGGACTAAGACCCAGCAATCGTGTTCTAAATGGTGCCTTGGTCATGGAATTATATGTCATCCCGAGCACTGTTTGCAAATTGTATTTCCATTGGAAGTCATTGAAGCTGTAGGACAGGCATAATTGGAAAGAGAGAGAGCAGTGTAATGAGAGGTGGGAGGTGCATGTGTACTCAGCCGACCTTGTTTTTCCTCAACCTCCCTATTCTCAAGGTTTATTTTTGATTGAAGTGTAGTGTTTTTTTTTTGTATATTTGAGGCCACCATTTCATGAGTTTAAATTGTGAGAAATTGATTGTTCATGCACCATTGCAACAAATTGGGAATCGTTTTAACTCAATCAAGAAAAGTGTATGGGCCAGTGCCACTGCTCAATAGGCTAATCCTCTGCCTGTGGTGCCAGCACCCTGGTTTCTAGTCCTGGTTGGGGCACTGGATTCTGTGCCAGTTGCTCCTATCCAGCCCAGCGCTCTCCTGTGGCCTGGGAGGGCAGTGGAGGATGGCCCACATCCTTGGGCCCTGCACCTGCATGGGAGACCAAGAAAAGCACCTGGCTCCTGGCTTTGGATCAACACAGTGCGCCAGCCACAGCACGCCGGCCACAGTGGCCATTGAGGGGTGAATCAACAGAAAAGGAAGACCTTTCTCTCTGTCTCTCTCTCTCACTCACTGTCCACTGTGCCTGTCCAAAAAAAGTGTATGAGGTAGTTGCAAGGGTAGTTAGGGTATGAGCTGTTGTAGAATCCATCCCACAAAGCTTTGGTTGCAACTTTATGGAAGCTAATTTAGTACTTCAATAACATAAGCAAAACATGGATGGAGATATTAATATTAATTTGTGTAGCTCACACAAGTGTGAACATACAGGATTAGGTTTTTAAAAATAATTTTATTTTAGTTTAGAAATGAAATTCAAGTTGTTTTTTGTTCAACAATTACAAATACACCCATGGAACAGGCCATCAAGGAGAGAGGCGACTTTCTCTGAAGGGAGGAAGGAACTTCCACTGTGACACGGCCTTGACTAAACAAGTTCAGAGTCGGTGAACTCAAGGGACTTCCATAGCCTAGACAGCTCATAACAAGAGTCTTGGGTGATTGCTGACGTCACAAATAAGAGTGCCAATTGTTAAATCAACAACGAGAGTCACTGGGTACATGCTGCCCATGTAGGATCTCTGTCCTTAATGTGTTTTACTATGAAACTTTAAAACACTACTAGTCGAACAATACCCTATACCTTGTGCAGTTGTGTGAATGCAGCCTGTTGAGATCCTTGCTTAGTATATACTAAGTTGATCTTCAGTATATGAAGGTAATTGAAAATGAAACTCAATAAAGGGTGGGATGGGAGAGGAAGAGGGGAGGGCCGTGGGAGGGAGGGAGGTTGGGGGGGGAAGCCACAACAATACAAAAGTTGCACTTTGTAAATTCACATTCATGAAATAAAAAAAATAAATTAAAAAAAAAACAAATACATCCATGGATTTTTTCAGATTTCACAATTTCTGTTTACTGACACATTGTATTACCTAGTAGGCTCAAACTTACAAAAATGTAAAAATGCAATTTTATGTATTCATGTCATATTACATAGATTATTTTCTGTCTCTATCATTGGACTACTTATTGAGTGTGATTTTCTTTGATATTATGAGAATCTGGGTATGACCAAAAAGAAAACTTCCAAATCTTCTGACTATATTGAAATTATCTATACTGTGAGCTAACCCTTTTCTTCTGGATCACATGATGCCTGATGTAGGATATATTAGGAATATATCATTGGAATCCTTTGACAAATTCACTTCTTTTCTAAGGACTAAATAAGCTCACAGAGTATTTCAAATAATATTATTATAAGTACAAATTGAAATTAGATGGTGAAATAAACTTTCTGAGGTTAAATTTTACATCTGGGTATTTGCATTTTCCCTAGATTTTAATTCCTCCAACTAATTTAATTAATGTGTTTGTCCCATGTACATGTATATACAAGTTCTTAAAAATATTCTACACGTAAGCGATGGATTCAAATAATAAAGGCATAAATTTCACTCAAATCCATCTATAACTCCAGGAAAAAAAGGCATCCAGAGATTGTAGTGATAAAGCTTTCAAGAAGAGCGTGAGCATGTCATCTACAAATACGCACATACTACATGGTGATGTAAAGAATCTTGTCATTGTACACATCGTGGAAATGTGCTTCTGCACATTGGGAAGATGTAGATCGTGGCAGCACTGTGGGGCATTGTTGTGGGTGAGGCAGTCCCCATGCTGTTCTACGTCATTGTGAGCACAGATAAGACCACATTTCACATGCACAGTGCTTTAAGAAGAGTGACTCCCCACTCATTTCATGAAAGAAAAAATGCACCATCACTGGCTCTGTATGCTTTACAATTCCTACTGAGGAAGACATGAACATTGGGTGTAGCATCATCAGGACAGTGGTCTTTCCCTTATTTTCTCCTCTTGTCTTTGGGGAGCAGAATGCCCTCTCTCAGCAACCACTGCTATATGTTCACTCTGTGACTAATGTAAATCTTTACTGCATTAATGTCTTACAACTTTGGGGTTCATGTGTCACCACAGCATAACCTGAGTTACCTTTTGTAATACAATCAATTTCCAGTCCAGAATCCTCCAAAGCTACTGTGTTCTGTGTTTGGCAGTTATATGTCCTGACTGTGGCATGTTTGAAATGGTTATTCCATTAAGAATCTCTGAGATGCTGTCCCCCAGTACTATTGTATTAGGGTCTAAGTCTCCCTTTAAGTCCCTTAACAAGTCTTTCAAATAAGCTGGTGCCCTGTAATTAGGTGCATATACATTGATAATCGTTATATCTTCCTGTTAAATGGATCCCTTAATCATTAAATAGTGCCCCTCTTTGTCTCTCCTAACAGTTTTTGTGGTAAAGTTTATGTTGTCCCATATTAAGATGGCTACGCCCGCTCTTTTTTCATTTCTGTTGGCATGGTATATCTTTTTCCAGCCTTTCACTTTCAGCCTGTATGGATCATTGTTGGAAAGATGAGTTTCTTGTAAGCAGCAAAAAGATGGGTTTTGTTCCTTAACCCTATCAGCCAATTGGTGTCTTTTAACTGGACAGTTCAAGCCATTAACATTCAATGTGACTATTGAGAAGGAGTAACTTTGCCCTGCCATTTGCCAAAGATATTTTCTAATATATGGTTTGAGATTCCTGTGATCTTTTGCTGTGGGGTTTCCTTACTTTACCTTCTTTCATATTGGTGACCGTGTTTCTTTGTTTCTGTATGTAACACATCTTTAAGCATCTTTTGCAGGGCTGGACAAGTGGCGACAAATTCTTTCAATTTCTGTTTGCTGTGAAAGGTCTTTATTCCACCTTCATTCATAAATGAGAGCTTTGCAGGATATAATATTCTGGGCTGGCAGTTTTTCTCTCTTAGTACCTGGGCTATATCTCACCATTCTCTCCTAGCTTGTAGGGTTTCTGAAGAGAAGTCAGCTGTGAGTCTAATTGGAGATCCAAATGCAGACCATTAAGTCATCAGAAATGGCCCATGTAGTTTTATTCCTAACACCTATATTGGAGACTTCTATTGAGTGCCTGGCTCTTGGTTTCTTGCCAGAGCCAGATGGGCTTCTGCCATTGATGTGTACTTTTAGTGAGAAAACAGCAAATAAGAACTCTCTGTCTTTCTTTGCCTGTTTCTCTGCTTCTCAAACAAAAGAATAAGAGGTTGTAATGAGAATGTAAAGAGAATGTAATGAGATAGCACTGGGTGTGCTTTGACGAAATCTGCTTTTGTGGAAGAGATTGTGGCAGGCTTGGGCTTGGGCAGATGAGTGTGTAAATTCCAGTGTAACTGTAGCTGAGCCTTAAATGCTCTTTGGGGAATCTTCAGGACTAGCATGGCCCTTAGTATCATCCCAAGTGGAAATAAGATGTACAGGTCTTTACCTCTACACATCGAACAACCTTTGGTCCCTGGATGCCTTGTAAGAGTCTTGTCTGAGGACAAGACATTTTTGTGTGATTAGTCAATAGCCAATATTCACAGAAGGTGCAAATAGTTATATTATCCCCAGACAGTAATAAGAATGGGGTCTCTCAGGTTGCACTGCTTCCTACCTGTATTACTTTTTTTTTGACAGGCAGAGTGGACAGTGAGAGAGAGAGAGACAGAGAGAAAGGTCTTCCTTTTGCCATTGGTTCACCCTCCAATGGCCGCCGTGGTAGGCTCACTGTGGCTGGCGCACCGCGCTGATCCAGTGGCAGGAGCCAGGTGCTTATCCTGGTCTCCCATGGGGTGCAGGGCCCAAGGACTTGGGCCATCCTCCACTGCACTCCCTGGCCACAGCAGAGAGCTGGCCTGGAAGAGGGGCAACCGGGACAGGATCGGTGCCCCGACCGGGACTAGAACCCAGTGTGCTGGCGCCGCAAGGCAGAGGATTAGCCTAGTGAGCCGTGGCACCGGCCAACTACCTGTATTACTTCTTCCACTTGTCAGTATTCTCAGAATCCAGCCAACTCCCTGAGATACATTTTATACCATGGTAGGATACCCATCCTTGGCTTCTACATTTCCCTTTCATCAGATGCAAGAGAATGATGTGGGTGGAGATTCACATATGGCTCTTCAGAATTAGAATCCATTTGCCTTTGGGGCTTTTAGAGCTCCTAGGAGTTCTGGTCTAGGCAGAAAATGCTGACATGGTTCCAGCAATGACAGCAAGTGCTTTGAATTGTGTATGGCAGTTATAGTTAGGGGGAGTAAATGCGCTATGTAAAGAAAATGCAAAACATTCCTAAGGATGAATTCGGCCATGACAAAGGCATTGAGATTTGGAATCACATGGATAGATTGAGGCAGTATTGGGAGTCCTTATTGATCTCCTGGATGGCAAAATAAAAGGCCAACATGTATGGGCAGTTCTTTCCTAACCACCTAAATGAAGTAGCAGATTTAGAGAGAAGGGTGATAGCCTGTCCTTCAGTGCAGTTTCACAGCCAAACCCTGAGGTAGCCAAGTCTGGATTCAGGGTGTTAGTGATGCTCCTGGGACCCTGGAGGATTGTGGAATGTCCCTCTGACTTCTAGGAAGCAAACTGTGTCCGTGCACCACCTCATCTTCATGAGCCCTTTGGGAAAGCTTTGGTAGATTCGCATGTGGTAGGTCATTTTTGCTTTAGAACAGAAACCAAGGTGCATCTCTGTTTTCTGTAAGTTCTGGAATAGTTTGAATAGAACTTTGTTTGCCACTTGTTCAAATATGTGAGAGTATTATCATCTCTGACCATATTCACCAGTGTGATTTTCCCAGGCTTTTTGATAATTTTCTACTCTTGTATGTCAACTCTTGTCAAACAGGCTTATTAAGTTAGATTTTCAGTGAAAGAAATACATCCAATTCAGGACTTCTGGTATCAGAGAATTTACAGTGTTTATTTTGCTTCCATTGATTGATTTCCTGGATACTGAATTTACCTTTGTCTTTTCACATTTGGCAATTGAACGTTCTCTGTATTTTCCCACATTTTCTGCCTGAAAATATGAGTTCTTGGAATTTAAGATGGGTTTATGTTATTGTGAATAAGAAATCAGATGTTCTGTTTTCTCACTTTGAGTTTTTTTTTGCTCACCTTTCCTTGGAATTCTGGACTTTACCTTATTTCCTACATTTTATCCACAATTTGAATGTCAGGAAAATTGTTACTTGTTAATTATATGGGAAGAAATATATTTATCCAATCATTTCTTCAGTTGGTACACATGATTTTTTAGTTTTCAATGTTGAATTAACTAACAAAGTGCCATTTCAGTTTTGTTCCTTCATATGAAACATTTTCACAGTTTCAAGTTTGCAGTGTTTCATTTTTAGTATAAAGGTACTTTTCTATTTTGTCACACTGTGTTGTATGTATTATCTTTACACATGAATTTAAAATTTTCTCCTGTGGTCTAACAGGTGTTGCTTTCTCATACACCCCTGACTAAAATTGGATTTCTAATCACAGATAGTACTCACCTGTGGAACACTAAATAGATCTGGTACAAAAATTATGTTGCACATGTCTTCCATTGAATCATTTTATGTATTTTTAGACAACTTTTATTTAATAAATATAAATTTCCAAAGTACAACTTTTCGATTATAGTGGTTTTTCCACCAAAACCACCCTCCCACTCACAAACCATCCCACCTCCTACTCCTTCTCCCATCACATTCTTCATTAAGATTCATTTTATTTTATTCTATTTTTTTTGACAGGCAGAGTTAGTGAGAGAGAGAGTGAGAGTGAGAGCGAGAGAGAGAGCGAGAGAGGGAGAAAGAAAGGTCTTCATTTTCCATTGGTTCACCCCCCAATTGGCTGATACAGCTGGCGTGCTGCGCCAATCCGAAGCCAGGAGCCAGGTGCTTCCTCCTGGTCTCCCATGCGGGTGCAAGGCCCAAGCACTTGGGTTATCCTCCACTGCCTTCCAGGGCTACAGCAGAGAGATGGACTGGAAAAGAAGCAACTGGGACAGAACCGCCGCCCCAACCAGGACTAGACCCCGAGGTGCCAGCACCACAGGTGGAGGATTAGCCTAGTGAGCTGCAGCACTGGCCAAGATTCATTTTAAATTACCTTTATATACAGAAGATCAACTTAGTATATACTACATAAAGATTTCAACAGTTTGCATCCACACAGGCACACAAAATATAAAGTAGTATTTGAGTACTAGTTTTACCATTAATTCTCATAGTACAACACATTAAGGACAGAAATTCTACATGGGGAGCAAGTACACAGTGACTCCTGTTGTTGATTTAAGAATTGACACTCTTATTTATGATGTGAGTGATCACCCAGGGCTCTTGTCATGAGCCGCAAAGGCAATGGAAGCCTCTTGAGTTCAAAAACCTTGACCTTATTTAGACAAGGCCATAATCAAAGTGGAAGTTCTCTCCTCCCTTCAAAGAAAGGTACCTCCTTCTTTGATGGCCCATTCTTTCCGCTAGTATCTCACAGAGATCTTTCATTTAGGCATTTTTTTGCCAAGGTGTCTTGGCTTTCCATGCCTGCGAAACTCTCCTGGGTTTTTTAGCCAGATCTGAATGGGTTAAGGGCTGATTCTGAGGCCAGAGTGCTGTTTAGGGCATTTGCCATTCTATGAGTTTGCTGTGTATCCTGTTTCCCATGTTGGATCATATCTATTAAGTTCTGTACTATGACTAAGTTGGTAGAAAACTTGAAGACTGAAGAACATATACTTGTAAAATTCCCATCTTATTTTAAGCAACTGGAAATATACTAATGCAAAAAGTCTGAGTAAATGTTATGCGAAAAGTGTATTTCACTCTGATACAGGGTATAACCTGGGTAAAACATGAAAATATTGGGCAGAGAAAGAAGCTCATCACAAAGGGTGACAAAGTGAAATAGAGATTCTTGTCTCCCAATAAGAACTGAATGTCAGACATAAGATGGAACTGTGATAAGCAAGGCAGCAACATTGAATGAGGTAGTGCATGCATCAAAATAGATAGGCACCTCTCTAGACAGATCTGGATACTGGAAGTCATGGTCCTGTGTTCCAACAGTCTCTTCCAGGACAAGGCCCCCAGAGCTGTATCAGTGGATGTGCTTCTGGGGTAGGCACAAAAATCTTGGTGCCTGTCCTCTGCCTCTGAAAGGCCTGGGAGCAAATGGAAAAGTCTATGGAAAGCAAAACAAAGGTGAAGACTTCAGCTTCCATGATCTTCCTTCCTCCCATCCATTTCAGAATTGCCAATAGGGACAGAACATGCACAGGCACAAACATACACTGACATTCAATCACAGTGCTACTTAACACATACACACAACCTTGAGCTTACAAGATGCTGACACTGTATTTTCTGATTGAACCTAAGAGTCTGGTTGTGTCTCTTTCTGTAGACTTTCTCTGTGGACATTTATCTTCAGATAAGTTTGGCAGCTACTGACATATTTTTCCAGTGAAGTGTGCAAGGCATGCAGAAGTGGGCAGAGAAAAATCAGAGCTGATGGCATGTCAAAATCTCCCCAACATAGAGTCAGAGACCAGAGTCTCAGCTGAAATGGGGAGAACATGGGGTAGATGCTGCCTGCAGTCTGCCCTCTACAGGGAGAACTGGTCTCTGTGTAGGGCACAGCCAAGTCCCAGGATTGCTGTGTCCTCAGCCTATAGAATATGCATGACTGTCTAGTGAACCAGACAAAAGCACAGCTAAAAGCCAAAGGGAGACATTTCTAAGTCACAGTACTGAGACCTTACCTTTTTGTCACTGTTGTCAGAACAGGTCTGACCTCTTGGTCATTTTATTGCTTTATCCCTCTCTGTCCCAGGAACTCAAGGAAGCACCCTGCCCTGATGCTCTGCACCTATCACCTGCATTTTGTTGAAAAAAACTGTTTGGAAAAACATATTTTGACTGGCTCTCCTTCCTGGCCTCTATAATTTCATCATGATCCAATAAGTGTTTAGGGACCACAGAACCCTCAGAAAGAAGCAAGCAGCTCTGCAAACTGTGTGCACAGAGTTCCTAGGGCTTTTGTGTCAGTAGAATGTTCATGGTATTTGCACAGTTTGAAAGAATTGATATTGTAATCAACAAATACCCAATTATAGCATTCCATATGAAGCCTTATGAAGAAGATGAAGTGAGAACATCAAGGTGCACCCCAGGAACTCTATCCACTATTGTCTCCTATCACTTCCAGGTCTACACTACCCTGCTGGATTTGTAAATGGCAGAGTACATTCCAGAGAAGGGTACACTTTCATCTTTCTCACCTACCCCTGCACAGAATTAATCCACTCACTCATTATCCTGATTCTTTATTGATGGTCATTATTCTTCACTGTGAGAATCCTAGCAGCAACCGCATTGCCTTCACAACCAGATTAGGTCTCTTTTCCACAAGATTCAATCACAGAACAGGACAAAGAACAGTAATTCAATAAACACATGAAGGATTAATATTTGATGGATGACAGCGTCATGCAACAGAAGTCAGTGTGGAGGTAGTCCTGCCAAATCAAGAATGACAAGGGTGATGAACTTCAGGCACAGAAGTGTTCTGGTGCAACTTTGCCACAACTGCCCTAGTCTGAGACTTAGCTGCTCCCAACAGGGCTCTCTAATTCATTTCCTTTACCAATGTGTCCTCAAAGTACTGCCAGAAGGTTCTTACCTTTAAATTTTGACTAATGTAGTAGACACTAAGATTTCTTTTTCCAAATAAACCTAAACCATACTTCCACCTCACACACACACAAAAGAATGAAAAGGGTGACTAGGTGTGTGAATGTTGTGGCATTTTCTAGATTTCCTGAAGAAATTTTGACAGAATAAATTGTTGCCATTGTGGACAAGTGGCTGACTTTGAGGACCTCAGGGTGACTGAGAAACAGATTGTAAAGAATGCGTTGGGGTGGACAGCTTTGTCTTGTGCCTCCTGACATCAGGATCTGAATCCTCCTTGTCAATGGTTCTGACTTTTCTTCCACAGGATGTGTGAGGAGCTGACTGTATCCCAGGTCCAAGATGGCTCTCCTCCTCCAGTTGAATTTAACTGAATATTCCAGCTTCTCCCTTCCACCAACATCCCAGGTCATGGTCATCACAGGCTTTCTCTGGGTCAAGAAGACCTGAGCAAAGGACCCTTTATTGGAAAAGGGTTTGAAGTGAGAGGCTTGGAGAGGATTTGCTTTCTGAAAGACCTGCATATTTGTGAAAGAGGGTCTTTGGGGGACCACAGGACAGGATAAGTGGGTGAAGTGGGAGGCAACTCTGGATGAGAGCATGGCAGTGTCAGCATGATGTGTTCAGAACAAGATGGGTCTTGACCATCTCCTTGGTGTGCAGGAAGGATATCTGCTCTCATCCCTGTCCTTGACACAAAGCAAACACTGATTTAGATATTGTCCAGAGAATACACTTGCCTGGGCTCACTTGGTAGCCCTTTGCAATAGGAATAAGCCAGCCAGCAGCGAGCTGGGGAAACAGGACACAGGCAGTCAAGCAGCCTGCAAGCTTCACCCATAGCCATCCATGTACCGGGCTCCATCTCTATTTAAAATATATCTTGTTTTTTTTGTTGTTTACAATAAAAGTTACCTAGAAAATTCTAAAAGTATGCTTCCATCTGTTTCCATAAATTGACATTTAAAAATGATTTAGCAGGTTATCTTAAATTTTAAGCAAACTAGAAATTTCTAATGCTGTAACTGGGAGAAAATGCACCTCCTTAATGTTTTGAATGCTCACTTGAGTGAGTGTCATTTTTTTATTAAACTTTTATTTAATGAATATAAATTTCCAAAGTACAGCTTATGGGTTACAATGGCTTCCCCCTCCTAAAACCTCCCTCCCACCCACAACCTTCCCCCCTCCCACTCCCTCTCCCCTTCCAATCACATCATGACTCACTTTCAATTCTCTCTATATACAGAAGATCAGTTTAGTATATATTAGGTAACGATTTCAACAGTTTTCCCCCACATAGCAACACAAAGTGAAAAAAATACTGTTGGAGTACTAGTCATAGCATTAAATAAGAGTGTACAGCACATTAAAGCAGAGATCCCACATAATATTTTTTTAAAAAATTAATTAATTTTCTATGCCATTTCCAATTTAACACCAGGTTTTTTTTTTAATTTCCAATTCTCTTTATATACAGAAGATCGATTCAGTATATAATTAGTAAAGATCTCATCAGTTTGTACCCACGCAGAAACACAAAGTGTACAAATACTGTTTCAGCACTAGTTATAGCATCACTGCACATTAGACAACACATTAAGGACAGATCCCACATGGGATGTAAGTACACAGTGACTCCTGTTGCTGACTTAACAATTTGACACTCCTGTTCATGGCGTCAGTAATCTCCCTAGGCTCTAGTCATGAGTTGCCAGGGCTATGGAAGCCTTTAGAGTTTGCTGACTTTGATCTTATTCCGATAGGGTCACAGTCAAAGTGGAAGTTCTCTCCTCCCTTCAGAGAAAGGTACTTCCTTCTTTGATGGCCCGGTTCTTTCCACTGGGATCTCACTCACAGAGATATTTCATTTAGGTCTTCTTCTTTTTTTTTCTCTTCCATGGTATCTTGGCTTTCCATGCCTACAATACGAGTGAGTGTCATTTTTAAGACTAGCTGTAGTTTCTCTGATTATTGTAGTAACTGTGTTAATATGAAGAGTTTGGGATGAGTGTACTCATCAGCAAAGCACTTAAACTGCTTGAGTATTTTGTCACCATTTACTACTATTAAATAACATCATAACCAAGTTTCAGAAAACATGTATTTTTAAAAATTGATATAAATAATTAAATGAATATGAAATAGATGTTTAAGAAAATAGTCATTAAAAAGCAACATAAGGAAAAAGTCATATGTTAAACATACTTTACTGGCTATAGCTTTGTAAGTTATATGTGCCCAGAATTTTAACTCCACATATTTATATTTAAGTATTTTGTTATTTGTATAGTAGAGTCTTGCTTCTTCAGTATCTTCACTATTTTCAAAAACTTTTCCTTTGCATGTCACTTATTTTGGGGAGTGTCTATTTGTTCTCTAAATTTTAGAAAGTTGCCTAAACATGAGTAAATAAAGGCTAAAAGTTTTTACTAAAATAAACATATATTCACTACAGTTTCCTAAGAACCACTTGAAATATACTGTGCACTCAGAAGAGCTGAAGGTGCCTACCCAAACACATATTTGTACAAGAATGCTGAGAACAATCTGTTCATAACACTGAAAGTGTGGAGACAACAGAAATAGACATTTGTGAATGAATAAATTGAGTGTGGGAAATCCATAAGAATGAATGTTATACAGCTGTAAAAAGAATGAAGGGTACCTACTATAATTTGGATGAATTGAAAATTCAATGCCATGTTAAAGAATTTAGATCTAAGAAGTCATATGTTATCTCATTCCATTGCTAGGAACTGTCCAGAATAGGCAAACCCATAGCAACTAAAAGAGATGAATGGTTGCATGAACCACATTCATGGAAGCTTGCAAGTGGCTGCTTAGTGGAGAAAGGCTTTGAATGTGGGTGATGTTAAGGGCTTCAATCTACACAGACATGAAAATTGTACAACTTGTGAAAATATTTTATGCAAAATCATTGTAGAATGGGAATGTGGAAGTACTATGATACCACTTCCTTGTACAATACTTCAGTGATTCATACTGGGTATATGAATTTCAGCTCAATAGAAACATCATTCTTTCCTGTGTGAAACTGGAATAAGAACTCTAAGCAATGGCCAAAACAGAAAGCGGTCAAATGATAGAGGACACAATTATAGAATCATTCCTATGTAATCATGAAAACTACCTACATATGATAAAAATACCATTTCAAAATAGGCTGTAATTATTTAATAAGAGGTTTATGAACAATACAGCGTGCAAAGAGAAGACTGCTCAAGGACTCTTGTATTTGGGAAAGACATTCTACTTAAATTATTACCACAAAATGGCAAATTCTCCATGACCTTCAGAGAAACAATATAAAGCAAGTATAACTGAGACATGTTATCAAACATGAATATTTATAGCATCTAAGTTGATAAACAAAGTGGATACTAATTAGTGTGCGTATTTTCAGGGATAATCCTATCATATAAAATATTGCTATTTATAACATGATGGTCAGCTCTGTTTCAGATTTAAAAGTATCTCCATTTATGTTATATTAAATTAGTTCTAGCCTGATTTTTGTTTTTGAGAGGCAGAGTGAGAAACATAGAGAAAGAGAGAGATGGTTGAGAGCCCAACTTTTCACTGCTTCAACTCTCAGTGGCCACAGTAACTGAACCTTGACTGAGGCCAGAGCCTGGAGCCAGAAAAAAGTCGACTGACAGGGACCCAATAGCTCTGAGTTGTCAGCATTCACTCAAAGGGTTTATTTTCCTGGGAATCTGGGGTCAAGGGTCAGAGCCAAATTAGAAACCCAACTAGTGTCATGTGGGACAAGGTTATCTTAATTGCTAGGCTAAATGCCTCAACAACAATGGTTTTTATTTTGCTTATTTTACAATGTTGGAATGCTATTTCCCTTTGGTTGTTGATTACAAAGGTTGAAAATGTGAAGAAACTCATGAGAAAAATATCAGGATCTCCTAGAACTGCGTTGGTTCTTTAAAACTTTCAAAGAATTTTTATCAGGTTTTATGAGAATAATGTAGCACTTGGGAACAAAGATGCAGCCCAGGAGCCCCACACTGGAGGCCAAGATGGAGAAGACCTCCACAGCCACCATGACCTTCCCCTTGGTGCTGTGGTAGACAGGCAGGAAGGTCACCCAGACACTGCAGAACACCAGCATGCTGAACGTCAGGAACTTGGCTTCATTGAACGTGTCAGGCAGATTCCTGGCTAGGAAAGCCACAGTGAAGCTGGCCAGGGCCAAGGAGCCCAGGTAGCCCAGGACACAGTAGAAGGCAGTGACTGAGCCCTTGTTGCACACCAGGATGATGTGGCTGGGCTCAGATTTGGCATCTAACTCAATAAATGGAGGAGAAGTTCCCAACCAGATGCCACAGAGCGCCAGTTGGATCAAGGAGCAGATAGGAATGATGAAGTTAGAAGCTCCTGATACCAGCAATCGCCTGGTAGTTCTTCCAGGTTTTGTAATCTTGAAGGCCAGAATCACAGTGATGGTCTTGGCCAGCACGGTGGAAACAGCCACTGTGAACACAAGGCCAAATGTTACTTGCTGGAGGAGGCAGGTGGCTGTGTTGGGACGGCCAATGAAGAGTAAGGAACAGAGGAAGCACAGGAGGAGGGCAATGAGCAGGATGTAGCTGAGGGTCCGGTTATTGGCCTTGATGATGGGAGTGTCTCGGTACTTCACAAAGACCCAGAGGACCGCAGCTGTGAGGACAGAGAAGCACAGAGCCATGCAGGCCAGAGCCATTCCCAGGGCATCCTCAAAGGCTAAGAAGGTCACCAGCTTGGGGAGGCAGCGGTTTCTCTTCATGTTTGGGTACTCATGATCTGCACATGGGATGCACTGCTCTGCATCTGTGGGGAAAAGGAAGACTCAGTGTTTCCATTTCACAATTTGCTCCTTTTTCCCTGTTAAGGAAAATGGTCACCTTTGCAACATCATGGTGAGTCCAGCCTGTTCTGATGCATACCAGGACACACTAAAGGATATTTCTGCACTCCTGACCCAGTGAGAATGCTCATCTGCAGGTGGGATAAACTCATTAAAACAAGTTCCTTAGTGCATGGGGCTCTGTAGCCTCATCTTGTTGCTCAGTGATTTTTTAAAGTGTTTTAATTCCTAGAAAGTGATGTATTTCCTATATTTTATATGGGCATGGATGCCTCCAAACCCCCTTCTCTACTGTCCCCAGTGTATTTCTCAGGAGAAGCCTTCAGTTCACAAGGTTAGAATATTTATCTGGGGTCATATTGTTTAAGGTTTTTCTTACTTATACTGAAATGGAGATGGCCTGTATAAATGATATGTCATTCCGGGGATCTCCATACATTAATGAATATTCTTTATTTCTACATGGCCTCATCTCAGTGTTTCCATATTAATGCTGATCTACTATGATTGAATAGAAGAGCAATGTAGCTCATTGTTTTTATGTGGTTATACTGGAGTAAGTGATATTTTCATGACTTTATTGAAAGAGAACTTGGCCTCATGTTCATGTGAAAACATGGCTTGTTCACCGTTTTAGCTCTTGTGAACACCAATTGGGCACCACATTGTCTCACTTGAGGTAATGCATTCTTGCTTCTACAGCATGAAATGAGTCATGAAGAACAGGCCATTTGGTGCCTATGTCTATGTTTTAATCAAATGTCAATTAAACTGGCATAAATTGGTTGAGTTTTGTGGTATGGTAGGTAAAGCCGCCGCCTGCAATGCTGGCATTCTATATGGACATTTTTGTGTTCCAGTTGATCAATTTCCAATCCAGCTCCTTGCTAATGGCCTAGAAAATGCAGCAGAAAATGGCCCAAGTACTTGGGATTCATGTACCCACGTAGGAGACCCAAATGAAGCTCCTGCCTTTTGGCTTCTGCCTGGCCCAGCCCAGGTCTTTGTTTCCATCTAGGGAGTGAATGATTAGATTTAAGCTTATCCTCTCCCTCTCTCTCTCTCTCTCTCTCTCTCATGTTCTCTGAATCTCTGATTTTGAAATAAACTGAATTTTTTTTATTTGGCAGGCAGAGGTAGACAGTGTGAGAGAGAGACAGACATATTGAAAGGTCTTCCCTCCTCTGGTTCACCCCTCAAATGGCCGCCATGGCCAGCGCACTCTGCTGATCCAAAGCCAGGAGATAGGAGCTTCCTCCTGGGCTCCCAAGCGGGTGCAGGGCCCCAAGCACTCGGGCCATCCTCCACTGACCTCTCAGGCTACAAAGAGAGCTGGACTGGAAGAGGAGCAACTGGGACTAGAAGTCAGTGCCCACATGGGATGCCAGTGCCGCAGGTGGAGGATCAATCAAGTGAGCCACAGCACTGGACCCTGAAATGAATATTTTTTTTTTAAAGAAAATGTTGTTAGTTGGGCTATACTTGCAGTAAGAATCCTACTCAGTTTTTATCCTTGGTTCTCATGCAAGAATACAAGCTTAAGGGACTGGAATTGTGATGTAGGAGGTAAAGCCACTGCCTGCAATGATGGCATCCCATGCAGTCACCAGTTCATGTCCTGGCCTATCCTCATCCAAAGCAGTTCCATGCAAATGTGCAAGGGAAACCAGCAGAGGAAGGCCCAAATGTTTGTGCCTCTGCAAGATCTCGAGGAAGCTTCTGGCTTTGGTCTGGCCCAGTTTGGGCCATTGCCTCGATCTGGGAAGTGAATCTACCTGATGGACGATCTTCTCTGTCACTTCTCTCCCTCTCCGTTACGCTCTCCCTCTGTCTGTAACTTTGACATTCAAATAAATAAAAATATTTTGTAAAAAAAAGGGTATAAGCATCTCAAAAATTTAGAGAAATTTTCTCTTACAATTCTTTTCAATGTGTAACCTTTACTTTTCATAGAATGTGCAAGTGCTTCAGGCACCTGTCTCAGAGATACACTGGGCATACATAGGCAGGTGTATATTGTAAAAAGGGTCAATGCATGATACTTATTTTTTATTCTTTCACTAACTTACTGATGTTGAATATTTTACAGAAGTTGGAAGTCATTTTTTCTTATCTTCTTCATAATAGAAACTATATATAGCTTATTTGAAGATACTGAAGTCAAAATATTTCTGTACCTAAGATGTGAATTGAAACATGCTCTTGGAAGAATTATAAACATGTTTATTATACATTGAACAGTGGAACTGTTTACCAATGAGGCCTAGTAGATTTTTGCATTTCAGAAAGCAATTGGCTTTGTTATTTAATTTAATATTTAATATTCCTTAAATGTTTAAATGTTTCCTTGTGCATAGGTTTTTGATGTTGCCAAGTTGCATAATTTTTAGGATGTTGTGTCTCTATATTTTAGCTTATTACTTTTCTTTTTCTATTTATATACCTCCAAAGGACAAGATGGTTACATTAGGAATGTGCACTGCACAACATACACAATGTCAAAGATGTAGCACAGAAAGTAATACAGTATTTCCATCACAATTCATGTGAAGTAGCTCCCTGCTTGTCAGTTTTTTAAAATTTTATTTAGTAAATATAAATTTCCAAAGTACAGTTTACGGATTACAGTGGCTTCCCCCACCTATAACTTCCCTCCCACCCACACCCATCCCATCTCCCACTCCCTCTCCCATTCCATTCAAACCAGGATTCATTTTCAACTATCTTTACATACAGAAGATCAATTTAGTATATATTAAGTAAAGATTTCATCAGTTTCCACAAACACAGAAAGTGTAAAATACTCTGAGTTCTCGTTCTAGCATTAATTCACATTGAACAACACATTAAGGACAGAGATCCTACATGGGGAGTAATTGCACAGTGACTCCTGTTGTTAACAAATTGACACTCTTGTTTATGTTGTCAGTAATCTCCCTAGGCTCTTGTAATGAGTTGCCAAGGTTATGGAAGCCTTTTGAGTTCACTTATTTTGATCTTATTTAGACAAGATCATAGTTAATGTGGAAGGTTGCATATGTCCAGGAATCTATCCATTTCTGATAGATTTCCCTGTTTTCTGGCATACAAGTCCTTGTAGTAATTTCTGATGATTCTTTTTATTTCTTTGGTGTCTGTTGTTATGTTTCCTTTTCATCTCTGATTTTATTGATTTGGGTTTTTTTTATTCTTTTTTTAGTTATTTGGGCAAATGGCGTGTCAATTTTGTTTATTTTTTCAAAAACAGCTCCTCATTTGGCTTATTTTTTGTAATTTTTTGGATTCAATCCTGTTCATTTCTTCTCTGATTTTAATTATTTCTCTTCTCCTACTAGATTTGGGTCTGGTTTTCTGTAGTTTTCTAGATCCTTGAGATGCACTGAAAGCTCATTTATTTGGTGCCTTTCCAATTTCTTGATGTAGGCAGCTATTGCTATAAACTTTCCTCTTAACACTGCTTTTGCTGTATCCCACAAGTCTTGGTATATAGTGTTGTTATCCTCATTTATTTCCAGAAATTTTTTGATTTCTGTTTTGATTTATTCTAGCACCCAGTGTTCATTCAGGAACATGTTATTCAGTCTCCATGTGTTTGCACGTGCTCTAGGGATTCCTGAGTTGATAATTTCCAACTTCATTCCCCTATGATCTGAGAAGCTGCATGGTATGATTCCAATTCAGTGGATTTTGCTGAGACTTGCTTTATGGCCTAGTATGTGGTCAATCCTAGAGAAGGTTCCATGTACTGCTGAGAAGAATGTAAAATATTTAGATGTAGGATTGAAAGTTCTGTAGATATCTGTTAGATCCATTTGGGCTATAGTGTCGTTTAAATCTACTGTTTCCTTATTGATCTTCTGTCCGGTTGATCTGTTTCTGAGAGTGGAGTATTGAAGTCCCCGAGTACTATTGTATTGGAGTCTAAGTCTCCCTTTAAGTCCCTTAACATATCTTTAAATAAACTGGTGCCCTGTAATTAGGTGCATATATATTGATAATCATTATAGCTTCCTGTTGAATTGAACCCTTAATCATCATATAGTGCCCCTCTTTGTCTCTCTTGAGAGTTTTTGTGTTAAAGATTATTTTGTCTGATATTAACATGGCTACGCCCACTTTTTTCATTTCTGTTGGCATGATATATCTTCTTCAGGCTTTCACTTTCAGTCTGCATGCTTCTTGTTGGAAGGATGTGTTTCTTGTAGGCAGCAAATAGATGGATTTTGTTCCTTAACCCAATCAGCCAATCTGTGCCTTTTAACTAGAGAGTTGAGGCTGTTAATGCTCAATGTGACTATTGATAAGTAGTAACATTGCCCTGCAATTTTCCCAAAGACATTTTTTAATATATGCTTTGATCTTCCTATGATCCTTTGCTGTGAGGTTTTCCTCCTTACCTTCTTTCATATTGATGGTTGTGTTTCTGTGTTTCTGTGTGTAACACATCTTTAAGCATCTTTTGCAGGCTGGAAGAGTAGCAACAAATTCTTTCAATTTCTGTTTGCTATGAAAGGTCTTTATTTCACCTTCATTCACAAATGAGAGCTTTGTAGGATATAGTATTCTGGGCTGGCAGGTTTTCTCTCTTAGTACCTGGGCTATGTCTTGCCATTCACTCCTAGCCTGTAGGGTTTCTGATGAGAAGTCAGCTGTAAGTCTATTTTGAGATCCTCTAAGAGTAATCTGACTTTTCTCTCTTGCACATTGTAGAATCTTTTCTTTACATTTCACTGTCGTGAGTTTAATTATAACGTGTTGTGGTGAGGATCTCTTTTGGTCATGTTTATTAGGGGTTCTATGAGCTTCTTGTACTAGGATGTCTCTGTCCTTCTCCAAACCTGGGAAATTTTCTTCTAGTATCGCACTAAAAAGGCCTTCTAATTGTTTCTCTCTCTCCATGCCTTCAGGAATTCCTAGAACCTGAATGTTGGGCTTTTTAATAGTATCCTGTAGATTCCTGACAATATTTTTTAGATTTCTAACTTCCTTTTCTTTTACTTGGTTAGACTGTCTACTTTCTTGTGCTCTGTCTTCTAAGTCCAATATTTTCTCTTATGCTTCACTGAATCTGTTTTTAAGGGTCTTTCATGTGCTTGTCATTTGATCTATTTAATTCTTCAATTCATTTTTATTTCTCTTCACTATCACACTTTCATCTTCTACTAGTTTCTTCCTTTCATTTTGATTCCACCTTAAAATTTCATTTTCATGAGAGAGATTTTCTTTCCTGTCCAGTAAAGATTTCTGTAGTTCAAGAATTTGTTTTTGAAAACTTCTAAATGTTCTTATCATAAATTTTTTGAAATCTGTATCTTGCATTTCTTCTATCTCATCATCTGCATAATCTTGGCTTAGGGTGTCTTGTTTATTTGGGGGTGTCATAATGTCTTCCTTGTTCTTGTTTCCTCTGTTTCTGCATTTGTTGCTTGGCATTGTGGAGATATTCTTTGGATTCTTCTTCCCTCACTGTGGTGTTTTTTCTCATTATACTGTGACTGTATTAAGTGGACTGTCTGCTTTGATGGATCCTTAGAGGCTTTTGATGGGTATGGCCAGAGAGCTCTGTTAGGTTCTTCCGGGTTAAGGGTGTGCCAAAGGTGACACACCCAGGTTAGGCTTGGTAAACCTTTCTCTCTCTCTCTCTCTCTCTCTCTCTCTCTCTCTCTCTCTTTGATTCAGAAGGGAAGTAATTCTGTACAGCTGAGCGGAGTTGAAGGCAGTCAATTTCTGATCTCTGTGGGTATAACATTCATCTGCTCTTTCCCAAGGACCACACAAAGACTTTTTGCTGCCCTCAGTGTGGGCTCAAATTCCCTGCCGTCTCCCACCAGGTTGCCAAGGTTACAGCATTGTAGCACCTCTGGGGAGTACTCACGTGAACTCCATGACTTCTCTCACCCACCATCTCTTTTTGCACAGTCTCAGTTCATTAGCTCCACACATTCACCAGGTCCTAACCTCCTGTTCTTTTATCCCCCCAGAATCAGGTTTTTCTGCTTGGCTGATGGTGGGTGCCGCTTTACGTATGTCCAAAATGGCGCCTGCTCTTTGTCTTGCTCACCTTTGATAGGTGAGCGGAGAGAGAGAAAGACTCATGTCCATACCGGTCCTTTTTTTCCCTCTCTCCTCTTGTTAGCCTAGTGATCTGTCCCCTGTGGGGCTTCAAGCCTCATTCTCTCTAGGCTCCTCCTTCTACTTTCCCACCAGTATCTTGGGCTACTGAGGTTTTGGCTCACCTTCCATTCCAGTGCTGGTGCATAGATTCCACGGCTGGTGTCCTGAGCTGTGGGTGCCCGTGCCCTCCACACAGGTCCACCATGAATTACTAGTTCCAGAAGAGTTTCCTCTGCTGTTTCTTCCCCAACTCTTCCTTGAATCTGTAGTATCTCCACTTTTATTGAACTGTCTCTTCCCGGACTCTCAGTGTGCTCCCTTCCTATTCTGCCATCTTGCCGCACTCTTGCTGCTTGTCAGTTGTGTGTTAAAAATTTTTGATTATAAGCCTCTAGAAAAACCTTATGGAACCTTACCCAATTTTCATCTTACATTTCTTCTTTAGACCTTAGTTATCAGTTTGAGACAGTCTAGTCCATCACTGGATGGGGAAAAGGATATCAGATAGTATCAGTGTCACAGCTGAGCTTGAGAGGATGAGCAGAACCAGGCACAGCTTAACATAATGAGATGGTAATAGCGAGCACACAACAAGGGTATGGAAAGAGTGAGCAAAGGTGTTCATGGAGACAATAGGGAACTCTGATCCCATTGCAAATATTCTTGGTTTCTTTGTATCAAGAAATAGTATAGTGGAGTTTTCATAGGCAAGTTATATGTTTTTTACCTGTATGATTGGAAATGTCTCTCTCTGGACAAATAACACAAATATAGCAGCAGACAGCTCTTCCTTCCTGTGGCATTTTCCTGAATCCTGGATCACACCTCTGGCTACACAAAGACTGAGGAGTCTGGGGGAAAGAGAAGTGATGGTCATTGTTTTGCACATCATTAGGCACTGTGATAGGGTGTCTTTACATGCCTCATCACTCCCAAGATTATCACTAAGTCTTCCCCATTCTGTGTCTTGTTGATTTTATTCATACATCCAATTTGGAGTTTGTATGATTCTCATTCCAGGGCTGTCACCTGTCTATCAAATATTATGAGGGTACCTGATTGCTTTAGTTATGTTTATCACTGATCTATGCTGTTAGGCATTTGTCTCTTTCTTTTGAATTGCTTCCTCTGAAATCTTTTCAGTTCAGCTTTTTATGTGCTAATTATTCTCAGAACATATATGTCAGAGATAATATTACATGCCTCTTTCCTTGATTGAGCAGAAGATTTTACATGCCAGAAAAAAATATCCAAAAAGCATGATGACTAGGTACACTTCTGTGAGTAACTACTCAGAAAAACAGAAGCCCACAAAGAAATGATGAGTGAATGTTGTAGACCATGGATTATGTGTTTATCTACTTCTGGACTTCTAGACCCAGGGAGAGTATGAATTCTAGATACTATCAAGACATTTGAGGTATAACCAGAATAGTTATACAAATCACCAAAAATTTGTCTGGGGTATTTCAACAGAACAATGATGATAAAATTTTTGATCACAGCTATGAAGTGCTATGCAGAAGAAAAACTGAACTGATTGGCAAGCACACTGAAAATATAGAGAATAGGAATGGTTTCTACAAATAGGTTATGCATAGGTCCACTCAATTTACTTGTGTTCATACTGCATCAAAACATAATAATGACTCTCACCATATGGTTAAAGTATCACTATGCATACATGCATTTTTTCACCTTATATACATACAAAGTGGAAATAAAATGTTAGAATTTGTGTAGACATGCTTTAAGTTATTTTTTGTCTATATACTGTTCTCTATCTCTATTCTTTTACATTGCTCATTCTAGTCACTCTGGATGCATAAATATGCCCAAAATAAAGATAGCATTATGTAGTGCAAACGTGCCCTTCTAATACACACTGGCTCATATATGTGTAAGGAACACCGTATCTCTTGAAGCCAAGATGTGAAATGATAGTTGAATGCTTATTTGAAGTCTCACACTTCATCTCTTCTCAGACTCCAATAAGACCCTCTGTATGTATCCAATATTCCCATGGATCCACACCTCCTTGGATGCAACAGGCCATTCTATCATCTCTTCATTGAGGACCAAGCCTTGGTCATGTGCACTTTTAGAGGAAAATTCCCCAATTTTAATCAGCAATCGAAATCCAGCAGGAAAATTCACAATGTTGTGGATATCATAGTGTACGATATGGTGTCTTGTTTCATGGAAGGAAACATCCTCCCCAGCACTGTTGGTAAATTGGATTTTCCTCAGAAGTGGATGAAGCTGGTGGAGAGGCACAATTGGAAAGAGGAAGAACATTTAGATTAGAGGTGGGAGGTGCACACATACTGTGAAATCCATCTTTTCCCTCCTGTCTATTATCAGGGTTTTTATGGTGGAGGCTGACTTTTATCTGAATGATCACCATATCTTTGGTTCTGGTGTAGGGAATTCTGCCTATCCCCTATAAAATGATAGGGAGCATCTGATTCCAAATGGAGAAATCACAGGATGTATCCCACCAGGGTGGCTGACCATGAAAGATTGGTTAGGGTTTTAGGAAAGCTCATCTTAGTTCTTCCGCATGAGAACAACATGGCTTTATATGTGCAATATCTTGTTTGTTGTGATGGTTCCACAGGTGAGTGCATCCGTGTACACTTTTAAACATTTAACTGCACCCCAAAAAGAGTGAAATGGATGCAGCTGGAGACCCTTATGCATAATGAAAAATACAGGTTTCTTAAAGAAAATATCAAATACATTTTTTGGGGATAGGTAGTACATAATATAGAATGCAAAAAACCCACAATGTATAAAAATGAAATGGACATCTCTGGATTTGATTTGTGTTCATCACCCTTGTGTAAATCCTGTAGATCAGTGATCTTTCTTTGTTTTGCGTTTGCAACATTATGATTAGTAGGGCTTCATCACTGGGATTTAAGTAAATTGAAATGATGTTATTGCAAAAATTAGAAGTAAAAAATGAAAGGAAGGAGGCAAGATTGTGAAATGAAAAGAAGAAAGGATGGTTATCTTAGAATTACATCAATGAAATACATAAAATCTGTTGTTTTATATCAGTGAGGTTTTTTTTAATTTTACAGAATTTTTGCTGGCCTTGTTATGCAGCACTGTAATGTTCACAGTGCCCAGCATCCCTGTGAATTCTGGTTCAAATCCAGTTGCTGTACTCTTGATTCATCTTTCTGCATGACTCTTGGAAACAACAGATGAGGGTCCAAGTGCTTGGGACCCTGCACTCACATGGGAGAGTCGGTTGAAGCTCCTGCATCCTGGGTTAACCTGGCCTAGTCCAGGTCCTTGCAGCCATTGTTAAGTGAATCAGGAGATGAAAGATCTGTCTCCTCTTTCTCTCTCTGTCTCTCCCATTCTCACAGTAACTCTGATATTTAAATTTTTTTAAAGATTAACAAAATTGAATGAAATATCAGTTGATTTCAGGATTTTCCATTTTAAACTGAAATTGAAAGAATTTGTATCTTCATGCCTATGCATAATGCACTGGTTCAAGGATATGTTGCACACAGAAATAGGAACTTCACTACCAAAGAAGACAAATGTAGAAAATGATCCAGCAAAAGTACAAACAAAATCCAAAATGCATAAACAACTCTACTTAAGGAAACATGGCAGGGGAAAGATAATATTTAACAATAATCACAGTGAATGTAAATGGACTCATCTCCCCAATTAAAAGACACAGACTAGCTGAATGGACTAAAAAAGAAAACCCATCTAGCTGCTGCCTACAAGAAACACACCTTAGCAAGAAACATGTATAGAGACTGAAAGTGAAATGTTGGAAAAGATCTTCCATGGCAACAGAAACCAAACAAGAGCTGGTGAGACCATCCTAATATCAGACAAAGTAGACTTCAACAGAAAAAGTATTGAAAGAGACAAAGAGGGACACTATGTCATGAATAATGGATAAATTCAACATGAAGATGTGACTGTTTTAAATGTTCATGCACCTAATTTCAGGGTACCTGGCTATTTGAAAGAATGATTAAGATATTAAAAGGGAGATATAGACTCAAGTACAATAGTAACAGGGGACTTCAATACCACACTTTCAGCATGTTCAGGGCAACCAGATAGAAAATCAACAAGGAAACAACAGAGCTATGGTGACAAGTGACACAATAGACCAAATAGACCTAGCAGATATCTACGGAGCCTTCTACCCCACAGCCACAGAGGACACAGATTTCTACCTGGTGTATGGAGTTTTCTTTAGGATTGACCATATGCTAGGCGATAAAGGGGGTCTCAGCAACTTCAATAAATTGAAATCATGCCATGCATCCTCGCAGACTACAATGCAATAAAGCTAGAAATCAACAACACGAGAATCTCTGCATCATATGCAAACACATGGAGAATGAACAACATGATTCTGAATGAATAATGGGTCATAGAAGAAATCAAAAGAGAAATAAAAAAAATTTCTGGAAAGAAATGAGAATGACAATACAGCATAGCAAAATTTATGGGACACAGTGAAAGCAGTGCTAAAGGGAAAGATAGCAATTTGTGCCTACATCACGAAACTCTAAAGGCACCAAATAAATGAACTCTGCATGCACCTCAATTATTTAGAAAAAAGAGCAGCAAACCAAACCCAAATCTAGTAGAAGAAAATAAATAATTAAAATGAGAACACTGTAATTAACACAAAATTATTCTTAGGTGTTGAAAGAAGACCTCGAATAGCCAAAGCAATCCTGTACAACAAAAACAAAGCCGGAGGAATCACAATACCTGATTTTAGGACATACTACAGGGCAGTTGTTATCAAAACAGCATGGTACTGGTACAGAAACAGATGGATAGACCAATGGAACAGAATAGAAACACCGGAAATCAATCCAAACACCTACAGCCAACTTATATTTGACCAAAGATCCAAATCTAATCCCTGGAATAAGGACAGTCTATTCAATAAATGGTGCTGGGAAAATTGGATTTCCACATGCAGAAGCTTGAAGCAAGACCCATACCTATCACCTTACACAAAAATTCACTCAACATGGATTAAAGACTTAAATCTACGACCCGAAACCATGAAATTATTAGAGAGCATTGGAGAAACCCTGCAAGATATAGGCACAGGCAAAGACTTCCTGGAAAATACTCCAACAGCAAAGGCAGTCAAAACCAAAATTAACATTTGGGATTGCATCAAATTGAGAAGTTTCTGTACTTCAAAAGAAACAGTCAGGAAAGTGAAGAGACAACCAACAGAATGGGAAAAAATATTCGCAAACTATACTACAGATAAAGGATTGATAACCAGAATCTACAAAGAAATCAAGAAAATCCACAACAACAAAACAAACAACCCACTTAAGAAATGGGCCAAGGACCTCAATAGACATTTTTCGAAAGAGGAAACCCAAATGGCCAACAGACACATGAAAAAATGTTCAAGATCACTAGCCATCAGAGAAATGCAAATCAAAACCACAATGAGGTTCCATCTCACCCCGGTGAGAATAGCTCACATTCAGAAATCTACCAACAACAGATGCTGGAGAGGATGTGGGGAAAAAGGGACACTAACCCACTGTTGGTGGGAATGCAAACTGGTTAAGCCACTATGGAAGTCTGTCTGGAGATTCCTCAGAAACCTGAACATAACCCTACCATACAACCCAGCCATCCCACTCCTTGGAATTTACCCAAAGGAATTTAATTTGACAAATAAAAAAGCCATCTGCACATTAATGTTTATTGCAGCTCAATTCACAATAGCTAAGACCTGGAACCAACCCAAATGCCCATCAACAGTAGACTGGATAAAGAAATTATGGGACATGTACTCCATAGAATACTATACAGCAGTAAGAAACAACGAAACCCAGTCATTTGCAACAAGATGGAGCAATCTGGAAAACATCATGCTGAGTGAATTAAGCCAGTCCCAAAGAGAAAAATATCATTTGTTTTCCCTGATCGATGACAACTGAGCGCCAAAGAGGAAACCTGTTAAGTGAAATGGACACTATAAGCAACAATGAACTGATCAGCTCCTGTCCTGACTTTAGATGTACAATGTAATACTTTATCCTTTTTAGTATTTGTTGTTGTTGTTGTTGTTCTAGTACTATTGGTTGAACTCAGTAATTAACACACAATTATTCTCAGGTGTTTAAATTTTAACTGAAAAGTGATCCCTGTTAAATCTAAGAGTGGAAAAAGAGAGGGAGGAGATGAACAATTTGGAACATGCTCAATCGGACTGGCCGCAAATGGTGGAGTTAGAAATGTGCAAGGGATTCCAACACAATTCCATCAAGATGGCATGTACCAATGCCATCGCACTAGTCCAAGTGATCAATTTCAGCTCACAATTGATAGCTCTGATAGGTCTAAGAGTCAAAGAGATCACACAAACAAGACAAGTATCTGCTAATACTAACTGATAGAATCAAAAAGGGAGAGAAAGATCCAACATGGGAAGTGGGATACACAGCAGACTCATAGGATGGCAGATGTCCTAAACAACACTCCAGCCTCAGAATCAGCCCTCAAGGCATTCAGATCTGGCTGAAGAGCCCATGAGAGTATAGCAGGCATGGAAAGCCAAGATATCATGGGAAAAAAAAAAAAGACCTAAATGAATGATCTCTGTGAGTGAGATCCCAGTGGAAAGAACGGGGCCATCAAAGAAGGAGATACCCTTCTCCGAAGGGAGGAGAGAACCTCCACTTTGACTATGACCCTATCTGAATAAGACCAAAGTCAGCGAACTCTAAAGGCTTCCATAGCCCTGGCAACTCATGACTAGAGCCTAGGGAGATTACTGACGCCATGAACAGGAGTGTCAAATTGTTAAGTCAGCAACAGGAGTCACTGTGTACTTACACCCCATGCGGGATCTGTCCCTAATGTGTCGTCTAAAGCCAAGTGATGTTATGACTGGTACTGAAACAGTATTTTTATACTTTGCGTTTCTGTGTGGGCGCAGACTGATGAGGTCTTTGCTAATTAAATACTGAAGTGATCTTCTGTATATAAAGAGAATTGGAAATGAAAAAAAAAAAACAACCTGGTGTTAAAATGGAAATGGCATAGAAAATTAATTATTTTGAAAAAAAAAATTATGTAGGATCTCTGTCTTTAATGTGCTGTACATTGCTATTTAATGCTATAATTAGTAATCCAATGGTAGTTTTTTCACTCGATGTTGCTATATGGGCAAAATGTTGAAACCTTTACCTAATATATACTAAATTGATCTTCTGTATACAAAGAGAATTGAAAATGAATCTTTACATGAATGGAAGGGGAAAGGGAGCGGGAGGGGGGAGGGTTGCGGGCGGGGGGGAAGTTATGGGAGGGGGGAAGCCATTGTAACCCACAAGCTATACTTTGGAAATTTATATTCATTAAATAAAAGTTTAATAAAAAAAAATCAAAACCAAAATCAAGAAAAAAAAAAAAAGAAATTTAGCTGAAAAGTGGTCCCTGTAGAGTGGGAATTAGAGAAGGAGAAGATGCACAAGTTGGGACATACTAAATTGGATCTGCCCCAAATGGTGGAGTTAGAAATGTGCCATGGGATTCCAATTCAATCCCATCAACGTGGCATGTACCAATGCCATCTCACTAGTCCAAGTGATCAATTTTGGTTCACAATTGACCATATTGACAGGTCTAAGAGTCAAAGGGATCACACAAACAAGACTAGTGCCTGCTAATACTAACTGATAGAATCAAAAAGGGAGAGAACGATCCAACATAGGAAGCGGGATACACAGTAGACTCATAGAATGGCAGATGTCCTAAATAGCACTCTGGCCTCAGAATCAGCCCTCAAGGCATTCGGATCTGGCTGAAGAGCCCATGAGAGTATTTTAGGCATGGAAAGCCAAGACACTGTGGCAAAAAAGTGGATCTAAATACAAGATCTCTGCAAGTGAGATCCCAGTAGAAAGAATGGGGCCATCAAAGAAGGAGGTACCTTTCTCTGAAGAGAGGAGAGGACTTCCACTTTGACTATGACCTTGTCTAACTAAGATCGAAGTCGGCCAACTCCAAAGGCTTCCATAGCCTCGGCAACTCGTGACTAGAGCCTAGGGTGGTTACTGGCACCATAAACAAGAGTGTCAAATTGTTAAGTCAACAACAGGAGTCACTGTGCACTTACTCCCCATGTAGGATCTCTGTCCTTAATGTGTAGTTCCATGTGAATTAATGCTATAACAATACTGAAACAGTATTTTCCACTTTATGTTCTGTGTGGGTGCAAACTGATGAAATCTTTACTTAATATATGCTAACTCGAACTTCTGTGTATCTAGATAATTGAAAATGAATCTTGATGTAAATGGAATGGGAGAGGGAGCAGGAGATGGGAGGGGTGCAGGTGGGAAGGAAGTAATGGGGAGAAAAGCCATAAACTGTAATCCATAAGCTGTATTTTGGAAATTTATATTTGCTAAATAAAAGTTAAAAAAAAGTCAACAAAATTGAAACACCAAAATAGAAAAGATCAGCAAAACAAAGAGCTTTTTTTTTTAATAAACAAATTGACACCCCTTGGCCGAACTAACCAGAAAAAGGAGAGAAAAGACTCAAATAAAAAAAATTAGAGATGATAATGAAAATGTAACAACAGACACAACAGAAATAAAAAGAATCATCAGAATGCACTACAAAGAGCTGTATGCCAACAAACTGAGAAACCAAGAAGAAACGAATAGATTCCTGGGCACATAGAAATTACCTAAATTGAGCCTTGAAAACAGAGTAAACATAAACTGCCTCATAACCATGACAGCAATTGAATCAGTAATGAAGTCCTTTTGAAAAAAGAAGAGCCCAGGACTGGATGGATTCACTGCTGAATTCTACCAGACATTTAAAAAAATAACTGCAATTCTTCTCAAATTATTTAAAACAATTGAATGGAATGGCAACCCCCCAAATTCTTTCTATGAAGTCAATATCACCTTAATTCCTCAACAGAGAAAGACACAACCATGACAGAAATCTATAGACGCATCTCCCTGATGAACATAGACACAAAAATACTCAAAAAGTTCTTCCAATTGAATCCAGCTACATGTCAGAATGATCATTCACTTGACCAAATGGAATTTATCCCTAGTATACAGGATGGTTCAAAATTCAAAAATGAATCGATGTGATATATCACATTAACAAATTGAGGAACAGAAACCATATGAATATCTCAATAGATGCAGAGAAAGCATTTGACAAAATACAACACCCTTTTATGGTGAAAAGTCTAAGCAAATTGCATATAGAAGAAACATTCCTCAACACAAAAAAAGACAATTTAAGAAAAAACCCTGGCCAGCGTCATATTCAATGGGGAAAGTTGGAGGTATTCCACTGTAATCTGGCAACAGACAGGGATGCTTACTCTCATCATTGCTATTCAACATAGTACTGGAAGTTTTAGCCTGACCCATCAGACAAGAAAAAGAAATTAAAGAGATACAAATTAGGAAGGAAGAAGTCAAACTATCCTTCTTTGCAGATGATATAATTCTTTACTTAGGGGGTCCAAAGAACTCCACTAAGAGACTATTGGAACTCATAGAAGAATTTGGCAAGTAGCAGGGTATCAAATCAATGCACAAAAGTCAACTGCTTTTAATACACAGACAATGCTATGGCTGAGAAAGAAATTCTAAGCTCAATCCCATTCACAACAGCTACAAAAACAATCAAATACTTTGGAATAAACTTAACCGAGGACGTTAAAAATCTCTACAATGCGAATTACAAAACCTTAAAGAAAGACATAAAAAGGAAACAAAAAATTGGAATATTTTTCATGATCGTGGATTAGAAGAATCAATATCATCAAGATGTCCATTCTCCCAAAAGCAATTTATAGATTCAATGTGATACCAATCAAAACACCAAAGACATTCTTCTCAGATCTTGAAAAAATGATGCTGAAATTCATATGGAAGCACAGGAGACCTCAAATAGCTAAAGCAATCTTGTACAACAAAATCAAAGCCAGAGGCATGACAATACCCATTTCAACACATACTACAGGGCAGTTGTTGTCAAAACAGCATGGCACTGGTACAGAAACAGATGGATAGACCAATGGAACAGAATAGAAACACCAGAAATCAATCCAAACATCTACAGCCAACTCATATTTGATCAAGGATCTAAAACCAATTCCTGGAGCAAGGACAGTCTAATCAACTAATGATGCTTGGAAAATTGGATTTCCACGTGCAGAAGCATGAAGCAAGACCCCTACCTTACACATTACACAAAAATCCGCTCAACATGGACTAAGGATCTAAATCTACAACCGGCACCATCAAATTATAAGAGAACACTGGAGAAACCCTGCAAGATATAGGCACTGGCAAGACTTGGAAAAAACCCGGTAGGCACAAGCAGTCAAAGCCAACATTAACAATTGGGATTGCATCAAATGGAGAAGTTTCTGTACTACAAAAGAAACAGTAAGGAAAGTGAAGAGCCAACTGACAGAATGGGAAACATATTTGCAATATATGCAACAGATAAAGGATTAATAACCAGAATCTACAACAAGATCAACAAACTACACAACAACAAAATGAACAACCCACTTAAGAGATGGGCCAAGGACCTAATCCAAATGGTGAATAGCCACATGAAAAAATGTTCAGGATCACTAGCATAGGAGACTTTGAATAGGTAAAGGAATGTTTCTCAGCAAAAACAAAGCAGGAGGCATCACAATACCCATTTCAACACATACTACAGGGCAGTTGTAATCAAAACAGCATGGTACTGGTACAGAAACAGATGGAGAGACCAATGGAACAGAATAGAAACACCAGAAATCAATCCAAACGTCTACAGCCAACTTATATTTGAATAAAGAGCTGAAACCAATTTTTGGAGCAAGGACAGTCTATTCAACAAATAGTGCTTGGAAAACTGGATTTCCACATGCAGAAAAATAAAGCAAGACCCCTACCTTACACCTTATAGAAAAATCTACTCAACATGATTTAAAGATCTAATTCTACACCCGACACCATCGCATTATTAGAGAACATTGGGGAAACGCTGGAAGATATAGGCACAGGCAAAGACTTTTTAGAAAAAACCCTGAAGGAACAGGTAGTCAAAGTCAAAATTAACAACAGGGATTACAGGAAATTGAGAAGTTTCTGTTCTGCAAAAGAAACAGTCAGCAAAGTGAAGAGGCAAATGACAGAATGGGAAAATATTTGCAAATTATGCAACCAATAAAGGATTGATAACCAGAATCTACAAAGAGATCAAGAAACTCCACAACAACAAGTGACTTGATTAGCCCTCGTCCTGACTGTTGATGTACAATTTAATACTTTACCCCTTTTAGTATTGTTTTGTTCTAGTTAATACTATTGGTTGAACTCTGTAATCAACACACAGTTGTTCTTAGGTGTTGAAATTTAACTGAAAAGTGATCCCTGTTAAATATAAGAGTGGGAACAAGAGAGGGAGGAGATGTACAATTTGGGACATGCTCAATCAGACTTGCCCAAAATGGTGGAGTTAGGAATGTGCCAGGGGATTCCAATACAATCCCATCAAGATTGCATGTACCAATGCCATCTCACTAGTCCAAGTGATCAATTTTCAGTCCCCATATGGGACCTCTGTACCTAATAAGTTATACGATGAAAATCAACTGCAAATTTTGTTCCCAAACTGTATTCTATATGTTGTGTGGTGTGGGTGCAAACTGTTGCAGTCTATGATTATCATGGATTTGGTCCTCTTTGTATTAAGTAAAACTATTAAAGAACCATAATCAGGGAGACAGGAGAAGGAGAGGGAGGTGGGATGGCAGTTGAGGGTGGATGGTGGGTTTGCAGGAAAGAACCACTGTATTTCTAAAGTTGTATATATGAAAAAGTGCATTCATTAAATAAATACTTAAAAAAATGAACAAAAATACTGGAGGTCATTACAGTAAATTATATAAGCCAGACCTACAAAAATATCATATTATCTCTTCTTTGTGCTAGTTAATATATAGAGTATAAAATTGTGTGGATGTCAGATTATTTGCTATCTAATATTCATATTGCTTCACTGAACGATATCATAATGACAATATGCTTCTCTTTCACATGGAAAAAGAAATTGAGTGGGGATATGAAGCTCTATTGGAGTACTAGTAATGCTAGGTTCTGTTTTTGGGTGTTGGTTATCAGTGTGATCAGATGACTGAAACTATTTATCTGTAGACTTAAGTGAATTTCATACTATGTATACTGCTTTTAAATGTTTTCAACAAGTTCCATAACAGAAAATGTTTTTTTAAAATATTCAATGCAGGTAACATATCCTCCACAAACAGGTTACTGTTACAGATCTATCTATGCCCAGTGAGGTGTGAAAAAGCACACTAGTCATCATGCCTAATCATGCAAGTCTCAACCTGAGAACACAGTCATGAGGAACTGCAATAAAATACCTGAGGATGCGACAGGAGTTCAATGCATGTAATGTTCTGGGAGATGTTTACCTGCCATGGAAGAATCCTAGGTTGAGCTGCATCCCCTGGAGTTCCCTTTTCTATTTGCTCTGATAGCATCTTATGGAGTGCATGGGCCACTGCATACACAGCATTGTAGATGAAATAGCTGGAGTCAGATATGGTCAGCATGTCAATGTGTCCTGGGAAAAACTCAAAGGAAGCATTTGGTGGGCAGACTCCAACTGTTCCACAAAGTGACCCAGGAGGTAAGCAGTGAAAAGCATGAAGCCATAGTTGACTGAGGAAGAAATCTTCTGGGTAGTGGGAAGGGTCCACTGTCTTGACAAAATGTTTGAGGCCAGGGATTTCCCCCTTGTGGTGTGAAAATGAGAAGCCTCCATGAAAAGAGTGCAGCATGTGGTCTGTCTCTTTCACAACAATCTCCCACTTTGCAGCCATGATCCATACCTTCCCCAGGGTTAAATAGTATTTGCTTAGAAATTCCATGGTATAGAGGCTCCTCACATCACCATATAGAATATGCACATTTGCAGATGAAATTCGAAGCCCTTCTAGGAAGGATATTTCAGTTTCTTCATATCTTGACTTAGTGTCTGGGAACTTTACTGAATAGGCCAAGCAGACACCTTTCTTTACCATCTCAGCTTGAATTTCCCGAAGGAAGTGCTCTCCTTTCATATCATTAGATACAAAGATTGCCACCCAAATCCAGCCAAAATGTAGCAGTAAGGAAAGCATTCCACTGGCCAGAGAGCTGTCACTGTTGGCCATCTGATAGAGTGATGGAAACTTGCCTCTCTCACTTAGTATGGGATCAAAAGGGCCATATGTGATCTGAATGGAAAGAAAACCATCATGATCTGAGGTTTGTGGGTAGAGAAGACCAAGTTCTATCATGTGGGTTTAGAGAAATCCATCCTTCAATGCCTATTGCTTTTACGAGAAGAAATGTAAATCCTCAACCATAGCATGAAAAAAATGTGTAAGCTACCCATGTATTTTCATTTTCAGATGAGGGAAGAAGACTGCATGGATTTTGGACCAGTACATTGGTATTTCCCACTTTTCACCCCATGTCACATGTGAAAAGCCCCCACTGAAACTGGTGTTAGATGTTACCTGGGGACAAACAACTCTTTACTGTTCTGACATCTTGACAGTTGAAATTCATTTGTTTTCACAGCATAACCTAATGAAATTTTTCAAGAATTGCCTTGAAGAATACATTAACCTACCATCTCTGAGTTTTGGTAAAATCGCTTTTCAGAGCAGAATTTTCCTATGCTATTCCTTTCTGAGCTTGCTGGTAATGAGTGCAGATTGCTATCTGTTTGAAGTGGATCTTCTTTAAGAATCCTGGAGGTATTGCAGACCCTTGGAGGTAGGGTGTTTGGATTAGATAATTGTATTCCTGAGACCTACTTGGGAGATTTGAATTGAGTGCCAGGCCCTTCAATTCCACCACAGTGATTCAGCACTAGCACCATAATGAGTATTTGGTGACTAAACTAGTGAATGGGTGTACACTGTCTACCCGTCTTTGTTTCTCAATCCATCAGATAAAAGATTTAATGGCACATGGCAAGTGAACTGGGAGCCCTGTGAAGGAATCTGCTAGTGTGATGAAGTCAGGATTGGGATAGGGAGAGGGTGAAATCTCATGTAATTGTAACTCATCTCCAAACACCCTTCGATGATCTTTGAGACTGTCAAGGTCCTCAACGGGTTTCAAATTGAAAGTACAGGCCCAGGTCTTGATATACCCATGTCTAACATGGAGTCATCTTAGGACAGCTCTCTGCAATCAATATTCCCAGCAGATGGGGATAGATATATTGGCCCTAAATGGATCTGTGTGGAGACTCTCAGCTTCCATTTCCACTTCCATTTTTCACAGCCAAAAGTATTTTCCAGAATCTGTTTCAGCTAATAGAGGTATATGTCATATGGTTTCCACATGACTCATGCAATAGATGTGACAGATCTGGTGGGAGATGGAAACATTTCTCACCAGAAGTCACAACCCATTTACCTGTGGGGTTTTATACAGCTCCAATATCATTCCAATTTCAGCTGAAAATGCTGATGTGGTTCCAGAAATGATAGCAACTGTCTTGCCTTGTGTCTGGCAGGTGTAGTTAGGTATGAAATGAATGTTTCCACTCAGCCAGTGCAGAGTGCTCCTCAGGGTGAACTGACCACTGGTAACAGAATTGTAGAGTTGGAAACCGAGGGTCAGGTTAGGAAGTAGCTGGGGGTCCTTATTGATCTCCTGGATGGCAAAGCGGAAGGCCAGCACGTATTGGTAGTTCTTCCACAGCCACCTAAAGAGAGGGGCAGCATCAGGGAGAAGGGTCATACCATGGAATTCAGAGCAACAAAATAGCCACACCATGAAGCAGCAATGGTCAGACTCAGGCTGCGATTCAGTGGTGCCTCAGCTCTGGCACATGGAGCAGGTGTGAGTGAGGTTCCAAGGGCTCTAGAAGATTGTGGAATGGCCCTTGAACTCCTCTGAAGCCAACTGTGCCCATGATCACACTCACCTTCTTGAACCCTTCAGGAAAGCCTTGATGTGTCCCAACATGGGATTTCACTTCTACTTAGGGATGGAACCCAAGAGGCAAGCATCTCTGTTTTCAGTACCTTCTGAAATAATTGAACACCATCTGACTTGTCAGTCATTTTAGCATTGGGAGCATCTCTAATTTAGTGACCAAAGTCGATTTCATGAGCCTTTTCTGTAAGTTTCCACTTAATATACCAACAGTCACAGAAGCAATTTTGTTAATTTATATTAGTCTTGAAAAGGACTATTTCATTGAAAATGTCACATTTTCAGGATATTTACAAGGTTCACTTTATTTTTATTCTCTATTTTCCTCATGCACTGAATTCTGTGTTATCATTTCACATTTTATTCTTTAACAACATCTGCATTTTTCAGTATAGCTTAAGCAAAATCATGAGTTCTCGGTATTTAGTAATTGCTCTCAAATGTTACCTGTCCAAGAGCGTGGATGTTTTGTTTTCATACAATGGATCCCTTGTTCCTTTTTTTGGATTTTTTTCATTTCTACAATTTATCCATAATTTGAGTCAAACAGATACTTACTTGTCAATAGATTATATGAGATTCAATAAATTTATGCAGTCATCTGTTGTTTAGGTGCATTGGAATGTTAGGATTAATAGATTGTTATTTCAAGATGTGTTAAATATAAATTTGGAAATAGTAGTGCTTGATTTTAGTGTAAGTGCAATTTTTCTCAAGTTTCACACAATTTTGTATTATTTTTACATAAAGAATTTGAAATTTTGCTTTTTTACATAAAGATAGTCAAATTTTGTTCCATTCAGTAAATGGGTGATTCAAAAATCTTTCTGTTTATTTCAAAAACAGGGTTTACTTGTAGTACACTAAGTAGACCCATCAAAAATATGCTACTGAAGAGTTTTCCATACTTAGTTTTACTTATTTGAATGAAAATGTAAATTAAGAGTTTTAAATTGAAATGTTTCTAGATTTTTTCCACTTTTATTTAATAAATATAAAATTCCAAAGTACAATTTTGAATTATAGCGGCTTTCCCCCATAACCTCCGTCCCACCCACAAACAACCCATCTCTCTCCTTCTCCCATCCCATTCTTCATCACAATTCATTTGCAATTATCTTTATATACAGAAGATCAGCTTAGTATATATTAAGTAAAGATTTCAACAGACTGCACCCACACAGACACATAAAGTATAGAGTACTGTATTTTGCTTAATTGCAATTAATTCCCCTCTAAGGGGATTTTTATTCACTGCTGGATTACTTACAGCCCTTGCTGTCAGCTACAAGCTGACAAGTTTAATTCTTTCCCCACATTCAAGGCTGCCAGGTCTTAAGTTAAGACCCTGCACATTAATTTCAAGACTCTTGGAGGCTATCAGGAGGTGAGATCAATAGAGTGGATACAAAATGTCCATCTCTGACTCTCTGCACGAGTGGAGAGCAAACAGAAAATGGAAAGGGAAGGTTGTGAAAAGCAAAAGAAGGGAAGGAACTCCAGCCTTCATTGATTCATTGATTTGCATTTCTGCCACTTCTGTGTATGTTTTTTTTTTCCACAATTCTCAAGTGCAATTAACCACTCATAGATAGAAGGACACACTCTCTCACAGTTTGAACCACAGTTGATACATAACTCGATGTTGGACTTACCAGTCTATCTCCATTTTATCCATTGGCCTGGTTAAAAAAGATAACCGGATCATTTCTGATTCTGCTTCCAGGAAGTAAAGGGGGAAAAACCCACCCAGTACTAGGTCTCCATCTCTGTAGACGCTTGGTCTCATGGAATTATAACAGTTCCAGGGAGGAATGTCCTGTGAACTGTATGAAAAATTCAGGAGTATGTTGAGAAAAATAAGAGAAAACAACATGTCAAGTGAACCAAACGTAAAGTTAAAGGCTGAAATCTCTGCTGATATTAGGAGAAAATTGTTTCAATTATGTCTGCTATTTCAACCCCTGCAGAGAGACTAGATTTTTATGTGGGGTACAACTGATGCTAGTATTGCTGTATGCCCTCAAGCTGTAGAGAATGTGTGCTAATTACTGAGTCACACATGGACACAGCTAGAAACACAAGGAAGACATTTCAAAAGAGTCACAGGGCTGAGGCCTTGCCATAATGTCCCTTTGTTAAGAAGAGCTCTGGCTTTTATATATTTTCATTGCTTCATTTCTGTCCCATCCAGGAACTCATGGCATCACCCTGCTCTGAGGCTATGCACCTGCCACTCTCCATTATGGGGAAAAACAGCTTTGGAAAACATGCTTTGGACCCTCATTCCTCCCTAGGGCATTGCTGGGACAGAGCTCTGTAAACCTTCATGCACAGGGCCCAAGAGTTGTTAGGCCAGTCATCTGTTTTGAGGCATTTGGCAATTGTAGAAAGAATTAACATTGGAATTAAAATAAACACACAGTTTCATCATTTCACATGATCCTTCATTGAGAAGGTGGAAGGTCACATTTGCCACTGATGACTGTATGTGTACCCCAAAAGTCTCTTCATGGCTCTGCCTAATATCTCTCAGCCCATAGTACTTTAACAGAGAAACGGGCTTCATGAATTGCTAATAAGTTAGTATACTCAGAGAAAGGCAGTAGTTCATCCCTGAACTTACCCTTATATATCATCTTGTGTAATCTAATTGTGTTCATAGTGCATCAAAATACAGTAAAGTTTCTCACTGTATATAATTAAAGGTTTCAGAATGTATGAAGGAATATATGTAGCATCTGTGTGTGTGTGTGTATGTATGTGCCTCTGTCTTCTTAATTTGCTTCTTTCCACAAATATTAGCTTTGTTCCTACCATTCTTTCAGCTGCTGATACAAAATTGCACATTTGATAGACACTGGCTGAGGACATGTGTGAAGAGCATAAAATGTATACATTATATGTATACAAGTGAAATGAGAATTGGATGCATATTTAAAAGGTTCACATTTCATCTCCTCTCACCTCCCTCTGTTTCTGGTTCTTCTCATGGAACGACACCTCCTTAAATGCAGGAGGCCATTCTATTTCTCTGTATTGATGACCAAGCTTTGGTCACGTGCACTCTTGCAGAGAAACTCTCCAGTTTTAGCCAACTACCTAAGACCCAGAGGAAAATCCACACACTCTGGATATCACGGTTTGCCACAAGGTGTCTTGATCATGGAAGGATATACCATTCCAAGCACTGTTTGTAAATTGGATTTTCCTTGGAAGTGCTGACGCTGTAGGACAGTCATAACTGGAAAGAGAGCGAGCACTCAATGAGATGTGGGAGATGCATGTGTATCCAGCAGTCCTTATTTTCCCCCAATCTCCCTATCTTCAAGGTTTCTTTTTGGTAGAAGCTGAGTTTTTGTGTTTGTAGTTTGGTAGCCACTGTGACATGAGCTCAAATGATGAAAAATATTTGTCCATGCACCCTTACAACAAATTTGTGATTGATTTAACTTGATCAATAAATGTATGAGGTAGTTGCAAGAGTGGCAGTGGTTGGATGCATCTTTATGGAAGCTAATCATACTTCTTCAATAACATAAGCAAAACATGGATGGATAGGTTACTGTGATTTTTGTATAGGGTTTTAAAAATTGTTTTTAAGTTGAATAAATGAAGTTCAAAGTCAATTTTTGATTCAAGAAACACAAGTCGATCCATAGATTATCAGAATTCACAATTTCTGTTTAAAGCCATCTTGTGTTATCTGGTAGGTCAAAACTTACAAAAAAGTATACAGTTTACAAATGCAATTATAGGAATATATTACTTATATTATTTTATATCTCTACCCTTGGACTATTTAATGAGAGTGTGATTTTCTTTTATATTATGAGAATCTGGGTATGACCCAAAATAAAACTTCCAAATCTTCTGACTGTATTTAAATTATTTATAGTTTGATGTAACTCTTGCCTTCTGGGCCATATGATTTCTAATCTAGGATATATGAGGAAAATATCTTTGGAATCCTTTGAAAAATTCACTTTTTTTCTTTATTTTTTTTTTGGACAGGCAGAGTGGATAGTGAGAGAGAGAGAGACAGAGAGAAAGGTCTTCCTTTTTGCCGTTGGTTCACCCTCCAATGGCCGCTGCAGCTGGCGCATCTCGCTAATCTGAAGCCAGGAGCCAGGTGCTTCTCCTGGTCTCCCATGAGGGTGCAGGGCCCAGGGACCTGGGCCATCCTCCACTGCCCTCCCGAGCCATAGCAGAGAGCTGGCCTGGAAGAGGGGCAACTGGGACAGAATCCAGCACCCCGACCAGGACTAGAACCAGGTGTGCCAGCGCCGCAGGTGGAGGAATATCCTATTTATCCAGGGCACTGGCCACAACCCCCTCTCTTAAGAAACCACTGTGATATGTTCACTCTGAGACTAATGTAAATCTTTACTGCTTTGATCTCTCACAATTTTGGAGTTCATATTTCACCATAGCATAACCTGAGTTACCTTGGAAATACAATTTCTGGCCCAGAATCCTCCAAAGCTACTGTGTTCTGTGTTTGGCAGTGATATGTGTGAGAGAATCTGGGATGGGTGTACTCATTAGCAAAGCCCTTAGATATCTTGAGTATTTTTATCATCATTCAATATTATTTAAGAACATAATTACCTAGTTTTTAAAAAATATTTTTCTGGAAATTTATATTTACTAAATAAAAAAAATTCAAAAAAAAGAAATAATAAAGAAGGTTGACACTGTAGCACAGCAGGTTAAAGCCCCAGCCTAAAATGCCAATAACCCATATGGGCACCAGTTCTAGTCCCAGCTGCTCCTCTTATGATTCAGCTCTCTGCTATGGCCTGGGAAAGCAGTAGAAGATGGCCCAAGTGCTTGGGTTTCTGCACATGCATGGAAGACCTGGAAGAAGTTCCTGGTTCATTGCTTTGGATCAGCTCAGCTCCAGCTGTTGCAGCTATATGGGGGAGTGAACCAGCAGATGGAAGACCTCTCTCTTTCTGTCTCTCCATCTCTCTGTAACTCTGTCTTTCAAATAAATAAAAATAAACCTTTAAAAAATGCCTGCCTTGTAGGTAGTTCAAAAAAAAAAGAAAGAAAAAGAAAAAGTTGCTCAAAAAATATAAGTCCAAGTCACACAGTAAATGCTAATAGTGTTCCTAAAGTTGTATTTATGAAATGCACGAAGTTTGTATACCTTAAATAAAAGGCTTCTGGGTGAAAAATGCTATAAAACTTCTTTTTAAAAAATAAATATAAAATAAATAAATTATGAAATGGATATTTAAGAAAATATTCATTAAAAGGCAAACCATTAAGAAATGTCATCATGAAGCCATATCACGTGAAATACTGCTATACTGGCTTTACCTGTATGAGTTATATTTGCCTAGAATTTCAACACTGAACATATTTATATCTAAGTATTTTGTATATTTGAGTAGTAGATGATTCATTGCAGATGGAAGGCTCCAAATGGTGCAATAGGGAAGAAGCTCATAGATAGTTTGGGAAAAGATAGCTTAATCAAAGTGGAGATACTGTAGTCTCAGGGAAGAGTTAGGGAAAAAACTGCAGAGGAGACTCTTCTGGAATTAGTGGGACATGGTGGACCTATTTGGAGGGCACAGGCACCCATTGTTTGGGACACCAGCTACAGGTCTATTCACCAGCACTGGAAAGGGAGGTGAGGTGAAACTGCAGTAGCCTGAGACACTGGTGGAAACATGGCAGGGAGAGCCAAGAGGGAATGAGGCTTCAAGGCCCACGTAAGAAAGTGCACTGCCTAACTAGAGGAGATAAAAAATAAAAGGGACTGGTACAGACACTATTCTTTCTCTCCACTCACCTTACAGAGGTTTGTGAGATAATAGAGCAGGTGCCATTTTGGACATAAATAACAGCTGTGCCAGCTTGGAGCCATGCCCTTCTCATCCAACTAGAAAAACTTGACACTGGTTGTGAGTAATAACAGGAGACTAAAACCTAGTGACTGTGTGGAGCTGATGAACTGGGACTGTGAAAGAAATAAACTGAGTGTTTTTTGGGGAAATCATGGTGTGGCTGAGACTTGAGTAGTCTCATTGGGAGATGCCACAAACTTGGGCAGCTTTGGCTATGTGGTGAGAGAGATTGTGGGGGAATCTGAGCTTACACTGAGGACTGCATAGATCCTTTGTGTGGTCTTTGGGACAGAGCAGAAAAATATTTTACCCACTGGGGCTAGCACCCAGACACTGATTGCCATCAAGGAGAAGAACTCAGCTGAGTGGAATTATTTCCCTTTTGAATAAAAAAAAGGGAGAGAAGATTTACCATGCCAAACCTGGGTGTGTCACTTTTGGCACACCCTTAACCCTGAAGAACTGAACAGAGCTCTCTGGCCACACCCAACACAGGCCTCTAGAGAATCACCAAAAAGAGACAGTGCACTTAATCGAGTCATTGTATAACCACAAAAGCCACAACAGTGAGAAAAAAAGAAGAAGAAAGTAAAGATATCTCCACAATGCCAAAAAATGCTGAAATCAAGGAAACAAGAACAAGGAAGACATCATGACATTCCCAAATGAACAAGATTATAAAGACAATGAGATAGAAGAAATGCAACATATGGATTTAAAAAAAATTATAATAAGAACATCTAGAAGTTATCAAAAATAAACTCAAAAGGTTCCCTAGCGTTGGCAACTCATGATTAGAGCATAGGGAGATTACTGACACCATAAACAAGAGTCTCAAATTGTTAAGTCAAGAACAGGAGTCACTTTGTACTTACTTCTCATGTGGGATCTGTCCTTAATGTGTTGTCCAATATGAAGTAATGCTATAACTAGTACTGAAACAGTATTTTACACTTTGTGTCTCTGTGTGGGTACAAACTGATGAAATCTTACTTAATATATACTAAATCAATCTCCTGTATATAAAGAAAATTGAAAATGAATCTTGATGTGAATGGAATAGGAGAGGGATTGGGAGATGGGAGAGGTGAGAGTGGGAGGGGAATTATGGGGGGGGAAGCCATTGTAATCCATAAACTGTACTTTGGAAATTTATATTTACTAAATAAAAAATAAGAATAATAATAGGTTAAAAAAACCAAATGCTTGAACTACAGAAGTCCATACTGAAAGTACAGTATTTTGGGAGGCGGAGCCAAGATGGCGGATAGTGAGGACGTGTGCCTTAGTTTGGGAAAATAAACTTTCATAAAAGTGGAATTACTGTAGCCTCAGGAAAAGACTCAAGAAAAAAACTGCAGAGGAAACGCTTCCGGATCTTGTGGATGAGACACAGAGGACTTACAGGGAACCCACCGCGTGGAAAACCAACCGAGACGAGCCGAGCGGCAGCGGCGGGAGAGGAGCCAGAGCCAAAGAATCTCGCCAGCGCGGGAACCCAGGAGGGTAAGACAAAGACCTGAGAAGTCTGAGACATTGGGGGGAGGGGGAACAGAGGCCTCTCCCTTCACTCACCAAGCAAAACAAAGAGCACCGCGATTTTACATATGTAAAGCGCAGCCAAACTCAGTATCTTTAGCGAAACTGGAGAACACATTGAGGGCTGCATAAACTCTGTGTATGGTCCCAGGGGTAGATCAAACGAACACTCACAGAGGCCAGATTTCAACTACCCTCAACTCCACTCCCAACTGAGTCAAAAAAAAAAAAAAAAAAGAGAGAGAGAGAGAGCGAGCCAGCAAGGAGCAAGTAATCTGGGAGAGTCGCTCTTTACACAGTCTTAAACCTCAAGAAACAAGCATAGCTCTCTGGCCACACCCAACACAGCCCCTAAGGCTCCAACAAAGCAGACAGCTCACTTAGAGGCATAGTATAACGAGAGAAAAAAACAAAAACAAAAACACCACAAATTATCTCTAACATGCCAAGCAAGAAACATAGAAGCGGAGGTACCAAGAACAAGGAAGGCACTATGACGCCCCCAAGTGAACAAGACACGCCAATGCAAGATTATGAAGATGAAGATATAGAGGAAATGCAAGAAGCAGATTTCAAAAAGTGATAAGAACATTAAGAAGTTCTCAAAAACAAATTCTTGAACTACAGAAATCCTTAATGGACAAGATAGAAAATCTCTCCCGTGAAAATGAAATATTAAGGAGGAATCAAAATGAAATGAAAAAACTAGTGGAACAGGAAATTGCGATAGTGACAAAAAACCAAATGAAATGAAGAACTCAATAGATCAAATGGCAAACACATTAGAGAGCCTTAAAAACAGAATGGGTGAAGCAGAAGAGAGAATATCGGAATTAGAAGACAGAGAACAGGAAAGGAAACAGTCAAATCAAAGAAAAGAAGAAGAAATCAGAAATTTAAAAAATACTGTCAGGAATCTACAGGATACTATTAAAAAACCCAACATTCGGGTTGTAGGAGTTCCTGAAGGCATGGAAAGGGAGAAAGGATTAGAAGGCCTTTTTAATGAGATACTAGCAGAAAATTTCCCAAGTTTGGAGAAGGACAGAGACATCCTAGTACAGGAAGCTCAGAGAACCCCAAATAAACATGACCAAAAGAGATCCTCACCACGACACGTCGTAATCAAACTCACCACAGTGAAACACAAAGAAAAGATCCTAAAATGTGCAAGAGAGAAATGCCAGATTACTCTCAGAGGATCTCCAATTAGACTTACAGCTGACTTCTCTTCAGAAACCCTACAAGCCAGGAGAGAATGGCGAGATATAGCCCAGGTACTAAGAGAGAAAACCTGCCAGCCCAGAATATTATATCCTGCAAAGCTCTCATTTGTGAATGAAGGCGAAATTAAGACCTTTCACAGCAAACAGAAATTGAAAGAATTTGTCGCCACTCGTCCAGCCCTGCAAAAGATGCTTAAAGATGTGTTACATACAGAAACACAGAAACACGGTCACCAATATGAAAGAAGGTAAAGGAAGGAAACCTCACAGTAAAAGATCACAGGAATGTCAAACCAGTTACTAGAAAATATCTTTGGCAAATGGCAGGGCAAAGTTACTCCTTCTCAATAGTCACATTGAATGTTAATGGCTTGAACTGTCCAGTTAAAAGACACCGATTGGCTGATTGGGTTAAGGAACAAAACCCATCTTTTTGCTGCTTACAAGAAACCCATCTGTCCAACAATGATCCATACAAGCTGAGAGTGAAAGGCTGGAAAAAGATATACCACGCCAACAGAAATGAAAAGAGAGCGGGCGTAGCCATCTTAATATCGGACAACATAAACTTTACCACAAAAACTGTTAGGAGAGACAAAGAGGGGCACTATATAATGATTAAGGGAACCATTCAACAGGAAGATATAACGATTATCAACGTATATGCACCTAATTACAGGGCACCAGCTTATATAAAAGACTTGTTAAAGGACTTAAAGGGAGACTTAGACCCCAATACAATAGTACTGGGGGACTTCAATACTCCACTCTCAGAGATAGACAGATCAACAGGACAGAAGATCAACAAGGAGACAGTAGATTTAAATGACACTATAGCCCAAATGGATCTAACAGATATCTACAGAACATTTCATCCTACATCTAAGGACTTTACATTCTTCTCAGCAGTACATGGAACCTTCTCTAGGATTGACCACATACTAGGCCATAAAGCAAGTCTCAGCAAATTCAAAAGAATTAGAATCATACCATGCAGCTTCTCAGACCACAAAGGAATGAAATTGGAAATTGGCAACTCAGGAATCCCTAGAGAACGTGCAAACACATGGAGATTGAACAACATGCTCCTGAATGAACAATGGGTCATAGAAGAAATTAAAAGAGAAATCAAAAATTTTCTGGAAGTAAATGAGGATAACAGCACAACATACCAAAACCTATGGGATACAACAAAAGCAGTGTTAAGAGGAAAGTTTATATCAATAGGTGCCTACATCAAGAAATTGGAAAGGCACCAAATAGATGAGCTTTCAAGTCATCTCAAGGATCTAGAAAATCTGCAGCAAGCCAAACCCAAACCCAGTAGGAGAAGAGAAATAATTAAAATCAGAGAAGAAATCAACAGGATTGAATCCAAAAAAACATTACAAAAAATCAGCCAAACGAGGAGCTGGTTTTTTGAAAAAATAAACAAAATTGACACCCCATTGGCCCAACTAACTAAAAAAAGAAGAGAAAAGACCCAAATCAATAGGATCAGAGATGAAATGGGAAACGTAACAACAGACGCCACAGAAATAAAAAGAATCATCAGAAATTACTACAAGGACTTGTATGCCAGCAAACAGGGAAATCAATCAGAAATGGACAGATTCTTGGACACATACAACCTCCCTAAATTGAGCCAGGAAGACATAGAAAACCTAAACAGACCAATAACTGACACAGAAATTGAAACAGTAATAAAGGCCCTCCCAACAAAGAAAAGCCCAGGACCAGATGGATTCACTGCTGAGTTCTACCAGACATTTAGAGAAGAACTAACTCCAATTCTTCTCAAACTATTCAGAGCAATCGAAAAAGAGGGAATCCTCCCAAATTCTTTCTATGAAGCCACCATCACCTTAATTCCTAAGCCAGAAAGAGATGCAACATTGAAAGAGAATTACAGACCAATATCCCTGATGAACATAGATGCAAAAATCCTCAATAAAATTATGGCCAATAGAATGCAACAACACATCAGAAAGATCATCCACCCAGACCAAGTGGGATTCATCCCCGGTATGCAGGGAGGTTCAACATTTGCAAAACAATCAACGTAATACACTACATTAACAGACTGCAGAAGAAAAACCATATGATTCTCTCAATAGACGCAGAGAAAGCATTTGATAAAATACAACACCCTTTCATGATGAAAACTCTAAGCAAACTGGGTATGGAAGGAACATTCCTCAATACAATCAAAGCAATATATGAAAAACCCACGGCCAACATCCTATTGAATGGGGAAATGTTGGAAGCATTTCCACTGAAATCTGGTACCAGACAGGGATGCCCTCTCTCACCACTGCTATTCAATATAGTTCTGGAAGTTTTGGCCAGAGCTATTAGGCAAGAAAAAGAAATTAAAGGGATACAAATCGGGAAGGACGAACTCAAACTATCCCTCTTTGCAGATGATATGATTCTTTATTTAGGGGACCCAAAGAACTCTACTAAGAGACTGCTGGAACTCATCGAAGAGTTTGGCAAAGTAGCAGGATATAAAATCAATGCACAAAAATCAACAGCCTTTGTATACACAGGCAATGCCACGGCTGAGGAAGAACTTCTAAGATCAATCCCATTCACAATAGCTACAAAAACAATCAAATACCTTGGAATAAACTTAACCAAAGACGTTAAAGATCTCTACGATGAAAACTACAAAACCTTAGAGAAAGAAATAGAAGAGGATACCAAAAATGGAGAAATCTTCCATGCTCATGGCTTGGAAGAATCAATATCATCAAAATGTCTATTCTCCCAAAAGCAATTTATACATTCAATGCAATACCCATCAAGATCCCGAAGACCTTCTTCTCAGATCTGGAAAAAATGATGCTGAAATTCATATGGAGACACAGAAGACCTCGAATAGCCAAAGCAATCCTGTACAACAAAAACAAAGCCAGAGGCATCACAATCCCAGATTTCAGGGCATACTACAGGGCAGTTGTTATCAAAACAGCATGGAACTGGTACAGAAACAGATGGATAGACCAATGGAACAGAATAGAAACACCAGAAATCAATCCAAACATCTACAGCCAACTTATATTTGACCAAAGATCCAAATCTAATCCCTGGAATAAGGACAGTCTATTCAATAAATGGTGCTGGGAAAATTGGATTTCCACATGCAGAAGCTTGAAGCAAGACCCATACCTATCACCTTACACAAAAATTCACTCAACATGGATTAAAGACTTAAATCTACGACCCAAAACCATGAAATTATTAGAGAGCATTGGAGAAACCCTGCAAGATATAGGCACAGGCAAAGACTTCCTGGAAAATACTCCAACAGCACAGGCAGTCAAACCAAAATTAACATTTGGGATTGCATCAAATTGAGAAGTTTCTGTACTTCAAAAGAAACAGTCAGGAAAGTGAAGAGGCAACCAACAGAATGGGAAAAAATATTCGCAAACTATACTACAGATAAAGGGTTGATAACTAGAATCTACAAAGAAATCAAGAAAATCCACAACAACAAAACAAACAACCCACTTAAGAGATGGGCCAAGGACCTCAATAGACATTTTTCGAAAGAGGAAATCCAAATGGCCAACAGACACATGAAAAAATGTTCAAGATCACTAGCCATCAGAGAAATGCAAATCAAAACCACAATGAGGTTTCACCTCACCCCGGTGAGAATGGCTCACATTCAGAAATCTACCAACAACAGATGCTGGAGAGGATGTGGGGAAAAAGGGACACTAACCCACTGTTGGTGGGAATGCAAACTGGTTAAGCTACTATGGAAGTCAGTCTGGAGATTCCTCAGAAACCTGAACATAACCCTACCATACAACCCAGCCATCCCACTCCTTGGAATTTACCCAAAGGAAATTAAATTAGCAAACAAAAAAGCCATCTGCACATTAATGTTTATTGAAGCTCAATTCACAGTAGCTAAGACCTGGAACCAACCCAAATGCCCAGCAACAGTAGACTGGATAAAGAAATTATGGGACATGTACTCTATGGAATACTATACAGCAGTCAAAAACAATGAAACCCAGTCATTTGCAACAAGATGGAGCAATCTGGAAAACATCATGCTGAGTGAATTAAGCCAGTCCCAAAGAGAAAAATATTATTTGTTTTCCCTGATCGGTGACAACTGAGCGCCAAAGGGGAAACCTGTTAAGTGAAATGGACACTATAAGCAACAATGAACTGATCAGCTCCTGTCCTGACTTTAGATGTACAATGTAATACTTTATCCTTTTTAGTATTTGTTTTTGTTGTTGTTGTTCTAGTACTATTGGTTGAACTCAGTAATTAACACACAATTATTCTTAGGTGTTTAAATTTTAACTGAAAAGTGATCCCTGTTAAATCTAAGAGTGGAAAAAGAGAGGGAGGAGATGAACAATTTGGAACATGCTCAATCGGTCTGGCCGCAAATGGTGGAGTTAGAAATGTGCCAGGGGATTCCAACACAATTCCATCAAGATGGCATATACCAATTCCATCGCACTAGTCCAAGTGATCAATTTCAGCTCACAATTGATAGCTCTGATAGGTCTAAGAGTCAAAGAGATCACACAAACAAGACAAGTATCTGCTAATACTAACTGATGGAATCAAAAAGGGAGAGAAAGATCCAACATGGGAAGTGGGATACACAGCAGACTCATAGGATGGCAGATGTCCTAAACAACACTCTGGCCTCAGAATCAGCCCTCAAGGCCTTCAGATCTGGCTGAAGAGCCCATGAGAGTATAGCAGGCATGGAAAGCCAAGATATCATGGAAAAAAAAAGACCTAAATGAAAGATCTGTGTGAGTGAGATCCCAGTGGAAAGAACGGGGCCATCAAAGAAGGAGGTACCCTTCTCTGAAGGGGGGAGAGAACCTCCACTTTGACTATGACCCTATCAGAATAAGATCAAAGTCAGCGAACTCTAAAGGCTTCCATAGCCCTGGCAACTCATAACTAGAGCCTAGGGAGATTACTGATGCCATGAACAGGAGTGTCAAATTGTTAAGTCAGCAACAGGACTCACTGTGTACTTACACCCCATGTGGGATCTGTCCCTAATGTGTCGTCTAAAGCCAAGTGATGCTATGACTGGTATTGAAACAGTATTTTTATACTTTGCGTTTCTGTGTGGGCGCAGACTGATGAGGTCTTTGCTAATTATATACTGAAGTGATCTTTTGTATGTAAAGAGAATTGGAAATGAAAAAAAAAGAACCTGGTGTTAAAATGGAAATGGCATAGAAAATTAATTAATTTGAAAAAAAATTATGTAGGATCTCTGTCTTTAATGTGCTGTACATTGCTATTTAATGCTATAATTAGTAATCCAATGGTAGTTTTTTCACTTGATGTTGCTATATGGGCAAAATGTTGAAATCTTTACCTAATATATACTAAACTGATCTTCTGTATAAAAAGAGAATTGAAAATGAATCTTTACATGAATGGAAGGGGAAAGGGAGAGGGAAAGGGGAGGGTTGCGGGCGGGAGGGAAGTTATGGGAGGGGTGAAGCCATTGTAACCCATAAGCTATACTTTGGAAATTTATATTCATTCCCATCAAGATTCTCTTTATATACAGAAGATCAATTTGGTATAAAGATTTCAACAGTTTGCACCCACATAGAAACACAAAATGAAACATACTGTTTGAGTACTAGTTATAGCATTAAATCACAATGTACAGCACATTAAGGACAGGGATCCCACATGAGGAGCAAGTGCACAGTGGCTCCTGTTGTTGACCCAACAAATTGACACTCTAGTTTATGGTGCCAGTAACCACCCTACGCTGTCGTCATGAGTTGCCAAGGCTATGGAAGCCTTCCAAGTTTGCCGACTCTGATCATATTTAGACAAGGTCATAAAAGACAGGGTGAGGATAGTAACCAATGATCCTAAGAGTGGCATTTACCAGGTTTGAACAATTATACAGCATTAAGTGGGGAAGAGGACCATAAGCACACACAGGTTGGGAGTAGAGCCATTGGTGGCAGAGTAGAGGTTATGATTACAAAGGAATGAGGCCCAAGTGCGCTAGACAGGGTCTAGAACAAAGGACAGAGTCATTATTAGAGGAGCTAAGAAAGGTGCTGTCTAAGCTACAAGTAATTTTTCTGATTGAGAGGCAAATAGAACCTGATAGAAGGGGCTTGATAATAATCTGGTGGGCTTTAGACCTTGTAAGTTAAGAGGCCCAGACCTATCTATCTCTTCACATGGGGTATATCCTAAGGGAGGTGTGAACCTCCTAGGGGAAGGCACTCTGTTGACTTTCATTACTTGGCTGGCCTGGGAGGAGAGCTGGCCAGGTAAAGGCAGGGGGCATCTCTAACAAGAAATTTACAGTTCTGCCTGCAATGTTGCTGACCCTACTTGGCCATCCCTTCAGCTGCAGTGGTCATTTTGGAAGTTGGGCTGAGTGAAGGGCTTTTCAGCTTAGAGCCAATAAGATCTGTGGCTCTGACCTGGGCATCCTTTGACTACAGGGCAGGTCCATTTCCAGTGATCCAACTCTTGGAAGAGCTGCCAGGGCTCTTCACAAGCTGACTTCTGCTGAAGCCCAGGCTTACCATTTTGAAAGCCACTGCAGTGGACTGGTCTGTTGGGTCTCCTTGAGTGCAGATCACTGTACAGATCAGCCATTAATAGGCCTGCCACCCATTGCTTCTGATGCCTAGCTTTCTTTTCCTCCTGCTTTTTGTTAAAGCAGACCAGAGGATGCAAGTCAAGGGAGTGTCCAAGTCCCATCTCTAATCTTCGGTGGCCTGAACTACAAGTCTATAGTCACAGGCATGTTCTGTTGTAGTTTTTCTAAGGTAGACAATGCCCATGAGGAAAATTATATTCTCACTTTAAAACTTTCTTTCCCTTTGGTCTGATAGGGAGGTTTTTTCTACTTACTGTTTACTTCGCTGATGGCGAAGTGAATCTAGCTATGAGATTATTATTTAAGTTCTTATTTTGGCTATGCTATTACAGAAAAATGTTAGCCATCTCTTTTATAAGGCCCTACAGATTCCTTCATAATAGAATTAGTTTCCTACCTTGAAGAGAATAGAGAAATGAAAGAACAAGTTGGGCTTAGAATAGAGAAATGAGGGAGCAAGTCCTAGATCGCTTGCTGACAATAGCAATATTACATGAATACTTAGCAAACCGTTTCAACCATTAGATAACAACTTAAGAAAACATTTACCAGATGGTCCAATGCCTTCTATAAATTTTAAGAATCATGTATTTGAAAACACCTCTTAAATATCTAACATGGTATAGTTTGTTTAACCAGTAAACTTAAGCACAACCATATAAAATGTTTTTAGTTTCTTTCTACCAACACGTTTAAAACATATGATACAGAGATTCAGGTCACACAAATTAAAATGTATCTTTGATTGATTTTAGCAGCTTAAATTTATGGACAATCTTATCTATAAGCCATTTAAAATAAAACTCTTAATAAAATTTCCCCATGTGGACATACAATATGTACACACATATAACACAGCATAATAGACCAATATAGCAATTTTAATAATAGCTTAACATCTTTAACTCTTTTTGTAGATTGCCAATTGATTTGAATTGCTTTTTGTTTTTAGTAACCTCAGTTAACCATACTTTCTCTCAGTTGGTACTGTTAATACATTATTGGCTTCATCTGTTTACAGAGCCATCCCAAAGTACAGAATACAATAGAAGTGGCTGGAAAAAGTCCATAGGAATCTATAGGAGGACAGCTAAACACAGAACCAACAACGCTTTAGTTTTATGAGCAGCAAATCCTATATAACTGTGGATGACAAAAGACTTTAAGTTGCCATATTTAAAATTGTAAACTCATCAACCAACAAGAGGCACTTGCTTACTTCACAGTATTTTTGAAAGCACCTGTAGGATTTTACAAGTCTTTAACCCTTTAGGCCTCTGGGGCTTTCTCATTAAGATAACTATCATGTCTAGTAACACAAGATCATTAGACTTTTTAATTCTCAAACATTTGTATTAATAGCATTTTCCATTATAGAAACTTAATGTTTGGTACCACATCACATCTTGACAGTCCTTCTAATATAATCCAAATAGCCTGATTAGTTGGTGTCTCTATAAGATGAGAGACATAGGTCCTTTGATTTTTTCAGTTGGGCCCAAACTGGAAAAACCAAAGTCCAAGATTTACTGGAAATTTTAGAGACCAGATTGTTTGGAACTTTGATTTTTTGAATGCCTGTCAAGAATGCCAAGAAGGCTCAAAATCCAAAATATCTGGTTGAAAAAAGATTCCTTAAAATCATGACATAACATAGACCAAATTTGATCATTGTTACAAGGTGATTATTCAAATCTTTGAAAATAAGCACATATTTAAATAACCCTTAGCTCTTAATAAAAATTCAGCTGTTTTTGAACAATTAGAATTTAACAGACATCAAGAGAACATAATAGATTACTTTAACACATTGCTTTAACAGAGCATCAGAGTTTAATTATTTTTTTTTTAATTTTTTTTTTGACAGGCAGAGTGGACAGTGAGAGAGAGAGAGAGACAGATAGAAAGGTCTTCCTTTGCCGTTGGTTCACCCCCTAATGGCCGCCGCGGTAGCACGCTGCGGCCGGCGCACCACGCTGTTCCGATGGCAGGAGCCAGGTGCTTATCCTGGTCTCCCATGGGGTGCAGAGCCCAAGCACTTGGGCCATCCTCCACTGCACTCCCTGGCCACAACAGAGAGCTGGCCTGGAAGAGGGGCAACCGGGACAGGATCGGTGCCCCGACCGGGACTAGAACCCGGTGTGCCGGCGCCGCAAGGCGGAGGATTAGCCTGTTGAGCCACGGCGCAGGCCATCAGAGTTTAATTCTATGTCAAAGAGAAATTGAGCTTCCTGTGATCTTTTGCCTTGAGGTTTCCTTCCTTTACCTTCTTTCATATTGGTGACCATGTTTGTGTTTCTGTGTGTAACACATCTTAAGCATCTTTTGCAGGGCAGGATGAGTGGCAACAAATTCTTTAAGTTTCTGTTTGCTATGAAAAGTCTTAATTTCACCTTCATTCACAAATGAGAGCTTTGCAGGATATAATATTCTGGGCTGGCAGTTTTTCTCTCTTAGTACCTGGGCTATGTCTCGCCATTCCCTTCTAGCTTGTAGGGTTTCTGATGAGAAGTCAGCTGTGAGTCTAATTGGAGATCCTCTGACAGTAATCTGGCGTTTCTCTCTTGCACATTTTAGAATCTTTTCTTTATGTTTCACTGTGGTGAGTTTGATTACAATGTGTCATGGTGAGGATCTCTTTTGGTAATGTTTATTAGGGGTTCTATAAGCTTCCTGTACTAAGATGTCTCTGTCCTTCTCCAAACCTGGGAAATTTTCTGCTAGTATCTCATTAAAAAGGCCTTCTAATCCTTTCTCCCTCTCCATGCCTTCAGGAACTCCTAGAACCCGAATGTTGGGTTTTTTAAGAGTATCCTGTAGATTCCCGGCAATATATTTTAGATTTCTAATTTCTTCTTCTTTTCTTTGGTTTGCCTGTTTCCTTTCCTGTTCTCTGTCTTCTAAGTCTGATATTCTCTCTTCTGCTTCGCCCATTCTGTTTTTAAGGCTCTCTAATGTGTTTGTCATTTGATCTATTGAATTCTTCATTTCATTATGATTTCTCATCACTATCACTGTTTCTTGTTCTACTAGTTGTTTCATTTCATTTTGATTCCTCCTTAATATTTCATTTTCACGAGAGAGATTTTCTATCTTGTCCATTAAAGATTTCTGTAGTTCAAGAATTTGTTTTTGAGAACTTCTTAATGTTCTTATCAATTTTTTGAGATCTGCTTCTTGCATTTCTTCTATCTCATCATCTTCATAATCTTGAATTGGGGTGTCTTTTTCATTTGAGGTTATCATAGTGTCTTCCTTGTTCTTGTTACCTCTGTTTTTGCATTTGTTGTATGGCATGTTGGAGATATTTGGTTTCTTCACTGTGGTGTTTTTTCTTGTTACACTATGGCTCTATATTAAGTGGACTGTCTGCTTTCGGTGGAGCCTTAGAGGCTTGAGATGAGTGTGGACTGAGAGCTGTGTTTGGTACCTCAGGGTTGAGGGTGTGTCAAAGATGGCACTCCCAGGTTAGGCGTGGTAAATCAATCTTTCTTTCTTTCTTTCTTTCTTTCTTTCTTTCTTTCTTTCTTTCTTTCTTTCTTTCTTTCTTTCTTCTTTTTTTTGATTCAAAAGGGAAGTAATTTCGCACAGCTGAACGTAATTGGAGGTAGTTAGCAGGCGAATGATATACCCACAGGAGCCAGAGATCAGAAACTCTTTCCCAAGGACCACACAGGGAATCTGTGCTGCCCTCGGTGTGGGCTCCAATTCTCCTGCAGTCTCCCACTGGGTTGCCAAGTTAGATCCTAATCTCCTGTTATTTCACCCCTCCCCCCAGAGTCAGGTTTTTCTGCTAGGCTCAGGGCTGGTGCAGACCTGAGGTCACCCTGCTTATGACGTATGTCCAAAATGGCGCCTGCTCTTTGTCTTTCTAGCCTTTGAGGGGTGAGCGGAGAGAGAGAAACTCGTGTCCGTATTGGTCACTTTTTTTTTCCCTCTCTCTCTTCTAGTTAGCCTGGTGAACTTTTCCCCATGGAGTTTCAAGCCTCGTTCCCTCTAGTCTCCTCTTTCTGTTTTCCCGCTGGTGTCTTGGGCTATGGAGGTTCAGCTCACCTCGCGTTCCAGCGCTGGTGCGTTGAGTCTGCCGCTGGTGTCCCGAACTTGGGCTCCCACGCTCTCCACGCAGGTCCACTGTGAATCACTAGTTCCGGAAGTTTCCTCTGCTGTTTCTTCCCCTACTCTTCCTTGACCCTGCAGTATCTCCACTTTTATTAACCTGTGTCTTGCCGAACTATCAATGTGCTCCCTTCCTATTCCGCCATCTTGCCGCTCTCGCCCCACTGTTTTTTATAGTGTCCTTTTCACTTCGACAGTTTTCCTTTTTTGTTGTCGGTTAGTTGTCAGTGATCAGGGAAACATATGATATTTGTTCCTTTGGGACTGGCTTATTTTACTCAGCATGATGCTTTCCAGGTTCTTCCATTTTGTTGCAAATGACCGGGTTTCATTGCTTTTTACTGCTGTATAGTATTCTCTAGAGTACATATCCCATAATTTCTTAATGTAGTCTACAGTGGATGGTCACTTACATTGAATCCATATCTTAGCTATTGTGAATTGAGCTGCAGTAAGCATTAAGAGCCTAGGATGATTACTGATGGCATAAACAAGAGTGTCAATTTGTTAAGTCAATAACAGGAGTCACATTGCACTTACTCCCCACGTAGGATCTCTGTCCTTAATGTGTTACACAATGTGAATTAATGCTATAGCTAGTACTCAAACAGTATTTTACACTTTGTTTTTGGTGCAAACTGTTGAAATCTTTACTTAATATATACAAAATTGATCTTCTGTATATAAAAATATTGAAAATGAATCTTGAAGTGAATGGAATGGGAGAAGGAGCAGGAGATGGGAGTGCTGCATGTGGGAGGGAAGTTATTGGGGGGGGGGAGCCATTGTAATCCATAAGCTGTACTTTGGAAATTTATATTTACTAAATAAAAGTTAAAAACTTTTAAGGTCCAGACAGCTTTTATATTTGCCAATTTAATTTCCTTTGGGTAAATTCTAAGGAGTGGAATGGCTGGGGTGTATGGCAGGCTATATTCATATTTCTCAAGAATCTCCACACTGACTTCCATAGTGGCTTTACCATTTTGCATTCCCAGAAACAGTTGGTTAGTGTCCCTTTTTCACCACTTCCTTGCCAGTATCTGTTGTTGATAGATTTCTGTATGTGAGCCATTCTCACCTGGGTGAGGTGAAACCTCATTGTGGTTTTGATTTGCACTTCCCTGCTGGCTAGTGATCCTGAATATTTTTTCATGTGTCTGTTGGCCATTTGGATTTCCTCTTTTGAAAAATATGTATTGAAATCCTTGACCCATCTCTTATGTGGGTTGTTTGTTTTGTTGTTTTGCAGTTTCTTGATCTCTTTGTAGATTCTGGTTATTAACGCTTTATCTGTTGCATAATTTGCAAATTGTTTTTCCCATTCTGTCGGTTGCCTCTTCACTTTCCTGACTGTTTCTTTTGCAGTACAGACACTTCTCAACTTAATGCAATCCCAAATGTTAGCTTTGACTTTGAATGCCTGTGCCTCTGGCCATGGGTTTCTCATAAATTGCTTTGATTGCATTGAGGAATACTCCTGCTAAACTGAATATGTTTTGAGTTTTCATCTTGAAAGGGTGTTGTATTTTATCAAATGCTTTCTCTGCATCTATTGACATAATCATATGGTTTCTTCTGTAGTTTGTTAATGTGTTTTATCACATTGATTGATTTGCGAATGTTGAACCATCCTTGCATACCAGGGATAAATGCCCCTTGGTCTGGGTGGATGATCTTTCTGATGTGTTGTTGTATTCTATTGGCCAGAATTTTATTGAGGATTTTTGCATCTATGTTCAGGGACATTGGTCTGTAATTTTATTTCAATGCTGCATCTTTTTTAGGTTTAGAAATTAAGGTGATGCTGGCTTCATAAAAATAATTTTTTTTTAAATCTTTTTTTTTTTTTTACAGGCAGAGTGGACAGTGAGAGAGTGACAGAGAGAAAGGTCTTCCTTTGCCGTTGGTTCACCCTCTAATGGCCGCCGCGGTAGCGCACTGCGGCTGGCGCACCGCGCTGTTCCGATGGCAGGAGCCAGGTGCTTCTACTGGTCTCCCATGGGGTGCAGAGCCCAAACACTTGGGCCATCCTCCACTGCACACCCTGGCCACAGCAGAGAGCTGGCCTGGAAGAGGGGCAACCGGGACAGGATCGGTGCCCCGACCGGGCCTAGAACCCGGTGTGCCAGCGCATAAAAATAATTTGGGCAGATTCCCTCTTTTATGGTTGTTCTGATTAGTTTGAGGAGAATTGCAGTTAGTTCTACTTTAAATGTCTGGTAGAATTCAACAGTGAATCCACCCAGTCCTGGGCTTTTCTTTGTTGGGAGGGCCTTTATTAGTGATTCAATTTCTGTGTCAGTTATGGGTCTATTTAGGCTTTCTATGTATTTGTGGTTCAATTTATGTAGGTTGCATGTGTCCAGGAATCTATCCATTCTGAGAGATTTCCCAGTTTGCTGGCATACAACTCTTTATAGTAATTTATGATGACTCTTTTTATTTTTGTGGTGTCTGTTGTTACATTCCATTTGTCATCTCTGATTTTATTGATTTGGGTCTTTTTTTAGGTATTTGGGCCAATGGTGTGTCAATTTCCTTATTTTTTTTCAAAAAGCCAGCTCTTTTTTGGCTGATCTTTTGTAGTTTTTTTTTTTTTTTTGTATTGAATCCTGTTGATTTCTTTTCTGATTTTAATTATTTCTCTTCTCCTACTAGTTTTGTGTCAGGTTTGCTGCAGTTCCTTGAGATGCATTGATAACTCATTTATTTGGTTTCTTTCCAAATTATTGATGTAGGCACCTATTGCTATGAACTTTCCTCTTAACACTGCTTTTGCTGTATCCAAGTATCCTCATTTACTTCCAGGAATTTTTTGATTTCTATGACCCAGTGTTCATTCAAGAGCATGTTGTTCAGTCTCCATGTGTTTGCATATGCTCTAGGGATTCCTGAGTTGCTAATTTCCATCTTCATTCCACTGTGCTCTGAGAGGCTGCATGGTATTACTGCAATTCTTTTGATTTTGCTAACACTTGCTTTTATGGCCTAGCATGTTGTCAATCCTGGAGTAGGTTCCATGTACTGCTGAGTAGAATGTAAACTCTTTAAGTGTAGGGTGAAAAGTTCTATAGATATCTGTTAGATCCATTTGGGCAATAGTGTTGATTAATTCTACTGTTTCCTTGTTGATCTTCTGTCCGGTTGATGTGCCTATTTTTGAAAGTGGAGTATCAGTTCTGCTTGGCCTGGCCCTGGAGATGCTCAGCTTTTTCCAGGAGAAGTACAAATTTGGGTTTGTACCTGTCCAGTCTGATTGACCCAGAGACAACATTCTTCCTGGAACATGGCACAGATACCTCTCGGAGAAGCAGTTAGCATGTTCAATATTTTTTCTTTCATAACCTGTTGTGACTTCCACACACCTTCTTCAACTTACTTGAAACATTCCATTATTTCCATTCCAATCTAGAGTAAACTAGCCATCAGGATAAAGTCATTTTTACAAACCACTTCCTTTCCTTATTAAAAAAAAATGTTTCCTTCTAACCTTCATTACCAAGAACACTCTTTCCTTTTTAGCCTTCCTTACCAAGCACACATTTTTTTTCATTTATTAAACTTTTATTTAATGAATATAAATTTCCAAAGTACAGCTTATGGGTTACAATGGCTTCCCCCCTCCCAAAACTTCCCTCCCGCCCGCAACCCTCCCCTTTCCCGCTCTCTCTCCCCTTCCATTTTCACATCAAGATTCATTTTCAATTCTCTTTATATACAGAAGATCAGTTTAGTATATATTAGGTAAAGATTTCAACAGTTTGCCCCATATAGCAACACAAAGTGAAAAAACTACCGTTGGAGTACTAGTTATAGCATTAAATAACAGTGTACAGCACATTAAAGACAGAGATCCTACATAATATTTTTTTTTAAAATTAATTAATTTTCTATGCCATTTCCAATTTAACACCAGTTTTTTTCATTTCCAATTATCTTTATATACAGAAGATCAATTCAGTATATAATTAGTAAAGACCTCATCAGTTTGTACCCACACAGAAACACAAAGTATAAAAATACTGTTTCAATACTAGTTATAGCATCACTTCACATTAGACAACACATTAAGGACAGATCCCACATGGGGTGTAAGTACACAGTGACTCCTGTTGCTGACTTAACAATTTGACACTCCTGTTCATGGTGTCAGTAATCTCCCCAGGCTCTAGTTATGAGTTGTCAGGGCTATGGAAGCCTTTAGAGTTCGCTGACTTTGATCTTATTCCGATAGGGTCATAGTCAAAGTGGAAGTTCTCTCCTCCCTTCAGAGAAAGGTACCTCCTTCTTTGATGGCCCCGTTCTTTCCACTGGGTTCTCACTCACAGAGATCTTTCATTTAGGTCTTTTTTTCCCATGGTATCTTGGCTTTCCATGCCTACAATACTCTCATGGGCTCTTGAGCCAGATCCGAATGCCTTAAGGCCTGATTCTGAGGCCAGAGTGTTGTTTAGGACGTCTGCCATTCTATGAGTCTGCTGCCAAGCACACATGTTTATACTTGTGATGTTTTCCATAGAGTTTTGTTGGCTCTCTCTATGTTACCAGAAGACTGAGGTCTCCATGCAGAGTGAAGGGTCAGGTTATTCCTAGGGCCTTACAAATCCCTTGTGTAGTCTGGGAGATGAAGGAAGACCCATTGTCGCTTTGTAAAGATTTTGGGAGAACAAAGCATGGAATAACTTCCTTCAGGAGAGTTTTGGTCACTTCCTGAGCTCTTTTAGTTCTGGTTGGGAAGGCTTCTACACATCCAGTAAAGGTGTCTATAAATACAAGCAGGTACCTATAGCCTTGACAGAGTGGCATCTGTGTAAAATCTATTTGCCAGTCTTCCCCAGGGTAAGTTCCCTTTTGCTGTATAGACCCCTGGGAGTTATTTTCTCTTGTCCTTACCTAGTTTTAGAGCTCTGGTTAAGTGATTAGTTCTGCTAACTGAGCAAAAGTTCCTGGGGGCAGAGCACGCTTCAATAACGTGCCATGCCGTAACTGTTGTATACCCTGAGAAGCAGGTCCCGTCTGACAAAGCTGCTTCCATCTATGAACCAAACTTCATCTGCATTAGTTAGGGGACTGTCTTTTAGGTCCCTTCTTCTGGCATAGATCAAGTCTATAGTCTCAGCACAGGAGTGGAGGGGACCACTTTCCCCAGGAACTGGGATTAAAGTAGCTGGGTTAGAGTAGAGCAATGCCTTATTTTTACCTGAAGGTTTTCTAGAAGGAGGACCTGATACATTAGTATCCTGCTATCTGTGAGCCAGTGAGAGTCCTTTTGCTCTAATAGAGAATTTATTTGATGTGAGATATAAAGGGCGATATCTTGCCCCAGTGTAATTCTAGATACCTCCTCTGTCAGCAAGGCAGCTGCTGCTATCATCCTTAGGCAGTGGGGGCCATCCTTGTGCAACCATGTCTAAGGTTTTAGAAAACTAGCCCACAGGTTGCTTAACAGGTTCCAGATACTGAGTTAACCTTCCAAAGGTGACTCCCTGCCTCCCAGTGACATACAGCTGGGAGGGTCCCTCTGGGTTTGGCAGTCCTATTGCAGGGGCTTTAGTCATAGCATCCTTTAGCTGAGCAAAGGCTGTGGTTTGATCTTTCCCCTAAAGGAGGGGGCTCTGCTTTGGCTGCCTGTCAAGAGCCTGGTTTAGGAACTGTGCTATTTCCCTGAATCTACGAACCTGTAACCTGATAGAGAAAAGCTGGGACTGCCTGAAGTTTGCAGAAGTAGGAATTTGCTGCATGGCCCATATCCTCTCTGGGGCAGGTTTTCTCTCCCCAGGGGTGAGGATAAGGGTTAAATAATTAATACTCTGATGGACTAGCTATGCTTTGTTTTCCTCTGGATATCTAGTAGCTAGTTTTGCTAGGAAGTTAAGCCAATGTACAAGACTATGTACAGTCTCAGGCTGGGAAAGGAGACAGACTAACAAATTATTCACATTTAACCATCTACATTATGGATTATTGTGCACCTCACTCAAGAGATAGGCCCATTAAGTCCTCAGTGAGGACCTGTCCAAATAGGTGCAGGACTATCTGAGTTAGCTGTTACTGAAAGCCCTGTTTTTAGGAACTGGCAGGGAGGGCTTTCTAAGCTTAATACTATTGGATAGACTTTTAAGGCCTGGCTGGGTGTGTGAGACCCAGACCTATCCATGGAGTGCTGGAAGAGAATTGAAAGAGATGCAAATCTCCTTTAAGGGAGGCACCCTGTTGACTTGCATTACATGGCTGGACTAGGAGGAGAGCTGAATAGGAGGCTGATAGAAATAGGCAGCTTGTGTTTCACTGACCCTAGGCCATCCCCTCAATAGCAGTGGCTGGAGCTGGAAGCTGGGCAGATGCTGGGCAGAGCCAAAGGCTTTTTAGCTCAGGGCCACAAGGTCTGTGGTTCTGAACCAGGAGTCCTTCAACACCCAGGGCAGTTCCGTGTCCAGTGGCCTTGCTCTTGGCACAGCTGACAGAAGGCAGTTGCTGTCACGACAGCTGCTTGTCCAATGCCCTGGCTCCTTATATCAGCAAGTTTGGGGTGCACTGACCTTGCTGGGTCTCCTTGATGGTAGATCACCGTGTAAAGCAGCCATTGATTTGCCTGTTGCCTATCCTCTGCTGCTAGCTTGTTCCTCATTCTCCTGGTCTCTAATAAAGTAGACCAAGGAGGCAGCCTCTATGATGTCAGTCAAGGGGGTGCTCAACCCATCCCTGATTTCTGAAGCTTTCTTCTAATATCAGGGGCGACTTGAGTTAGGAACATATCCCCTAATATGGCATTTCCTACAGCAGAGTCAGGATCTAAATCAGTGAGTATACTTATCAAGACCCTCTTTGAGACTTTCTAGAAAGGCAGCTGGATTTTCCTGTGGTCGCTGTTCTATCACTGATAGCTTATTAAAGTTCTTTGGTCTTGCCTTACTGGCTGCCCTTAGACCTGCTAAAAGACAAGCCAGCATGTGGTCCCTACTTTTTCTTCCCTCAGGGGTATTATAGTTCCATGAAGGTTCCTTAATTGGGATTGCTGCCTCTGAGATTGGGTGTCCCTCATCCTGCCTATGCAAGGCGTTTGCATAATCATTGGCATGTTGCGACACCATTTGCTTTTCCCCATGAGTTAGGGTTTAGAAGGAATACTACATCCTTTCAAGTAAGCTCAAACATGCCGGTAATCTTATACCATCCCTCTAGCCACCTGTTGGAAAGCTTTCCATTTTTGCTTTTATCTCATTTAAATTCTGCATTTTAAAGGGGACCCGTATTTTGGTGGGGCCATTGGGTCCTATCACTTCCTGTAAGGGAAACATTCCTGAACCCTCTGCCCTAGTGCCCGAGCTCATGCCTGTGCTTGGGCTCAGCCTCAGGCTAGAGCTCTGGCTTGGCCTTGGCCATGGGCTGAGACTCCACCTAACCTCTGGGCAAGGTGGGGCTGTTGGCTTCATAGGAGGCTGAAGGCATGATAGCTCTGGGGCATCTAGGGGAGTGCTAGATGGCAGCTCCTTTGGCTTAGCTTTACAGTGGACTCCTGATAATAACTCAAATGAAGTTAGTATTGCTGAGTCCAGTCTGCAACTCTGACAGAGCTCATGATCTTTCCTGAGTGCCATAAAGACTTGCACATAAGGGATTTCTGTCCATTTACCATTCTCATGGCAGTATAGCTAAAGTCCCATTTCCTGGCCACACTCTCTGATCATTTAGTTTGTATTGTGGCCACACGTTGTTACAGAGAAAAACTAGCAATTTTTTTTTAAGACTCTTGGGTCGAACCGAGACCAATTTCTGAGAATGCATCCTAGCGGTGAGTCATGTGGTGGTAAGGAGAGCTGGTTTCCCATCTGAAAGAGAATAGAGGAGAAATCCTGGCAGAGGTTATCTGCCGCGCAAGGGAGGGAGCAGTATTACCGTGTAACCTGCAAACACTCTTGGGGTTCCTGGAATCCAGTAATCTGGTATCTGCCACATAACCACCTCAAAACGTCTCTAAATCTCTCCCTTTTGGGATCCTGTTCTTAGTACTATCCCTTAGTCAGACTTGGCCTGATGGCCTCTGGCTATTTTAATGTTAATTTGGCTAAGCCAGTCAGCCCCTCTTCTGAAACAACTTCTGCAAAACTACTTGGACTATACTAAAGCACTCTTTTTACTTGGAAGGGTGTGGCCAGATAGCAAAGTCTATTGGATGGCTCCCTGTCCAGACCTAAGCCTAGGGGTACAGGGGAGGGCTGTGAGTAAAGACAGAAGTGCAGCGGGGAGAGGCAACCAGCTCCCTGTCCTGGTGCCAACTGGGCCCTGGTCAGACACCAGAAGGAGGGAGGGCACACGCTTCCCACTGCCCTTGCTGTCGCACAATTCAACACGCAGAGCAAGCCAGACTGGACACAAAAACCCGTGGGGGAATGAGGTCAACTCTGAAGCTGCATCCCATTAACAGCACATAAGGAACCAGACCCTTGGTAGGCACAATATAAGCTAGCAAAACCTTTATAATGCAACAAAGAAGTTCAAACTGTCAATCTAATCAAAACAGCCATCAAGGTGAGATCTTAATCCACACTGCTCGAATACTTCAACTAAAACCTGATCCAATCAAGACTACTACAATCACTCAGTCAATTAAAACAGATAGTTAACTTTAGCTCCTTTCCAGATTCAATCCTCAGACAATCAAAGCTTAGCAATAATAACAGCGCACAAAAAACTTCGACGCACCAGAGCTATCATAAGTTGCAAAGACAGAAAACCTTCTCCCAGGTTGGAAAGGGTCAACTGGTAACAGCTTTTCTCTAGGTGGAAAGACCTGTGGAATTTCCCTCTCCCTTTCTCCAAGCCAGAGGTATAGGAATGGAGACAAGGAGAGCAAGAGAGTGGGGGGAGGGAGCCCCAGGAGGAGGAGGAAGGTGGAAAGCGACAGAGGACAAGATGTGAGAGACTGCCCTCACCTTCCCCTACAAATTTCAGCTGGAGGAGAGCATAGGGAAAGGCCCTGATGTCTGGGGGCTGAATGGGGTTTGAAATTTATTGCTCAAGATTGCCCACTACCTAGTTGTCCGAGTTTACCTGGAGGGCCAATATTAGCCTTGATCAAAGCTAAGCCCTGCTCACATAGCAGTAGGCAGCATGACCAGGCGTCCCTCCAAGAGCGACCTGGTCCTCAGGTCGCAGTCCAGCCGCTGGGAAGCCAAAGCGAGCTCAGGGGGTCTCCAGGCTCTCAGCCAACTGCCCTTCCTAATCACCCTCCTGTTCCTTACAATCCCTCTGAAGTTTTGGCCGTAGCTAAGCTGTGGCTGGGGGGACCCCGCGTTCTCGGAGAGCTGTGGGGTACCGGACACTCAATGGTCACTTCCATAGATCCAGTCCCACTTGAGGGAAGGAATACTGACCTCCGATGTCTTCTCAAAAACCCCTTAGTGGTTGCCAAAAATGTTACCGGAGAAATTGCAGGGTTCTTGTCTTCGCGCAAGAAAGAATTCAGGCATGAGACAGTAGTGGAAAGTAAAAGTAGCAAAGTTTATTAGGGAAGGGACATCCGTAAGAATGGATGGGCACCTCTGCAGACAGGACCTGAGAGAGAGTGCAGTTGCCCGGACTGGGGGGGGGGGGAGGGGAAGGAGCGAGGTTATATGTTGAGTAGAGAGATTACATCTGACCAGGCCAGGCGGGCGGCTCAGCAGAGAGGCAGAGGGCTGAGCACCTCCTGTGATCTTTTACTGTAAGGTTTTCTTCCTTTTCCTTCTTTTGTATTGATGATCATGTTTTTGTGTTTCTGTGTGTAACACATCTTTAAGCATCTTTTGCAGGGCTGTATGTGTGTTGACAAATTCTTTCAATTGCTGTTTGCTATGAAAGGTCTTTATTTCACCTTCATTCACAAATGAGAGTTTTGCAGGATATCATATTCTGGGTTGGCAGTTTTTTCTTTTAGTACTTGGGCTATGTCTCGCCATTCCCTCCTAGCCTGTAGGGTTTCTGATGAGAAGTCTGCTGTGAGTCTAATTGGAGATCCTCTTGTAGTAATATGACATTTCTCTTTTGCACATTTTAGGATCTTCACTTTATGTTTCACTGTGGTGAATTTGATTACAATGTGTCATGGTGCAGATTTCTTTGGTCATGTTTATTGGTGGTTCTATGCACTTCCTTTACTTGGATGTCTCTGTCCTTCTCCAAACCTGGGAATTTTTCTGCTAGTATCTCACTAGAAAGTCCTTCTAATTTTTTTCTCTCTCTCCATGCCTTCAGGAACTTCTAGAACCCAAATGTTGGGTTTTTTAATTCTTATCTGTAGATTCCCAACAATATTTTTTTACATATCTAATTTCCTCTTCTTTTCTTTGGTTTGACTATATTTTCCTGTGCTCTGTCTTCTAAGTCTGATATTCTCTCTTCTATATCACTGATTCTGTTTTTAAGGCTCTCATATGTGTTGTTTATTTGGTCTATTGAATTCTTCATTTCATTTTGGTTTCTCTTCAATATCTCAATTTCATTTCCTATTAAATTCCTCATTTCATTTTGATTCCTCCTTAAGATTTCATTTTCACGAGAGAGATTTTCTGTCCTGTCCTGTATGACTTTTTGTAATTCATGCATTTGTTTTTGATAACTTCTAAATGTTCTTATCATAAATTTTTTGGCATCTGTATCTTGCATTTCTTCTATGTCATCATCTTCATAATCTTGTATTGGAGTGTCATGTTCATTTGGGGGTGTCATAATGTCTTCTTTGTACCTTTATTTTTTGACAGGCAGAGTTAGATAGTGAGAGAGAGAGACAGAGAGAAATGTCTTCCTTTTGTTTGTTCATCCCCCAAATGGCTGCTATGGCTGTTGTGCTGCACTGATCTGAAGCCAGCAGCCAGGTGCTTCCTCCTGGTCTCCCATGCTGGTGCAGGGCCCAAGCACTTGGGCCATCCTCCACTGCCTTCCCTGGCTACGGCACAGAGCGTGGCTGGAAGAGGAGCAACCATGACAGAACTGGTGCCTCAACTGAGACTAGAACTGGAGTACTGGAGCTGCAGGTAGAGTATTAACCTACTGAGCTGTGGCACAGGCCTTCCTTGTTTTTGTTTCCTTGGTTTCTGTGTTTCTTGTTTGGCGTTTTGGAGATATTCTTTCATTTCATCTTTTTTTCTCCTTGCTGTGGTGGCTTTTCTCATTATACTACGACTCTAGATTAAGTGGACTGTCTACATTTGTTGAATCTCTAGAGGCTTGAGTTGGGTGTGGCTAGAGTGCTCTATTCAGTTCTTCAGGGTTAAGGGTTTGCCAGTAGGTTTGGTATGGTAAATCTCTCTCTCTCTCTCTCTCTCTCTCTCTCTTTTTTCAGAAGGGAAGTAATTCTGCTCAGCTGAGGTCTTCTCCTTGATGGCAATGAGTGCCTGAGCACTAGCCCCAGTGGGTAGTTTATTCATCTGCTCTGTCCAAAGGACCACACAAATTAACAGTGCAGTCTTCAGTGTAAGTTCAGATTCCCCTGCAATGTCTCCCACTGGGTTGCCAAGGTTACCAAGTTTGTTGCATCTTCCACTGAGAGTTCTCACATCTCATTCACACTGTAAGTTCTCCCACACACCCTGTTTTTTTTTTTTTCCACAGTCCCAGTTCATAAGCTCCACACATTCACTAGGTCTTTTTTTTTGACAGGCAGATTTAGACAGAGAGAGAGAGAGAGGGAGAGAGAGAGAGAGTGAGAGAGAGAGAGAGAGAGAGAAAGAGAGGTCTTCCTTTCCATTGGTTCACCCCCAAAATGGCCACTATGCCCGATGTGCTTTGCTGATCTGAAGCCAGGAGCCATTTTCCTCCTCCTGGTCTCCCATGTGGGTGCAGGGCCCAAGCACTTGGGCCATCCTCCACTGTCTTCCCGGGCCACAGCAGAGAGCTGAACTGGAAGAGGAGCAACATGGACAAAATCCAGAGCCCCAACCGGTACTAGAACCTGGGGCACCAGCGCCACATGCTGGTGATCAGCCAAGTGTGCCACAGTGCCAGCCACATTCACTAGGTCTTAACCTCCTGTTATTTCTCCCACCAGAGTCAGGTTTTTCTGCTTGGCTGAGGGCAGGCACAACCCTGAGCTGATACAGCTCTTATGTATGTCCAAAATGGCACCTGCTGTATTTTTTTTTACCCCACCTTTTTAAGGTGAGTGGAGAGAGAGAATCATGTCCGTACTGGTTCATTTTATTTTATTTTATTTTATTTTCTCTCCTCTTGTTAGGCTGGTGAACTTTTCCCCACAGGGCTTCAAGCCTTGTTCCCTCTAAGCTCTTCCTTTCGCTTTTCCACCAGTGTCTAAGGCTACTGCAATTTCACCTCACTTCCCTTTCCAGCACTGGTGTGTAGACTTGGCAGCTGGGATCTCAAGCCATGGACATCTGTGCCCTCCAGATAGGTCCACCATGTCCCACTAGTTACAGAAGAGTCTTCTGCAGTTTATTCCTTAACTCTTCCCTGAGACTACAGTATCTCCACTTCTATTAAACTATCTTTTCCCGGATTATCAGTGCACACCTTCCGTATTCTGCCATCTTGTAGCTCCTCCTGAAAATTGTTTTAATAAACATAGTTGGTTCCCAAAAACTTATTAACAAGTAAGGTTTTTTTTTCGAAAAAATTAAACAATTTTTAATTTATTTTTGTTTTTATAAAGCAAACAAATGTTATATATACACACATTTTTTAAAAGATTATTTATTTGAAAGGAGGAGTTACAGAGAGGCAGAGGCAGAGAGAGAGGGAGAGAGAGAGATTCATCTTCTGGTTCACTCCCCAGATGGTCACAATGGCTGGAGCTGAGCTGATCCGAAGCCAAGAGCCAGGAGCTTCTTCCAAATCTTCCATGTGGGAGAAGAGTGCTGGATTGGAAATGGAGCAGTTGAAACTCAAACTGGCACCCATATGGGATGCTGGCACTGCAGGCAGTGGCTATACCCACTATGCCACAATGACGACCCCCACATATGTGGTTTTAAGAGATAATGGGGGCCCAGTGCTGTGGCCAGTGAGATTACCTGGGGAATGAACCAGCAGAATGGAAGAACTCTCTCTTTCTCTGACTGTACCTCTTTCTGTAATTCTTTCAAATCAACAAAAATAATTCTTCAAAAAAAGAGCTTAATGATACTTCCCACTCTACCCTCCCTCCCACCCTCCTCCTTCGCCTTGAAAGGCAGAGTGATACAGAGTGATGGAGAGACAGGGAGAATAAGTGATCTTTTATATGCTGGTTCACTCCCCAGATGGCAGCAGTGGCTGAGGATGGGTTAGGCTGAAGCCTGGTATCTGGAACTCTGGTTCTCCCATATGGTGGCATGGGCCCAAGTACTTGGGTCATCTTCTACTGCCTTCCAAGGTAAATTAGCAAGAAGGTAAATAAGATCAGAGCAGCTGGGACTCAAACCATTGCTCCGATATGGGATGCTGGTATCTCAGATGGTGGCTTAAGTGGCTGTACCATAATTCCAGGTCCAATAAGGAATGGTTCAAAAAATGTTGAAAGTATGCTTGGATTGTAAACAGCTAACAAAAATAGGGAGCAATTCTAAGGAAAGAAGAAAAAATGAATTTGTAATGAGAAAATAGAACATTAATTTTTTGAGAAACATGTGATAATTATGTTTTAAATCTATGAACTCATGTTTTTGGTTAAGGTATTTAGAAAAAGTTGAGGATATTTAAGTATTAAAGCTGATATGATAAAGAATTATTTATTACTGAGATAAACATGTAAGAAAACTGAATGAACAGCTTAATATCTATGACAATAAATTAGAAGTCATGAATCAAATGCTTATTTTTCCAGGAAAATATGATTGAACACAACTACTTTCCTAAGATTTTATATATTGGAGAAGAAATTATGCAAACTGTCCACACCAAATGCCTCAGGTAGCTAAAGAGGCTTAACTTTTGTTTGACTAGCTGAATAAACCTTAACTTTGATTATTCAACTAGACTATGAATATTTCTGTTAACATTTGTTTCTGCTTAGGATAGAAATGAGAATCCATGGTGGATGCATCAAGATTTTCTAAGTATTCATGGAGGTTAATGTGTATACTCCTAATTCGTGTCCCTAGAGGACATCTTGCTGTCTCATCAATTCATTGATGTGTCATGCATTTATAAGACCTTAGAAAAGACAAATCAATCTGGTTAACAGCTGTATCACTCAGCATAATGTCACCTCACCCCACTCACCCTACAAACCTCTCTCAGTGTTTTGGACACTGTTATATAACAGTGAAAGAGCTGTTCCAAGATCCTCCACTACCCTGGTAACCTCAGTCACCCCAGCTTCATGAGCAAGTGCAGGAGAACCACTGAATGACAGCCTGAGTCTGACAGTACTTCAGGATATTGTTAAGGAGTTAGCTCCCTAAATTACATGATCTGACTCCTCTCTCACATGCTGCTCCTGTCTGTAGATAGTTGCAGAAGAACTTCTGATAATTTCTGGTGTTTCATTTTGCCATCCACAGGATCAGTGGATCAGTGAGAACCTCCACCTATTCTGCAGTCTGTCCTTGGGTTTCCAAGTCTATAGTGCCTTGTCCAGTGATCAGTTCCCCTTGTGGAATACTCTGTATTGGTGGTCTGGAAAGCATTGAGTTATCCCTAACTACAGCTGCCAGACACAGACAAATCTGTTACCATAATAGCTGGAACCACAGCAGCATTTTTTGCTGAAATTGGAACCCCTTTGGATCTCTACAAAACCCCACAGGTAAATGTCTTGTGAATTCTGGAGAAATCTTTGATTCTCCCCAAAATCATTCTCTCATATCTGATGAAAGGGAAGTGTGGATGTAGACTACACAATTTCCATGGCTTGAAATATAGCCCAAGGAATTTTCCTGGGTTGTGAGGTTTTTGATAGTGGACATGAGAAGAAAGAGGAAATCAGCACTGGATGTGTGGAACCTCCAACAACATTCCTATCTAGAGCCAGTGTGTACATCCCCTAAACACTGAGAATGTTGGCTGCTGACTGTTCACAGCTCTGTATAAAGGTAGTGTCCATAATAGAGGGACTATCCTGTTGCAGGAAATGTCTACCTGAGGAGTCATTCAGTGGCCATTGACTCTCAGATGTGGGTACAGAAATACCTGGATAGCTTCTTTCCATTTGGGGCCACATTGAGGTTCATCCCATTTTGGGAGATCCCAAAGAAGTGTTTGAGGCTCAGTCACAGATTGGAATCCATCTACTCCTCTGCCTAATCCTGCCTTACATCCAAGCGAACATATCTCTTTACAGCTCTCTCAGTGAATTCTTCACAGAGTGACAGAGAGAGAGAGAGAGAGAGAGAGAGATGGAGAGAGAGGTATTCCATCTGACGGTTCATTCCCCAATTGCCTGCAATAGCTGGCGCTGCGCTGATCTGACACCAGGAGCCAGGAGCTTCTCCTGGGTCTCCAATGCAGGTGCAGGAGCCCAAAGACTTGGGCCATCTTCCGTTGCTTTCCCAGGCCTTAGCAGAGAGCTGGATCAGAAGTGGAGCAGCTGGGACTAAAACCAGTGCCCACATGGGATGCCAGTACTGCAGGTGGTGGCTTTACCTGCTATGCCAAAGTGCCAGCACCTGAATTCTTTTTTTAAGGATTTATTTATTTATTTTAAAGTTGCAGTTACACAGAGAGGGAGAGGGGGAGGGAGGGAGAGGGAGAGGGAGAGGGAGAGGGAGAGGGAGAGGGAGAGGGAGAGGGAGAGGGAGAGAGAGGTCTTCCATCCACTGGTTCACTCCCCAACTGGCCGTGATGGTCAGAGTTGAGCTGATCTGAAGCCAGGATCCAGAGCTTCCTCCAGGTTTCCCACATGGGTGCAGGGGCCCAAGCACTTGGGCCATCTTCTACTGCTTTCTTGGGTCAGAACAGAGAGCTGAATCAGAAGTGGAACAGCTGGGACTTGGAACTGGTGCCCATATGGGATTCTGGCACTGCGGGTGGCGACTTTAACTACTATGCTATAGCGCTGCCCCCCACCCACACCAACCAGTGTTTTAATATAATCAGTCTAATCAGGATAGGGTTAATCTTTCTACTTGCAAGCCTTCACAAGGACTGAATGGATATTTCAAGGACTGAGTGGCAATCTTGCGATGAGCTTGATGTCTGGCTTACCAGAGATCAAGTGTTGTTTTGTAATAGTTGTATAGGATATCCTGGTATGTCCTCCTCATCATAAATTCAAGCCATCAAGCAAGTTTCCCAGAGAACTGTGTTGACATCTGAGATACCCTGTGATCAGACAACCAGCTTCTGCACCTGGCAGCCCAACTCCTTTGCAGCCTCCTTAAAGACCTCAGAACCTCCTTACTGTGCAGGATGGTAGTTCTTGAGATTCAGAAGTCTACTACCTCCTAATCTGTTGATAGGTTAAACTGTGTCTTTCCTTTACCCTCAAACCTTGTCCTCATCATTTTGATATACCACCAGGAACAAGGACCTAGTTTTCAGTAACGCCACTACTTCAAATCCGCTGTTAAAAGACCAAGGTTTCAGTAATGCCACTCTTTTAAATTCTGTTAAAAGTTCTTGAAGGAAATCTAGAAAATGTGACATCTTTTCACACCTAATTAGTCCTATTCCTTCCTGACCTAATGAACATTTGTCCCCTCTGACTTGTGTTGCATGGCACCATTATTCCATCCGTTACTTATCCTTCAGGTGTTTATTGAGTAAGCACTTTTCGTGCCACATCATGAGCAGGTGGGTGAGTCTTGTGGAATGGAGATCTGGTCTATTGATGAAGGCCATGGGGCTGCCACTGCATTTCTCACAGTGAAGAATAATAATCATCAAGGGCACAAGCATAATAAAGAAGCTATAGATAGGGGCCAGCACTGCGATGCAGTGTGTAAAGCTGCCAGTGGCTGGTTTGAGTTCTGGCTGCTCCACTTCAAATCCAGCTCTCTGCAGTAGAAGATGGCCCAAGAGCTTGGGCCTCTGAACTCACATTGTAGATCCGGAAGAAGCTCCTGGCTCCTGGCTTTGGATTGGCACAGCTTCAACTATTGTGGCCAGTTGGGGAATGAACCAGCGGATGGAAGACCTCTCTCTCTCCTTGCCTCTGCTTTTCTCTCTGTGTAACTCTAACATCCAAATAAAGAAATAAATCTTAAAAAAGAAATTAGATAGTAATTGAGAAAGGAAGTGAAAGATCTGTAAACTGAAAACTGTAAAATCTTAATAGATAAATTTTAGAACACACAAATAAATAGAAAGAAATCCCATGTTCATGGACTGGAAGGACTAATAGTGTTAAAATGTACATAATACTGAATTTTTTGTTGTTGTGGTTGTTGTTGTTGTTGCTCTGTTTTACATAAGACCACTGGTTGAACTCTGTAATCAATGCATAATCATTCTTAGGTGTTTAAAATTAACAGAAAAGTGATCACTGTTAAACATAGGAGTGGGAATAAGAGAGGGAGGAGATATATAGGTTGGCACATGCTCACTAGGACTTACCTCCAATGGTGGAACTAGAAATGTGCCAGGGGATTTCAAATCAATCTTACCAAGGAGGTAGGTACCATTGCCAGCACACTTGGTAAAGTGATAAGTATAAATACACAACCGATCAAAAAGATAGGGTATATGTCGAAGAGATTTCACAAATAAGACCAGTGTAAGCAAATAATGAAGGATAGAATTAAAAGGGAGAGAATGATCCTGCGGGGCAAGCAGGACACGCAGCAGACTCATAGAATGGCAAATGCCCAAAACAGCACTCCTGCCTCAGAATCAACCCTTGGGACATTTGGATCTGGCTAAAAGGTCCATGAGAGTCTCACAGGCATGGAAAGCCAAGACACAGTGGCAAAAAACAATCTAAATGAAAGACTCTGGTGAACAAGACCCCAGCAGAAGGAACAGGCTATCAAGGAGAGAGGCCCCTTTTTCTGAAGGGAGGAAGGAACCTCCACTGTGACACGGCCTTGACTAAACAAGTTCAGAGTTGGTGAACTCAAGGGAGTTCCATAGCCTAGACAGCTCATAGCAAGAGTCTCGGGTGATTGCTGATGTCATAAATAGGAGTGCCAATTGTTAAATCAACAACAGGAGTCACTGGGTACATGCTCCCCATGTAGGATCTCTGTCCTTAATGTGTTTTACTATGAAACTTAAAAACACTACTAGTCGGACAATACCCTATACCTTGTGCAGTTGTGTGAGTGCAGCCTGTTGAAATCCTTGCTTAGTATATACCAAGTTGATCTTCAGTATATGAAGGTAATTGAAAATGAAACTTGATAAAGGGCGGGATGGGAGAGGGAGAGGGGAGGGCCATGGGAGGGAGGGAGGTTGGGGGGGAAGCCACAACAATACAAAAGTTGCACTTTGTAAATTCACATTTATGAAATAAAAAAATGTACATAATACTGAAAGCCATAAAATGATGTAGTGCAATCCTGACAAAATTCTTATGTCATTTTTCACAGAAGTAGAAAAGAAACAAGGTTGCCAAGGCTGGAAGTTTAGAGACCCAGGGAGATATTTGTCAAAGGAGTCACAATTTCAAGACCAGTGAGTTCAAGTGATGCCTTGCACAGCATAGGAAAACAGGGACACCATTTTGTCCACTTGCAAAGTGCTTGGTCAGTAGACTTTAAGTGCAGTCAACATATACAAATGAGAAGCATGAGAAGTAAAGTACATGGTAAATACTTGAATGGAGCTAACTGCAATGTATATAGATATAAAATTGAATCATTTCCTCGGAAGCAAAATCGATACAATTTAAAGTAATCCATTAAAAACATGCAAGGAAATTTTGTAGAGGATGTTTTCTCTGAAAAGTGAGGGGAAATAGACAAGATGAGGAAGTCAGTGTGTTTAGCAGAGCATAGTTCCTTTCATTTGTCACATGGGAACCATGTAGTGCTGACGAGGCTTCTAGAATTTTGAATGGGGAGAGCATCAGTGAAGTGGGAAACTGGATTAATAGTGTACAGCGGTACATGTGGGAGTGAACTTGTACCCTTTTCTGGATATGCCTACACATTTACAATCACAAAGCCCATTTTTTCCCAGCAGAGTTCTGTAGACTTGAGAGTGATATTAGTTAGACACAGCTATGAAGAGACTGGGTGGGGAACACAGAGTCATCAATGATAGACATCAGTCCTTGACTTCTTTCCAGCACATATGTGGAATGATGCTACTGGATGTTTTGCTGATCCCAGCACCAACTCTTTCTGAACTTGCCAAACACACCAAGAATTCCAGTGGAGTAACAGTTAGCACTTTGTGCACTGTCCAATCATTCAGTGGTCCCCAGTGGCTTGTTGAACCATGATGAAATCACACAAGAAGGAGAGGAATGAGAGTCCAAAACATGTTTTTCCAACGTGTTTTCCCCAGAATGGAGGGTGACAGGTGCAGAGCCCCAGGGCAGGGTGATCCCTTGAGTTCCTGTATGGGACACAGTGAAGCAATGAAAAGGCTGAGCTGCAAGTGCTGTGCTTATCACAGGGACACCAAGGGCAATGTCTCACTGCATGGACTTCCTTAGAAATGACTCCCAGTAGTTGCTAGATGTGCCCCTTTCTGACTCATTAGATTGGCACACAGCAATACTGGGAATCAGATGCGCCCTGCACAGAGAGCAATTCTCTACAGGTTCTTGAGCCAGCCACCACCTGCCAGCTCCTTGTTCCCTTCTCTCAACTGACATTTTGGGCTTCATCTCTGCATTGTGATAACTCTGGCAAGATGTTGTCTATGAGCCTTCTGTGCCTACTCCTGCACACTATACACACTTCACAGGGCATGACTCACAGGCAATGCCATCATTACCTTAAGCCAAGTATCAACCAAGATGGAGACCTGATCCTGGGTGGATTTTTCCCTCTCTACTACCCAGAAACAGAAACTGAAAAGTTCCAGATGTCTTTTTTACACGGTCCCCAGCGTAAAACTATTGTGTCTTGGTAAGTTCAAGATTGTACGTATGTGTTAAGGGTGGTTAGGATTGAATGTGAGTGTATGTTACTATGTCTGTGTTTAATACTTTCTGAGAACGCTGGAAGCTATGCAGAAAGTGGCAGAAATGCCAATAAAGAAAGGCACAGATTCCCTCCTTTCTTGTTCCTTCCATGCCTTCCTGTTCATTTTTCTATTTGCTTCTTAGTCCTTCAGGGACAGAGCAGTGACATTAACATCTCTGTGCCCACGCCATTGTCTTGGGTCTCTGAGATGCATCCCTGAGCATCTTCAAATGAGTCATAATGTGGGGACTCCAGATCCCATCCTACCACACGCATGGAGTGGGCACAGGTGTCCTGAGACACTGAGACCGTGGTCTGGGGTAGTGTTAGGATTAATGGGTCACTCTGGGTGTCAGTGCTGACAAGAGCATTGTCGGAATGCGCCCAATAGTGAGTCCATGTGTGTTAGAGATGTGCTACCATAACAGATGGTGTCTAACCACATGTCAATAACTGAGCCCCAACAGACTGCAGGCATTAAGTCCCTGAAAGTCATAAGGAGGAAGGGGTTTATCTTCTCCAATTCTTTCGCTTGGATCCTGAAGGTTCTTCTCCAGGATCCACACAGAAACTGCATTAATTCTGGGCTTGACACACCTGAGCAGCATGTGTTTTAGTAACTTTCAACATGGATTCCTGAGGAGGATTAGAAACAAGACATCCTGTCTCTGCACCCTTGTTGGTGGTGACAGTGGAGTGTGCTTCTAATTCACTGTGGAGGACCACTTGCTCATGTGTTCAGAAGCCAGTGAGGCAGAGAGATGTTGGTTTAAATGGTGTGTGTTGGTGCTTGTCAGCGCCTTTTGGAATTTAATGCTTATCAACTCAGCAGGTTGGCATGCACTGGAGACAACTGATAATGGGGCTGGTGACCTTTGAGGCAGAGTGTGACTGTGTGATCTCTCCTAGTCTGTGTTTTCACAATGTTCTGTCCCTTCTCAATGTTTCATTGAATTTGTCTGTTTTTAATTTGTATATTATTATCCAAGATGCCTAATGGGACTTTTATGGTAAACATTTTATGCATGTGAATCTTCTGGTTATGTAGCAGCTACTTATTGTTTGTACTCTGTCAGATTTCTGGAGATAGGATGTGATTATCTGAAGGTGAATTAATCTCTCATCTTAGGGACACTGTGTGGGAGACAGGGAGGACCTGCCTTGTTCGTGATCTTAGGGTGAAAGCTTTAGATCATGCCATGAAGAGGAGGCCAGACTTTGTTCTCTGCCTTCTCTTCCCCGGGTAGAAAAGTGTCTGCCACCCTTTTTTGTGCAGACCTGCCAGCCCTCTTGTGCTTGTCATAGTCTAAAATTGCATTTGTTTCAATCTCCTTGATGGGCTCAGATGGTTGATTCTTTCTGGAGTTTGACTTCAAGCTCCAGCTTTAATACAGTGAATGAATTTCCCTACAGCTGATGGAAGAGATGTGGTTATTTGCCTGACTAACAGGAGTTATTTTATGTGCATATCCCACACTTGTTTACCCAGTATTTGGCCTTTGACTTGGCATTCATTTTGTGTGATTGTAATAGTCTAATGATAATTTTTATTTAATAAACTGCATATTTCTCTGAGAAATGGGGAATCATCATTGAATAATGAGATAAAGTCTTTTATCAAGATTATTTAAAATAGTTACTAAATCATTGCTGATAAACTGTAGATGTTCATCACATGCTCACAAATCCCCACACTCCTTTTCAGTGTCTCCACATCCTTCATTCTGTCTCTCCTGCGTATTACTCATTTGTCTTGTGTCTGTAGGATCAGCCTGTTATGGTCACTTCATGTGAATTGATTCGTATCCTTTGTGGTCTTTTGTGATGACATCTTGCAGTGCACCATGTTTTCCTGTTTTATCCATGCTGTGTCTTGCGGCAACATTTAGTATACTTTTCTCAAAATATCTTAATATCTAAGTCTGTCTTGGTGTCAGACACTCCTGTTTACTCAAAATTATACCTCTGCATGCCAGGTGCTGAAATAAAAAACAGACAACATTGTCTCAGGGACAAAAGAATTAAGCTAGTCAACTTTCAGCTGATAGCAAGTGCTACAAATAACCCAGGGTGAATGTGGTATGCCCTTCACAATGAAACATTATACTACGAAGCCAAATGTTTAAAAGAAAAAAGTTTATTCAATGGTTTTAATTTATCATTCATATAAATAGAGCTAAGCTATGGACACATGCCAGGAACACAATTTATTTGCCAGGTCAACTTCATTGTTCACAAGTTAGTACTCTATATTATCTGAAAACCTCCTTGGATTAAATGTGTACAAAAGGGTGATTTTTACCTAGAAGACACAGTTAAATTTCAAACTCCACATATAAGAACAACATGTACAACACTGTGTGACACAATAGAGAAATACCTTTCAACTATAAGTAAAGCACTGCCAATTACAAACTGTGTGAATATATATTGTAATATTGAGGAAAAGGACAAATTCTTAGTTATGCCCCAAATGGAAACATATGCAAGTGCAAAGAACTAAAGGAATGACTGGAGAAATATGTTGAGTCCCATGTAACTTATTACCAGAAAGGAATTTTCTTGGCATTCAAATTATGGAGGAAATGTAATAAATTAGAAAAATCTGAATTCCAAAGGAATGCATAGTGAGATAATAGGACATATACTGTTTTAGGTACGTAAAATAGGAAAGCCCTTCTTAAATTCTAAGAAATCAAATTTTCACTTAAGATACATAGAAAAATGGAGAGAAAAAGCAAATATAAAATATGAAATGATAATTCAATACAGAGAAAAATGAAAACTAAATGAATATCTCCAATTATCCACATAGTTTATGAATGAAATTCTTATGTTTTAAAGAAAACAAAAAGTTAAAGCTGACTTGAACAGAGTGAAATATTGTATTAGGAAATTGTAGCAAGGACCGGGGTCAAATGACCAAGGTGGACCTAGCCAAGGAGGAGAATGTTCTAAAATTTGGGACAACTGATGAGTCAGGTGGTATTCAGTCTACTGCAGAAATTACTGAAAACAGAAATGCTTGCTCCTGGGTGTTGTCCTTAGGTTGGGACACATCGAGGCTTTCCCAGAGGGTTTGTGAAGGTGAATGTGAGAACAGACATGGTTTGTTTCAGAGGAGTTCAAGGGCCATTCCACGATCTTCTAGAGCCCTTGGAACCTCACTCACACCTCCTCCATTTGCCACAGCTGAGGCACCACTGAGTGGAAGCCTGAGTCTTGCCCATTGCTGTTTCAGGGTGTGGCTGTGTTGTTGCTCTGAATTCCATGGTCTCACCCTTCTCCCTGGTGCTGCCCCTCTCTTTAGGTGGCTGTGGAAGAACTACCAATACGTGCTGGCCTTCCGCTTTGCCATCCAGGAGATCAATAAGGACCCCCAGATACTCCCCAACCTGACCCTTGGTTTCAAATTCTTCAATGCCTTTGCCAGTGAACAGTACACCTTATTAAACATAGCGTATTGGTTGTTTGGGGCCACTATGCCTTTCCTTAACTACACCTGCCATACACAAGGCAGACATGTTGCCATCATTGCTGGAACCACATCAGCATTGTCTGTTGAATTTGGAACACTTTTGGAGCTCTACAAAACCCCACAGGTAATGAGTTGTGAATCTGGAGAGCAATAGTTGAATATCCTCCAACACTATTCTCTCACCTCTGAAGAAAGGGAAATGGGGTCTCTCCCTATGGTACAAGACTGACCAAATGGAATTTCCTGGGGTGATTAATAGTGGAGGGAGAAGAAACAAAAGGAAATAGGAGGGAATGCTGAGAGCCTCCCCTCAGATCACTGTGTAGGGCCTGTGTATCCATCCGCCACCAGCTGGAAACATTGGTAAATACAGTTCCATACTGCATCAGAAATGTCCACAGCACACAGAGGTATCCTGTCCTAGTACAGCACTATCTCAGCAGGGATCCAAAGACCAAGCAATATTAGATGTGAAGATATAAAGACCTGCACATATGGTTTCTGTTTGGGCAAATCCAATGGCTATGTCAGTTCCAAAGCTTTCCAAGGCAGTTTTTTAGAATGATTGATTTATTTGAAAGCACAGAGGAATTGGGAAAGTTACACACCCCCCAAATTTGGAGACAGAAGGGGCAGGAGAAGGGAGAGAGGGAATGGGAGAGAGCGTTTATTCACAGGTTTACTCCATAAATGCCCACACTAGCCAGATCTGAGTCAGTAAGATGCCAGGAGTTAGGAACTGAATGCAGATCTCCCACTTAAGTGGCTGTGGTCAAGCACTTGTGCCATCTTCTGCTGCCTTTTCAGGCATGTTTCCTGGAAGGTGGATAAGAAGTGGTGTAGCCAAGCCTTGAACTGGATGGAGTTCTGAAATGGGATGCTGGTGTTACACGTTGGAACTTAACTCATCTGACCCAAACTGGCTAAACCCAGAATGCTGAGGCTCAATTCAAGTTAGACTGGAATTCACCTACTCCCTATGTCCAATCATCCCTTTTTCACAGGCACACAAATCAATTTCTTCACAGCATTCCCAGTGATAATTCTGCTTACTAGTCCTCATGTCAGAATGTTTTTCTTGCTGTTTTTATTTGAGGGCCAGAGAAACTCACACACACACACACACACAGAGAGAGAGAATTCCCATCTGCTGGTTCACTCACCAATACCTCCCATGATGTTGGACTACATCTGCCATAGGAGATGCATAGAGCCAGGAATGAAACCCATATGAATGGAATAAATCCAATTACTTTAGCTATAATTGTCTCCCAGAGTCTGCACTAGCAACTTAGAGATATTTCACCAGGGACCTGCTACACAAGCAAAATCAGGACATGTACCTGCCAAACATAGGTCACATGGTGATCAGAGGATTCTGGTTGGAAAAATTATTTTGCCCCAAATCAAAGAGGGTTGGTGACTGTATCCTTGGAGACAATGCAGGATTCCTGTGGTAATCAGTGCACTCCAGATACCAAGAGATCAACACAGTAGAGATTTCTGTCTCAGAGTTATCTACAATGGTGGCTGCTGGAGGAGGTGGCTCTGCTCCACCAGTCAGTCTGGGCAAGGATGTGGGAAAGACCACTGGCTGGGTGAAGCAGCATCCAGAGTTCCTTCTTCCTGAGTCCCCACTGCAGGACAGGAAGAGTTTACAGAAACTGACAGATTTTCTTTAAACCTACGAATGAGGAGTCACATTTATTAACCAAAAGCAATGGGCATGTGAAGCATGGTCTTCTCTGTGGCCAAGGTAGCAGGATTTGTTCATTCCTGCCATACACTTTGTCTTTACTCAGTAGTATACTGCACAAGGAATCCCTTGTTGAGAATTTGTTTTTCACTCACTTCCAAGAGAGAGAATCCACATCCCACAAAAGTTTGATTGCTTTTTTCTTTGCTTTCAGCTCACCTATGGCCCTTTTGATCCCATGCTAAATGATAAGGACCAGTTTCCCTCACTCTATCAGATGGCCTCCAGTGACAGCTCTTTGGGCCATGGAATGATCTCCTTGTTGCTGCATTTTGGCTGGACTTGGGTGGCGCTCTTTGTGTCTGATGACATGAAGGGAGAGCAGTTCCTTCAGTACTTTGAAGCAGAGATGCTCAAGAAAGGAGTCTGTGTGGCCTTTACAGTTAAGCTCCCTGTCACAAAGAAGTTGTATGGGGATAGTGATCTCACTTTCATGAGTAGCATCAGAGTTTCTTCTGCAAATGTGCATATACTCTATGGTGATGTAAGAGGTCTCATCAGTGTGGACATTTCAGTGCAGTCGTTTTTAACCATGGGGAAAGTGTGGATCATGACATCAAAGTGGGATCTTGTTATGTCTGAGACAAACCACATGCTGCACTCTTTGCATGGAGGCTTCTCATTTTCGCCCCACAAGGAAGAAATCCCTGGCCTCAAACATTTTCTCAAGATGGCAAAGCCTTCCCACTATCCAGAAGACTTTTACTTCAGTAAATTATGGCTTTTCCATCTGGACTGCTCACTTGCAGGATCATTTTGTGGACATATTGGAACCTGCTCACCAAATGCTTCCTTAGAGTTTCTTCCAGGACATATTGACCTGCTGACCATATCTGACTCCAGCTATTTAGTCTACAATGCTGTCTACACCATGGCCCACGTCCTCCATAAAATGATTTTGGAGAAAGTAGAAATGGAATCTTTAGGAGAAGCAGCCCAGCCCATGATTCTTCCCTGGCAGGTAAATCTCCCCTGGAACAGTACAGACACTACCCACTTGATCGAATCTAGAGATGCTTTATTGAGGTACAGCATATGACCCTGCTCTCATCACAAGGTCAACAGGATTACAATGGAAGATGTTTTTTTAAAAATATTTCTTTATTTGAGATGTAGAGTTACAGAGAGAGGGAGAGACAGAGAGAAAGGCCTTCCATCTGCTGGTTCCCTTTCCAAATAACTGCAATGGCTGGAGCTAGGCTGATCAAAACCAGGTGCCTAGATCTTTTTCTGGGTCTCCCACATGGGATCAGGAACCCAAGTATATGGACCTGGAACCTGGGATCTTTCCATTGGTTACAGCTATATCTGTGATTGTTGACTTTGGCTGGAGATTTCAGTCATTACAGATTTTGAATGTATACTATTAGAAAGTGTATCAGAAAATAGTATTTTTTTCCTTGGCATAACTAAGTCTTTCAAATTTTATTTATTTATTCAAAGGGCATGGATTTCATGTTTTTATATGTCAATTTAAGAAAATAAGAATACTTCCCACCCCTTCTCCCTCACTCCCACCCTTCATCCTCCTTCTTTTTTTATTTTAATTTTTGTGATAACATGCTTTCAGCTTACTTCATAATCATATGCTTAAACCTCTACAAAATGAGGAATTTAGCAAGTAATAAGTACATCACTTTCTCAGGACTTTAGTCTACATGGGCTATAAATAATAATCAAATCTCAGGACATCTATTTCACTCATTTATGTTTATATTTAAAAATGCATACAAACAATAAGTAAAATGAACATGTAATCAGATCTGTACTATTAAGTTTAGTCTCTGAACATTTTTTAGTTAATAATTCTCATCTTTATCAGAACCTATTATTTTAAAAGAAATTTTATTTATGTTATATAGGTTTCATGTATTTCATGTATACAATTTAGGAACATAGTGATAATTCCCCTCTTATCCTCTCTCCTGCTCACACTCCAACTCTGCCTCCTCCTCCCTCTCCCATTCCAACTCTTAATTTTTGCAAAGATCTATTTTCAGTTTACTTAATGATCATATAGTTAACCCTACACTAAGTAAAAGAGTTCAACAAATAGTATGAAGAAAAATCTTCTCTCTTCTTCAACAGAAGAGACAAGGGCTATAAACAATCATCGAATCTCAACATGTTTGTTTCACTCCAATACATTATATTTCAGGTACTGTATTAGTTACCTTGGATTAGAGAAAACATATGGTATCTATATTTTTGGGACTGGCTTATTTCACTAAGTATAATGGTTTCCAGTTGCATCGTTGCAAAAGGCAGGATTTTATTTTTTTACAGCTGAGTAGGATGCCATAGTGTATATATACCATGATTCCTTTATCCAGTCAACATCTGATGGACATCTGGGGTGAATCCATATCTTAGCTATTGAAAATTGTGCTGTAATGAACATGAGGGTACAGATAACTCCTTCAGGTGCTGAATTCATTTGGTTTGGATAAATTCCCAGGAGTGGGATTCCTGGATCATATAGTAGGTCTGTATTCAAGTTTTTTTTTTTAAATAGAAAGCTTTTATTTAATAAATATAAATTTTCAAAGTACAACTTGTGCATTGTAGTGGTTCTTCCCCCCATACCCACCCTCTCATTCCCAAACCATCTCACCACTTACTAGTGCTCCCATCCCATTCTTCACTGATTCATTTTTAATTATCTTTATATACAGAAGATCAACTCTATACAAAGCAAAGATTTCAACAGTTTGCACCCACACAAACACACAGAGTAAAAAGTACTCTTTGAAGACTAGTTTTACTGTTAATTCTCATAGTATAATACATTAAGGCCAGAGACCCCACATGAGGAACAAGTGCACAGTGATTGCTGTTGTTGATTTAACAATTTACAGTCTTATTTATGATGTCAGTGATCAACCGAGTCTCTTGTCATGAGCTGCCAAGGGTATGGATGCCTCTTGAGTTCACAAACTCTGACCTCATTTAGACAAGGCCATAGTCAAAGTGGAAATTCTCTTCTGCCTTCAGAGAAAGGTACCTCCTTTTTTGATGGCCCTCCTTTCCACTGGGATCTCACTAGCAAAGATAATTCATGAAGGTCATTTTTTTGCCTCAGTGACTTGGCTTTCCATGCCTGAATTGCTCTCCTGAGCTTTCTAGCCAGATCCGAATGCCTTAAGGGCTGATTCTGAGGCCAGAGTACTGTTTAGGACATTTGCCATTCTATGAGTCTGTTATGTGGCTTGCTTTCCATGTTGGATCGTTCTCTACTTGTTAATTCTATCAATTGTTATTAGCAGACATTTGGTCTTTGACACTTAATCCTATCTTTATGATCATTTATGAACTTAAACTGATCATTTTAACTAGTAATATAGCATTGGTACCTTCCAACTTAGTGAGATTTGGAGTCCCACGGCAAGTATTTAGCTTTACCCTTAGGGGTAACTCCAAGGAATGTGTGCTGAAATGTCCATCTCCCCTCTCTCTTATTCCCATTCCTATTTTAAAGAGGGATTACTTTTTAATTGGATTTAACCACCTAAGAATAAATTTGTGTTAAGTAAAGGGTTCAACAAATGGTATTAAGAAGAAAAATAAAATACTAAAAAGAATAAAATAGTAAGCTGTTCCTTGACAGTCATGACAATGGCTGATTAAGTCATTTCATCTTATAGTATCAGTTTCACTCCTACAGATTTCCTTTTAGGTGTTCAGTTAGTTGTCACAGGTCTGGGAGAACCTATGATATTTGTACCTTTGGGACTGGCTTATTTCATTCAGCCTGGTGTTTTACAGATTCCTCCATTTTCTTGCAAATTACTGGATTTCACTTTTATTTTTTTTACCACTCTTAGTATTCTATAGAGTACATATCCAATACTTTTATCCAGTCTTCTGTTGATGGGCAATTAGGTTGATCCTAAGTCTTAGCTGTTGTTAATTGAGCTGCAATAAACCTTGTGGTACAGATAGCTCTTTTCTTTGCCAATTTAATTTCTCTTGGGTAAATTTTGAGTAATAGGATGGCTGGGTGATTGTGTAGAGCTATATTCGGTTATATTCAGAGTGAGAGAGAGTGAGAGCGAGAGAGAGAGAGATGATCTTCCATCCAAAGGTTTGCTCCCCAATTGGCCACAAAGCTAGAGCAGCACCGATTCCAAGCCAGGAACTAGGAGCCTCTTCTGGGTCTCTGACATGGGTGCAGGAGTCCAAAGACTTAGACCATCTTCTACTGCTTTCCCAGGCCATAGCAGAGAGCTGGATCAGAAGTGGAGGAGCTAGTCTCCAACCGGCACCCATATGGGATGCTGGTGCTTTAGGCCAGTGCGTTAGCCTGCCCGTGCCACAGCGCTGGCCCCCATAGTGACTTTTCCAGTTTGCATTCTCATCAACAGTGCATTAGTGTGCCTTTTCCCTCATATTCTCACCAGCAAGTGTTGTTCATTTATTTCTCCATGAAAGCCATTCTAAATGGGGTGAGGTGAAACCTCATTGTGTTTTTGATTTGCATTTCCCTGATGGCTAGTGATCCTGAACATTTTTTCATATGTCTGTTGGCTTTTTTGATTTCCTCTTTTGAAAAATGTCTGTTTAGGTCCTTGGCCCATGTCTTAAGTGGATTGTTGTTTTGTTGTGGTGGAGTTTGTTTATCTCTTTGTAGATTCTGGTTATTAATTCTTTATTGGTTACATAGTTTGCAAATATTTTTTCCCATTCTATTGGTTGCCTCTTCAGTTTCATGACTGTTTTTTTTTTGCATTACATAAACTTCTCAATTTGATGTAATCCCATTTGTTAATTTTGGCTTTGACTGCCTGTGCTTCTGGGGTCTTTTCCAAGAAGTCTTGGCCTGTGCCTATGTCTTTCCAAGTTTTTCCAAACTTCTCTAATAATTTGATGGTGTCAGGTCATAGATTTAGATCATTAATCCATGTTGGGTGGATTTTTGTGTAAGGTGTAAAGTGTGGAAATCCAGTTTTCCCAGCACTGTTTGTTGAATAGACTCACCTTGCTCCTGGAATTGGTTTTAGCTCCTTGATCAAATATAAGTTGGGGGGCTGGTGCTGTGGTGCAGTGGGTTGAAGCCCTAACCTGAAGCACTGGCACCTCATATGGGCACTGGCTCTAGTCTCAGCTGCTCCTCTTCTGAACCAGCTCTCTGCTAGGTCCTGGGATAGTACTAGAAGATGGCTCAAGTCTTTGGGCCATGGCCTGTATATTGGAGACCTGGAAGAAGCTTCTGGCTCCGGATCGGTGCCGCTCTGGCAGTTGCGGCCATCTAGGGAGTAGACCAGAAGATGGAAGACCTCTCTCTCTTGTCTCTGACTCTCTCTGTAACTATGTATTTCATATAAATTAAACAAATCTTATAGAATATAAGTTTGTTATAGATGTTTGGATTGATTTCTGGTGTTTCTATTCTGTTCCGTTGGTCTATCCATCTGTTTTTGTACCAGTACTAGGCGATTTTTATTATAAATGCCCTGTGGTATGTCTTGAATCTGTTATTGGGATGCCTCTAGCTCTGTTTTTGTCGTATGAGATTGTTTTAGCTATTTGAGGTCTCCTGTGTCTCCATATGAATTTCAGCATTTTTTCCAAATCTGAGAAGAACATCTTTGGTATTTTGATTGGTGTCACATTGAATCTGTAAATTGCTTTTGGAAGAATGGACGTTTTGATGATATTGATGATTCCAATCCACAACCTTGGAAAATTTCTTCATTTTTTGGTATCGTCTTCTATTTCTTTCATTAAAGTTCTGTAATTCTCATCATAGAGTTCTTTGACATCCTCAGTTAAGTTTACTCCAAGATATTTGATTTTTTGTAGCTATTGTGAGTGGGATTGATCTTAGAATTTCTTTCTCAGCTGTGGCATTGCCTGTGTATACAAAGGCTCTTCATTTTTGTGCATAGTTTTTTTTTATCTTGGTACTTTGCCAAAGTCTTCTATGAGTTCCAATAGTCTGTTAGTAGTAGAGTTCTTTGGATCCTCTAAATAAAGGATCATATCTGCAAAGAGGGATAGTTTGAGTTCTTCCTTCCCACTTTGCATCCATTTGATGTGTTTTTTTGCCTAATGGCTCTGGCTAAAACTTCTAGTACTGTATGAAATAGCAGTGGTGAGAGTGGGCATCCCTGTCTGGTAACAGATCTCAGCAGAAATGCTTCCAACTTTTCCCCATTCAATAGGATGTTGGCCGTGGGTTTTTCATATATTGCTTTGATTGCATTGAGGAATGTTCCTTCCATACCCAGTTTGCTTAGAGTTTTCATCATGAAAGGGTGTTGAATTTTATCAAATGCTTTCTCTGCATCTATTGAGATAATCATATGGTTTTTCTCCTGCAGTCTGTTAATGTGGTGTATCGCGTTGATTGTTTTGCGAACATTGAACCATCCCTGCATACCAGGGATAAATCCCACTTGATCTGGGTGGATGATCTTTCTGATGCGTTGTTGCATTCTATTGGCCAGAATTTTTTTTTTTTTTTGACAGGCAGAGTGGACAGTGAGAGAGAGAGACAGAGAGAAAGGTCTTCCTTTTGCCGTTGGTTCACCCTCCAATGGCCGCCGTGGTAGCGCGCTGCGGCCGGCGCACCGCGCTGTTCTGATGGCAGGAGCCAGGTGCTTCTCCTGGTCTCCCATGGGGTGCAGGACCCAAACACTTGGGCCATCCTCCACTGCACTCCCTAGCCACAGCAGAGAGCTGGCCTGGAAGAGGGGCAACCGGGACAGGATCGGTGCCCCGACCGGGACTAGAACCCGGTGTGCCGGCGCCGCAAGGCGGAGGATTAGCCTGTTGAGCCACGGCGCCGGCCTATTGGCCAGAATTTTATTGAGGATTTTTGCATCTATGTTCATCAGGGATATTGGTCTGTAATTCTCTTTCAATGCTGCATCTTTTTCCGGCTTAGGAATTAAGGTGATGCTGGCTTCATAGAAAGAATTTGGGAGGATCCCTCTGTTTCAATTGTTTTGAATAGCTTGGGAAGGATTGGAGTTGATTATTTACATTTCTGTTAGAATTCAGCAGTGAATGCAACTGGTCCTGAGCTTTTCTTTGTTGGGAGGGCCTTTATTACTGATTCAATTTCTGTCTTGGTTATGTGTCTGTTTAGGTTTTCTATGTCTTCCTGGTTCAATTTAGGTAGGTCATATGTGTCCAGGAATCTATCCATTTCTGCTAGATTTTCCAGTTTGCTGGCATCAACTCTTTGCAGTAATTTCATCTGCCTCTTTTAATTTCTATGCTGTCTGTTGTTACATTCCCTTTTTCATCTCTGTTTTTATTGATTTGTCTCTTCTCTCTCCTTTTTTTTGGTTAGTTGGGACAATGGTTTGTCAATTTTGTTTATTTTTTTAAAAATACCTCTTCGTATTGCCCATCTTTGGTAATGTTTTTTAGATTCAAATTTGTTGATTTCTTCTCCAATTTTAATTATAGATTTTGTTGCTGGTGGATTTCTTAAGAGAGCCATTCTAACAAGTGTGAAGTGTAATGTCATTGTGGTTTTTTATTTGCATTTCCCTGATGGCTAGTGATCCTGAGCATATTTTAAATTGTCGGCAATTTGAATTTCCTCTTTTGAAAAATTCCTATTCAAGTCCTTTTCCCATTTCTTTCATAACGGGGTTGTAATTTTTTGTTGTTAAATTTCTTAAGCTCTTTATAGACACTGCATGTTAACCTTTTATCAGTTGCATAGGTTGCAAATGCTTTCTTCCATCTGTTGATTGCCTCTCCATTTTGCTGAGTGTTTCCTTTGGAGTGCATTAGCTTTTCAGCTTGATGTAATCTCATTTGTTAATCTTAGCTTTGATTGCCTGTGCTTCTGGGGTCTTTCCAAGAGTTTTTGCCTATGCCAAAGTCTTGCAGAATTTCCCCAATGCTCTCTAGTAATTTGATGGTATTGAGTCATAGATTTAGGTCTTTGATCCATTTTGAGTGTGTTTTTGTGTAAGTTGTAAGGTACGGGTCTAATTTTACACTTCTGCAAGAGGAGATCCAGTTTCCCCAGCACAATTTGTTGAGGAGATTGTGCCTTCTTCAGGGATGTATTTTAGTTCTTTTGTCAAACATAAGTTGGTTGTAGATGTATGGATCGATTTCTGGAGTTAAGAGCCCATTACTTTTATTCTGTTCTGTTTGTTGACTTACTTTTTCAGGGATTTCTGTTGAACTTCAACTGATATGTTATGCAGGACAAAGTGCTTTAAAAATTCAAATGCAACTCATGAAAAAACAAAGATAAACAAATTGGTCAAATTTTTTTGAAATTATGCAAAAACAAGAATATATGGACATATTGAATAGTAGCTATTACATTTGTATTCCTGTATACACTGTGGCTCATGTGTATACATGTGTATACATTTTTTGAAAGTAGAAATAAATTCTACTTAATATCCTAAGATGACTCTGGGAAATGCAGTGTGTTACAAAATCTGCAGGAATCAGCAAGCAGAAATTGTGGTCTTATTTCTTATATATGAAACTACTGAGGATGCACGTTAGCACAGGATATGCCCTCTGTGTTACAGATGGGTTTGCCTGGATTTTCATCACAGCTTGTTAGGAAGTTCTGTTTGCATGTAAAAAGTACAAATAGGTGAATAAATTTGTTGAACAAATAGGTTTGTTATGTAGAAGACAAATATGTATATGTAAAAATTAACATCAGAAAGTTTACTTCATAATCTATCTTCTATTTTACTTATAGGAGTGTTTTATTTTTATTTGTGATTAGATTCAAGCTTTAGAAAAGTAAATGGAATTACCAAGAAGTCTTCCACAGAGATAACTATGGATTATTTGGAAAACTGCAAATTATTTAAGAATTAATTGGTAGTTATTTAAATATAAAAACTTAGTTTTATTCTGTAGCAGGTGTTTTACCCAAAAGGTCAAGGGTTAACATATACTATCAGTAACCTCAGGACCATCAGTATATTTGAAATTTTGTTTTTGGCCATACAGTCCTACCTGAAATGTCAAAGATAATCACACTTACCATGAAAAGTGACCCAAAATATTTAGAGAAAAAACACTCATGTATCATTGTCAAGCTCTGTTAAGATGTAAATAATACATATATCTATGTATCATTGCATATTTAGAAGACATACACACAATTTTATAAATATGGATCTCAGTGCTAAGAGTACTCTTCAGTCAGTTCATGGAAAATATATACTAAACTGATCTTCTGTATACAAAGAGAATTGAAAATGAATCTTTACATGAATGGAAGGGGAAAGGGAGCGGGAGGGGGGAGGGTTGCGGGCGGAAGGGAAGTTATGGGAGGGGGGAAGCCATTGAAACCCATAAGCTATACTTTGGAAATTTATATTCATTAAATAAAAGTTTAATAAAAAAAAAGAAATTAGCATACATGGATATATGATTTTTCAATCAAAATAACTGGTATTTCATTCTGTTTTTGAACCTTATGAAGACCCTGTGTATGCACATACCTGTGACATCTCACAACTGTCAAGGTATTTACAAGATCAACCATGTTGTACTCAATTGCTTATATTAGGGTTAGCTTCCATAAATCTCCACCTAAACATTCATGGCTGCAGCAGAGCCTTGCAATAGTTCCCCTCTGAACCCTACAAACTACATTTTTTCTGACTGGATACAACCATTCTACTTTTATTTTTTGGGAGGGTTCAAATGTTCTCTTCACTAGAAGTTGTTGACGATCCAAAGAGTTAAACCTTGAACATAGAGAGAAGGGTAGAAAATGCTTATTCAGTGACTATATATCTCCCTCTAATTTGAAAGCTCTCCCTGTTTCCACTTATTTCTGTTCTCCAGCTTCATCCAATCCTGAGAAAAATCCAGTTTACAAACCGTGCTGGAGATGATGTGTCTTTCCATGAAACAAGACACCATGTAGTGCACTATGATATTCAGAACATTGTAAATTTTCCTGCTGGATTTCGTTTGATGGTTAAAATTGGAGAATTTTCCTCTAAGAGTCCACATGACCAAGATTTGCTTATCAATGAAGACATTATAGAATGGCCTGTTGGATTCAAAAAGGTGCAGTTCTCTTTTTATATTGGAAAACTACAGAGAGATCTGAGTAGAGTCTTGGGAGATTAAGTGTGAAGTAGCCATGTGATTCCCATTTCCCATCTTGGCACTTAACTATATGGTGTTCCTCACACGTATCCTGAGCTAACACCTATCAGAAGAGCATGAGTGCATAGCCTAACATTTTCAATTCTGCCATAATTATTGATGTAACAGTTGAGATAAACTAGAAAAAGTTAATGAATAGAGACAGAGACACAAATATAGATATACAGATCTTTAATATATCTCTCTATATATTCTCAACTCTTTAATCTCATAAGTCACAACCCTTGTTATTTTTAAAAATTTTTTAAAAATTTTTTCTTTGAATGGCAGAGTTAGAGAGAGGAGAGAAGGCGGGGAGATATCTTCTGTCTGCTGGTTTATTCCCCAAATGGACAACAGGCAGGGCTGGGCCTTCACTAAGGTCAGTGTTATGCTGTAAGGAGGGAACTATTGACACCCATTATAATGGCTGATAATGTGGCAAACCATGATCAGTGCTTTTCTTTTTCCTTCAGACTCCTCAATCTGTGTGTAGCCAGAGCTGTGGTCCAGGATTTCGGAAAATGTCACAGGAAGGAAGACCTGTCTGTTGCTATACTTGTGTTTTTTGTCCAGAGAGAGATGTTTCCAATCAGACAGGTAGAACATACAGAATTTCAGGTTGACAGCTTTACTGTCCTAATTATTTCTCAATAAAACAGAAACCAAAGAGATTGTAGTGACCTCATACTGCACCATTGTTCTCAATGCCAGCATATACTCATTCATTCCGTATATCCATGCATGATTATTATGCAACTTCTTTATGTGTAAGCTGTTGTCTAGTGATATTCCTTCTAAAATATATCTGAAAGTGCTAGATAAGACAGTATTCACCTGGTGAATATATGAAGAATGAGTATCTCCAGATAAAAATTGCCAGGGAGAATTATTTTAAAATGTTGCTGAATATTTTATGGTTGAATAAGTACCACCTGAAAAATTTTTCTAATACCTTTATGATAAAGATAGCCAAATCAATACCATTTTCTGTATTTAACTGAAGTGCCATTGAAGCAGAGAAATACCCGTTCGTTGACTTGTTTTTTGTGTGATGGCACAAAAGAGTTCTTTCGTGAGGGACAATGTGGTGTGCAGAGCTCAAAGTATCCCCTTCCTTCCATGAGGCAGAAGGGTAACAGGCCATTATTTCAGGTGAAATTGGAAAGTTTCAAAAATATAATTTCTCCTTGAAAATTTTGTTGAAAATATCAGTTATACCCAAATGACTTAAAGTCAAACACCTCCATAAAAGCCAAATGTTTTTGATTTGATAAAATGAATTTCACCTTTTGCATTGAATAACTGACAAAAAGTGTCCCAGAGATATGAAAATGTAAAACAAGGAAAGACTTGTTTTACCAGATATCAAATAGTACACAATGAAGAAATGCTAGGTATTGATTGTTATAAGGATTTCATAGGCATTTTGCATTTTTATTTCTCTGCAAGAGAAGAAAAGCTTTAAAGTTGATTATCCTAGGCAAATGTTCTCAGCCATGATGATGCAGGATTTAACATGAGAAAGACTGGGAACAGTAGGGAGAGGAGTTCAGAAGAATACATGTGGACATCACTGTGCCACAGGATGAGCCACCCTAACCACCCATTTGCTGAATGAGTTTGAATGAGTTTGTTCCCATTTGTAGATGAGAATTCTCCCTGAGTCTGGAATGCAGAAACTTGCTGTGGTGTGGCCTCATATTTTTAATAAAACTTTTATTTAATAAATATAAATTTTGAAAGTACAACTTTTGGATTCTAGCAGTCCCCCCCCCGCCCGCAACTACCACCCCATGCACAAACCATCGCATTTCCTACTCCCTCTCCCATCCCATTCTTCATCGATTCATTTTTAATTGTCTTTATATTCAGAAGATCAAGTTAGTATAAACTAACTAAAGATTTCAACCGATTGCACCCACACGGACACACAAATTTTAAAGTACTGCTTGAAGATTAATTTTACCGTGAATTATCATAGTAGAACACATTAGGACAGAGATCCTACATGGGGAGTAAGTGCACAGTGACTCCTGTTGTTGATTTAATAATTGACACTCTTATTTATAACATCAGTGATCAACCGAGACTCTTGTCATGAGCTTCCACGGCTATGGAAGCCTCTTGAGTTCACAAACTCTGACCTTATATAGACAAGGCCATAGTCAAAATGGAAGTGCCTCCTTTTAGAGAAAGGTACCTAATACTTTGATGGCCCGTTCTGCTGGAATCTCACTCACAGAGATCTTTCATTTAGGTCATTTTTTGCCATAGTGTCTTGGCTTTCCATGCCTGAGAAACTCTCATGGGCTTTTTATTCAGATCTCAATGCCTTAAGGGCTGATTCTGAGGCCAGATTGCTGTTTATTGCTGTTTATAGCATTTGCCATTCTATGAGTCTGCTATGTATCCCACTTCCCATATTGGATCGTTCTCTCCTGTTTAATTCTATCAATTATTATTAGCAGATGATGGTCCTTTTTATGTGTTCCCTTTGACATTTCATCTTATCTTTATGATCAATTATGAAGTTAAACTGATCACTTTAACTGGTAAGATGGCATTGGTATCTGGGTGTGGCCTCATATTACATCAGAGTATTGTATACTCACAATGGCATTGCAAAGTGACCATTTTTCCCAACAGGGAACAATTCAGAATTTCAGCAATGGAAACTCAGCCTTTCTTCTTCCACAGATGCAGAACAGTGTATCCAGTGTGCAGAGCATGAGTATCCAAACATGGAGAGAAGTCGCTGCCTCCCCAAGCTAATGACCTTCTTAGCCTTTGAGGATGTCCTGGGTATGGCTCTGGTTTGTATGGCTCTGTGCTGCTCTGTAACCACAGCTGCAGTTTTGGGGGTCTTTGTGAAGCACCGAGACACTCCCATCGTCAAGGCTAATAACCGGTCTCTCAGCTACATCCTGCTCATTGCCCTCCTCCTGTGCTTCCTCTGTTCCTTACTCTTCATTGGCCGTCCCAACACAGCCACATGCCTCCTCCAGCAAATAACATTTGGCCTTGTGTTCACAGTGGCTATTTCTGCTGTGCTGGCCAAGACCATCACTGTGATTCTGGCCTTCAAGGTTACAAAACCTGGAAGAACAATGAGGCGATTGCTTGTATCAGGAGCTACTAACTTCATCATTCCCATCTGCTCCTTGATCCAACTGACTTTCTGTGGCATCTGGTTGGGAATCTCTCCTCCCTTTATTGAGTTAGATGCATATTCTGAGCATGGCCACATCATCCTGGTGTGCAACAAGGGCTCAGTCACTGCCTTCTACTGTGTCCTGGGCTACCTGGGTACCTTGGCCCTGGCGAGCTTCACTGTGGCTTTCCTAGCCAGGAACCTGCCTGACACATTCAATGAAGCCAAGTTCCTGACGTTCAGCATGCTGGTGTTCTGCAGTGTCTGGGTGACCTTCCTGCCTGTCTACCACAGCACCAAGGGGAAGGTCATGGTGGCTGTGGAGGTCTTCTCCATCTTGGCCTCCAGTGTGGGACTCCTAGGGTGCATTTTTGCCCCCAAGTGCTACATTATTCTTATAAGGCCTGAAAAGAATTCTCTGAAAGGCTTAAAGAAAAGAGCAAGTTCTAAGGGATTCTAATATTTTTCTTGTTTTGTTGTCACATTTTCAGAGTTTGGTACCAAAAACCAAACTGATGTAACATTCCATATATATAAAATAACTAAAATCAAGTTTTCCATCGAAAATTACTTCTAGGTAGGACATTTAGCCCAGCATAGTCTATGGGATCAGTTTCTGGCTCTGACACCTGGCCTGTACTTTTGACTCAGGGGACCCTGGAAGGAAGTGGTGATGGGTTATGGACCTTGGTTCTGTCCACCCATATGAAAATCCAGGTTTGACTCCTTATTTTTAGCTCTAGCCACAGCCTAGGCATATGCATTTGGGGTGTAGGAGTATGAGGTATAAGAGGTCTCTATGCCTCAGTAGTCACCAATGTTCTGACAGCCAATAGCATACTGAATGGAGAGAAGCTGAAAGCATTTTCCCTCAGATCTTGAACAAGATAGGCATGTCTACTTTCACCATTCTTATTCAGTATACAACATGAAGTGTTGGCAGGAGCAATTAGGGAGGAGAAAGAAATAAATGGCATCAAAATTGGAAAGGAGGGGGCCAGTGCTGTGGCATAGTAGGTAAAGCCACCCCCTGCAGTGCTGGCATTCCCATATGGCACTGGTTTGAGATCTGGCTGCTCCTCTTCCTATCCTCCTCCCTGCTATTGCCTGGGAAAGCAGTGGAAGATGGCCTAAGTTGTTGGGCCCCTGCACCCATGTGGGCGACTTGGAAGAAGCTCCTGGCTCCTGTCTTCAGACTGGTGCATCTCTGGTCATTGATGCCGTTTGGGAAGTGAACCAGCAGGTGGAAGATCTTTCTCTCTCTGACTCCCCTTCTCTCTTTGTGTGACTCTGACTTTAAAATAAATAAATAAATCTTGGGGCCGGCACTGTGGCTCAGTAGGTTAACACTCTGGCCTGAAGCGCTGGCATCCCATATGGGCACCTGTTTGAGTCCAGCTGTTCTACTTCCTATACAGCTCTCTGCTATGGCTTGGGAAAGCAGTAGAAGTGCTTGGGCCCCTGCACCTATATGTGAGACCCAGAAGAAGATCCTGGCTTCTGGCTTCGGATAGGCACAACTCTGACCATTTCAGTCAACTGGGGAGTGAACCATCAAGTGGGAGACCCCCTTGGCCCCCACCTCTCCTCTCTCTGTGTAACTCTGACTTTCAAATAAATTAAGTACATCTTTAAAATAAATAAATAAATAAATGAAACTTTAAAAATTAGAAAAGAGGAGGTCAAACTATTTGTTTGAAAATGACATTACATTGTACATGGAAAATCCTAAATGCTCACCAGAAAGCTAAAGAACTGATAAACCGATTCAGTAAAGTTGCAGGTTACAAATAAACACCAAAAAGCCCATGGGCTTTTTAATACACTAACGATGAGCTCATCAATATAGAAATCAAGAAAGAAATCTCATTCATAATACCCACAAAACAATCAAATACTTCATAATAAATTTAACCAAAAAATGCAAGATCTCTACAATAAAAGTTATTAAACATTGTTGAAATAAATCATCAAGGACACAAAAATATGGAAAGATATTCCTTGTTCATGAAATCAGTATCTTTAAAATATCTATAGTAACTAAATAAAGCTACACATTCTGTACAAAACCTGCCAAAGTACTAAGGGCATTCTTCACAGAGGTAGAATGGGTAACCTTAAAATCCATATGGAATCGCAAAAGATCCAGAATAGCCAAAATGATCTTGAAGAAAAAATCAAGTTTGAGGCATCACAATACTTGACTTCAAAGCATATTACAAAGATATAGTAATTAAATCATCATGGTACTAGCATGAAAACTGACACATAGAAAAATAGAGAAAAAAAGGGTCTAGAAATTGATCAATGAATATACAACAAACTGAATTTTGACAGAAGTTTTCAAACCACACATTGTTGAGAAGATAATCTATTCAATAAATGGTGCTGGCAAAATTGGATGTATGTGTGCAAAAGAATGAACCAGATCCTTACTTCTCACCATATGTAAAAATCAACTCAAGATGGATCAAAGACCCAAGTTGAAGACCTGAGAGTATAGAGTTGCTGGAAGAAAATCAGGGTAAGCATCTTGAGACATTGGGTTAGGTGACGACTTTTTGGATAAAAACCCCTAAATCATAGGCAACAAAAGAAGAACTAGAGAAATGGGATTGCTATAAACTCCGAAGCTTCTGTACAGCAAAGAATACAATCAATAGAGTGAAGAGACATTCAACAGAATGGGAAATATTTTTTAATTTTACTTAAGTTATGCAAGTTTCATGTGTTTCATATATACATATTTAGGAACAAAGTGATACTTCTCCTTGTACCCTCCTTCATGCATACACTCCAACACTTCTTCCTCCCTCTCCCATTCCTACTTCTTTTTTTTTTAATTTTTGACAGGCAGAGTGGACAGTGAGAGAGAGACAGAGAGAAAGGTCTTCCTTTTGCCGTTGGTTCACCCTCCAATGGCCGCCGCGGTAGCGCGCTGCGGCCGGCGCACCGCACTGTTCCGATGGCAGGAGCCAGGTGCTTATCCTGGTCTCCCATGGGGTGCAGAGCCCAAACACTTGGGCCATCCTCCACTGCACTCCCTGGCCACAGCAGAGAGCTGGCCTGGAAGAGGGGCAACCGGGACAGGATCGGTGCCCCGACCGGGACTAGAACCCGGTGTGCCGGCGCCGCAAGGCGGAGGATTAGCCTGTTGAGCCACGGCGCCGGCCCCATTCCTACTTCTAATTTTTACAAATATCTATTTTCAATGTACTTAGTGATCATATAGTTAACCCTACACTAAGTAAAAGCGTTCAACAAATTGTGTGAAACAATAACCACTCTTCTGCCACAGAAGAGACAAAGACTGTAAACGATCATTGAACATCAAAATATACATTTTACCCCAATACATTATATTTCAGGTACTGTATTAGTTATCTTGGGTCAGAGAAAACATGATATCTGTCTTTTTGGGACTGGCTTATTTCACTAAGTATAATGCTTTCCAATTGCTTCCACCTTGTTGCAAAAGACAGGATTTCCTTTTTTAACAGCTGAGTAGTACTCCATAGTGTATATATACTATAATTTCTTTATGCAGTCAACAGTTGATGGACACAGAACTTGATTACATATCTTAGCTATTGAGAATTGTGATGCAATGAACATGAGGGTATAGATAACTCTTTCAGGTGCTGATTTCTTTTGGTTTGGGTAAATTCCCAGGAGTGGGATGGCTGGATCATATGCTAGGTCTATATTCAGATGTCTGAGGTATCTCTATTATTTTCCACAATGGCTGCACCAATTTACACTCCCATTGACAGTGGATTAGTGTACCCTTTCAACCACATCCTTGCCAGCATTTGTTGTTTGTTGATTTCTGTAAGAGAGCCATTCTAACTGGAGTGAGATGAAACCTCATTGTGGTTTTGATTTGCATTTCCCTGATGGATAGTGATCCTGAACATTTTTTCATGTGTCTGTTGGCGATTTGGATTTCTTCTTTTGAAAAATGCTTAATCATTTGTCACAAGTCCTTTCCCATTTTTTCTTAATAGGATTATATTTTTATTGTTGTTGGATGTTAAGCTCTTCATAGATTCTGCATGTTAACCCTTTATCAGTTGCATAGGTTGCAAATACTTTTTCATCTGTCGATTGCCTCTCCATTTTGCTGAGTGTTTCTTTTGCAGTGTAGTAGCTTTTCAGCTTAATGTAATTGCATTTGTCCCTCTTGGCTTTGATTGCCTGTGTTTCTGAAGTCTATTCAAAAGAGTCTCTGTCTATGCCAAAGTCTTGCAGAGTTTTCCCAATGTTCTCTAGCATTTTGATGGTATTGGGTCATAGATTTAGGTCTTTGATCCATTTTGAGTGTGTTTTTGTGTAAGTTGTAAGGTATGGGTCTAGTTTTATACTTCTGCAAGTGGAGATCTAGTTTCCCCAGCACAATTTGTTGAAGAGACTGTGCTTGCTCCAGGGATTGACTTTAGTTCCTTTGTCAAATATAAGTAGGATGTAGGGGTGGAGCCAAGATGGTGGAATAGTGAGGACGTGCACTGATAGTCCGGGAAAAGATAGTTTAATAAAAGTGGGTATTGTAGTTTCAGGGAAAGGCTTAGGGAAAAAATTGCAGATGAAACTCTTCTGGATCTAGTGGATATGACACGGATGACCTATGGGGAGAGCAAGGATGCCCACGGTTCCAGAACCCAACTGCGGAGTCTATGCATCTGCACTGGAAGGGGAGGTGAGGTCAGTAACCTGAAACACGGACAGGGAAATGGCAGATATAGCCTAGAGGGAATGAAGATTGAAGCCCCGCTGGGGAAAGTTCACCAGGCTAACTAGAGGAGAGAGGAAAAAAAAAGGACCCATACGGACAAGTTTCTCTCTCTCCGCCCACCTTGCAAAGGCGAGCAAGACAAAGAGCAGGCACCATTTTGGACATATGTAAAAGCTGTGTGAACCTCAGGGCTGTACTTGACCTCAGAGCTGTGCCCACCCTCAGTCAAACAGAAAAACCTGACTCTGGGGGCAGGGTGGGGTTGAATTAACAGGAGGTTAGGACCTAGTGAATGAGTGGAGCTAATGAACTAAGATGGTGAAAAAAGAGATGGTGGGTGAAAGAACTATCGGAGTTCACATGAGTACTCTCCGGAGACACTGCAATTTGGTAACCTTGGCAACCTGGTGGGAGACTACAGGAGAATTTGTGCCCACACTGAAGACAGCACAGATTCTTTGTGTGGTCCTTGGGAAAGAGCAGACGAATGATATACCCACAAGAGCCAGAGATCGAAAGCTGACTACCTTCAATTCCACTCAGCTGTGCAATATTACTTCCCTTCTGAATCAAAGAGAGAGAGAGAGAGAGAGAGAGAGAGAGAGAGAGAGATTGATATACCACGCCTAACCTGAATGTATCACATTTGGCACAACCTTAACCCTGAAAAACCAAGCAGAGCTCTCTGGCCACACTGATCTCAAGCCTCTCAGGATCCTCCAAAGAAGACAGTCCACTTAATACAGTCATAGTATAACTAGAAAAAACACCACACCGAGGGAAGAGGAAGCCAAAGAATATTTCCACAATGCCAAGGAACAAACACAGAAACCAGTAAAGAAGAACAAGGAAGACATTATACACCCCCAAATGAACAAGACACCCCAAGCCAAGATTATGAAGATGATGAGATGGAAGAAATGCAAGATATAGATTTCAAAAAATTTATGATACGAATTTTAAAAGTTTTCAAAAGCAAATTCTAGAACAACAGAAATCCTTACTGGACAGGATAGAAAATTTCACTTGCCAAAATGAAATCTTAAGGAGTAATCAAAATGAAACTAGTAGAACAGGAAAGTGTGATAGTGAAGAGAAACTAAAGTGAAATGAAGAATTCAATAGATCAAATGTCAAACACATTAGAGAGCCTTAAAAACAATTTCAGTGAAGCAGAAGAGAGAATATCACACTTAGAAGACAGAGCACAGGAAAGTATACAGTCAAACCAAAGAACAGAGAGGAAATTAGATATGTAAAAATATTGTTGGGAATCTAGGAGATACTATTAAAAAACCAAACATTTGGGTTCTAGGAGTTCTTAAATGCATGGAGAGGGAGGATGGATTAGAAGGCCTTTTTAGTGAGATAATAGCAGAATATTTCCCAGGTTTGGAGAAGGACAGAGACATCCTAGTACAGAAAGCTCATAGAACCCCTAGTAAACATGACCAAAGAGATCCTCACCATGACACATTGTAATCAAACTCACCACAGTGAAATATAAAGAAAAGATTCTAAAATGTGCAAGAGAAACGTCAGATTACTCTCAGAGGATCTCCAATTAGACTCACAGCAGGCGTCTCATCAGAAACCCTACAGGTTAGGAGGGAATGGCCGGATATAGCCCAGGTGCAAAAAGAGAAAAAATTGCCAACCCAGAATATTATATCCTGCAAAGCTCTCACTTATGAATGAAGGTGAAATAAAGACCTTTCATAGCAAACAGAAATTGAAAGAATTTATCGCCACTCGTCCAGCCTTGCAAAAGATGCTTAAAGATGTGTTACACACAGAAACATAGTCATCAATATGGAAGAAGGTAAAGGAAGGAAATCTCACAGCAGAAGATCACAGGAAATTCAAAGCATATATTAGAAAATATCTTTGGGAAAATGGCAGGGCAAGGTTACTACTTATCAATAGTCACATTGAACATTTTTTTAAAAAAAAAACAGCTCCTTGTTTGGCTGATTTTTTGTAATTTTTTTTTTGGATTCAATCCTGTTGATTTCTTCTTTGATTTTAATTATTTCTCTTCTCCTACTGGGTTTGGGTTTGGTTTGCTGCAGATTTTCTAGATCCTTGAGATGACTTGAAATTTCATTTATTTGGTGCCTTTCCAATTATTTGATGTAGGCACCTATTGATATAAACTTTCCTCTTAGCACTGCTTTTGTTGTATCCCATAGGTTTTGGTATGTTGTGCTGTTATCCTCATTTACTTCCAGAAAATTTTTGATTTCTCTTTTAATTTCTTCTATGACCCATTGTTCATTCAGGAGCATGTTGTTCAATCTCAATGTGTTTGTACGTGCTCTAGGGATTCCCGAGTTGCTAATTTCCAATTTCATTCCTTTGTGGTCTGAGAAGCTGCATGGTATGATTCTAATTCTTTTGAATTTGCTGAGACTTGCTTTATGGCCTAGTATGTGGTCAATCCTAGAGAAGGTTCCATGTACTGCTGAGAAGAATGTAAAGTCCTTAGATGTAGGATGAAATGATCTGTAGATATCTGTTAGATCCATTTAAATCTGCTGTCTCCTTGTTGATGTTCTGTCCTGTTGATCTGTCAATCTCTGTGAGTGGAGTATTGAAATCCCCCAGTACTATTGTATTGGGGTCTAAGTCTCCCTTTAAGTCCCTTAACAAGTCTTTTAAATAAGCTGGTGCCCTGTAATTAGGTGCATATACATTGATAATCGTTATATCTTCCTGTTGAATGGATGCCTTAATCATTAAATCATGCCCTCTTTGTCTCTCCTAGCAGTTTTTGTGGTAAAGATAATGTCCGATATTAAGATGGCTATGCCGCTCTTTTTTCATTTCTGTTGGCATGGTATATCTTTTTTCCAGCCTTTCACTTTCAGTCTGTATGCATCTTGTTGGAAAGATGGGTTTCTTGTAAGCAGCAAAAAGATGGGTTTTGTTCCTTAACCCAATCAGCCAATCGGTGTCTTTTAACTGGACAGTTCAAGCCATTAACATTCAATGTGACTATTGAGAAGGAGTAACTTTGCCCTGTCATTTGCCAAAGACTTTTTCTAATATATGGTTTGAGACTCCTGTGATCTTTTGCTGTGAGGTTTCCTTCCTTTATCTTCTTTCATATTGGTTACTGTGTTTCTGTGTTTCTGTATGTAACGCATCTTTAAGCATCTTTTGCTGGACGAGTGGCGACAAATTATTTCAATTTCTGTTTGCTGTGAAAGGTCTTTCTTTCACCTTCATGCACAAATGAGAGCTTTGCAGGATATAGTATTCTGGGCTGGCAGTTTTTCTCTCTTAGTACCTGGGCTATATCTCGCCATTCTCTCCTAGCTTGTAGGGTTTCTGCTGAGAAGTCTGCTGTGAGTCTAATTGGAGATCCTCTGAGAGTAATCTGACGTTTCTCTCTTGCACATTTTAGGATCTTTTCTTTGTGTTTCACTGTGGTGAGTTTGATTACGACGTGCCGTGGTGAGGATCTCTTTTGGTCATGTTTATTAGGGGTTCTATGAGCTTCCTGTACTAGGATGTCTCTGTCCTTCTCCAAACCTGGGAAATTTTCTGCTAGTATCTCACTAAAAAGGCCTTCTAATCCTTTCTCCCTCTCCATGCCTTCAGGAACTCCTAGAACCCGAATGTTGGGTTTTTTAATAGTATCCTGTAGATTCCTGACAGTATTTTTTAGATTTCTGATTTCCTCTTCTTTTCTTTGATTTGACTGTTTCCTTTCCTGTTCTCTGTCTTCTAATTCCGATATTCTCTCCTCTGCTTAACCCATTCTGTTTTTAAGGCTCTCTAATGTGTTTGACATTTGATCTATTGAGTTCTTCATTTCATTGTGGTTTTTTGTCACCATCACAGTTTCATGTTCTACTAGTTGTTTCATTTCATTTTGATTCCTCCTTAATATTTCATTTTCACGAGAGATTTTCTATCTTGTCCATTAAGGATTTCTGTAGTTCAAGAATTTGTTTTTGAGAACTTCTTAATGTTCTTATCAATTTTTTGAGATCCGCCTCTTGCATTTCCTCTATCTCTTCATCTTCGTAATCTTGGATTGGGGTGTCTTGTTCATTTTGGGGCATCATAGTGTCTTCCTTGCTCTTGTTACCTCGGTTTCTACGTTTGTTGTTTGGCATGTTGGAGATAATTTATGGGTTTTGTTTTTTGTTTTTTGTTTTTTGTTTTTTTGGCTGTGGTGTTTTTTTCTCATTATACTATGCCTCCAATTGGGCTGTCTGCTTTGATGGATCTTTAGAGGCTGTGATGGGTGTGGCCAGAGAGCTCCACTTGATTCTTCGGGTTTAAGGCTGTGCAAAAAACGACTCACCCAGATTGTTCTCTCCCTTGCGCCTTGCTGGATTGCTCTCTCTCTATCTTTTTTTTTTTTGACTCAGTTGGGAAGTTATTCGGTACAGGTGAGTGGAATTGAGGGTAGTTGAAATCTGGCCTCTGTGAGTATTCGTTTGATCTACCCCTGGGACCACACAAAGAGTTTATGCAGCCCTCAATGTGTTCTCAAGTTTCACCAAAGTTCCAAGTTACTGAGTTTGTGAACTCCTTGGTGGCGCTTTACATATGTAAAATGGTACCTGCTCTTTGTTTTGCTCAGTGAGTGAATAGAGAGGCCTCTGCTTTCCCCCCAATGTCTCGGGTTTCTGACGCCTTTTTCTTACCTCCTGCTCGTTCCTGTGCTGGCGAGATTCTGTGGCTCGTTTCTCGTGGTTGGGTTTCCACGCGGTGGGCTCCCTGTAGGTCCTCTGTGTCACATCCACTAGATCTGGAAGTGTTTCCTCTGTAGTTTTTTTCTTGAATCTTTTCCTGAGGCTACAGTAATTCCACTTTTATGGAACTTTATTTTCCCAAACTACGGCGCACATCCTCACTATCTGCCATCTTGGCTACGCCCCCCACATTGAACATTAATGGCCTCAACTCTCCAGTTAAAAGGCACAGATTGGCTGAATGGATTAAGGAACAAAACCCATCTATTTGCTGCTTGAAAGAAGCACATCTTTCAATCAAAGATGCATGCATACTGAAAGTGAAAGGCTGTAAAAAGATATACCATGCCAACAGAAATGATAAAAGAGTGGCCATAGCCATCTTAACATCAGACAAAATAAACTTTAATGCAAAAACTGTTAAGAGAGACAAAGAAGTGTACTATATAATGATTAAGGGATCAATTCAACAGGAAGATGTAACTATTAGAAATGTATATGCACCTAATTATAGGGCACTGTTTTATTTAAAAGATATGTTAAGGGACTTAAAGGGAGACTTAGATTCCAATACAATAATACTGGGGGACTTTAATACTCCACTCTCAGAAATAGACAGATCAACGAGACAGAAGTTCAACAAGGAAATAGCAGATTCAATCGACACTATAGACCAAATGGATCTAACAGATATCTAAAGATCTTTACATCTTACACATAAAGAATTTAAATTCTTCTCAGCAGTACATGGAACCTTCTCTAGGATTGAACACATACTAGGCCATAAAGAAAGTCTCAGCAAATTCAAAAGAATTAGAATCATATGTTGCAGCTTCTCAGACCATAAAGGAATGAAGTTGGAAATTAGCAACTCAGGAATCCCCAGACCATATGCAAACACATGGAGATTGAACAACATGCTCCTGAATGAACACTGAGTCACAGAAGAAATCAAAAGAGAAATCAAAAACTTTCTGGAAGTAATTGAGGATAACAGCAAAACATACCAAAACTTATCGGATATGGCAAAAGCATTGTTAAGAGGAAAGTTTATAGCAATAGGTGCCTACATCAAATAATTGGAAAGGCACCAAATAAATGAAATTTCAAGTCATCTCAAGGATCTAGAAAAACTGCAGCAAACCAGACCCAAAGCTAGTAGGAGAAGAGAAATAATTAAAATTAGAGAAGAAATAAATAGGATTGAATAAAAAAAAACTACAAAAAATCAGCCAAACGAGAAGCTGGTTTTTTGAAAAAATAAACAAAATTGACACCCCATTGGCCCAACTAACTAAAAAAAGAAAAGACTCAACAAAATAACATCATTCATAAAAAAGGCAACATAGCAACAGGCACCACAGAAATAAAAAGAATCATCAGAAATTATTACAAGGACTTGTATGCCAGCAAACAGGGAAATCTATTTGAAATGGACAGATTCCTGGACAATGTACAATTTGGGACATGTTCAAGCTGACTTGCCACAATTGGGGGGTTAGAAACGTGCCAGGGGATTCCAATACAATCCCATCATGGTTGCATGTACCAATGCCATCTCGCTAGTCCAAGTGATCAATTTCAGGTCACAATAGATCATAATGATAAGTCTAAGAGTCAAAGGGATCAGATAAACATGACTAGTGTCTGCTAATACTAACTGATAGAATAAAAAAGGGAGAGAATGATCCAATATGGGAAGCGGGATACACAGCACAGCCATAGAATGGCAGATGTCCTAAACAGAACTCTGGCCTTGGAATCAGTCCTTAAGGCATTTGGGTCTGGCTGAAAAGACCATGAGAGTATTTCAGGCATGTAAAGTCAAGACACTCTGGCAAAAAAGAGGACCTAAATGAAAGATCTCTGTGAGTGAGATCCCAGTAGAAAGAATGGGCCATCAAAGAAGGAGATACCTTTTTCTGATGGGAGGAGAGACCTTCCACTTTGACTGTGGCCTTTTTGAAATAAGATCAAAGTCAGCGAGCTCAGGGGCTTCAATGGCCTTGACAACTCATGACTAGAGCCTGGCAGATTGCTGACACCTTAAACAAGAGTGTCCATTTGTTAAGTCAACTACAGAAGTCACTGTGCACTTACTCCTCATGTAGGATCTCTGTCCTTAATGTGTAGTTCAATGTGAATTAATGCTATGACTAGTGCTCAAACAATATTTTGCACTTTGTGTTCTGTGTGGGGGCAAACTGATGAAATATTTAGTTAATATATACTAAATTGATCTTCTGTATATAAATAGTTGAAAATGAATCTTGATGTGAATGGAATGGGAGAGGGAGGAGGTGATTCGAAGGTTGCTGGTGGGAGGTAAGTTATGCGGGAGAAAAGCCATTGCAATCCACAAACTGTACTTTGGAAATTTATATTTACTAAATAAAAGTTAAAAAAATCAATAAATCAAATTAAAACTGAAAAATAAAAAATATAATATCATGAAAAAAATATAAGTAGGATGTAGATGCGTGGACTGATTTCTGTTTTGTCCCATTGGTCTACATGTCTGTTTTTGTGCCAGTAGCAGACTGTTTTTTTTTTTTTTGAACAGGCAGAGTTAGTTTGAGAGACAGAGACAGAGAGAAAGGTCTTCCTTCCTTTGGTTCATTCCCCAAATGGCCGCTATGGCTGGCGTGCTGCCCGACCCGAAGCAAGGAGCCAGGTGCTTCTTCCTGGTATCCCATGCAGGTGGAGGGCCAAAGCACTTGGGCCATCCTCCACTGCCTTCATGGCCCACAGCTGAGAGCTGGACTGGAAGAGGAACAACTGAGACAGAACCTGGCACCCCAAAGGGACTAGAACCTGGTGTGCTGGCACTGCAGGTGGAGGATTAGCCAAGTGAGCCATGGTGCCAGCCAACCAGGCTTTTTTTTTTAAGATTTATTTGAAAGAGCTATGAGAGAGGTAGAGATTGAGAGAGAGGTTTCCATCTGCTTTTTCACTCCCCAGATGGCCACAATGGCCAGGAGCCAGGAACTTCTTCCAGGTCTCCCACATGGGTGCAGGGGCCCAACGACTTGTGCCATCATCTACTGCTTTCCCAGGCCATAGCAGAGAGCTGGATTGGAAGAGGAGCAGCCAGGACTAGAACTGGTGCCCATATGGGATGCCAGCGCTTCAGGCCAGGGCTTTAACCTGCTGTGCCACAGCAGCAGCCCAATACCATGCTGTTTTGATTATAACTCTCCTGTATTAAGTCTTCAAATCTTTTATCGTGATGTCTTGTGCTTTCTTTTGTTGTATAGGTTTGCTTTAACTATTTGGGGTCTCTTGTGTTTCCATATGACTTTTAGCACCATTTCTTTTCTAGGTCTGAGAAGAATGTCATTGTTATTTTGATTGGGATCACATTGAACCTGTAAATTGCTTTCAGCAGTATGGAAATTTTGAAGATATTGACTCTTCCAATCCATGAACATGGAAGAATTTTCCATTTTTAATGTCTTCTACTCTTTTTTTTAATGTTTTATAATTTTTATCATAGAGATCTTTGACCTCCTTGGTTAAATTTATTTCAAGGTATCTATTTTTTGTAGCTATTGTGAATGGGATTGATCTTAAAAGTTCTTTCTCAGCCATGGCATTGTCTGTGTTTACAAAGGGTATTGATTTTTGTATGTTGATTTTTTAAAAAGATTTATTTATTTATATGAAAGAGTTCCATAGAAAAGAAGAAGGTGAGAGAGAGGGAGAGATCTTCCATCTGCTGGTTCACTCCCCATTTGGCCACAATGGCCAGAGCTGTGCTAATCTGAAGCCAGTAACCAGGAATTTCTTCCAGGTATCCCATGCAGGTGAGGGGACCCAACATCTTGGGCCATCCTCCACTGCTTTCCTAGGCCATAGCAGAGAGTTAGATCAGAATTGGAGCAGCTGGGTCTTGAACTGGTGCCCATATGGAATTCTGGCACTGCAGGCAGTGACTTAACGCGCTGTGCCATGATGCTGGACCCTGTGTGTTGATTTTCTATCCTGCCACTTTACCAAACTCTTTTATGAGTTCCAATAGTCTCTCTGTGTCTTTTGGATCCCATATGTCATGTCATCTGCAAATAGAGATAGTTTGACTTTCTCCTTTCTGATTGGATCTCTTTTATTTCTTTTTCTTGCCTAATTGCTCTAACTGAAACTTCCAAGACTATATTAAATAGCAGTGGTGAGAGTGGGTATCCTGTTCTGCTTCCAGATCTTAGGGGAAATGCTTCTAGCTTTTTGCAATTCAATAGGATGCTGGCCATGGGTTTGTCATGAGTTGCCTTGATTCCATTGATCAGAGATTCTTAATGGAGGGACCATTCCAAACAAGCTGTGTTCAGGAAATATTACTGCCTAACACAGAATACAGTAGTTTTGGAGGATTCTAATCTGGAAATTGACTGTATTTTTCAAGGCAACTTAGGTTATACTGTGATAATCCATGAACCTCAAAGTTGTAAGGGAACAATCCAATAAATATTTACATTGGTCTCAGAGTGAACGTATAGTGAATTTGTCAAAGAGTTCCAAAGATATATTCCTGATTTACGCTATATTAGGAATCATGTGACCCAGAAGACAAGGGTTAGCACACACTATTTTTTTTCAAAATAATTTTTTTATTATTAAAGAAATAGTCATGAGAAAAGACAGAAAATGAAAAGACTAATTACTTAATCATCTTTTCATTCATAAGTATAAGCAATTGAACAAAGAGTGACATTGCACACCATTTTGTAACCTGTCACTACATATATTATGAATGTTTCTGAATCATTAAATTTATTTTTGTAGTTTTATAACAACTGCAAAATATCCACATAAAATATCCTCACACACCCACATTGAATACACTTTACCATATCAAGTCTAATGATTTTTCTATGTTTTGGCCTCAAGAATCCTTTACACACTTAATAATTTTCAAATACTCAAAAAGATGTTTTGTTATGTGAGTTATGTCAGTATTGACCAGGTTACACATTACAACTACAAAGTTTAAAATTGCTTTATTCAGTTATTTAAATAGTAATCAATTCTGTTAATATAAATGAAATTTTGTGAAAAATAACTACATTTTCAAAAGTTAGAAACATGTAATGAGATGAGTGGCATTGTTTTACATTTTTGCGAATGTCTCCTAAAATCTGGTGTAAAAGAACTCTCATATCTGCTTCAGTATTCTATCTGTTGTGATATCCCACTCCATACAGCCTTTGAAAAACTCCACAGAGCACACACTATTAATAATCCTAATACAGTCAGAAGATTTTGAAATTTTGTTTTTGGCATACACTGATCCTTATTATCAAAAGAAAATCATGTTCTTATAAAATAGTCCAAGAATAGAGACAGAAAATAATGTAAGTTATATTAATGTACAACATACATACATACATATATATTGCATTTTTATAATGTAAATTTGGGCCTATCAGGTAATATAAGTTATCTTTAAACAGAAATTGTGAATTGTGAATTCTGAAAAATCTACAGATGGGTTTCTAATTTTTGAACCTAGTAAATGAACTTAATTTCATTTTTTGATCCTAAATAAAAAACTCCCCCTGTATGTACACAGTTGTATGACCTACACATAAATTATAGTAACGTGTCCTTCCATAATATAACTTAACATATTATTAGAGTATTAGGATTAGCTTCCATAAAGATGCAACCAAACTTTTGTGCAAATGGTTACAGAAGAGCCCATACCTTAGGCACCCTTGCAACTACTTCATACACTTATCTTGATTGAGTTAAATCACTCACTGATTTGTTGGAAGGGTGCATGAACAGTTTCTCATCATTTGAACTCATGAGATGGTGGCCACCAAAAAACAAAAAACTAAGCTTCTATCAAAAGGAGACATTGAGGATAGGGAGGTTGAAGAAAAATAATGACTGTTGAGTACACATGTACCTCCTGCCTCATTTGAATGCTCTTTTATCTTTCCAGTTACACCTGTCCTTCAGCTTCAGCATTTTCAAGGAAAATCCAATTTACAAACAGTGATGGGGGTGAGGTATCTGACTCTAATTCTTTCTGCAATTGCCAAATCCCTCTCAACAGTCTGCTGATGTAACAACCCTGGCACCTATGCAAACAGGTTTATAGAGCTGCTGTCCCAGCAATGCCCTAGGGAGAGATCAGAGTCTATAGCATGTTTTTCCAAAACTGTTTTTCAACCTAATAGATAGTGGCAGGCCCATAGTTGCAGGGAAGAATGATGCAATGAGTTCTTCAATAGGACAGAAATGAAGTAATAAAAAAAAAAACGGCCTGGCGTTGTGGTGCAGCAGGTTAAAGCCCTGACCTGAAGCTTCAGCATCCCAAGTGGGTGCCAGTTCAAGTCCTGGCTGTTCCTCTTCCCACCCAGCTCTCTCTTATGGCCTGGGATAGCAGTGGAAGATGGCCCAAGTCCTTGGGCCCCTGTACCCACGTGGGAGACCCAGGAGAAGCTCCTGGCTCCTGCCTTTGATCAGAGCAGCTCCGACTGTTGTGGCCATCTGGGGAGTGAACCAGTGGACAAAATATTTCTCTCTCTGTCTCTACCTCTCTCAGTAACTCTGTCTTTCAATAAATAAAATAAATCTTAAAAAAGAGAAAATATATAGAAGCCAGAGCTGATCTGATCACAGAGACATTGAGGGTAGGCCTCAGTCCTGTGACTTCCTTTGAAATGCCTTCCTTGTAATTCTGGCTGTGTTCCTGTGTGATACAGTGGACTTGCACACACTGTCTACAGGTTGAAGACATAAAGAAATACTGGGACCAGCTGTGCCCTACATAGAGATCTATTCTCCCTGCAGAGAGCTGAGACAGCAGACATAATCCAGATTATTTTCTTGCAATATCAGCAGAGACTTCGACCTTTAACTTTATGTTGGGTTGACTTGACCTGTTGTTTTCTGTGATTTTTCTCAACCTACTCCTGAATCCTTTATATAGGTCACAGGACATACCTCCCTGGACCTGTTATAATTCCATGAGGCCAAGTGTCTACAGAGATAGGGACCTGCTCCTGGGTGGGTTCCCCCCCCCCCTTTATTTCCTGGAACCAGAAACAGACATGATCCAGTTATCTTTTTTATCCAGGCCATTGAATAGAATGGCAGTTAACTGGTAAGTCCAACATTGATTTATGTGTTAACTATAGTTCATACTGCAAGTGAATGTACGCTTGTATTGGTTCATCTGCTTGAGAACTCTAAAAAATGTACACAGAAATAGCAGGAATCAGATCGATGAAGGCTAGAGTTCCTTCCCTTCTCTTGCCTTTCACAACCTTCCCTTTCCATTTTCTGTTTGCGCTCCACTTCATGAGAGAGGGGAGAGGGAGAGAAATTTTGTTTCTAGTCTATTGATATGGTCTCCTGATCAGCCTCTGAGAATCTTGAAATGAGTGAGACTAATGGTTCTCCAGCCCTCACTGCAGCCCCCATCCCTGCCACAGCCAAGAGCCATGGAATAGAGAATGGCCTGAGGTCAGTGTTAGGTCTCTGCATGTCATTGCTGACAAGTGTCCCTGACTGAGAAGCTGGTCCTGTCTGAGATCCGCCACCTGAAATAGAGCCTGTCCCCCAATACATCAACATTTGAATACTCAGTAGAAGTCTTTTTGGCCTCTGATCATGAAAAAAGGAGGAATCTTTAATCTCTGGAACTCTTTTTGGAAAAGTAAGGGCCTACCTTGTTCATGAGTCCATGACACAAGTGTGGAGGCCACACTGTGCATTCTGATCTCTGTTCTCCAACTGGCAAATGTCTGTCCATCTCCATTTTGTGCAGAAGAGAGGCAGCCATCATGTGTGTACTTGTTGCCTCATAGAATTTATTATGCTTAAACATAGAAAAGTCCTATATGGGAATAGTCTGTGTGTAATTAGACTTCCACACTAAGCAATATATTATGAAAAAATTTCCCCATAACTGATGGACATTATGTTATTGGTTCCATGACCACCAAGTGTCATTTTATATGCACAACTCATACTTGTTTACCCAATATTAGCTATTTGGAATGTCACTCATTTTGTGCAACTGTATATGATATACTAATGATCATTTTATTTGCATATTTCTCTGATTGAAATAATTGGGGAAAATTCCTGGATCATGATATTCCCTAAGAAAGATTTGGTACTTGACAATTCCTTGCTGAAAAACCCACAGATTCCCATTGCCCTCACAAATCCCCATACCCATTGTCAGTTTCTCCCAATCCTCAATCCTTCCTCTTGCCCAGGATACCACCAGTCCACCTTGTATTTCTATGGATCTGCCTTTTGTGGGGACTTCATATAAACTGATACATAGCATTTGTGATCTTCCATTCACTGGCACCTTTCACTGCACAATGTTTTGTGTTTTATCCTTTTTGTATCAACCTGTAGCATACTTTCTTCTTAATATCTAGATCTACATTTGGTATCAAGATACTTGCTGTTAGTCATTAGAGGATGGAAATATTAAGAATATATGTTTTTCAGTCTTCTGAATATAAACTTTACCATTTGTGTTATGTACCACTGAAACACTTGGCAAAGGTCATCAGGGGAGCAATCATAGATCTTGTTCTACCTCCAGACACCAGATTCCAGAATCAATCTTGCTTTATCATAAAATTTTTAAAAAATTTTGCAAGTTTTAAAAATGTTTGACACTCAAGCACTTTTGCTCACTTTTTTGAGACAGGGCCATATTTCAAAACGTGTGTACTGCATCAAATCGCACAATTCTAAATGGCTTTATCTAGCATGTAGATCATTAAGTGGAATCAAAAGAAAATAATTTCTTATACTCTAAATTTGTTTCACGGTTTTTAAGAGTCACAGGAATAGTTTGGAGTGTTCTCCATTTTATAATCTGACTGCAGTTTATTGTAGATACTTGAGATGAGTTAAGACACTGGTAAAGATTTGGGCTTTGAGTGGCACGTGGGTTATGAACCTACATATCTACCTTTGATGTTTAGGATCTCTGCAGGTTTTCTATCAAGTCTGTGCAGGGTCTAGAACTTAACACCTAGGTGGCTTGTATTTGGGGTCAGAAGAAAAACTTGTCAGCTTGCAGCTGACAGCAAGTGCTGTAAGTAACACAGTAGTGCATAAAATGCCCTTCATAGGGGAATTAATTGCATTTAAGAATAATGATTAAAAACAAGAAAAATTTCAATTTAATGTCCTTAACTTATCACTCAAATCAGTAAACAGACTACAGTAGCATATTTTGTTGACAGATGTACTTATTGTATAGCAAGTAAACCCTCTTTCTCAACTGAAAAGATTTTCTGTTCATCTGTTTAAGCAAAAGGAATAAAATTTGACTATTTTAAAGCAAAATTACAAAGTTTTAAATTTTTATGTTAAATAATATAAACTGTGTGAAACTTTAGTAAAGTGCAATTATCCTGGCCCGCAAACCCCAGCCCGGTGACTCTTCCCCGGCTCCCTCGCTTAATGCCTTGTTGTGTCTGGCAGGCTGTGGCTGCCACTGGGCTGCTGCCATGGGGAGCCATCGAGAGTGGAGCCCTCTTTGCTCCGCTGTGCTCCTCAGGCTGCCAGCGGGGGTGAAGGGAGGAAGGGGGTGGAGGGAGGGAGGGAATGGGCGGGGGTGGGTGGGCAAGGAAGCAGTGATTGGTGGTTGGGGGCCGGGAGGGATGGTGGCAAGAGGAGGAGGAAGCCCACCAAGTTGGGAGGAGGCGGAGGATGTGGTAACAGTGACGGTGGGGATGCGGTGACTTAGGGCCACTCCGTGTTATGAAGACAGTATGGAGTTCCCAGACCACAGCAGACAGTGTCTGAATGATCAGAGGCACTAGGGTTTTCTTCGTTACTGCCCAGTTCCGAGCGCACGGATATGTACTGGCTTCATGCAACATGTATTTCCACCTCTTAGAAGGACCAGTTGGACAAAGGGACATTGTTCCTCTGAACAGCGACATTGCTACAGCCCCCGCTTTTTCGCTCTCCTACTTGAATTCATGTATGAAGAGAAACTGCAGTTCAAAGACTTGCCCATTGAAGATGTACTGGCAGCTGCCAGTTACTGCCACATATATGACATCGTCAAAGTCTGCAAAAAAGAAGCTGAAAGAGAAAGCCACCATGGATGTAGACAGCACCACAAAGGAATAAGATGCTTCAAGCTGTTCGGACAAAGTTGAGTCTCTCTGATGGCAGCAGGCACCTAGCAGGCGACTTGCCCAGTGATGAAGACAAAGGAGAAGATAAAAAATTGAACATCCTGTCCAGCAAAAGGGACTTGGCAGCCAAGCCTGGAAAAATGCAGATGCGATTGCCTTCATACTCAGCAGGCATCCCCTAGGGTGGAGGAAAACAGAGCCACAGGCCACAGCAGCTAAAGAACCAGTAGCCAGCTCCTGCAGCTCAACAGACTCTTTGTCCCAGAGGACGTGCTGAGAAGCAACCTGGTGCAGGTGACGGTGGAGAAAGAGTCTTCCTGTGATGAGAGTGAGGTTGGCACGAATAACTATGACATGGAACAGTCTGCTTCCCTACGTCTCCAACATCCTGAGCCCCGCGAGCCAGATCTTCATGTGCCCCCTGTGCAACAAAGTCTTCCCCAGGTCCCACATCTTGCAGATCCCCCTGAGCACCCACTTGTGCCAGCAGGAAGGCATCCGCAGCAAGCCCGCCGCCAATGTCAATGTGCCCACGTGCTCGCTGTGTGGGAAGACTTTCTCCTGTGTGTACACCCTCAAGCGCCACGAGGGGATTCACTCAGGGGAGAAGCCCTACACGTGCACCCAGTGCGGCAAGAGCTTCCAGTACTTGCACAACCTGAGCCGCCACGCCGTGCTGCACACCTGTGAGAAGCCGCATGCTTACAAGTGGTGGGAGCACAGGTTCACACAGTCGGGAGAACTGTAAAGACACATTTGCAAGTTCCACTGTGAGTTGGTGAACTCTTTGTCCCTCAAAAGCAAAGCACTGAGCTTGCCTACTGTCAGAGATTGGACCTTAGAAGATAGCTCTCAAGAACTTTGGAAATAATTTTATAGAAATATAAATTATATATATACATATACATGTATATATTTATATATATCTCTATATAGTTGTGGTACAATCTAAAAGCAGTCTTGTTTCCTGGAACTAAAATGTTGGGATATTAACTTGTTTTTGCACTTTAGAATAGCATGAGAAGCTCACTAATTTAGCATTCTGATAAAAGAAACTTTAGAGAAAGTCTGAGAATAGGGAGGTGTTTTTGTTATGAGGTGGTAGGGAAATAAGCCAGTGAGATCCTCCTAAACAATCATCCTATGACAAAATGCTCTCATATGGCTTAATTTTGTCAATGCTGCATTGTCTTTTGAGCTCTTACTGGCCTCCTCCCCCACACAACAGATTTTTTTTCTTTTTTTTTTTAAGTAGAAATTCCCTCCAGTTTTATTAGCCTCTTTATATGTCTTGAATTGCATGAACCTTTTCTGTCAGAAAACTGAATGCTTTTAGAACCAAATGGAAAATTTCTGAAATCCTGGATAATCTATTTTTAAACAAGTAGTTGACTTTCAACTTTTCTGTGGCAACTTCTGGTTTTCTGACAGTTCCCAATGAGAGAAATTCTGAAAGCGCACTGGGATCACTGGGACATTGTCTCTGTGAAGGTTTGCTTGGATGACAAGGATATTGCAGCTTCAGCAGTGTTGAACTGTGTGCTTAAAAATGTGAATTACTGGAAGATGGTGCAATATTGAGGGTGTGTACTGATAGTCTGGGAAAAGATAGTTTGATAAAAGTGGAGTTACTGTAGTCTTAGGAAAAGGCTCGTGAAAAAATTGCAGAGGAAACTCTTCAAGATCTAGTTGAGAAGACATGGTGGACCTACAGGGAGAGCAAGGACGCCCACGGTGTGGAAGCCCAGCCACAGAGTCTGCGCACCGGCACTGGAAGGGGAGGTGAGACAAAAACCTCGGTAACCTGAGTCATTGGCAGGTAAAGGCAGAAAGAGCCTAGAGGGAATGAGACTTGAAGCCCCACAGGGGAAAGTTCACCAGGCTGACTGGAGGAGAGAAAAAAATGAATAAATAAGGGGAACCAGCGCAGACACTACCGTCTCTGTCCACTCACCTTACAAAGCCAAGCAAGACAAAGAGCAGGCGTGATTTTAGACATACATAAAGTGGCGCCAACCATCAGCCAAGCAGAAAAACCTGACTCTGGTGGGGAGAAATAACTGGAGGTAAGAATCTAGTGAAAGTGTGGAGCTAACGAACTGAGACTGAAAATCTAAGGGTGGGCGAGAGAACTCACCGAGTACACAACTTGGTAACCTTGGCAACCCGGTGAGAGACTGCGGAGAAATTTGAGACCACACTGAGGGCTGCATAGACCCTTTGTGTGGTCCTTGGGGTACAGGAGACTAATACCCACAGGGGCCAGATTTCATACATCAACTACCCTCAATTCCACTCAGCTGTGCAGAATTACTTCTCTTCGAGTCAAAAAAAGAGAGAGAGAGAGAGAGTGAGAGAGTGAGCAAGAGAGAGAACAACCTGGGTGAGTCACCTTTGACACACATTTAATCCTGAAGAACCAAACAGAGCTCTCTGGCCACACCCATCACAGCCTCTAAGGATCCATCAAAAGCAGACAGTCCACTTAATCTAGAGTCATAGTATAATGAGAAAAAACAACACAGGGAAGAAACCAAAGAATATCTCCACAATGCCAAACAACAAATGCAGAAACCGTGGTAACAAGAACAAGGAAGACACTATGACGTTCACAAATGAAAAAGACACCCCAATCCAAGATTATGAAGATGATGCGATAGAAGAAATACAAGAAGCAGATCTCAAAAAATTGATAAGAACATTAAGAAGTTCTCAAAAACAAATTCTTGGACTACAGAAATCCTTACTGGACAGGACAGAAAATCTCCTTCGAGAAAAAGAAATATTAAGGAGGAATCAAAATGAAATGAAGTAACTAGTGGAACATGAAACTGTGATAGTGATGAGAAACCATAATGAAATGAAGAATTCAATAGATCAAATGACAAACACATTAGAGAGCCTTAAAAACAGAATGGGTGAAGCAGAAGAAAGAATATTGGACTTAGAAACAGAGAACAGAAAAGTATTCAGTCAAACCAAAGAAAAGAAGAGGAAATCAGAAATCTAGAGTATTGTCGGGAATCTAGAGGATACTAAGAAAAAGCCAAACAATCGGGTTCTAGGAGTTCCTAAAGGCATGGAGATAGAGAAAGGATTAGAAGGCCTTCTGAATGAGATACTTGCAGAGACCTTCCCGGATTTGAAGAAAGACAGAGACATCCTAAAAAAGGAAGCTAAATATAACCCCTAGTATACATGACCAAAAGAGATCCTCACCATGACATTGTAATCAAACTCACCACAGTGAAACATAAAGAAATGATCCTAAAATGTGCAAGAGAGAACTGTCAGATTACTGTCAGAGGATGTCCAACTAGACTCACAGCTGACTTCTCATCAGAAACCCTATAGGCTAGAAGGGAATGGTGAGATATAGCCCAGGTACTAAGAGAGAAAAACTGCCAGCCCAGATTATGATATCCTGCAAAGCTCTCATTTATGAATGAAGGTGAAATAAAGACCTTTCATAGCAAACAGAAATTGAAAGAATTTGTCACCAATTGTCCAGCCCTGCAAAAGATGTTTAAAGATGTGCTACACACAGAAACACAGAAACACAGCCATCAATATGAAAGAAGGTAAAGGAAGAAAACCTACCAGTAAAAGATCATAGGAAGCTGAAAGCATATACTAGAAAATATCTTTGGCAAATGGCAGGGCAAAGTCACTACTTATCAATAGTCACAGTAATGTTAATGGCCTCAACTCTCCAATTCAAAGACACAGACTAGCTGATTGGATTAAGGAACAAAACCCATCTATTTGCGGCCTACAAGAAACACATCTTTCTAACAAAGACGCATGTAGACTGAAAGTGAAAGGTTGGAAAAAGATATTCCATGCCAACAGAAATGAAAAAAAAAGCAGGTGTAGCCATCTTAATATCAGGCAAAATAAACTTTAATGCAAAAACTGTTAAGAGAGACAAGGAGGGGCACTATATAATGATTAAGGGTTCAATTCAACAGGAAGATGTAACTATTATAAATGTATATGCACCTAATTACAGGGCACCAGTTTATTTAAAAGACTTGTTAAGGGACTTAAAGGGAGACTTAGATTCCAATACAATAGTACTGGGGAATTTAATACTCTACTCTCAAAAATAGACAGATAAACCGGACAGAAGGTCAACAAGGAAATAGCACATTTAATTAACACTATTACCCAAATGGATCTAACAGATATCTACAGAACTTTCCATCCTACACATAAAGAATTTACATTCTTCTCAGTAGTGCATGGAACTTTCTCTAGGATTGACCACATTCTAGGCCACAAAGCAAGTCTCAGCAAATTTAAAAGAATTAGAATCATATGTTGCAGCTTCTCAGAACATAGTGGAATGAAGTTGGAAATTAGCAACTCAGGAATCCCTAGAGCACCTGCAAACACATGGAGATTGAACAATATGCTCTTGAATGAACACTGAGTCACAGAAGAAATCAAAAGAGAAATCAAAAACTTTCTGGAAGTAAATGAGGATAACAGCACAGTATACCAAAACCTATGGGATACAACAAAAGCAGTGTTGAGAGGAAAGTTTATAGCAATAGGTGCCTACATCAAGTAATTGGAAAGGCACCAAATAAATGAGCTTTCAATGCATCTCAAGGATCTAGAAAAACTGCAGCAAACCAGACCCAAATCTACTAGGAGAAGAGGAATAATTAAAATCAGAGAAGAAATCAACAGGACTGAATCAAAAAACATTACAAAAAAGCAGCCAAGCGAAGAGCTGGTTTTCTGAAAAAAATGAAAAAAAATTAACACACCATTAGCTCAACTAACTAAAAAAAGAAAAGACCCAAATCAATAAAATCAGAGATGAAAATGGAAATGTAACAACAGACACCACAGAAATGGAGGAACCTGGAACACATCATGCTGAGTGAAATAAGCCAGTCCCTGATGGACAAATATATGTTCTCCCTGATTGGTGACAAGTAACCAAGCATCAAAAAGGATACCTGTTGAAGTGAAATGAACGCTATGAGAAATGGTGACTTGATCATCCCTTGCCCTGACTGGTGATGAATAACTTAATATGTTATCCCTCTTAGTATTTTTTTGTTTGTTCTACTTAATACTATTGGTTGAATTCTGTAATTAATACACAGTTATTCTTAAGTGTTGAAACTTAACTGAAAAGTGATTCCTGCTAAATATAAGAGTGGGAATAAGAGAGGGAAGAGATGTACAATTTGGGACATGCTCAAGCTGACTTGCCCCATGGTACAGTTGGAAGCATACATGGAGATTCCAATTCAATCCCATCAAGATGTCATGCACCAATGCCATATCACTAGTCCAAGTGATCAATTTCTTCTCAGAATTGATCATAATGATAGGACTAAGAGTCAAAGGGATGACAAAAACAAGACTAGTGTATGCAAATACCAACCGATAGAATGAAAAATGGAGAGAACGATCCAACATGGGAAGTGAGACACACAGCAGACTCATAGAACACTTTGTGTTTCTGTGTGGGTGCAAACTGTTGAAACCTTTACTTAATATATACTAAACTGATCTTCTGTATATAAAGAGAATTGAAAATGAGTCTTGATGTGAATGGAAAGGGAGAGGGTGCGGGAGAGGGGAGGGTTGCGGGTGGGAGGGAAGTTATGGGGTGGGGGAGATAGCCATTGTAATCCATAAGCTATAATTAGGAAATTTATATGGATTAAATAAAAGTTAAAAAAAGGAAAATACTAACCAATAGAATAAAAAAGGGAGAGAACCATCCAACGTGGGAAGCGGGATACACAGCAGACTCATAGAATGGCAGATGTCCTAAACAGCACTCTGGCCTCAGAATCAGCCTGTAAGGCATTTGGATCCAGCTGAAAAGCTCATGTGAGTATTTCAGGTATGGAAAGCCAAGACACCCTGTAAAAAATGACCTAAATGAAAGATCTCTGTGAGTGAGATCCCAGTGGAAAGAACAGGTCATCAAAGAAGGAGGTACCTTTCTCTGAAGGGAGGAGAGAACTTCCACTTTGACTATGACCTTGTCTGAATAAGATCGAAGTCAGTGAACTCAAAAGGCTTCTAAAGCCTTGAAAACTCATGACAAGAGCCTAGGGTGATTACTGATGCCATAAACAAGAGTGTCAATTTGTTAAGTCAACAACAGGAGTCACTGTGCACTTACTCCTCATGTAGGATCTCTGTCCTTAATGTGCTGTACATTGTGATTTAATGCTATAACTAGTACTCAAACAGTATTTTTCACTTTGTGTTTCTGTGTGGGTGCAAGCTGTTGAAATCTTTACTTAATATATACTAAACTGATCTTCTGTATATAAAGAGTATTGAAAATGAGTCTTGATGTGAATGGAAGGGGAGAGGCAGTGGGAGAGGGGAGAGTTGCGGGTGGGAGGGAAGTTATGGGGTGGGGGAGAAAGCCATTGCAATCGATAAGCTGTACTTTAGAAATTTATATGCATTAAATAAAAGTTAAAAAAATAAAAATGTGAATTACTGTTCTTGTATACTGTAATTGATTATGTGGGCTGGGGGGTTGCAGAACTTGACAGATTGTGTTGATGCTCTTAGTTGAGGCTTGAAAAGGAACTATTAACACTACATAAATTCATGAATTTCAATGTATTTTTTGTCTTTGCATTGTATAACTTTAATGCGTGAGTTTCAAATTATTTAATTTCCTTAAAAAATAACACCATTTGGAAAAAAACTGGTGTTATTAAGAATGGAAATGCACCATTTTTATTTATTTTAATTGACTTTCCCACTGTCTTTAATTTGAAACTGTTAAGCTGAATAAAAACTTAAGCTACAAATTGATAATTTTGCTGTACAACAAGGAAATTATAAATGTTTACAAATGGCTTAAAGATTTGCACGTGCAGTATGCATTTATTACAAACTTCTAATTGCACAAAACCCATGCCAGCTCAAAGTTTAGGTGTACACATTTACCCAGTTGAGCATTTTTAGAATAACTACTGCACAAATTGACAATAAGTCATTCTCTGTTTTTTTTCCTCTTTCTCCCCTTCTTCCTTACCCTTCCACCCTTCCTCCCCCTCCCCCCCAAAAATAAAACCTCATGAAAAGATTATATGGACTGCAAAAAGCCGTAGGATGAAAGGACTGGGCTGCCTTGATTGACATGGGGAAGGGAGTTAGTAGACTGTGTGCATCACAGCAGCAGAGGCTGTGGCCCAGTGTGTGGTTGTAATGTCCAGCACACAGGGCAGAAGCATTGTGCACAGTGTTTTTTTTTCCTGTCTTGCACTTACAAATAAGGTCTATGTGAATAGTATTCAAAATGTTTGCTGTTTTTCCCTTTTTTAAAAAAATTGCTTTTGTTTAAAATTTGATCCCCTTAACTACTGTAAACATAGCCTATTTTTGTGCTTAAGATACTGGATGGAAAACTCCATTGTGTGTTGCTGGACTGTTTTGAAAATATTTGGTCTAATCCGTACTAATTTGGCTGTAATGGAATTTAAAGCAAACAAAGAAACAAACAAACAAAAAAACCTGTGAAAATGGCCTTAGAACATTATCTTTAGTTACTTGAAGAGTTTCTAGATATTTTTAAAAAACATTTTATGTCAAAAATAATTTTTATTAATTTAGAGAAGACAATGTCTGTAAGAAAACAGACTTTTCTTTTGGATTTTCTTTTGTGGTCATTGTGAGTGATTGCTTTTTCCTTTTCTTAGTTTCACATTCTTCCTTTGTTATAAAACTTAGACTGACATCTAACTTTGACAATCATAGTATGTTTTATTTTTCTGAGGGGGGAATAACTTATAATGCTGTTTAGTTTTGTACTATTGGTGTGTTGGTAAATTCTTAAACTGTGTGCCAAATGCAATAAATTATATGAACTGAGAAAGAAATGCACTTTTCCTAAAAATAAAACACTGCAAGTAGAAATTGTGTAAAAATATTTCATGAATTTAACACAAATTGAAATGACAATCTGTTAACCTCAACCTTCAAACACACGAATCAATGCGAACAAACCAATAGATGATTGCATAAATTTATTTAAACCCATATAATTTATTAACAGGTATGAATTTCTTTTTTTTACAGTCCAGAATTCTTTTTTTAAAATAAAAGTGTAACTATTAAATAAATTCAAGAACATTTAAGTTTTTAAAGAAAAATTTAAGACATCAGATCCGTAGTAACAACTTATATAAATACTATTACTTTCCCAAGTAGACTAGGTAGATACACTAACACATCAATGTTCAAAATAACCAAATGAATCTATTTTTCTAAGCTATTTCCATTTTCTAAGACGACTAAATTGGAAACTTGTCACCAGATGCACTCCCTCCTCAAGAGGGAGTTTGCTCTGCTGCCATTGACACGTTTGTTTAGAATATAAAAAAATACATAAACCTCTCATCCAAGGCCTTTTCTTTTTTCTTTTTTTTTCATTTTCAATTCTCTTTATATACAAAAGGTCAGTTTAGTATATATTAGGTAAAGATTTCAGCAGTTTGCCCCCATATAGCAACACAAAGTGAAAAAAAATACTGTTGGAGTACTAGTTATAGTATTAAATAACAGTGTACAGCACATTAAAGACAGAGATCCTACATAATAATTTTTTAAAAAAATTAATTAATTTTCCATGCCATTTCCAATTTAACACGAGGTTTTTTTTTCATTTCCAATTCTCTTTATATACAGAAGATCGATTCAGTATATAATTAGTAAAGATCTCATCAGTTTGTACCCACACAGAAACACAAAGTGTAAAAATACTGTTTCATTACTAGTTATAGCATCACTACACATTAGACAACACATTAAGGACAGATCCCACATGGGATGTAAGTACACAGTGACTCCTGTTGCTGACTTAACAATTTGACACTCCTGTTCATGGCGTCAGTAATCTCCCTAGGCTCTAGTTATGAGTTGCCAGGGCTATGGAAGCCTTTAGAGTTCGCTGACTTTGATCTTATTCCGATAGGGTCATAGTCAAAGTGGAAGTTCTCTCCTCCCTTCAGAGAAAGGTACCTCCTTCTTTGATGGCCCTGTTCTTTCCACTGGGATCTCACTCACAGAGATCTTTCATTTAGGTCTTCTTCTTTTTTTCTTTTCCATGGTGTCTTGGCTTTCCATGCCTACAATACTCTCATGGGCTCTTCAGCCAGATCCGAATGCCTTAAGGGCTGATTCTGAGGCCAGAGTGTTGTTTAGGACATCTGCCATTCTATGAGTCTGCTGTGTATCCCGCTTCCCGTGTTGGATCCTTCTCTCCCTTTTTGATTCTATCAGTTAGTATTAGCAGACACTTGTCTTGTTTGTGTGATCCCTTTGACTCTTAGACCTATCAGAGCCATCAACTGTGAACTGAAACTGCACTTGGACTAGTGAGATGGCATTGGTACATGCCACCTTGATGGGATTGTATTGGAATCCCCTGGCACATTTCTAACTCCATCATTTGGGGCAAGTCCGATTGAGCATGTCCCAAATTGTACCTCTCCTCCCTCTCTTTTTCCACTCTTAAATTTAACAGGGATCACCTTTCAGTTAAAATTTAAACACCTAAGAATAATTGTATGTTAATTACAGAGTTCAACCACTAGTACTAGAACAACAAAAACAACAACAAATACTGAAAAGGATAAATATTACATTGTACATCTAGAGTCAGGAGAAGAGCTGATCAGGTCATTGTTTCTTATAGTGTCCATTTCATTTAACAGGTTTCCCCTTTGGTGCTCTTGTTACCTTGGTTTCTACGTTTGTTGTTTGGCATGTTGGAGATAATTTATGGTTTTTTTTTTTTGCTGTGGTGTTTTTTTCTCGTTATACTATGCCTCTAAGTGGGCTGTTTGCTTTGATGGATCCTTAGAGGCTGTGATGGGTGTGGCCAGAGAGCTCCGCTTGATTCTTCAGGTTTAAGGCTGTGGAAAAATTGACTCACCCAGATTGTTCTCTCCCTTGCTCCTTGCTGGATCTCTCTCTCTCTCTTTTTTTTTGACTCAGTTGGGAAGTAATTCTGCACAGCTGAGTGGAATTGAGGGTAGTTGAAATCTGGCCTCTGTGAGTATTCATTTGATCTACCCCTGGGACCACACAAAGAGTTTATGCAGCCCTCAATGTGTTCTCAAGTTTCACCAAAGTTCCAAAGTTACTGAGTTTGTGTACTCGTTGGTGGCGCTTTACATATGTAAAATGGCACCTGCTCTTTGTTTTGCTTGGTGAGTGAAGAGAGAGGCCTCTGGCTTTCCCCACCAATGTCTCGGGTTTCTGACGCCTTTGTCTTACCTCCCATTCGTTCCCGCGCTGGCAAGATTCTGCGGCTCGTTTCTCGTGGTTGGGTTTCCACGCGGTGGGCTCCCTGTAGGTCCTCTGTGTCACATCCACTAGATCCGGAAGCGTTTCCTCTGCAGTTTTTTTCTTGAGTCTTTTCCTGAGGCTACAGTAATTCGCTTTTATGAAACTTTATTTTCGCAAACTATCGGCGCATGTTCTCACTATCTGCCATCTTGGCTCCGCCCTAGGTATGAATTTCTTTAACACTCAAATTATGGATGAAATATAGAAATAAGAAAAATTTCCTAGAAAGAGGAGCAATGTTATCCATTGTGAGAAAACAAAACATCCACTCTCTTGGACATGTGACATTTGAGAGCCATTATTAAATCCCAAGGACTCTTATTTTGCTTAACATAAAAAATGCAGAGAATGTTCAACAATAAAATGTGAATTGATAAAATAGAATTCAGAGCAATAGGAAAACAATGAATAAAAATTGAGTGAACATTGTGAATATTCTGACAATTAGACGTTCTAAACCAAATGCTCCTTTTCAAGGCAGATATAATATAATTGAATGAAATTACTTCTATAAGAGTTGATACATTACTGGAAAATTACAGAGAGGTCTTGGGAAAATGGCTTCGGTGAATAGATTAGAGATGCTCCTGAATGCTTGGATAACTGACAAGTTGGATGGTATTCAACTATTATAGAAGGTACTGAAGTAGAGATGCTTGCCTCTTGGGTTTTATCCCTAAGTAGAAGTGAAATCCCATGTTGGGACACATCAAGGCTTTCCTGAAGGACTAGGGAAGGTGAGTGTGATCATGGACACAGTTGGCTTCAGAGGAGTCCAAGGGCCATTCCACAATCTTCTAGAGCCCTTGGAACCTCACCCACACCTCCTCCATGTGCCAGAGCTGAGGCACCACTGTGTGGAAGCCTGAGTCTGACCATTGCTGCCTCAGGGCATGGTTGTGTTGTTGCTCTTAATTCCATAGTCTCTCCCTTCTCCCTGACGCTGCCCCTCTCTTTAGGTGTCTGTGGAAGACCTACAAATATGTGCTGGCCATCTTCTTTGCCATCCATGAGATCAATAAGGACCCCCAGCTACTCCCCAGCCTGACCCTCAGTTTCTAACTCTACAGTTCTGTTACCAGTGATACGCTGGGTAGTACTGTGTACTGGTTGACTGGAAAGCATCATCTCATCCCTAACTACATCTGCCAGATTCAAGACAAGACGGTTGCCATCATTGCTTGAACCATGTCAATATTTTCAGCTGAAACTTGAATGGTACTGGAGCTGTACAAAACCCCACAGGTAAATGGGTTGTGGCTTCTGGTGTGAAATGTTTCCATCTCCCACCAGATCTGTCACATCTGATGCAGGAGTTATGTGGAAGCCAGTTACACATATACTACTCTAAATTGAAACAGATTCTGGGGAATTTGTTAGGCTTTGAGAAAGGGAAGGAGCAGTGGATGCTGAGAGCCTCAGTCCAGATCCATGTCTTGGGCCAATGTATCCATTCCCACCTGTTGGGAATGTTGATTGTTGAGTATTCATAGGAAATACCCACAGCACAGAGATGTCCTAAGATGACTCCATGTAACTTGTGGGTATATAAAGACCTGGGTCTGTATTTTCCATTTGGGATCCTCTGAAGACGATGACAGTCCCAAAGATCATTAATGAATATTTGGGGTTTGGTTATCGTTAGATGAGATTTCACTCTCTCCCTATGCCTGGTCCTGAATTTGTCACATGTAGCAGATTCCTTCAGAGGGTTCCCAGGTCACTTTCCATGTGCAACTCAGAGATTTAAATCTTTTTGCATGTTTGAGAGACTGAGAAACAATTCAGGCAGACAGTGTACACCTATTCACTGGTTTAGTCACCAAATACCCACCATGGTGCTGGTGCAGATTGGCTGTGGTGCAGCCAGCAGCCTAGCATTCAATACAGATCTCCCAAGTAGGTGTCAGGAACCCAATTACATGATCCAATTGAGCTGCTACTCTCGATCTGCATTCACATTTCATAGATTCTTAAAGGAGACCCACCTGAAACAGGTAGCATTGTGCACCCATTACCATCAGGCTCAGACTGGAATAGCATAGGAGGATTCAACCCTCAAGAGATTAGCACAGTAAAGAGTTGTTTGTCTCAGAGGTAACATGTAATCCCAGTTGTAGTGGGGCTGATAACCTCTTGTGACATGCAGTGAGAAGTGGGAAATACCAATGCCCTGCTGATTTTGCAACCAGAAATCATATCTCCTTCTCACCATTGCTTGCCATGAAGATACATGGGTATCTTACTCACTTTAATGCTATGAATGAAGATCTATATTTCTCCTTCTAAAAGCAATAGGCATTGAAGCATCATTTTCTCTGATCACAGATAATAGAACCTGGTTGTGTTATGCTGGACATTGACTTTCAAATATCATTGTGTTTAGATGAACCTGTTGGAGAGCATTTTTTTTTCTTACTTCTCAAGATAGACAACTGGTAACCCACCTACATCAGATCATGATGGTTTTCTTTCCTTTCAAAATCACATATCATCCTGTTGATCCCATGATAAATGAGCAAAACAAGTTTCATCACTCTCTCAGATGGCCAACAGTGACAATTCTGTGGCCTGTGGAATTCACTCATTGCTACCACATTGTGGCTGGATTTGGGTGGCACTCTTTGTATCTAATGATATGAAAGGAGAGCAGTCCCTTCAGTATATTGAAGCTGAGATGGTAAAGAAAGGTGTCTGTTTGGCCTATTCAGAAAAGCTCCCTGACACTAAGTCAAGGTATGCAGAAACTGAAATCTCTTGCCTAGAGTTGATAAGAATTTCATTAGCAAATGTGCATATTCTATATGGTGATGTAAGGCATCTCTATACCATGGAATTCCTAAGCAAATTCTATTTAATGCTGGGGAAGGTGTGGATCATAGATGAAAAGTGGGATATTGTTGTGCTGGAGACTCAACACATGCTGCATTTTTTCCATGGAGGCTTCTCATTTTCACACCACAAGGGATAAATTCCTGTCCTCGAAAATATTATCAAGACAGTTGACCTGGGCCAGTACCGTGGCTCACTTGGTTAATCCTCTGCCTGTGGTGTCGGTATCTCATATGGGCACTGGGTTCTAGTCCTGGTTACTCCTCTTCCAGTCCAGTTCTCAGCTGTGGCCCAGGAAGGCAGTGGAGGATGGCCCAAGTGCTTGGGCCTCTGCACCCACATGGGAGACCAGGAAGAAGCACCTGGCTCCTGGCTTCAGATCGGCGCAGTGCTCTGGCTGTAGCGGCCATTTGGGGGGTGAACCAATGGAAGGAAAACATTTCTCTGTCTCTCTCTCTCACTGTCTAACTCTGCCTATCAAAAATAAAGAAAAAGAAATTAATATCTACCATGTACTAACTTTAAAAGTATCTAATTTCTCCATCAATAACTTGATAAAATTACAATTACAACCAAATTACTTTAGCAGCCATTTGGGGAGTGAACCAACGGGAAGGAAGACCTTTCTCTCTGTCTCTCTCACTGTCTATAATTTTACCTCTCAAATAAAAAAAAAGACAGTGGACCCTTCCTGTTACCCACAAGGTTTCCTCAGTTAATTATGGCTTCATGCTTTTCATTGCTTATCTCCTCGGTCACATTGTGGAAAAATTGGAGTCTGCCCACCAAATGCTTCCTTTGCGTTTTTCGCAGGACACATTGACATGCTGACCATATCTGACTCCAGCTATTTCATCTACAATGCTGTGTATACAGTGGTCCATGCCTTCCATAAAATGCTTTCAGTGCAAATAGAAATGGGATCTCCAGGAGATGCATCTCAACCTAGGATTCTTCCATGGCAGGTAAAAACATCTCATAGAACAGAACATGCATTGCACACCTGATGGACTATTCAGATAATTTTATCTTCAGTTCCACATGACCATGTTTTCATATTGAGATTGGCAATATCAGGCCACACTGGGCATAGATTCATCTGTAATTGCTATCTTTGTGTGGAGTTTTGTTATCCACTATGGAACTTTTTGAAAAACTTTTCTGCTATGGAATATTTTAAAAACAGTATACATCTAAAAATGCATGTAAGTCTTCAGATAAATGAGTTTTGGGTCATCTGATCACATTGATAACCAACGCCCGAATTAAGATCAAATCATTGCTAGTACTCCAAGAGTCCTCAGTACCCTCCACTCATTTTTTTAAAAGATTTATTTATTTGAAAGAGTTACAGAGAGAGGTAGAGACAGTGAGGTCTTCCATCTGCTGGTTCACTCTCCAGATGGCTGCAACTGCTGGAGCTGAACCAATTCAAAGCCAGGAGCCAGGAGCTTCTTCCGGATCTGCCACATGATTGCAGGGGTGCAAAGACTTGGGCCATGTTCTATTGCTTTCCCAGGCCATAGTGAGAGCTGTATTGGAAGAGGAGCAGCCAGGAGTACAACTGGCCTCCATAGGGGATGCTGGTGCTTCAGGCCAGGGCTTTAACCTGCTGTACCACAGCACTGCCCCTCAATTTCTTTTTTAACATGTGAAAGTGCAGTATATTTTTATTAACTTGATATGATTCAGTGAAGCAATATTTTTAACTATATAGCAAATGATCTGAGATCCACACAATTTTTTTCCTCTCTGTATATATTAACTAACACAAGTAAAAGAAATTATGATACTTTTGGTTGGGGAATACAGTTATTTCATTTAGCTTAATGACTTCCAGTTCCAAGTGTGCACATTTCATTCTTTCTCATGGCTTATAATTATATTTCACCATATATCGTGTGTTACCTTCATCCATTCATCAGTTGATGGACATGAAGACTGATTTCACAGTTTAGCTCTTGTGCATTGAGCTGCTATAGATATGGGAATGCAAGTGACTCTTTCATGTGCTGATTTAATTTCCTTTCTATATCTTTGCCTAAGTGTGGGATAGCTGGACAGTATCCTAGAACTAATATTGTTTTTCTGAGGAATCCCTATACCATCTTCCATAATGGTTGTAGCATTTTTCATTCATTCCCACCAAGAGTTTATTGGAGCATTTTTCCCCCATATAGTCTCCAGAACTTGTTATTGGTCGAATTTTGGATGATAGCCATTCTAGCTGGGGTGTGGTGAAACCTCACTCTGGGTTTTTTTTTTTTTTTTTTGTCTTGTGATCCAGAGCATCTTTTCATGTGTTTGTTGGCCATTTGTATTTCATCCTTTGAAAAATGCCTGTTCACATTCCTTACTCCATTTCTTAACTGGATTGTTTGTTTTGTTGTTGTTAAGTTTCTTGAGATCTTTTTTCACCCAAAGAAACCTTATATTTAAGGAATACAAACTTCACACATTTCATTAGTACAACTTTAGGAATGTAGTGATTCTTCCCAACATTTCTGCCCTCCAATCCTTCCTCCTCCTCCCTCTTCCTTTCCTATTCTAGACATTAATACTTTATTGGATGTATATTTTGTAGATATTTTCTCCCATTCTGTAAGCTGTGTGTTCACTTTGATGAGTGTGTCCTTTGCTGAGTAGAAGTTACTTAGTTTGATGTAATCTCATGTGCGTATCTTTTCCTTTATTGCCTGTAGTTCTGGGGTTTTATCCAAGAAGTCTCTGCCTAAGTCAATGTTTTCCAGTGTTTCCCCAATGTTTTCCTCTAGTAATTTGATATTTTCAGGGCTTAGGTTTAGATCTTTGATCAATTATGAATTGATATTTATATAGGCTTTAAGGTAGCAGAATGATTTCAAGTGTCTGTATGTGGAAATCAAAGTTTTCCAATACTACTTGTTGAAGAGACTGTCCTTTCTGAAGGGAGTGAGTTTGGCTCTGTTTAGCATTTTGAATTATAATTTGATAATGAGAGGTCATAGAATAATAATATTTCTTACTGCAGGATGGAATGCTATAAAATACCATAATACAGCTCATTACAAAGAATAGGAAGGAAAAAATTGCCCAAGCATATTCTTTTTTATTGGAATGTATGCAAAGCTAAGACATGTGGATTATAGATATATCTCATAGCAGCTATGTCTGCTATAATGTTGTATATATGTGTATATATGTATGCTATAGCCCATGTCCTTTCTGAGACATTGTTGGGGAAAATAAAATTGGGTCCACATTATATCATAAAATGACTCTGAAAAATGAAGCAATGTCACAAAGAAAGCCTGCCACAACTAGTGAGGACACAACTAGTGACCATTTTGGGTGTGAACCAATGGAAGGAAGACCGTTCTCTCTGTCTCTCTCTCTCTCTCTCTTTGTCTAACTCTGCCTGTAAAAAAAGTGAAGATAGTGTAGTCTCATAGACGAATTAGGAAAAATGGCAGAAGAAACTCTTCTGTAATTAGAGGGACTTGGTGGACCTATGTGGAAGGCACAGGTACCCACAGCTTGGGACCCCAGCTGCTGAGAGGCTGTGCACCAGCAGTGGAAAGAGGTGAAGCAAAACCACAGTAGCTCCAGACACTGGCAGAAAAGTGGCAGGAAGAGCCTAGAGGGAATAAGACTTTAATCCCCATGGGGGAAAGTACACTGGCCTAACTAGAGGAGAGAAAAAAATAAAAGGGACAATATGGACACAATTCTCTCTCTCCCCACACATCTTACAAAGGCAAGTGAGACAACAGAGCAGGTGCCATTTTGGACATATTTAACAGCTGTTCCAGCTCAGGACTGTGCACACCCTCAGCCAAGCAGAAAAACCTGACTCTGGTGGGAAGTAATAACAGGAGACTAAGATATAGTGAATTTGTGGAGTCCATGAACGGGGACTGTGAAAAAAAACTGATGTTGTGTGGGAGAACTCACAGTGTAGCTGAGATATGAGTAGTTTCAGTGGGAGATGCCACAAACTTTGGCGGCCTTGGCTATCCAGTGAGAGACATTGCTTACAAGAGGACTGCACAGATCCTTTGTGTGGTCCTTGGGCCTGAACAGATGCATATTTTACCCACTGGGGCTAGCACTCAGGCACTGATTGCCATTGAGAAGAAGAGCTCATCTGAGCAGAATTACTTCCCTTCTGAATTAAAAAAAAAAAGAGATTTACCATGAGCGTGGTGCACTGTGGCCATTGGGGGGTGAAGCAATAGAGGAAGACCTTTCTCTCTGTGTCTCTCTCTCTCTCTCTCTCTCTCTCAGTGTCCACACTGCCTGTCAAAAAAAAAGAAAGAAAATAAAATCTTGGGGCTGGAGCTGTGACACAGTGGGTTATTGCCCTGACCAGAATCGATGGCATCACATGTGGGCTCTGATTTTAGACATGGTTGCTCCTCTTCTGGTCCAGCTCTCTGCTATTGCCTGGAAAAGCAATAGAAGATGGCCCAACTCCTTGGGCCCCTGCACTCGCGTAGGAGCCCCAGAAGGGGCTCCTGGCTCCTGGCTTCTATCTTCAGATAAGCGCAGCTTCATCCATTGTGGCCAATTGGGGACTGAACCAGCAGATGGAAAACCTCTCTCTCTGCCTCTCCTCTCTCTGTGCAACCCTGACTTCCAAATAAATAAATAAATCTTTTTAAGAGAAAATGAAATCTTAAGGAGGAATCAAAATTATATGAGGAATTTATTAGAACATAAAATGGAGATATTGAAGAGAAGTCAAAATGAAATGAAGAATTCAATAGAACAAATAAAAAACACATTTGAGAGCCTTAAAAACAGAATAGAATCAGTGAGGCAGAAGAGAGAATATTGAACTTAGAAGACAGAGCACAGGAAAGAAGACTGTTAAACCAAAGAAAAGTAGAGGAAAGTAGATATCTAAAAATATTGTTGGGACTCTACAGAATACCATTAAGAAACCCAACATTTGGGTTCTAGGAGTTCCTGAAGGCATGGAGAGAGAGAAATGGTCAGAAGGTCTTTTTAGTGAGACACTAGCAGAAAACTTCCCAGGTTTGGAGAAAGAGCCATCCAAGAACAGGAAGCACATAGAACCCCTAATAAACATGAGCAAAAGAGATCCTCACCATGAAACATTGTAATCAAACTCACCATATTGAAACAAAGAAAAGATTATACAATGTGCAAGAGAGAACCGTCAGATTACTCCCAGAGGATCTCCAATTAGACTCACAGCAGATGTCTCATCAGAAACCCTACAGGCTAGGAGAGAATGGTGATATATAGCCCTAGTACTAAGAGAAAAAAAAACTGATATAACTGAATATTATATCCTGCAGAGCTCTCATTTGTGAATGAAGGTGAAATAAATACCTTTCCTAGCAAACAGAAATTGAAAGAATTCGTTGCCACTCGTCCAGCCCTGCAAAAGATGCTTAAAGATGTGTTACATAGAAGCACAGAAACACAGCAATCAATATGAAAGAAGGTAAAGGAGGAAAATCACAGTAAAAGATCACAGGAAGTTCAAAGCATATATTAGAAATATCTTTGGGCTGGCACCTTGGCTTAATAGGCTAATCTTCCGCCTTGCGGCGCTGGCACACCGGGTTCTAGTCCCGGTTGGGGCGCCGGATTCTATCCCAGTTGCCCCTCTTCCAGGCCAGCTCTCTGCTATGGCCCAGGAAGGCAGTGGGGGATGGCCCCAGTCCTTGGGCCCTGCACCCGCATGGGAGACCAGGAGAAGCACCTGGCTCCTGGCTTCAGATCAGTGAGATGTGCCGGCAACAGCGGCCATTGGAGGGTGAACCAATGGCAAAAAGGAAGACCTTTCTCTCTGTCTCTCTCTCTCACTATCCACTCTGCCTGTCAAAAAATATCTTTGGTAAAATGGAAGAGCAGAGTCACTATTTATCAATAGTCACATTGAACATCAATGGCCTCAACTCTCCAGTTAAAAGACACAGACTGACTGAATGGTTTAAGGAACAAAACCCATCTATTTCCTGCTTACAAGAAACACATCTTTCCAACAAAGATGTATGCAGACTGTAAGTGAAATTTTGCAAAAGATATTCCATGCCAACAGAAACCACAAAAAGAACTGGCATAGCCATCATAATATCAGAAAAATAAACATTAACATAAAAACTGTCAAGAAAGGCACAGGGAGGCACTATATAATGATTCAGAGGTAAGTATTATAAATGCATATGCACCTAATTACAGGGCACTAGGTTATTTAAAATATATGTTAAGGAACTTAAGGGGAAACTTAGACTCCAATACAATAGTATTGGGGGACTCCAATACTCCACTAGCAGCAATAGAAAGATCAACCAGACAGAAGATCAGCAGGGAAAGAGCATATTTAATTGACACTATAGACCAAATTGATCTAACAGATATCTATAGAACTTCTTATCCTACACCAGAATTCACATTCTTCTCAGAATTACATGGAACATATTCTAGGATTGACCACATACTAGACCATAAAGCCAGTCTCAGCAAAGTTCAAAGAATCAAAATCATACCTTGCATCTTCTCAGACCACAATGGAATGAAGCTGGAAATCAGCAACTCAGGAATGCCTAGAGCATATGCAAACACGTGGAGACTGAACAACATGTTCCTAAATGAACAGTGGGTCATACAAGAAATCAAAAGAGAAATCAAAAACTTTCTGGAAGTAAATGAGGATAACAACACAAGATATCAAAACTTATGGGCTGGCACTGTGGCACAGTGGGTTAACACCCTTGCCTGAAGCGTTGGCATCCCATTTGGGTGCTGGTTCTAGTTCTGGCTTCTCCACTTCTGATCTATCTCTGTGCTATGGCCTGGGAAAGCAGTAGAAGATGGCCCAAGTCCTTGGGCTCCTGCATCCATGTGGTAGACCCAGAAGAAGTTCCTAGTTCCTAGCTTCAGAGCAGCACAGCTCCAGCCATTGTGCCAAATGGGGAGTGAACCAACAGATGGAAGATCTCTCTCTCTCTCGATAACTGCCTCTCATCTCTCTGCGTAATTCTGACTTTCAAATAAATAAATAAATCTTTAAATAAAAAAAATATGGGATACAGCAAAATCAGTGTTAAGAGGAAAGTTTATAGCAATAGGTACCTACATCAAAAATTGGAAAGTCACCAAACAAATAGCTATCAATGCATCTCAAGGATCTAAAAAACTTCAGCAAACCCAAAACTAGTAGGAGAAGAGAAATAGTTAAAATCAGAGAAGAAATCAGCAGTTTGAATCCAAATAAATTACAAAAGACCATCAAAAACAAGAGCTTTTTTTCTGAAAAAATAAAAAAAATGACACACCATTGACCCAACTAACCAAAATGGCAAGAGAAGATGCAAATCAATAAAATCAGAGATGAAAAAGTGAATGTAACAACAGACATCACAGAAATAAAAAGAATCATCAGAAATTACTAAAAGGACTTGTATGCCATCAAACAGGGAAATCTGTTAGAAACGGATAGATCCCTGGACACATATGACCTACCTAAATTGAACCATGAAGACATAGAGGGGGGCGGAGCCAAGATGGCAGATAGTGGGAACGTGCGCCGATAATTTGTGAAAATAAAGTTTCATAAAAGTGGAATTACTGTAGCCTCAGGAAAAGACTCAAGAAAAAAACTGCAGAGGAAACGCTTCCGGATCTAGTGGATGTGACACAGAGGACCTACAGGGAGCCCACCGCGTGGAAACCCAACCACGAGAAATGAGCCGCAGAATCTTGCCAGCACGGGAACGAATGGGAGGTAAGACAAAGGCGTCAGAAACCCGAGACATTGGTGGGGAAAGCCAGAGGCCTCTCTCTTCACTCACCAAGCAAAACAAAGAGCAGGTGCCATTTTACATATGTAAAGCGCCACCAACGAGTACACAAACTCAGTAACTTTGGAACTTTGGTGAAACTTGAGAACACATTGAGGGCTGCATAAACTCTTTGTGTGGTCCCAGGGGTAGATCAAATGAATACTCACAGAGGCCAGATTTCAACTACCCTCAATTCGACTCAGCTGTGCAGAATTACTTCCCAACTGAGTCAAAAAAAAAAAGAGAGAGAGAGAGAGAGATCCAGCAAGGATCAAGGGAGAGAACAATCTGGGTGAGTCGCTTTTTGCACAGGCTTAAACCTGAAGAATCAAGCAGGGATCTCTGGCCACACCCATCACAGCCTCTAAGGATTCATCAAAGCAGACAGCCCACTTAGAGGCATAGTATAATGAGAAAAAAACACCACAGCAAAAAAAAAATAAATTATCTCCAACATGCCAAACAACAAACGTCAAAACAGAGGTAACAAGAGCAAGGAAGACATTATGACGCCCCCAAATGAATAAGACACCCCAATGCAAGATTATGAAGATGAAGAGATAGAGGAAATGCAAGAGGCGGATCTCAAAAAATTGATAAGAACATTAAGAAGTTCTCAAAAACAAATTCTTGAACTACAGAAATCCTTAATGGACAAGATAGAAAATCTCTCTCGTGAAAATGAAATATTAAGGAGGAATCAAAATGAAATGAAACAACTAGTAGAACATGAAACTGTGATAGTGACAAAAAACCACAATGAAATGAAGAACTCAATAGATCAAATGACAAACATATTAGAGAGCCTTAAAAACAGAATGGGTGAAGCATAAGAGAGAATGTCGGAATTAGAAGACAGAGAACAGGAAAGGAAACAGTCAAATCAAAGAAAAGAAGAAGAAATTAGAAATCTAAAAAGTATTGTCAGGAATTTACAGGATACTATTAAAAAACCCAACATTTGGGTTCTAGGAGTTCCTGAAGGCATGGAGAGGGAGAAAGGATTAGAAGGCCTTTTTAGTGAGATACTAGCAGAAAATTTCCCAGGTTTGGAGAAGGACAGAGACATCTTAGTACAGGAAGCTCATAGAACCCCTAATAAACATGACCAAAAGAGATCCTCACCACGGCACGTCGTAATCAAACTCACCACAGTGAAACACAAAGAAAAGATCCTAAAATGTGCAAGAGAGAAACGCCAGATTACTCTCAGAGGATCTCCAATTACACTCACAGCAGACTTCTCAGCAGAAACCCTACAAGCTAGGAGAGAATGGCGAGATATAGCCCAGGTACTAAGAGAGAAAAACTGCCAGCCCAGAATATTATATCCTGCAAAGCTCTCATTTGTGAATGAAGGTGAAAGAAAGACCTTTCACAGCAAACAGAAATTGAAAGAATTTGTCGCCACTCGTCCAGCCCTGCAAAAGATGCTTAAAGGTGTGTTACATACAGAAATGCAGAAACACGGTCACCAATATGAAAGAAGGTAAAGGAAGGAAACCTCACAGTAAAAGATCACAGGAGTCTCAAACCATATATTAAAAAATATCTTTGGCAAATGGCAGGGCAAAGTTACTCCTTCTCAATAGTCACATTGAATGTTAATGGCCTGAACTGTCCAGTTAAAAGACACCGATTGGCTGATTGGGTTAAGGAACAAAACCCATCTTTTTGCTGCTTACAAGAAACTCATCTTCCCAACAAGATGCATACAGACTGAAAGTGAAAGGCTGGAAAAATATATACCATGCCAACAGAAATGAAAAAAGAGCGGGCGTAGCCATCTTAATATCAGACAACATTATCTTACCACAAAAACTGTTAGGAGAGACAAGGAGGGGCACTATATAATGATTAAGGGATCCATTCAACAGGAAGATATAGCGATTATCAAAGTATATGCACCTAATTACAGGGCACCAGTTTATTTAAAAGACTTGTTAAGGGACTTAAAGGGAGACTTAGACCCCAATACAATAGTACTGGGGGACTTCAATACTCCACTCTCAGAGATAGACTGATAAACAGGACAGAAGATCAACAAGGAGACAGTAGATTTAAATGACACTATAGCACAAATGGATCTAACAGATATCTACAGAACATTTCATCCTACATCTAAGGACTTTACATTCTTCTCAGCAGTACATGGAACCTTCTCTAGGATTGACCACATACTAGGCCATAAAGCAAGTCTCAGCAAATTCAAAAGAATTAGAATCATACCATGCAGCTTCTCAGACCACAAAGGAATCAAGTTGGAAATTAGCAACTCAGGAATCCCTAGAGCACGTGCAAACACATGGAGATTGAACAACATGCTCCTGAATGAACAATGGGTCATAGAAGAAATTAAAAGAGAAATCAAAAATTTTCTGGAAGTAAATGAGGATAACAGCACAACATACCAAAACCTATGGGATACAACAAAAGCAGTGTTAAGAGGAAAGTTTATATCAATAGGTGCCTACATCTAGAAATTGGAGAGGCACCAAATAGATGAGCTTTCAAGTCATCTCAAGGATCTAGAAAATCTGCAGCAAACCAAACCCAAACCCAGTAGGAGAAGAGAAATAATTAAAATCAAAGAAGAAATCAACAGGATTGAATCCAAAAAAACATTACAAAAAATCAGCCAAACAAGGAGCTGGTTTTTTGAAAAAGTAAACGAAATTGACACGCCAATGCCCAACTAACTAAAAAAAGAAGAGGAAAGACCCAAATCAATAGGATCAGAGATGAAAATGGAAACATAACAACAGACACCACAGAAATAAAAAGAATCATCAGAAATTACTACAAGGACTTGTATGCCAGCAAACAGGGAAATCTATCAGAAATGGATAGATTCCTGGACACATACAACCTACCTAAATTGAGCCAGGAAGACATAGAATACTTAAACAGACCCATAACTGACACAGAAATTGAAACAGTAAGAAAGGCCCTCCTAACAAAGAAAAGCCCAGGGCCAGATGGATTCACTGCTGAGTTCTATCAGACATTTAGATAAGAACTAACTCCAATTCTTCTCAAACTATTCAGAACAATCGAAAAAGAGGGAATCCTCCCAAATTCTTTCTTGAAGCCAGCATCACCTTAATTCCTAAGCCGGAAAAAGATGCAGCATTGAAAGAGAATTACAGACCAATATCCCTGATGAACATGTTCAATGACTTGAACACAGTGTATCAAAGAGATACTTGGATCACCATATTCATAGCAGCGCTGTTCACAGTAGCCAAAATGAAATCAACCGAGGTGTTGGTAATCAGATGAATGGATAAAGAAAATATACATTTGTATATTTTATATACATCTTATATACATATACATTTGTATATTTTGTATATTGTATATTTTGTACAAAAAGGAATGAAATTCTATCATATGCAGCAAAATACACACAACTGGAGGACATCATGTTGAGTGAAATAAGCTGGACCCAGAAAGAAAAATACCATATGTTCTCTTTTATGTGGGAGCTAAAATTCAAAAAACTAAAAGCAAGGAAAAAAGTAAGAAATGTCTGTGTGTATCAGTATTGCTGCATATATATATATATATATATATATATATATATATATATATACATATATATATATATATATATATATATAATTTTGTTTTATACCTGGGTGAAACCAATGGTTAAAAATGTGATGCTACTATAGTTTTAATGATCTGTGATTACTTAAAAATTTACTGTATGTTGGAGTAATGGTCATTTTCCCAATCATTACTTGTTTATGGCCATTGTCTATTCCCACTAAACCAGGGTCTTTTTTTATTTATTAAACTTCTTATTTGGCAAAGTAGTAAGCCTTTTTACTGTAATGTAAATTTAAACTGATAAGAACAGATACTACACTTGATCTTAGCCAAAAGGCCAAGAAGTGATGTGCAAGGTAAATTTAAAATATATTATCTCAAAAACTAAAAACAAGAAAAAGAGAGGGACAGAAGGTAGGAGGGAGGGAGAGGAGAGGGTTAAAAATTAGAGCACAAGAGCCAGCGCTGTGGCATAGAGGATAAAGCTGCCACCTGCCATGCTGGCATCCCTTGTGGGTACTGACTTGAGGTTTGGCTGCTTCGCTTCCAATCCGGCTCTCTGCTATAGGCTAGGAAATCAGTTGAAGATGGTTAAAGTCCCTGGCCTGCTGTACCAGCATGGGAGACTCAGAAGAACCACCTGGCTCCTGGATTTGCATTGGTGCAGCTCTGGCCATTGTGCCCTCTGTGGAGTGAACCAGCAGATGGAACACCTCTCTCTGCCTCTGCTTCTCTGTAACTCTGCCTTTCAAATAAATAAATAAATCTTAAAAGGAAAAAAATAGATGGCACTCCAAATCTCAAGAGAAAGGAAGCAAGTAAATGAACTAAAAGTTTGCAAAGACTTGAATAGATATTTCTCAATATAAGACCTACAAATGATCAATAAGTATGTGGATAAATGCTCTTCACCACCAATCATCAGAGAAATGCAAACTAAAGCTATAAAGAGGTTTCACCTCAAACCTGTTAGAAGGGCTATTATAAAAAAAAACACAAAAGCATGGCTGGCATTGTATCATAGCAATTAAACTGCTGCCTTTGATGCCAGCATTTCATATAGGCATCAGTTCCAGACATGGCTGCTGCAGTTTTAATCCAACTCCCTGCTAATGACCTGAGAAAGCAGCAGATGTTCCAAGTGCTTGGGCCCCTGCCACCCACATTGGAGACCAGACAGGAAGAAGTTCCTGGCTTCTGGCTTTGGATTGATTCAGCACTAGCTATTGTGGCCATTAGGGGGAGTGAACCAGTGTATGTGAGATCTCTCTCTCTTTCTCTCTCTCCCACTCCCTCTCTGTAACTCTGCCTTTCATATAAATAAAATAAATCTTTGAAAAATGCAGAAGAAATAATTGTTAACAAGGATGAGGAGAAAAGGGAATACTTGCACATTGCAGGTAGGAAGGTAATCTAGTGTCAACATAATGAAAATTCTATGATTAAAAATTAAATATAGGGGAGCGGCAAGATGGCGGAATAGGAACGGAGCACACGATTAGTCTGGGGGACAGACAGGTTAATAGAAGTGGAGGTACTGCATGGTCAAGGAAGAGTAGGGGAAGAAACAGCAGAGGAAACTCTTCTGGAACTAGTGATTCACAGTGGACCTGCGTGGAGAGCGTGGGAGCCCAAGTTCGGGACACCAGCGGCAGACTCAACGCACCAGCGCTGGAACGCGAGGTGAGCCCAACCTCAATAGCCTGAGACACTGGCAGGGAAGCGGAAAGAGGAGACTAGAGGGAACGAGGCTTGAAACTCCGTGGGGAAAATTTCACCAGGCTAACTAGAAGGAGAGAGGAAAAAAAAAGTGACCGATACGGACACGAGTTTCTCTCTCTCCACTCACCCCTCAATGGCAAGCAAGACAAAGAGCAGGCGCTATTTTGGACATACGTCATAAGCAGGGCGACCTCAGGTCTGCACCAGCCCTGAGCCTAGCAGAAACACCGGACTCTGGGGGCAGGGTTGAAATAACAGGAGAATAGCATCTAACTTGGCAACCCAGTGGGAGACTGCAGGAGAATTGGAGCCCACACTGAGGGCAGCAGAGATTCCCTGTGTGGTCCTTCCTTGGGAAAGAGCTTCCGATCTTTGGCTCCTGTGGGTATATCATTTGCCTGCTAACTACCTCCAATTACGTTCAGCTGTGTGGAATTACTTCCCTTTTGAATCAAAAAAAGAAAGAGAGATTTACCACGCCTAACCTGGGAGTGTCATCTTTGACACATCCTCAGCCCTGAGGAACCAAACACAGCTCTCAGTCCACACTCATCTCAAGCCTCTAAGGCTCCACCGAAAGCAGACAGTCCACTTAATATAGAGCCATAGTGTAACAAGAAAAAACACCACAGTGAAGAAACCAAATATCTCCAACATGCCAAACAACAAACGCAAAAACTGAGGTAACAAGAACAAGGAAGACACTATGACGCCCCCAAATGAAAAAGACACCCCAATCCAAGATTATGAAGATGATGAGATAGAAGAAATGCAAGAAGCGGATCTCAAAAAATTGATAAGAACATTAAGAAGTTCTCAAAAACAAATTCTTGAACTACAGAAATCCTTAATGGACAAGATAGAAAATCTCTCTCGTGAAAATGAAATATTAAGGAGGAATCAAAATGAAATGAAACAACTAGTGGAACAAGAAACGGTGATAGTGACGAGAAATCATAATGAAATGAAGAATTCAATAGATCAAATGACAAACACACTAGAGAGCCTTAAAAACAGAATGGGCGAAGCAGAAGAGAGAATATCAGACTTAGAAGACAGAGAACAGGAAAGGAAACAGGCAAACCAAAGAAAAGAAGAAGAAATTAGAAATCTAAAAAGTATTGTCGGGTATCTACAGGATACTATTAAAAAACACAACATTCGGGTTCTAGGAGTTCCTGAAGGCATGGAGAGGAAGAAAGGATTAGAAGGCATTTTCAGTGAGATACAAGCAGAAAATTTCCCAGGTTTGGAGAAGGACAGAGGCATCTTAGTACAGGAAGCTTATAGAACCCCTAATAAACATGACCAAAAGAGATCCTCACCACGACATGTTGTAATCAAACTCACCACAGTGAAACATAAAGAAAAGATCCTAAAATGTGCAAGAGAGAAACGCCAGATTACTCTTAGAGGATCTCCAATTAGACTCACAGCAGACTTCTCATCAGAAACCCTACAAGCTAGAAGGGAATGGCGAGACATAGCCCAGGTACTAAAAGAGAAAAACTGCCAGCCCAGAATACTATATCCTGCAAAGCTCTCATTTGTGAATGAAGGTGATATTAAGACTTTTCATAGCAAACAGAAACTGAAAGAATTTGTTGCCACTCATCCTGCCCTGCAAAAGATGCTTAAAGATGTGTTACACACAGAAACACAGAAACATGGTCACCAATATGAAAGAAGGTAAAGGAAGGAACCCTCACAGCAAAAGATCACAGGAAGCTCAATTTCTCTTTGACATAGAATTAAAATCTGATTCTCTGTTAAAGGAATGTGTTACAGTAATCTATGATGTTCTCTTGATGTCTGTTAAATTCTAATTGTTCAAAAACAGCTGAATTTTTATTAAGAGCTATGGGTTATTGAAATATGTGCTTATTTTCAAAGATTTGAATAATCACCTGTAACAATGATCAAATTTGGTCTATATTATGTCATGATTTTAAGGAATCTTTTTTCAACCAGATATTTTGGATTTTGAGCCTTCTTGGCATTCTTAACAGGCATTCAAAAAATCAAAGTTTCAAACAATCTGGTCTCTAAAATTTCCAGTAAATCCTGGACTTTGGTTTTTCCAGTTTGGGCCCAACTGAAAAAATCGAAGGACCTATGTCTCTCATCTTATAGAGACACTGACTAATCAGGCTATTTGGATTATATTAGAAGTACTGTCAAGATGTGACGTGGTACCAAGTTTTAAGTTTCTATAATGGAAAATGCTATTAATACAAATGTTTGAGAATTAAAAAGTCTAATGATCTTGTGTTACTAGACATGATAGTTATCTTAATGAGAAAGCCCCAGAGGCCTAAAGGGTTAAATAATTGTAAAATCCTACAGGTGCTTTCAAAAATACTGTGAAGTAAGCAAGTGCCTCTTGTTGGCTGATGAGTTTATAATTTTAAACATGGCGACTTAAAGTCTTTTGTCATCCACAGTTATATGTGATTTGCTGCTCATAAAACTAAAGCGTTGTTGGTTCTGTGTTTAGCTGTCCTCCTATAGGTTCCTATGGACTTTTTCCAGCCACTTTTATTGTATTCAGTACTTTAGGATGGCTCTGTAAACAGATGAAGCCAATAATGTATTAACAGTACCAACTGAGAGAAAGTATGGTTGACTGAGGTTACTAAAATCAAAAAGCAATTCAAATCAATTGGCAATCTACAAAAAGAGTTAAAGATTTTAAAAGCTATTATTAAAATTGCTATATTGGTCTACTATGCTATGTTATATGTGTGTACATATTGTATGTCCACATGGGGAAATTTTATTAAGAGTTTTATTTTAAATGGCTTACAGATAAGATTGTCCATAAATTTAAGCTGCTAAAATCAATCAAAGATACATTTTAATTAGTGTGACCTGAATCTGTGTATCATATGTTTTAAACGTGTTGGTAGAAAGAAACTAAAAACATTTTATATGGTTGTGCTTAAGTTTACTGGTTAAACAAACTACACCATGTTAGATATTTAAGAGGTGTTTTCAAATACATGATTCTTAAAATTTATAGAAGGCATTGGACCTTCTGGTAAATGTTTTCTTAAGTTGTTATCTAATGGTTGAAACGGTTTGCTAAGTATTCATGTGATATTGCTATTGTCAGCAAGCGATCTAGGACTTGCTCCCTCATTTCTCTATTCTAAGCCCAACTTGTTCTTTCATTTCTCTATTCTCTTCAAGGTAGGAAACTAATTCTATTATGAAGGAATCTGTAGGACGCACAATTTAATCTTTAGACCTTATGAAAGAGATGGCTAACATTTTTCTGTAATAGCATAGCCAAAATAAGAGCTTAAATTATAATATCATAGCTAGATTCACTTCGCCATCAGCAAAGTATACAATAAGCAGAAAAAACCTCCCTTTCAGACAAAAGGGAAAGAAAGTTTTTAAGCGAGAATATAATTTTCCTCATGGGCATTGTCTACCTTAGAAAAACTACTACAGAACATGCCTGTGACTATAGACTTGTAGTTCAGGCCACCGAAGATTAGAGATGGGACTTGAGCACTCCCTTGACTTGCATCCTCTGGTCTGCTTTAACACAAACCAGGAGGAAAAGAAAGCTAGGCATCAGAAGCAATGGGTGGCAGGCCTATAAATGGCTGATCTGTACAGTGATCTGCCCTCAAGGAGACCCAACAGACCAGTCCACTGCAGTGGCTTTCAAAATGGTAAGCCTGGGCTTCAGCAGAAGTCAGCTTGTGAAGAGCCCTGGCAGCTCTGCCAAGAGTTGGATCACTGGAAATGGACCTGCCCTGGAGTCGAAGGATGCCCAGGTCAGAGCCACAGATCTTACTGGCTCTAAGCTGAAAAGCCCTTCACTCAGTCCAACTTCCAAAGTGACCACTGCAGCTGAGGGGATGGTCAAGTAGGGTCAGCAACATTGCAGGCAGAACTGTAAATTTCTTGTTAGAGATGCCACCTGCCTTTACCTGGCCAGCTCTCCTCCCAGGCCAGCCAAGTAATGAAAGTCAAAAGAGTGCCTTCCCCTAGGAGGTTCATACCTCCCTTAGGATATACCCCATGTGAAGAGATAGGTAGGTCTGGGCCTCTTAACTTACAAGGCCTAAAGCCCAACAGATTATTATCAAGCCCCTTCTATCAGGTTCTATTTGCCTCTAAATCAGAAAACTTAATTGTAGCTTAGACAGCACCTCTCTTAGCTCCTCTAATAATGATTCTGTCCTTTGTTCTAGACCCTGTCTAACGTACTTGGGCCTCATTCCTGTGTAATCATAACCTCTACTCTACCACCAATGGCTCTACTCCCAACCTGTGTGTGCTGATGGTCCTCTTCCCCACTTAATGCTGTATAATTGTTCAAACCTGGTAAATGCCACTCTTAGGATCATTGGTTACTATCCTCACTCTGTCTTTTATGACCTTGTCTAAATATGATCAGAGTCGGCAAACTTGGAAGGCTTCCATAGCCTTGGCAACTCATGACGACAGCCTAGGGTGGTTACTGGCGCCATAAACTAGAGTGTCAATTTGTTGGGTCAACAACAGGAGCCACCGTGCACTTGCTCCTCATGTGGGATCTCTGTCCTTAATGTGCTGTACATTGTGATTTAATGCTATAACTAGTACTCACACAGTATGTTTCACTTTGTGTTTCTATGTGGGTGCAAACTGTTGAAATCTTTATACTAAATTGATCTTCTGTATATAAAGAGAATTGAAAATGAATCTTGATGCAAATGGAAGGGGAAAGGGAGTGGGAGAGGGGAGGGTTGCGGGTGGGAGGGAAGTTATGGGGGGTGGGGAAGCCATTGTAATGCATAAGCTGTACACTGGAAATTTATATTCATTAAATAAAAGTTTAAAAAAATTAAATATAGACCCTTCATACTATCCAGCAGTTCCAACTAAAGGATGTGAAATTTGTATGTGAAAGGGACATTTGCCTTCCCATTTTCAGTGTGTTCAGTTATCAAATCATTCCCTTGTAGACATACATCTACATAATTTAAAGTCATGAATTTTAAAATGAAAATACACATGTAAGGCATTCTATTCTAGTCTCTGAAAAGTGGGAGAAAATAGATATGACCACAGGAATTAAGTGACTGATAACTAACACGGTTCCTTTCAGTTGTCACATTGAAACCACTGATGCTGAGAGCTTGGAGGTTCAAGCTTCTCAATGGGGAGAGCATCAGGCTGATGGGTGGGGAGCTCAGCTGTGTGGAGGGGTAGGTGTGGGGATGAACTTCTGCCTCCCTCTGGAATGTGGCTCTTCACATATTAATCAGGACGCCCATTCTTTTTGCCGCAGGATATTATGGCCCTGGGAGTGACATCAGACACGGTAATGATGAGGATTCCTGTGGTGCATGAAAGGTCATCGTGACTGATGTCAGCCCTTCACCTTTTGTCTACAGTATCTTGTGGGAAGATGCAGCTGGGTGCTTTGGTCATTCCAACAGCAACTTTTTCTAACCCTGCCTAGTCCATCAAAGCTGTCTATTCACACAATCCTTGGCCACTGTGCACACTGTTTAACAGGGCTGGTGTCCCAGGATGCAATGATTGCCAAAGCCTTGTTGGACTATGATGTAACAACAGGTAAAGGATGTAGACAAATGAAAAACATGTTTTTCGAAAGGGTTTTTGCTCATAATGGAGGGAAACAGGTGCAGAGCCTCAGGCAAACAGGTCCCCTGAGACAAATGGGAAGCATTGAAAATACAAGGAAACTGGAGGAGCCCTGATCACAGGACACTCACAGCCAAGTCTCAGCACTGTGACTTGCTTAGAACTCTGCATTCTGCTTTTAGCTGTGCTCTGGTCTAGCACACCAGACTGGCACACAGGTTCCTACAGGCAGAGGGCACACATCAAAACCTGGAGTCAGCTGTGCTCTACACAGAGCTCCACTGTCACTGCTGATTGAGAGCCCTCAGACCTGATCCAGCCCTGTGTCTCCTCCTGTCACCTGAGACTCGGGGCTCTCACTATAAATTGGGGAGACAGTGACATGTCATTGCCTCTGATTTTTCTCTACCTACTCCTGCAGGTTTTATATAATTCACAGGTCAAGAATGATTGGAACTGCCTTGATTACCTGAAGCCAAGTGTCTTCAGAGATGGAGATCTAGTGCTGGGAGTGTTTTTTCCCCTGTACTACATGGAACCAGAAAGAGAAATGATCCAATTATCCTTTTTACTCAAGCCTGAGTATAAAGTGGTGGCATCTTGGTAAGTTCAAGGTGTATGTATCTGTGCTTTTAAAGTTTTATTTAAGGTACACATATTCATGCATTTCATATATGCAGAATCAGGAACAGTAATCCTTCCCTCCCCACTGTGCTCTCACTCTTCTTCCTCTTCCCTTTCCAATTCCTACCACTAATTCTACAAACCTATTTTCAATTTTCTTTATACTCATAAGATTAACCCTACAGGCCGGCGCCATGGATTAACAGACTAATCCTCCACCTTGAGGCACTGGCACACCGGGTTCTAGTCTCGGTTGGGGCGCCGGATTCTATCCCGGTTGCCCCTCTTCCAGGCCAGCTCTCTGCTATGGCCCGGGAAGGCAGTGAAGGATGGCCCAAGTGTTTGGGCCCTGCACCCGCATGGGAGACCAGGAGAAGCACCTGGCTCCTGGCTTCAGATCAGCGAGATGCGCCGGCCGCAGCGGCCATTGGAGGGTGAACCAACGGCAAAAAGTAAGACCTTTCTCTCTCTCTCTCTCTCTTGCTATCCACTCTGCCTGTCAAAAAAAAAAGATTAACCCTACAGTAAGTAAAGAAATCAACAAATAATATGAGGGGAAAAATACCACTGTTCCTCAATGATAATCCAAGGGCTGTAAATAATCATTGAATCTCAAAATGTCAATTTCACTCCTATCCATTATATTTTAGATATCTGTTAAGTGTTGTTATGCCTGCATTCCAGTACATGCTCATGTCTGTGTGTGTTCAATACCTCTTGAGACTTCTGACAAATCTGCACAGAATGGCAGAAACACAGTTCACAGTTTGATGAAAGCTAAGGTCCTCTCCTTTCTTTAATGTTTCACTACCTTTCATTTCCATTTGCTTTCTGACTCCTTCAGAGACATAGGTGAGACATTAAGATTTTTGTGCCTATTCCATTGGCCAGGTATCTGTGATTAAGCCCTGGGGTTCTTGGAGTCAGTGAGATGGTTGGGAGCTCAGGTCCTCTATTGCTAGCACCTGTGGAGGGAACATACTGGAGTCCATACCTATTTTCAGCGCATCCCCATCCCTCTGACCTTCCCTCCTGCACTGGATAACACTAATCCATCCTTGGTCTCTGTGGAGCTGCCTATTATGGACATTTTCTGTATACTGGTTCATGTCTTTGTGATCTTTTTGACTGGGCTTTTTGGGTGCACATTATGTTCACATTTTACCCATGGCAGAGCTTATAGCAATGCCTTGTATACTGTTATCATCATACTATCCTAATATCTAAGTCTATGTTTGACATTAAGATCTTTCCAGTTGCTCATAGCAGGCAAGGAGTGTTATCTGTTCCTCAATGTTCTGGGTATGAGTAGTACCATTAGCATTTTCTATAATTTAAACAATCAGAAAAAAGTCCTGAGTTTGAGCAATCATATTCTTTTGCCTTTAGAAATTGGATTCTAGATTCAATCTTACTTTATCATCCATTCCTAAAAGTTGTCCTTTGTTTCTAAAATGTTTGATAAACATACACTGTTATTCACTTTAGTTGTATGAAATAAATATTCTAAAACATGTATATAGCATAATCTAACACTATAATATATTACATTCACTAGTGTATTATGTGAAATGATTGCATCAAGATTTGTAAGTGGAATCAGAAGAAAATAATTCTTTAAGAGATAGTAATGCCTCCAATTTGAGTTTTTTTCTCAGAATTGCTGCTCTATTCTCAGCATTTTGTGCTTTCATATGATCTTTAGACAATTTTTTTTCTAAATCTGTAAATAATGTCACTAGAATTTTTCCTTACTGTTTCTCTTTTTTCTTCCTTTCTTCCTCTTTCCTCTTCCACCCTTTTTTTCAGTCACCAGAACTTTAATGGGGATTGCAATTAGTCTGTAGATAGCATTTTAACACTATCAATTATTCCAGTCCATGAATAAGGGATATCCTTCCATTTTTGTGTCCTTAATGATGCCTCTCATAAGAGTTTAATAAATTTCACTATTAGTTTCATTCTCGATAACTTTACCTTTTTGGTTTAATTTATTCCTAAATATTGAATTTTTTTGAAGCTAATGTGAATGAAATTTCTTTTTTAAAAATTATTATTTGTTGGCCGGTGCCATGGCTTAACAGGCTAATCCTCCACCTTGCAGCGCCGGCACACCGGGTTCTAGTCCCGGTTAGGGTGCCGGATTCTGTCCCGGTTGCCCCTCTTCCAGGCCAGCTCTCTGCTGTGGCCCAAGAAGGCAGTGGAGGATGGCCCAGGTCCTTGGGCCCTGCACCCGCATGGGAGACCAGGAGAAGCACCTGGCTCCTGGCTTCGGATCAGCACGATGCGCCGGCCACAGCGGCCATTGGAGGGTGAACCAATGGCAAACGGTAGTTTTTTCACTTTGTGTTGCTATATGGGGGCAAACTGTTGAAATCTTTACCTAATATATACTAAACTGATCTTCTGTATATAAAGAGAATTGAAAATGAATCTTGATGTGAATGGAAGGGGAGAGGGAACAGGAAAGGGGAGGGTTGTGGGCGGGAGGGAAGTTATGGGAGGGGGGAAGCCATTGTAACCCATAAGCTGTATTTTGGAAATTTATATTCATTAAATAAAAGTTTAATAAAAAAAAACAAAAAAAGGAAGATCTTTCTCTCTCTCTCTCTCTCTCTCTCTCTCTCTCACTATCCACTCTGCCTGTAAAAAATATTATTTATTATTTTTATTTATTTTCATTTTCTTTGAAAGGCAGAGAAACTGAGACAGCAGAGAAAGTGATATCTTCCTTGTACTGGCTTACTTCTCAAATGCCGGCAACAGCCAGGGCTGGGCCAGGCCATAGCAGAAACTCAGAATTCATTCCAGGATGGCAAAGACCCAAGTACTTGAGCTATCACTGCTGTGTCTCAGCATGTACATTAGCAGGTAGCTGCAATCAGAAGGAGAACCATGGTTCAAACATTGGCATTCTAATATGGGTTGTAGGAATCCCAAGCAGTGTCTTTTTTTCCTAAGTGAGAACCATTATTTTATTTTTTTCTCAAAGAAATATTTTATTTAAGAAATATAAACTTCATGTATTTCATATTTAATATAGTGATTCTTCCCACCATACACGCCCTCCCATCCACACTCCCTCCTCTCCTCCTACTCTCCCCCATTTCCAGTTCTATTCTCCACTAAGATCTATTTCAATTAACATTATACACAGAGATTGATTTCTTGATTTCCCTTTAAAGAGATAATTATTGGTATATGAAAATGATGGTTTAGGACTTGATTTTGTGCCTTGTGAATGTGCTGAATTGGTTTATCAGTTCTAACAGATTTTTGGTGGAGTAGTTTGGTTTTTTTCTCATGACATGTGCTAACAGTCGACGTTTGACTTCTTTGTTCCCAATTCTGATTTTCTTTATTTCTTTTTCATTCTTCTATCTCTTGTTATATTTCTGATACTATACTAAGAGTGGTGAAACTGAATGTCTTTGTCTTCTTCCAGATCTGAGGGGAAATGATTTCAGATTTTCCCCATTCAATATGATATTGGCTATTTGTTTTAAATGTTGAGTCATTGCAATTTTGATGTATCTTCTTTCTGTACCTAGTTTGGTAAGAGTTTTTTAAAAATCATAAATGAATGTTGAATATTATCAAGTATTTTTCTGCATCTATTGAGATGATCATGTGATTTTTTTCCTTCATTCTGTTGATGTGATTTACTACAATATGTGATTTGTGAATGTTAAACCCAGTTGGCATTCCTGGGTTAAATCTCACTTGATCAGAATGTATGCTATTTTGTTTAGTGTTGGATTCAGCTTGCTAACATTTTGTTGGGAATTTTTGCACTTCTGCCTTTTAAGTATATTAGATTTTTTTCTGTTATATCTGTGTTTCATTTTGGTATCAGAGTAATGCTGGTAGAGTTTCATCCTTTTCAACATTTTGAAACAGAGAAGAATCAGAGTTATTTCTCTTCAATTGTCCTGTAGAATTTAGCTTTGAAGCCATTGTGCCCTGGATTTATCTTTGATGGAGATTTTCATTACTGCTTTAGTGTTATTACTTGTCATTTATCTGTTAGTTTTTTTTATTAAACTTTTATTTAATGAATATAAATTTCCAAAATACAGCTTATGGGTTACAATGGCTTCTCCCTCCCAAAACTTCCCTCCCACCCACAACCCTCCCCTTTCCCGCTCCCTCTCCCCTTCCAATCACATCATGATTCATTTTCAATTCAATTCTCTTTATATACAGAAGATCAGTTTAGTATATATTAGGTAATGATTTCAACAGTTTGCCCCCATATAGCAACACAAAGTGAAAAACATACTGTTGGAGTACTAGTTATAGCATTAAATAAGAGTGTACAGCACATTAAAGACAGAGATCCTACATAATATTTTTAAATTAATTAATTTTCTATGCCATTTCCAATTTAACACCAGGTTTTTTTTCATTTCCAATTATCTTTATATACAGAAGATCGATTCAGTATATAATTAGTAAAGATCTCATCAGTTTATATCCACGCAGAAACACAAAGTGTAAAAATACTGTTTCAGTACTAGTTATAGCATCACTGCACATTAGACAACACATTAAGGACAGATCCCACAGGGGATGTAAGTACACAGTGACTCCTGTTGCTGACTTAACAATTTGACACTCCTGTTCATGGCGTCAGTAATCTCCCTAGGCTCTAGTCATGAGTTGCCAGGGCTATGGAAGCCTTTAGAGTTTGCTGACTTTGATCTTATTCCGATAGGGTCATAGTCAAAGTGGAAGTTCTCTCCTCCCTTCAGAGAAAGGTACCTCCTTCTTTGATGGCCCCGTTCTTTCCACTGGGATCTCACTCACAGAGATCTTTCATTTAGGTCTTCTTCTTTTTTTCTTTTCCATGGTATCTTGGCTTTCCATGCCTACAATACTCTCATGGGCTCTTCAGCCAGATCCGAATGCCTTAAGGGCTGATTCTGAGGCCAAAGTGTTGTTTAGGACGTCTGCCATTCTATGAGACTGCTGTGTATCCCGCTTCCCGTGTTGGATCCTTCTCTCCCTTTTTGATTCTATCAGTTAGTATTAGCAGACACTTGTCTTGTTTGTGTGATCCCTTTGATTCTTAGATCTATCGGAGCCATCGAATGTGAACTGAAATTGATCACTTGGACTAGTGAGATGGCATTGGTACATGCCACCTTGATGGGATTTTATTGGAATCCCTTGGCACATTTCTAGCTCCATCATTTGGGGGAAGTCTGATTGAGCATTTCCCAAATTGTACATCTCCTCCCTCTCTTTTTCCACTCTTAAATTTAACAGGGATCACCTTTCAGTTAAAATTTAAACACCTAAGAGTAATTGTGTGTTAATTACAGCGTTCAACCACTAGTACTAGAACAACAACAATGACAACAACAACAAATACTGAAAAGGATAAATATTACATTGTACATCTAGAGTCAGGACAAGAGCTGATCAGGTCATTGTTTCATATAGTGTCCATTTCACTTCAACAGGTTTCCCCTTTGGTGCTCAGTTGTCGCTGATCAGGGAAAACAAATGATATTTGTCTCTTTGGGACTGGCTTAATTCACTCAGCATGATGTTTTCCAGATTGCTCCATCTTGTTGCAAATGACTGGGTTTCATTGTTCCTTACTGCTGTATAGTATTCTATGGAGTACATGTCCCATAATTTCTTTATCCAGTCTACTGTTGATGGGCATTTGGGTTGGTTCCAGGTTTAGCTATTGTGAATTGAGCTGCAATAAATATTAATGTGCAGATGGCTTTTTTGTTTGCCAATTTAATTTCCTTTGGGTAAATTCCAAGGAGTGGGATGGCTGGGTTGAATGGTAGGGTTATGTTCACGTTTCTGAGGAATCTCCAGACTGACTTCCATAGTGATTTCACCAGTTTGCATTCCCACCAACAGTGGGTTAGTGTCCCTTTTTCCCCACATCCTCTCCAGCATCTATTGTTGGTAGATTTCTGAATGTGAGCTATTCTCTCCGGGGTGAGATGGAACCTCATTGTGGTTTTGATTTGCATTTCTCTGATTGCTAGTGATCTTGAACATTTTTTCATGTGTCTGTTGGCCATTTGGGTTTCCTCTTTCGAAAAATGTCTATTGAGGTCCTTGGCCCATTTCTTAAGTGGGTTGTTTGTTTTGTTGTTGTGGATTTTCTTGATTTCTTTGTAGATTCTGGTTATCAACCCTTTATCTGTAGTATAGTTTGCAAATATTTTTTCCCATTCTGTCGGTTGCCTCTTCACTTTCCTGACTGTTTCTTTTGCAGTACAGAAACTTCTCAGTTTGATGCAATCCCAATAGTTAATTTTGGCTTTGACTGCCTGTGCTCCTGGGATCTTTTCCAAGAAGTCTTTGCCTGTGCCTATATCTTGCAGGGTTTCTCCAATTCTCTCTAATAATTTGTTGGTTTCGGGTCATAGATTTAAGTCTTTAATCCATGTTGAGTGAATTTTTGTGTAAATTGAAAGGTAGGGGTCGTGCTTCAAGCTTCTGCACATGGAAATCCAATTTTCCCAGCGCCATTTATTTAATAGGCTGTCCTTATTCCAGGGATTAGTTTTGGATCTTTGATCAAATATCAGTTGGCTGTAGATGTTTGGATTGATTTCTGGTGTTTCTATTCTGTTCCATTGGTCTATCCATCTGTTTCTGTACCAGTACCATGCTGTTTTGATAACAACTGCCCTGTAGTATGACCTGAAATCTGGTATTGTGATGCCTCCGGTTTTGTTTTTGTTGTATAAGATTGCTTTAGCTATTCGAGGTCTTCTGTGTCTCCATATGAATTTCAGCATCGTTTTTTCCATTTCTGAGAAGAAGGTCTTCGGTATGTTGATTGACATTGCATTGAATGTATAAATTGCTTTGGGGAGAATAGACATTTTGATGATATTGATTCTTCCAATCCATGAGCATGGAAGATTTCTCCATTTTTTGGTATCCTCTTCTATTTCTTTCTTTAAGGTTTTGTAATTTTCATCATAGAGATCTTTAACGTCCTTGATTAAGTTTATTCCAAGGTATTTGATTGTTTTTGTAGCTATTGAGAATGGGATTGAACTTAGAAGTTCTTCCTCAGCCATGGCATTGCCTGTGTATACAAACGCTGTTGATTTTTGTGCATTAATTTTGTATCCTGATACTTTGTCAAACTCTTCGATGAGTTCCAGTAGTCTCTTAGTAGAGTTCTTTAGGTCCTCTAAATAAAGAATCATATCATCTGCAAAGAGGGATAGTTTGAGTTCTTCCTTCCCAATTTGTATCCCTCTCATTTCTTTTTCTTGCCTAATACGTCTGGCCAAAACTTCCAGAACTATATTGAATAGCAGTGGTGAGAGTGGGCATCCCTGTGGTAACAGATCTCAGTGGAAATGCTTCCAACTTTTCCCCATTCAATGGGATGTTGGCCGTGGGCTTTTCATATATTGCTTTGATTGCATTGAGGAATGTTCCTTCTATACCCAGTTTGCTTAGAGTTTTCATCATGAAAGGGTGTTGTAGTTTATCAAATGCTTTCTCTGCGTCTATTGACATAATCATATGGTTTTTCTCCTGCAGTCTAATAATGTAGTGTATCACGTTGATTGTTTTGTGAACATTGAACCATCCCTGCATACCAGGGATAAATCCCACTTGGTCTGGGTGGATGATCTTTCTGATGTGTTGTTGCATTCTATTGGCCAGAATTTTATTGAGTATTTTTGCATCTATGTTCATCAGGGATATTGGTCTGTAATTCTCTTTCAATGCTGCATCTTTTTCCGGCTTAGGAATTAAGGTGATGCAAGCTTCATAGAAAGAATTTGGGAGGATTCCCTCTTTTTCGATCATTTTGAATAGTTTGAGAAGAATTGGAATTATTTCTTCTCTAAATGTCTGGTAGAACTCAGCAGTGAATCCATCTGGTCCTGGGCTTTTCTTTGTTGGGAGGGCTTTTCTTAATGTTTCAATTTCTGTGTCAGTTATTGGTCTGTTTATGTTTTCTATGTCTTCCTGGCTCAATTTAGGTAGGTTGTATGTGTCCAAGAATCTGTCCATTTTTGAGAGATTTCCCTGATTGCTGGCTTACAATCCTTGTAGTAATTTCTGATGATTCTTTTTATTTCTGTGGTGTCTGTTGTTACGTTTCCATTTTAATCTCTGATCCTATTGATTTGTATTGATTTGGTTCTTTTCTCTTCTTTTTTTAGTTAGTTGGGCCATTGGGGTGTCAATTTTGTTTACTTTTTCAAAAACCAGCTCCTTGTTTGGCTGATTTCTTTGTAATGTTTTTTTTTGGATTCAATCCTGTTGATTTCTTCTTTGATTTTTATTATTTCTCTTCTCCTACTGGGTTTGGGTTTGGTTTGCTGCAGATTTTCTAGATCCTTGAGATGACGTGAAAGTTCATCTCTTTGGTGCCTTTCCAATTTCTAGATGTAGGCACCTATTGATATAAACTTTCCTCTTAGCACTGCTTTTGTTGTATCCCATAGGTTTTGGTATGTTGTGCTGTTATTCTCATTTAATTCCAGAAAATTTTTGATTTCTCTTCTAATTTTTCTGTGATCCATTGTTCATTCAGGAGCATGTTGTTCAATCTCCATGTGTTTGTATGCACTCTAGGGATTCCCGAGTTGCTAATTTCCAATTTCATTCCTTTGTGGTCTGAGAAGCTGCATGGTATGATTCTAATTCTTTTGAATTTGCTGAGACTTGCTTTATGGCCTAGCATGTGGTCAATCCTAGAGAAGGTTCCATGTACTGCTGAAAAGAATGTAAAGTCCTTAGATGTAGGATGAAATGTTCTGTAGATATCTGTTAGATCCATTTGGGCTATAGTGTCATTTAAATCTGCTGTCTCCGTGTTGGTCTTCTGTCCTGATGATCTGTCTATCTCTGAGAGTGGAGTATTGAAGTCCCCCAGTACTATTGTATTGGGGTCTAATTCTCCCTTTAAGTCCCTTAACAAGTCTTTTAAATAAGCTGGTGCCCTGTAATTAGGTGCATATATATTGATAATCATTATATCTTCCTGTTGAATGGATCCCTTAATCATTATATAGTGCCCCTCTTTGTCTCTCATAACAGTTTTTGTGGTAAAGTTTAGGTTGTCCGATATTAAGATGGCTACGCCCGCTCTTTTTTCATTTCTGTTGGCATGGTATATCTTTTCCCAGCCTTTCACTTTCAGTCTGTATGCATCTTGTTGGAAAGATGAGTTTCTTGTAAGCAGCAAAAAGATGGGTTTTGTTCCTTAACCCAATCAGCCAATCGGTGTCTTTTAACTGGACAGTTCAGGCCATTAACATTCAATGTGACTATTGAGAAGGAGTAACTTTGCCCTGTCATTTGACAAAGATTTTTTTCTAATATCTGGTTTGAGACTCCTGTGATCTTTTGCTGTGAGGTTTCCTTCCTTTACCTTCTTTCATATTGTTTACCGTGTTTCTGTGTTTCTGTATGTAACACATCTTTAAGCATCTTTTGCAGGGCTGGACGAGTGGCGACAAATTCTTTCAATTTCTGTTTGCTGTGAAAGGTCTTTCTTTCACCTTCATTCACAAATGAGAGCTTTGCAGGATATAATATTCTGGGCTGGCAGTTTTTCTCTCTTAGTACCTGGGCTATATCTCGCCATTCTCTCCTAGCTTGTAGGGTTTCTGATGAAAAGTCAGCTGTGAGTCTAATTGGAGATCCTCTGGGAGTAATCTGGCGTTTCTCTCTTGCACATTTTAGGATCTTTTCTTTATGTTTCACTGTGGTGAGTTTGATTACGACGTGCCGTGGTGAGGATCTCTTTTGGTCATGTTTATTAGGGGTTCTATGAGCTTCCTGTACTAAGATGTCTCTGTCCTTCTCCAAACCTGGGGAATTTTCTGCTAGTATCTCACTGAAAAGGCCTTCTAATCCTTTCTCCCTCTCCATACCTTCAGGAACTCCTAGAACCCGAATGTTGGGTTTTTTAATAGTATCCTGTAGAATCCTGACAGTATTTTTTAGATTTCTGATTTCCTCTTCTTTTCTTTGGTTTGCATGTTTCCTTTCCTGTTCTCTGTCTTCTAATTCCGACATTCTCTCTTCTGCTTCACCCATTCTGTTTTTAAGGCTCTCTAATGTGTTTGTCATTTGATCTATTGAGTTCTTCATTTCATAGTAGTTTTTTGTCACTATCACAGTTTCATGTTCTACTAGTTGTTTCATTTCACTTTGATTCCTCCTTAATATTTCATTTTCGCGCGAGAGATTTTCTATCTTGTCCATTAAGGATTTCTGTAGTTCAAGAATTTGTTTTTGAGAACTTCTTAATGTTCTTATCAATTTTTTGAGATCCACTTCTTGCATTTCCTCTATCTCGTCATCTTCATAATCTTGGATTGGGGTTTCCTGTTCATTTGGGGGCATTATAGTGTCTTCCTTGTTCTTGTTACCTCGGTTTCTATGTTTTTTGTTTGGCATGTTGGAGATAATTATTTTTTTTGCTGTGGTGTTTTTTCTCGTTATACTATGCCTCTAAGTGGGCTGTCTGCTTTGATGGATCCTTAGAGGCTGTGATGGGTGTGGCCAGAGAGCTCCGCTTGATTCTTCGGGTTTAAGGCTGTGCAAAAAGTGACTCATCCAGATTGTTCTCTCCCTTGCCTCTTGCTGGATTGCTCTTTCTCTCTCTTTTTTTTTTGACTCAGTTGGGAAGTTATTCGGTACAAGTGGGTTTAATTGAGGGTAGTTGAAATCTGGCCTCTGTGAGTATTCGTTTGATCTACCCCTGGGACCACACAAAGAGTTTATGCAGCCCTCAGTGTGTTCTCAAGTTTCACCAAAGTTCCAAGGTTACTGAGTTTTTGAACTCCTTGGCTGAGCTTTACATATGTAAAATGGTGCCTGCTCTTTGTTTTGCTCAGAGGCCTCTGCTTTTCCCCCCAATGTCTCTGTTTTCTGACACCTTTGTGTTACCTCCCGTTCGTTCCTGCGCTGGGGAGATTCTGCGGCTGGTCTCCCGTGGTTGGGTTTCCACGCGGTGGGCTCCCTGTAGGTCCTCTGTGTCATATCCACTAGATCCGGAAGCATTTCCTCTGCAGTTTTTTTCTTGAATCTTTTCCTGAGGCTACAGTAATTCCACTTTTATGAAACTTTATTTTCCCAAACTACGGCGCACGCCCTCACTATCCACCATCTTGGCTCCGCCCTCCAGTTTTTTTTTTTTTGACAGGCAGAGTGGATAGTGAGAGACAGAAAAGAGACAGAGAGAAAGGTCTTCCTTTTTGCCGTTGGTTCACCCTCCAATGGCCGCTGCGGCCAGTGCATCACACTGATCCGAAGCCAGGAGCTGGGTGCTTCTCCTGGTCTCCCATGCGGGTGCAGGGCCCAAGGACCTGGGTCATCCTCCACTGCCTTCCCTGGCCATAGCAGAGAGCTGGCCTGGAAGAGGGGCAACCGTGATAGAATCTCGTGCCCCGACTGGACTAGAACCCGGTGTGCTGGCCCCGTGAGGCCTAGGATCAGTCTGTTAAGCCATTGCACCGGCCTGTTAAGTTTTATATATCCTCTTTTTTTAAAAAAAAAAACTGTTTATTTATTTAAAAAGCAGAGTTACAGAGAGGCAGAGGTAGAGGCAGAGAGCAACAGAGAGGTCTTCCATCTGTTGGTTCACTCCCCAGATGGCTGCAATGGCTGGAGCTGTGCCAATATGGAGCCAGGAGCTTCTTCCAGGTCTCCCACATTGGTGCATTGGCCCATGCACTTGGGCCACCTTCCACTAATTTCCCAGGCCACAGCAGACTGCTGGATAGGAAGCAGAGCAGTCAGTGCCCATATGGGATAATGGCACTGCAGGTGTTGGCCTTACCTGCTATGCCACAATGTCAGCCCCCTATATATCTTCTTGATGTAATTTTGACAAGTTGTATGTATCTAGGATCCTCTCCATTTCTGTAAAATTTTTTTATTTTGCTTACATAGAGTGGTTTGTAATAGTTTCTTATGGTTCTCTGTGTTTTTGTGGTATCAGTTATGATGTTTCCCCTTTTGTCCCTAATTTTATTTGATTTTTTCCTCCTTTTTTGTTGTCCTGAGTAAAGTTATGTCTGTTTCATTTATCTGTATGTAGTACCAGTTTTTTGTTTTGTTGATCTTTTGCATTTTTTTAGCTCCAATTTTATTTATTTTTGTTCAGATCTCTGTCATTTCTCACCTCTTTCTAATCTTGAGTTTGGTGTGTTCTTGCTTTTTTAAGTCCTTGAAATCTATTGTTATATTTTTTTATCTGACATCTTTCTGTATTTTAATATATACACTTATTTCTGAAATTTCTTAATTCTATTTTTGGTAGAATAGATAAATACACTTGACATGCTGTGTTTTCATTTTTTGTTTCAAGCAATTTTTAAAAACTATAGTTGATTTTTTAGATTTAATAATTTTTAATAGTTTGATAAATTTCTTTTATATGTAGATATTATATATGTAGACATACTATATTTATTAAAAACCAGTATATTTTTTTGACAGGCAGGGTGAACAGGGAGAGAGAGACAGAGAGAAAGGTCTTCCTTTTTTTCCATTGGTTCACCTCCCAGTGGCCGCTGTGGCCGGTGTGCTGTGGCTGGTGCACTGCGCTGATCCGAATCCAAAAATCAGTATATTAATATGACATAACGCAGGATTCATGACAATGATCATAAACTGATGAAATAAGGGTATATTATATAGATGGTTTAATTCAGTGAAGACAATATTTATAGCTTTTATACACCAAACAATATGATATACATATGAGATTCCAGTGCTTCAGGCCAGGTATTTAACTCACTGTGACACAGCGCTGGCCCCCTAATATTAGTTTTTGACAATTTGACTGCAACAGTCCTTTGGAATGTCTTTATTGGTTGAGTCTGTTCAGGGTTGAACATCCTTGATCTGGATGTTCATATCTCTTTCAAGACCTAGGAGGCTTCCAATTATTATTTCATTCAGGAAGTTCTCCATGGCTTTTTCCTTTAATTATTCATGTAACAACAAATGTTTGTTACTTATTGATATCCTGCCTATCACACTGGACTTTTTATGATTTTTACAATTGTATTATTTCAAAAATCTACTCTCAAGATCAGCAATTTTTTTAGATGGAATGTGGAATGTCAGCTGTGTGGTTGTTATTCTGACTTTGGTTCTTGGTGAGCCCAGGAATGTAATCTCTAAGTGATCTCTTCAGCTATCACCAATGTCAGTAGTGTCTATGAATCCTACAGTTATCCAGTCTGCAGCAGTTCATGGGGGGTAGTGGTAAGACTTTGTAGTGTGTTTGAGCTTCCAAATGTAGAGTTAGCTGTGAATTGCAGTAGGGTTTGTGATGTCAGTAGCTACATTTTTAGATTAGGAGGAACACGTATGTCTTTCCATCTCCACTTCTAGCACTGGGAAATTTGAAGGGGACTATGCAGTTAAATGCTGGCAGGATTTCGCATGGTCCTGCAGGCTGTTTAGAGTCGATCTAAGAACTATAGTACTAACAGTCTCAGTATTGGAGTTGCCGAGCAGGAAGGATATCTTTCATAGGTCCCAGAGTAAAAGTGTAGGTTCTGGTGAGGCTTACGCATTGTCAGCGAAGGACCTCCATCAGTGCAATGAAAATAGAGAGCATTTCCCATGTCCCACAGGAAAAGCAAGGTACTCCCAGGACTTAGCAATAGTTGCAGTTCTGGTGCTACTGGTTGCAGCTGAGACCTGGATCCTGGGGGGCCAAGCACCAAGTGGTAAGAGATGCAGAAGGGGACTTCCTAAGTTCTAGTTTTATGGGATTGTGTATTGGTTACTGCCAGTTGACTCCAACACACAAAAGCTCAAGAGAATTTCCTGAGATTGTGTTGAGGGAGCATAGCTCCAGGCCTGGTGCCCTGAGTTTTCACTCACCCTCCTGGGAATGTGGTCCTTCCTTTGTTGTTCTGTTTTTTTTATTTTCTGTCATGGAGCAAATGTTCTCCCTCTCTAGCCATATTGAACATTATTTCTTATATTCTGAATCTCTGCAAGTTTATGGCAGTGTCATTGATTAGAGAATTCTTCACTTTATTATCTGGTACTGGAAAGATTAGTCCTGGTAAAGCAACCTCTGTATGAGCTTTGGTGCCATATGGGGAATAAGGCTACATATGCCACTTTTTTGAAAAAAAGATTTACTCATTTATTTGAAAGTCAGAGTTACACAGAGAGAGGAGAGGCAGAGAGAGAGAGAGAGAGAGAGAGAGAGAGAGAGAGAGAGAGAGGTCTTCCATCTTATGGTTCACTCCCTAATTGGCTGCAATGGCTGGAGCTGCAGTGATCCAAAGCCAGGAGCCAGGAGCTTCCTCCAGGTCTCCCACGTGGGGGCAGGGGCCCAAGGACCTGGGCCATCCTCTACTGCTTTCCCAGGCCATAGCAGAAAGCTGGATTGGAAGTGGAGCAGCCAGATCTCGGCTTATGGGACGCCAGTGCTTCAGGCTAGGGTGTTAATACCCTGTGCCAGAGTACCAGCCCTGTCACATTTTTTTTAAAGATGATTTTTTTCTTTTTTTCTTTGAAGACTTATTTATTTATTTGAAAAGCAGAGTTATAGAGAGGCAGAGGCAGAGGCAGAAAGATAGTGAGCAAGCAAGCGAGCGAGAGAGGTCTTCCATCTGATGGTTCAGTTCCCAGATTGCTGCAATGGCCAGAGCTGCACGATCCAAAGCCAGGACCCAGGAGCTTCTTCTGGGTCTCCTACATGGGGGCAGGGCCCCAAGGACCTGGGACATCTTCTACTGCTTTGCCAGGCCATAGTAGAGAGCTGTATCAGAAGTGGAGCAGCTGGGACTTGAACTGGAACCCATATGGGATGCTGGCATTGTAGGTGGCAGCTTTACTCGCTATGCCACAGTGCCAGCCCCAACACATGTCACTTTGAAGCTTATGATCTCTGAAGGTTTTCTACCAGCTTATAGCTGTGTTTACATCAGGAAACAAAGAATTCAGCTAGTCATATTTCACCTGATAGCAAGTACTACAAATAGTTCCAGGGTGAATAAAAATTTACTTCAAAAAGTAAAATCATAGCAATAAGGTAAAATGATGAAAAGTAAAAAAACAACAACAACAACAAACCTTTCATTAACACTCTTAATTTATCACTTAAAATAATGTAAGCATTGTGCAGGTCTTCAAAGCCTAATTTTTGTGTTGGATCTACTTCAGGTATAACAAATAATCCTGTATATGAGCTAAAATGTTTTTGATTAAATGTTTCCATAAAGGGAACATTTGTTTAGGCAATAGAAGAAAACTTCGAGTTTCATATGTAAGAATAATGCACACAATACTGTGTGACACACATGTAAACTCATTTTTCCTAAATGTAAAACTATGCCTTTTAGGAACTGTATAAAATGCTTCATAAATATTTAAAATAAAGTGAAATTATATATTAGTATTAATCCCAACATTGAAACATAAGAATGAATGCAAACCTCCAGTCTCATATACCTTATTAAGAAGTGAAATTTTTCATAAGATTCAAATTAAGATGAAATGTAGAAATTAGAAAAAGTTCAGAACAATTCACAGGAAGTCATATTTTTGGCAAAAAATGCAGAGAATGTTCAATGTGAAATGTTAAGGAAGTTCTGTGAAGAGGAAAAAGGACAACTAAGTGATATAATTTGGGTTTATATCACTTAGAAGTCCTAAATCTATTATTTTTAGTTGTTGATCTATAACTATAAATATATGATATTAAAAATTAAAAGTAAAAAAGAAAGGAATGAAGGAAGAGGGAAGGAGGGAAGTGTCATGTTGTTAGAACTGTATCTTTGAAATACACAATATCAGTCCTCTTTATATTAATAATAAAAAAGGAAAAAAAAGAAGTCCCTAATCAAATGCTTATTTTCAAAGCAAATAAATTTTTTTAAAGATTTATTGATCTATTTGAAAACCAGAGTTACACACAGAGAGAAAGAGAGATAGAGATAGAGATAGAGAGAGAGAGAGAGAGAGAGAGAGAGAGAGAGAGAGAGAGTCTTCCATCCGGTGGTTCACTCCTCAGCTGGTTGCAATGGCCAAAGCTATGCTGACCTGAACTCAGGAGCCAGGAGATTCCTCTGATCTCCCACACAGGTGCTGGGGCCCAAACACTTGGGTTATCCTCCATGGCCCTCCCAAACCATAGCAGAGAGCTGAACTGGAAGAGGAGCATCTGGGACTCAGAATGGCACCCATATGGGATGCCGGCACTGTAGGCAGTGGCACCACCCAGTACAGCACAGTGCAGGCCCCAAAGTAAATATAATTTAACAAGGCTTCTTTCTCAGGAGCTGATACATCAGAGTAGAAAATTTCAGACATGGCCCATGCAAAATGAATTCAGGTGAATGTGGTTAGAGAGGATAATATTTAAACAACTGGCAAATCAGTTGTCATTTAAACTCTTTCAGAACTAACAGAAAAGAAAAAGTGCATCTTGACTTCTGTCTTAGAGTAAAACTCATATTCCATATTGAGGTACATCAAGGCTTGTCTAAAAAGTTCATGCAGATGAATGTGTGCATAGGCAGTTTGCTTCTTTCCCACATCTGCACTGAAGGACTCACTCCTTTCCCTAAATATGACCTCTTCATAGGTGGTTGTGGAAGAACTACCAACATGTCCTGGCTTTTCACTTTGCCATCCAGGAGATCAATAAGAATCCCCACCTACTCCCCAACATGTCCTTGGGTTACCAATTCTACAATGGTTTTCCCAGTGATCAGTTCACCTTGTGGAGCACTCTGCACTGGCTCTCAGGACAGGGTATATTTGTCCCTAACTACAACTGCAAAAAACAGGACAAATCAGTCGCCATCATTGCAGGAACCACATCAACATTTTCTGCTGAAATTGGAACTCTTTTGGAGCTCTACAAAATCCCACAGGTATGTGTGTTTTGAATTTCAGAGAAAATGCTTGAACCTCCCCTAACTCCATTCTCACCTATGTCAAAAAGGCAATGTGGAAGCCAGGAATACGTATCCCACCATGATTTAAAGCAGGAAAACCCTGGGGCGTGAAATTATTAACAGAGGGATGGAGAAGGAAGAAAGCGAAGGGGCAGTGAATGCTCAGAGTCTCTAATCAGATTTTTACCTAGCGCCAATATATCCATCCCCTACTACTGGGCTTATTGACTTCATTGTACTCACAGCTCAGTGCCTCAAAGGAAATATTCACAGCACCAAGCAGTGTCCTGTCCTGGGTGGCATTCACAGGGGAAAGATACAGATGTGGGGATTTAAAGACCTGGACATTTACTTTTTCTTTGAGACATCACAGAGGGCCATGCCTTCCCTAAGACTACTAAGAGTGTTGGAGGCTCAATTCCAGTGAGATAGGTGTTCCCAGACTTCCTTTTCCAAACCTTGCTCACTCACCTGTACCCAATGATTTCTTCATAGGAATCCCAGTGAGTGTTCAACTATTTACAATTCCTGATATCACAGATTGTTTTTCATAACTTTTTTGACTTAAGAGGCAGAAAGAGACATAACAGAGGTCTTCCTTTCATTGGTTACTCAGTAATGTGTTGGGGGTCTGGCCATTGCAGGCCCTGGGTCTAGAAATTTTGTTCAGGTCTCTCATGAGTGTTAACTATTTCAATTAATTAAGACATCACAGCTGCCTCCCAGGGTCTGCATTAGTATCTCAGAGAATTTTGTGAGATCCAGTACACACTATCAGCAATATGGGCACATTACTGGCAAACAGAGACTTCAGTCACATAAGAGGATTCTAAGCTGGAAAAATTATTTTACCAAAAATCAGAGTGGGTAATTGTGATTTTCATAACAAGTTATGTGATGTGAAAAGAAATGAATTCCGGAACGGAGCCAAGATGGCGGAAGAGTGAGGGCGCACACAACAGTTTGGGAAAAGAAATTTTAACAAGGGTGGAATTACTGTACCCTGAAGAAGAGTCTCAGGGGAAAAAACTGCAGAGGAAACTCTTCCGGATCTAGTGGACGCGACACGGAAGACCTACTGGGAGAGTAAGGTGGCCCACTGCCGCGCAGCGCTGAGCCCTGCCGAGCCGCACAGAGCTGCGCTGAGCCGCACCTAGCAGTGCCCAGCCGCGCAGCACTGCGCCGACCCGACCCGACCCACACGGAGGCGCGCCACGAACACGGCCCACCCACAGAATTTGAGCCCCTGCGCTGGAAGCAAAGGTAACCCGAGACATTGGCCGCGAAGGTTAGACCGTGGTCCGAGCTCACACGGGGTGGGGAGGGGGCACTACACCAAGCTAACTGGAAGAAAAAAAAAGGGGAACCAGCTGGGACACTATCCTCTCTCTGCACTCTCCTTACAAACCCCAGAAAGACAAAGAGCAGGGACCAATTTACATAAATAAAACAAACTCCTTAGCCTAGGCAACACTGAAGAACCAAACAGACCTCTTTGGCCACACTTCCAAGATGCCAAACAAATGTAGAAACCAAGGCAACAAGAGCAAGGAAGACACTATGATGCCCCCAAATGAAAAAGACACCCCAATCCAAGATTATGAAGATGATGAGATAGAAGAAATGCAAGAAGCAGATCTCAAAAAATTGATAAGAACATTAAGAAGCTCTCAAAAACAAATTCTTGAACTACAGAAATCCTTAATGGACAAGATAGAAAATCTCTCTCACGAAAATGAAATATTAAGGAGGAATCAAATTGAAATGAAACAACTAGTAGAACAAGAAACAGTGATAGTGACAAGAAATCATAATGAAATGAAGAATTCAATAGATCAAATGACAAACACATTCGAGAGCCTTGAAAACAGAATGGGGGAAGCAGAAGAGAGAATATCAGACTTAGAAGACAGAGAACAGGAAAGGAAACAGGCAAACCAAAGAAAAGAAGAGGAAATTAGAAATCAAAAAAATATTCTCGGGAATCTACAGGATACTATTAAAAAACCTAACATTCAGGTTCTAGGAGTTCCTGAAGGCATAGAGAGGGAGAAAGGATTAGAAGGCATTTTCAGTGAGATACTAGCAGGAAATTTCGCAGGTTTGGAGAAGGACAGAGACATCTTAGTACAGGAAGCTCATAGAACCCCTAATAAACATGACCAAAAGAGATCCTCACCACGACACATTGTAATCAAACTCACCACAGTGAAACATAAAGAAAAGATCCTAAAATGTGCAAGAGAGAAACATCAGATTACTCCCAGAGGATCCTCAATTAGACTCACAGCTGACTTTTCATCAGAAACCTTACAAGCGAGGAGGGAATGGCGAGATACAGCCCAGGTACTAAGAGAGAAAAACTGCCAGCCCAGAATAGTATATCCTGCAAAGCTCTCATTTGTGAATGAAGGTGAAAGAAAGACTTCTCACAGCAAACAGAAATTGAAAGAATTCGTTGCCACTCGTCCAGCCCTGCAAAAGATGCTTAAAGATGTGATACACGCAAAATCACAGAAACGCTGTCACCAATATGAAAGAAGGTAAAGGAAGGAAACCTTACAGCAAAAGATCACAGGAAACCCAAAAATGATAGGGCAAAGTTACTACTTATCGATAGTCACATTGAATGTTAATGGCCTGAACTGTCCAGTTAAAAGACACCGATTAGCTGATTGGGTCAGAAACAAAATCCATCTTTTTGCTGCTTACAAGAAACACATCCTTCTCACAAAGATGCACACAGATCAAAAGTGATAGGCTGGGAAAAGATATACCATGCCAACAGAAATGAAAAAAGAGTGGGAGTAGCCATCTTAATATCAGATAACATAAATTTTACCACAAAAACTATTAGGAGAGACAAAGAGGGGCACTATATAATGATTAAGGGATCCATTCAACAGGAAGATATAATGATTATCAATGTATATGCACCTAATTACAGGGCACCGGTTTATTTAAAAGACTTGATAAGGGAATTAAAGGGAGACTTAGACCCCAATACAATAGCATTGGGGAATTTAATGCTCCACTCTCAGAGATAGACAGATCATCAGGACAGAAGACCAACAAGGAGACAGCAGATTTAAATGACACTATAGCTCAAATGGACCTAACATATATCTACAGAACTTTTCATCCTACACAGAAAGTATTTACATTCTTCTCAGCAGTACATGGAACCTTCTCTAGGATTGACCACATGCTAGGCCATAAAGCAAGTCTCAGCAAATTCAAAAGAATTAGAATCATACCATGCAGCTTCTCAGACCACAAAGGAATGAAATTGGAAATTAGCAACTTGGGAATCCCTAGAGCACGTGCAAACAAATGGAGACTGAACAACATGCTCCTGAATGACAATGGGTCACAGAAAAATTAAAAGAGAAATCAAAAATTTTCTGGAAGTAAATGAGGATAATAGCACATCATACCAAAACCTATGGGATAAAACAAAAGTAGTGTTAAGAGGAAAGTTTATAGCAATAGGTGCCTACATCAAGAAATTGGAAAGGCACCAAAGAGATGAACTTTCAAGTCATCTCAAGGATCTAGAAAATCAGCAACAAACCAGACCCAAAGCTAGTAGGAGAAGAGAAATAATTAAAATCAGAGAAGAAATCAACAGGATTGAATAAAAAAATTACAAAAAAATCAGCAAAACGAGGAGCTGGTTTCTTGAAAAAATAAACAAAATTGACACCCCAATGGCCCAACTAACTAAAAAAAGAAGAGAAAAGACCCAAATCAATAGGATCAGAGATGAAAAAGGAAACGTAACAACAGACACCACAGAAATAAAAAGAATCATCAGAAATTACTACAAGGCCTTGTATGCCAGCAAACAGGGAAATCTATCAGAAATGGATAGATTCCTGGACACATACAACCTTCCTCAATTGAACCAGGAAGACATAGAAAACCTAAACAGACCCATAACTGACACAGAAATTGAAACAGCAAGAAAGGCCCTCCCAACAAAGAAAAGCCCAGGACCAGATGGATTCACGGCTGAATTCTACCAGACATTTAGAGAAAAACTAACTCCAATTCTCCTCAAACTATTCAGAGCAATCGAAAAAGAGAGAATCCTCCCAAACTCTTTCTATGAAGCCAGCATCACCTTAATTCCTAAGCCGGAAAAAGATGCAGCATTGAAAGAGAATTACAGACCAATATCCCTGATGAACATAGATGCAAAAATACTCAATAAAATTCTGGCCAATAGAATGCAACAACACATCAGAAAGATCATTCACCCAGACCAAGTGGGATTTATCCCTGGTATGCAGGGATGGTTCAATGTTCACAAAACAATCAACGTGATACACCACATTAACAGACTGCAGAGGAAAAACCATATGATTCTCTCAATAGACGCAGAGAGAGCATTTTTATAAAATACAACACCCTTTCATGATGAAAACCCTAAGCAAACTGGGTATGGAAGGAACATTCCTCAATACAATCAAAGCAACTTATGAAAAACCTACGGCCAGTATCCTATTGAACGGGGAAAAGTTGGAAGCATTTCCACTGAGATCGGGTACCAGACAGGGATGCCCACTCTCACCACTGCTATTCAATATAGTTCTGGAAGTCTTAGCCAGAGCTATTAGGCAAGAAAAAGAAATTAAAGGGATACAAATTGGGAAGGAAGAACTCAAATTATCCCTCTTTGCAGATGATATGATTCTTTATTTAGAGGACCCAAAGAACTCTACTAAGAGACTACTGGAACTCATCGAAGAGTTTGGCAAAGTATCAGGATATAAAATCAATGCACAAAAATCAACAGCCTTTGTATACACAGACAATGCCCGGCTGAGAAAGAACTTCTAAGTTCAATCCCAATCTCAATAGCTATAAAAACAATCAAATACCTTGGAATAAACTTAATCAAGGACATTAAAGATCTCTACAATGAAAATTACAAAACCTTAAAGAAAGAAATAGAAGAGGATACCAAAAAATGGAGGAATTTTCCATACTCATGGATTGGAAGAATCAATATCATCAAAATGTCCATTCTCCCAAAAGCAATTTATACATTCAATGCAATTCCAATCAAGATACCAAAGGCATTCTTCTCAGATCTGGAAAAATGATGCTGAAATTCATATGGAGACACAGGAGACCTCGAATAGCTAAAGCAATACTGCACAACAAAAACAAAGCCGGAGGCATCACAATACCAGATTTCAGGACATACTACAGGGCAGTAGTTATCAAAACAGCATGGTACTGGTACAGAAACAGATGAATAGACCAATGGAACAGAACAGAAACACCAGAAATCAATCCAAACATCTACAGCCAACTCATATTTGATCAAGGTCCAAAAACAATCCCTGTAGTAAGGACAGTCTCTTCAATAAATGGTGCTGGGAAAACTGTATTTCCACATACAGAATCATGAAGCAAGATCCCTACCTTTCACCTTACACAAAAATTCACTCAACTTGGATCAAAAACTTAAATCTACGACCAGACACCATCAAATTATTAGAGTGCATTGGAGAAACCCTGCAAGATATAGGCACAAGTAAAGACTTCTTGGAAAATACCCCAGGAGCACAGGCAGTCAAAGCCAAATTTAACTATTGGGATTGCATCAAACTGAGAAGTTTCTGTACTGCAAAAGAAACAGTCAGGAAAGTGAATAGGAAACCGACAGAATGGGAAAAAATATTTGCAAACTATTCTACAGATAAAGGGTTGATAACCAGAATCTACAAAGAAATCAAGAAACTCCACAACATCAAAACAAACAATCCACTTAAGAGATGGGCCAAAGACCTCAACAGACATATTTCCAAAGAGGAAATCCAAATGGCCAAAGACACATGTAAAAATGTTCAAGATCACTAGCAATCAGAGAAATGCAAATCAAAACCACAATGAGGTTTCACCTCATCCCGGTTAGAATGGCCCACATTCAGAAATCCACCAACAATAGATGCTGGCGAGGATGTGGGGAAAAAGGGACACTAACCCACTGTTGGTGGGAATGTAAACTGGTTAAGCCTCTATGGAAGTCAGTCTGGAGATTCCTCAGAAACCTGAACATAACCCTACCATTCAACCCAGCCATCCCACTCCTTGGAATTTACCCAAAAGAAATTAAATTGGCAAACAAAAAAGCCATCTGCACATTAATATTTATTGCAGCTCAATTCACAATAGCTAAGACCTGGAACCAACCCAAATGCCCATCAACAGTAGACTGGATAAAGAAACTATGGGACATGTACTCTATTGAATACTATACAGCAGTCAAAAACAATGAAACTCAGTCATTTGCAACAAGATGCAGCAATCTGGAAAGCATCATGCTAAGTGAATTAAGCCAGTCCCAAAGAGACAAATATCATTTGTTTTCCCTGATCAGCAACAACTAACTGAGCACCAAATGGTAACCTGTGGAAGTGTAATGGACACTATGAGAAATAGTGACTTGATCAACTACGGTGCTGACTGTTGATGTACAATGTAACACTTTATCCATTTTAGTATTTTTTTGCAAACTCTGTAATTAACACACAATTATTCTGACGTGTCCAAATCTTAACTGAAAAGTGATCCCGGTTAAATATAAGAATGAGAAAAGGAGAGGGAGGAGATGTATAATAGGGGACATGCTCAATTGGATTTGCCCCAAATGATAAAGTTAGAAAAGTTCCAGGGGATCCCGATACAATCCCATCAAGGTGGCATGTACCAATGACATCTCACCAGCCAAGGTGATCAATTTCAGTTCACAACTGATCACACAGATAGGCCTAAGAATCAAAGGAATCACACAAACAAGATTAATGTCTGCTAATACTAATTGATAAAAAAAGGGAGAGAAGGATCCAACATGGGAAGCAGGATACACAGCAGACTCATAGAATGACAGATGTCCTAAATAGCACTCTGGCCTCAGAATCAGCCCTTAAGGAAATTGGATCTGGCTGAAGAGCCTATGAGAGTATTTTAGGCATGGAAAGCCAAGACATGCTGGGGGAAAAAAGATGATGAAGAAGAAGAAGACCTAAATGAAGGATCTCAGCGAGTGTGATCCCAGTGGAAAGAACGGGGCCATCAAATAGGAGGTACTTTTCTCTGAAGGGAGGAGAGAACTTCCACTTTGACTATGGCCTTGTCGGAATAGGATCGAAGTCGGCGAACCCTAAAGGCTTCCATAGCCTCGGCAACTCATGACTAGAGCCTAGGGAGATTACTGATGCCATAAACAAGAGTGTTAAATTGTTAAATCAACATCAGGAGTCACTGTGTACTTACGTCCCATGTGGGATCTGTCCTTAATAGGTTGTCAAAGGTGAAGTAATGATATAGCTAGTACTGAAACAGTATTTTTACACTTTGTGTTTCTGTGTGGGTGCAAACTGATGAAATCTTTACTTAGTATATACTGAAGCAATCTTCTGTATATAAAGATAATTGAAAATAAAAAAAAACCCTTGGTGTTAAATTGGAAATTACATAGAAAAATAATCAATCTTTTTAAAAAAATATCTTGCAGAATCTCGGTCATTAATGTGATGTACACTGTTATTTAATGCTATAACTAGTACTCCAACAGTATTTTTTCACTTTGTGTTGCTATGGGAGGACAAACTGTTGAAATCTATATATGTACTAAACTGATTTTCTATATATAAAGAGAATTGAAAATGAATCTTGATGGGAATGGAAGGGGAGAGTGAGCGGGAAAGGGGAGGGTTGTGGGTTGGGGGGAATTTGTGGGTGGGGAAGCCTTTGTAATCCATAAGCTGTACTTTGGAAATTTATATTCACTAAATAAAAAATAAATAAATAAATAAACAAAAAACAAACAAAATAAATGAATTCCAGTGTATCAGGAGATCCATACAAACTTTGTCATAGTTTACCTGCCACATTGTTTCTGTCCCACACTGGGTGAGGATGAGGTCAAGGATACTGTCAGGGCTGGTGCCTTGGCTCACTTGGTTAATCCTCTGCCTGCAGTGCTGGAATCCCATATGGGTTCTGGTTCTAGTCCTGGTAGCTCCTCTTCCAGTCCAGCTCTCTGCTGTGGCCTGGGAAGGCAGTGCAGGATGGCCCAAGTGCTTGGGCTTCCGCACTTGCATGGGAGCCCAGGAGGAAGCACCTGGCTCCTGGCTTCTGATTGGCATAGCTCTGGCTGTAGTAGCTATTTGGGGAGTGAACCAATGGAAGGAAGACTTTTCTGTTTCTCTCTCTCACTGTCTAACTCTATCTGTCAAATAAATAAAAAAAATAATAGATGCTGTCTTGGTGATATTGCATTCAAAATTCATGCCTTCCCAGTTTGCACTGCAAAATGTGAAGAGCTCATAAGGATATTACACATTTTCATGCTATCAGCTTTCTTCCAAAGGCAAAGGGTGTGAGAAGCATGGTGTTCTCTGGGTGCAGAATAACAGAATTCAGCTATCTCTAGAGCAATCTTTCTTTTCAACCAGTGACATTCTAATCAAAGGCCTTCCTTGGAGAGAATATCTCAGCCTCACCCAAAAATAGGCAATTGACATTCATGATTTTTTGGCTTTCAGATCACCTATGGCCCTTTCGATCCTCTGCTAAGTGATAAAGACCAGTTTCCCTCACTCTATCAGATGGCCACCAGTGACAGCTCTGTGGTCCATGGAATGATCTCCTTGTTGCTGCATTTTGGCTGGACTTGGGTGGCGCTCTTTGTATCTGATGATATGAAAGGAGAGCAGTTCCTTCGGTACTTCGAGGCAGAGATGGTAAAGAAAGGTCTCTGTGTGGCCTTTACACAAAAGCTCCCTGCCACTAAGAGACTGTATGCCTCCACTGATATCACTTTCATGACTAGGATTAGCCTTTCTTCTGCAAATGTGCACGTACTCTATGGTGAAGTAAGGAGTCTCATCAGTGTGGACTTTGCAGGAGAATACTTTTTAACCATGGGCAAGGTGTGGATCATGGTAGCAAAGTGGAACATTGTTGTGCATGAGACATACCGTGCACTGCACTCTTTCCATGGAGGCTTCTCATTTTCACAGCACAAGGGGGAAATCCCTGGCCTCAAACATTTTCTCAAGACAGTGGACCCTTCCCACTACCCAGAAGACTTTTACTTCGTTAAACTATGGTTTCACATTTTCAGATGCTTACCTGCTGGGTCACAATGTGGAGAAATAGGAGACTGCCCACCAAACAATTCCTTAGAGTTTTCCCCAGGAGACATCGACATAATGACCATATCTGACTCTAGCTATTTCATCTACAATGCTGTGTATGCAGTGGCCCACGCTCTCCATAAGATGTTTCTAGAGAAAGTGGAAATGGGATCTCCAGGAGATGCAGCTCAACCTAAGCTTCTTCCCTGGCAGGTAAACCTCCTCCAGAGCAGGGTGGTCATGGAACCACTAATGGCATTTACACATTTTTTTACAGAAGTAGAACTCCATGTTTTTTGTCATATACTTCCAAATAAAATGTAAAAAGTTAATCAAATGCTCAACTAATAGTCTATAGGAGAGACAGAGTGAGGAGAAACCCATATGGTATCTATTCTAAGCATTATTGAGGTATAAAATTCTATTTATATAGAATTGAACATTTATAACACATATGTTTGTCTTAGTTTGGATATACAGGGACCTCTAGACATCTTTAGTTTTATAAAAATATGTATCTTTAACATAAACTAGGCTTATATGTGAAATTTTAAAAACACTAATAATCTGACTTTTAAGTTTACTTTGTTGAATCCTAGACACAGCTCATGTAAGAACATCATCAAGAACATCCTTCAGCACAGCCATCCATGACAGACCCATGTTGAAGTACAAAGCTTAACTTCAATAAAGCCCCAACTAAACCTCCTTCCTGGTCAAGGACACATCAGAGTTCATGCCTAAGCCACCTATTATAATTGACTGATTGTATTGGATTACTTCCCATCATTTTCATCATGCTATGGTAGAATAGTTCCCCTCACATGAACCCATGAGATGGTGACCACTGAAACACTGCTAGTCTCCCACAAGAAGAATCCCTGAGGATAGGGAGCCTGGGAATTGACTGTTTTTTGCACATGCACTACTAGAGCATCTCTAACTGAATTCCATTTCTGGGATTTCTACAATCTCATTATCTTCACAATCTAATATTGCCATGCTGTGTTCTTTTGGGGCCGTCATGTTGTCTTCCTTATTCTCTTTCTTGAATTGGTTCATTTGTTATTCAGCATTTGTGGAGATACTTGTTTTTTTCATTGTTTTTTCACTGTGGTGGTTTTCATGTTTGGACTATGTGTGTATTAGTGGAGTGTCTGCTTTCAGGGACTACCTAGAGCTATGTGGCAGGTGTGACCAAGAAGCTCTTTTCAATGCTCCAGTGTGAGAGCTCTATCTGCAGTGACACATCCAGGTGTGGCATAGTAAATCTCTCTCTCTTTTTTTGATCAGAGGGAAGGTTTGTTCTTGTCTGTTGGTGTAGAGTAAGTTGATCTCCTTTCCTCAAAGGAGACCAGTACCTGGGTGCTAGCCTCAGTCTGTATATTATTTGTCTGCTCTGCCACAAGGACCACACAGAGGATCTGTGCAGCCTCAGTGTAAGCTCAGATTGCCGGCAATATCCCTCAAAATGTAACTAGAAAGCCCTGATTGTGCGGAGCCTCCTACAGTGACTGTCCAAAGTCCCAGCCACACATAGTCCTCCAATGCAGCTCAGTGTTTTCACAATCCTGCTCACAAGCCTCCCACAGTCATGAGCACTTAGCCCTCTGTCTGTTCTCCTCACCAGTCTTAGGAGTCTCTGCTTGGCTGTTTGCTGGTGCAGCTTTTATGTACTTCCAAGATGACGCCTGCTCTCTATCAGCTTGTTACAGGACATAGTTGAGGGTGATCAGGGAGAGAGAAAACGTGCTCCACCTTTGTTTTTTCTTCTGTAGTTTGGCAGGTACACTATCCCCCATGGGGATCCAAGCTGGATTCCCTCTAAGCTCTTCCTGCAGCTTCTCACCACTGGCTTGGGCTGCTGTGGTTTGGTCTCACCTCACTCTCCAATGCTGGTGCTGAGGCTCTCAGCTGCTGGGGTCCTGAGTTATGCATGTCCTTGCCCTCCATATAGGTCCACCGTGTCCCTCCAATTTTTGTAGTTTCCTCTGCTGTTTTCTCCCTAACTCTTCCCTGAGCCTGCAGTCTTTCCACTTTTTCTTAAACTATCTTCTAGGCTAGAACATCAATCACCCTCTCTTCTCCACCATCTTAATCCCATCTCTAGCACCTGTAACTTGAATGCTGTTCTTCTTACAATTATGTTTGTCCTCTAGCTTCACCCACTTCTGAAGAAAATCCAGTTTAGGAACAGTGCTGGATATAACATATCCTTCCATGAAACAAGGCATGATGTGGTACAATATGATATCCAGAATATTGTGAATTTTCCTGTGGGCCTTGGTTTGATGGTCAACATTGGAAAGTTTTTCTTTAAGAGTTCACATGATGAAGCCTTGGTCATCAATGAAGAGATGATAGAATGGCCTGTTGCATTCAAAAAGGTATGGTTCCCTTTCAATTCCACAGACCTACATAGAGGTCTGAGTAGAATCTTGGGAGTAGATTAAGTATGAAGCCTTTACATAAGCATCAGAGTCTCACTTCATAGCATGGCTTCCAAATACATTGTAATTCATATATATATTCTAAGTAATGCAAGTTGAAAGTGCAACTTGGAATAATCTACTGATTTATTTTTTAATTTGAGCATATATATTTATGCACATATTTAGTGAATGGAATAAAGGGCATTAATGGAAGAAATAAGGAGATCAGTGTACAGACACATACATTCTAAGTATATCTCTCTATGTATTGTGAAGGCCTTAATCACATATGGTGAGGGTCTTTATGTTTTGATGCATGATGAACACAGTGGCTTATGGGTCGACTTATCATTCACCTCTTTATAGATCGTATTTCTTTTTTTTTCATTTTGCATGATACTCAATCTTGCACATTTTATTCTTCATAAAATCTCGAGATATTGACATTAATTTATGTTGTTTCCAAAATATGATACTTTCTGCATGAGTTATATATAACAACAATGCATTGCACCCAAGTGATGTATTTGTTTCTTAAATTAATGGCTTGTCTGAATGGAGAATATAAAAAATGTACTAAACACAATTATTATTTCATAACACATTCTAACCATTTCTATGTTGACCTGATTTTTTTCAGTTACTCTCAGAACTGTGCCTCCGTATCGTATCATGTCTTTTGTTTCTTTTATCTGTGATGTAAAATATTCTAATCAATTCAGTATGAGTTCATGGTCAAAGAGTTCTCAGACTTTCTAGTTTTTAGAACCATTGCCATATAAAAACCCCCATTATACATATTTTGGATATAGTGGTTCAATAAGAAGAGGTAAATGGCAGGGGATGTTAGCTGGTGATGTGTGAAATAACAGTGATTAACTGCATTTGTAATATTTTCTACATGTTGATAAAGTACAATGATGACCACAGAAGCTCCAAATGAGCTGCATAGGTAGTGATGACGTGGCAGGCATAGGAGACACAGTGATGACCTTCAGCTGAGGTCACATTTTCTGTTGGGGGGGAGTATTGAAATTCGATTAAAGTGATAATATGCAAAATCAAGATGAATGTTTCTATTTTTTCCTTTCAGACTCCTCAATCTGTGTGTAGCCAGAGCTGTGGCCCAGGATTCAGGAAAGTGCCACAGGAAGGAAGACCTGTCTGCTGCTATACTTGCACTTTTTGCACAGACAGAGACATTTCCAACCAGACAGGTAGAAACCATATTTATTCCTACTGATAACTGCACTGTCACAATTATACTACTCAGCCAAAAAATGGAATGAAATCCAGTCTTTTACAAAACATTGATGGCACTGGAAGACATTATGCTTAGTGAAATAACCCAGTACCCAAATGACAACTATCATCATATATTTTCTCTGATATATAGTAGTTAATATAGAATACAAAAAAGCATTGCATAAGAATGAAAGTGACTTCTTAGGATTTCATTATGTTTTTAGCTCTTTTCTATACCCTTGTGCAACAGTGTACTGTTTCTACATTTTACCTCTGTAATATTATGGCTATTGGTGCATTAAACCCATGGTTATAAAGCAATTGAATTTATATTATTGTTAAAGTTAAATAAAAAATTGGAAAGGAAGGAAGGAGGAGTATTCTGGGAGGGAAGGGAGGAGGGAAGTATAGTTACCATCTTAGAGTTCTTTCTATGAGATATATGAAATCTGTTCTCTTTACATTGATAAAAATTTAAAAAAGTAACACAAAAATACTTATAATGAGATTGTAGTGAACCATTGCTATGAATACACATATTCATTCACTTGCTATCTCCATAAATCTATTTTATGATAACTATGTCTACCACATTATGTTCAGACTGGTGTCTGGTGGTGCTCATTTTATTGGGCTCAACTGTGTTATTGATTTGACAAGACATCTTATTTTACCCTCTAGTTCTGGGAGAGGCAGTCTTAATCTAAACTCTTCTAGTAGACCATGCTTAAATCCAAGCGAGACATGTAAAAAACATCACCACCAAGTTTGGTTATGCTTGCTTAGATGAGCAATTCCATGTATTTTCATGCACAAATACAATGTACAAGGTTCATGCAAGTTGATACAGAAGTATTTTATTATTTTTGTACCATATTTTTAATATTGTGCAGTGTGAAATATGAAGACACAATATCATAGTACAGGATGCAGTTTGGCATCATTAAACATTTAAGGAGTTATCTGTCAAAGAAAATATATCACAATATGTGAACTAGATGAACACTACTTAGAAAATGCTTCCATTATTCAAAATTCAGAGTACATAATAGTTTTTATTACTCCAAAAATAACCCTTCAATGATCATTAATGCAGCAGTAGAAATCACTTAATTTTTTACACTTTAGAGAGGGAGTAGATTTTTCAGGTATAAAGATGATAACAAAACAATAAGTTATCAGAGTGACATGTAACTCGCATTAAGTATATGAAGCAAGAAAATAAAATAGATTGCCATCATATGGGAATTCCTAGTACATTGCACAGGTGCTTGTGTGTGTCCAAAATGTCTGAGACAAAAGCCAGGAACACCTGCTGATTCTAGGAAGAGAGCAAGCATTCTCCCTGGATTGGGAATGGAGACTTACTCTTGTGCCTCTTGGTATCTGATAGAGGCAGTCTGTTCTCAAAGCGGCAGTGCAAAGGTGACCACTTTCCTAAACTGAACAAGTCAGCAATTCAGTGTCAGTGCTGAGTCTCTCTTTTTTCTCAGATGCAGAGCAGTGCATCCGATGTGCAGATCACGAGTACCCAAACATGGAGAGAAACCGCTGCCTCCCCAAGCTGGTGACCTTCTTAGCTTTTGAGGAATCCCTGGGGATGGCTCTGGCCTGCACAGCTCTGTGCTTCTCTGTCCTCACAGCTGTGGTCCTCTGGGTCTTTGTGAAGCACCGAGACACTCCCATCGTCAAGGCCAATAACAGGACCCTCAGCTACATCCTGCTCATCACCCTCCTCCTGTGCTTCCTCTGCTCCTTACTCTTCATTGGCCGTCCCAACACAGCCACCTGCCTCCTCCGGCAAATAACATTTGGCCTTGTGTTTACAGTGGCTGTTTCCACCGTGCTGGCCAAGACCATCACTGTGATTCTGGCCTTCAAGGTTACAAAACCTGGAAGAACTATCAGGCGATTGCTTGTATCAGGAGCTTCTAACTCTGTCATTCCAATCTGTTTCCTGATCCAACTGGCTATCTGTGGCATCTGGCTTGGGACTTCTCCTCCCTTTATTGACACAGATGTACACTCTGAGCATGGCCACATCATCCTGGTATGCAACAAGGGCTCAGCCACTGCCTTCTACTGTGTCCTGGGCTACCTGGGCTCCTTGGCCCTGGCCAGCTTCACTGTGGCTTTCCTAGCCAGGAACCTGCCTGACACATTCAATGAAGCCAAGTTCCTGACCTTCAGCATGCTGGTGTTCTGCAGTGTCTGGGTGACCTTCCTGCCTGTCTACCACAGCACCAAGGGGAAGGTCATGGTAGCCGTGGAGGTCTTTTCCATCTTGGCCTCGAGTGCAGGGCTCCTGGGCTGCATCTTCCTCCCCAAGTGCTACATTATTCTTATAAGGCCAGAAAGAAATTCTTTGAAAGATTTAAAGAAAAGAGCAAGTTCTAAGGGATTCTAAAAATTTCCTCTTGTTTTCCTGTCACATTTTCAGAGTTTAGGACTAAGAATCCAGGATGAAGTAGCATTCCAGATATATGAAGGAACTAAAATGAATTTTTCCTTTGTAAATGACTTGTAAGTTGGATGTTAAGCCTAGCAATCTGAGTTCATGGTATCAATTTCTGGCTCTGGCTTTGGCCCCTGGCCTGGACTTTTGAGTCCTTGGGGCCCTCTGAAGGAAGTGGTGAATCTTCATGTAACTTGGTCCTGGCTGCCCATCTATAAATCTAGGGTCTGACTACCTGTTGTTGGTTGTGACCTCAGCCCAGGTACAAGCATTGGGTGTGTATATGTGTGAAGCATCGAATAGGAGGTCTCTTTGTCTCTATCACTAACCTTCTGTTTCTCTCCTCTCAGAGTTAGTAATGGAGTTTAGGGAAAATTTTAAATTGAGCAAAAATAAATCATGCTGTAAATCAAACCTGTGATGCCCATCAATGCTACAACAGCAATGTCATTTTATATTAAATAGTTATCCCTGAAATGGTGGAGATTGAATTAATTTCTATTTATTTATCAATATGCAGACAATGTAAGTATTCTTATTTGCTAAGACATCTAATTAACTTGCTTCACATTCTGTTTGCCCTGGCTGTTGAGTATTTGTCATTTATTTGTTGGCATTGTGATTTAAGTGAGATTTCTTTCCCAGATACAGGAGGTACTTGATCATGCAGTATTCCATTGTGGGTATACCATGTTTTCCAAAAAATTTTAATAAATACTCATTGTTGAGCTATTTTGAAATGGTATCTTTATCACACATATATGGGATATTCATTAACACACATGAATGACTCAGTAGCTATATGTTCTTCTGTCAAAATACTGCATTTGTTATTTCCCTTGTTTTAATGTTTCTTTTTCCAATAGCATATGGTGGCAGAATGCTGTTTGATTGATGTGAATATCTTACAGCCAAATTGAAGCATTTTTAAATTGATCAAATCAGTTGCACTTATACATTCAGATTGTGCACACTGTGTTCACACATTTGTTCAATAGTTTTCTCTGTGGCTTGAATGCATTTTCATCACTCTGTAAAAATTTCTTTCTGCATTTGCAGTCATTTTCTAATTCCCATGACCTCATATCATGCAACAGTTTCTTTTATTTATTTATTTATTTGACAGATAGATTTAGACAGAGAGGGAGAGAGACAGAGAGAAAGGTGTTCCTTTATTGGTTGACTCACCTAATGGTTGCTACGGCCAGAGCTATGCTGATCTGAAGCCAGGAGCCAAGTGCTTCTTCCTGGTCTCCCATGTGGGTGCAGGGGCCCAAGCACTTGGACCACCCTTCACTGCTTTCCTGGGCCACAGCAGAGAGCTGGACTGGAAGAGGAGAAACTGGGACTAGAACCCGGTGCCCATATGGGATGCCAGTACTGCAGGTGGAGGATTAACCAAGTGAGCCAAGGCACCGGCCCCCCTTCAGTTTCTGTAAGTTTACCTTTTCTGAATAATTCTGAGAAGTGGCAATAGTCTATATGTGTCCTGACTATTGAGTAACAGCTTACTATTTTATTCTTTTTAGTATTTTCTTTTTTTTTTAACTTAACACCATTGGTTAAAATCTTTACTTAACATAATTATTATTAGGTATTTAAATCCAGTTGAAAATGAATCCCTGTTAAAAATAAGAGTGGGAATAAGAGAGGGAGGAAATGTACAGTTCAGCACACTTTTCCTGTACCTACCTCTAAGGGTACAGCTAAAAACTTGCTGTGGGACTCCAAACCCCATTAAGTTGGTAGGTACCAATGACATCTTACTAGTTAAAGTGATTAGTTTAAGTCCATAACTGATCATAATGATAGGATTAAGTGTCAAATAGATCACATAAATAAGACCAAGTGTCTGCTAATAATAATAGATACAATTTAAAAAGGAGAGAACAATCCAACATGGGAAGCAGGACACACAGCAGATTCATAGAATGACAAATACCCTAAACAGCACTCTGGCCTCAGAATCAGCCCTTAAGGCATTCTGATCTGGCTAAAAAGCCCAGGATAGTTTCTCAGGCATGGAAAGCAAAGACAATGGCAAACAAACTATGCACATGAAAGATCTCTGTGAGTGAGATCTAAGCAGAAATCACAGGCCATCAAATAAGGAGTTACCTTTCTATGAAGGGAGAGTGTACTTCCATTTTGATTATGGCCTTGCCTAAGTAAGGTCAGAGTTTGTGAACTGTAGAGGCTTCCACAGCCTTGGCAGCTCATGAGAAGTTCCTTGGGTGATCACCGACTTCATAAATAAGAGTGTCAATTGTTAAATTAACAGGAGTCACTGTGCACTTGCTCCACATGTATGACCTCCATCCTTAATGTACTGTACTATGAGAATTAATGGTAAAATTAGTCTTCAAAGAGTACTTTATACTTTGTGTGTGTGTGTGGGGGTGCAAATTGTTGAACTCTTTACTTAGTATAGAGTTGAAAGATAACTTAAAATGAATCTTGACAAAGAATGGAGTGGTAGAGGGAGTAGGAGGAGGGATGGTTTGGGGATTTGAGGCTGGATAAGGGTGGAAGAACTGCTATAATCCAAAAGTTGTACTTTGGAAATTTAAATTTATTAAATGAAAAGCTTTCTAGTCAGTATGTGGCAAAGGAGTCTGGCTTCATTCAATTGGATCCAGATTCCAAACCCATCCACATTACAGCATGCATCTTTCATTTCTTTTTTTAAAGTATAATTTTCCATTTTACTGATTTCATCATTATTTGTTTTTTATTATACAGGAAGAGTTAGACAGAGAGAGACAGAGAGAAAAGTCATTTATTGGTTCACTCCCCAAATGGCTGCTATGGCCTGTGCGCTGCACTCATCTAAAGCCAGGAGCCAGGTGCTTCCTCCTGGTCTCTCATGATGTGGTTGTAGGGGCCCAAGAACTTGGGCAATCATCCACTGCCTTCCTGGGCCACAGCAGAGAGCTGGACTGGAAGAGGAGCAACCAGGACTATAACCTGGCACCCATATGGGATGCCGGCACCACATGCGGAGGATTAACCTAGTGAGCCATGATGCAGCCCAAATTTTCATCATTCTGTTTTGCAGTTTTATTCTATTATTTTTTTGCTGAACCTAATTTTTTGTTATTTTTGTGATAACATAGTTTTAGTTTGCATTATGCTCAAAGGCTTAATGCTCCAGTAAAATTTTTTTCAACAAATAAGCAATAAAACCATAGTTCTGCAAGAATATAGGCCAGGGCTATAAACACATGTTTTGGTCCAGGCATTCTGATCCATCTTCACTCTAGAATGCTTCCTGGTCCTCAAAAATTTTCTTTTTTTCTGAATACCTTTTAAAAATCTGTGTTAGCTCACTTTTTATTGCAACACAACTTGTTCAAGTCTACTCTTTGAGTAATTTTAAAATACAGAACACATCACTGTTAGCTCCAGTCACCATGTTTTAGAATAGATCTGTTGTATTCCTTTCTCCTAACTAAAATTTTGTGTCCTTTTTTCAGTATCTCCTCATTATCTCGTTTGCAGAAGATGTGTTTATGTGCAGAGAACACTGCTTGACAAATTAACACTTGTAATCAGGTGGAAAATACCACCTAAATTATGATGACAACAGTAAAATGAGAAATTCTCAATGCACAGATAAAACATGTAAAACTTAGATACATCATAAAATATGACTATCGATGATGTCTATAAATTTATAAATATGAATAAAATAGAAATTAACACTATGCCAACAATTTCAGGGATGGCCATTAATACAAAATGACATTCTTATTTGTTGTCTTAATAGTCAGAGGTGGGGATTTCCTGCTTCCTGTGACACTTTGGCTAAAATCTGGAAGCCATGAAAATCTTTGATATGCTAGGTGTGCTCCTCCTGCTTCTTTAGTCTGCTCATGGTTTAGAAGACTTGTTTGTAGCCTGTACTGAATTCTTGCTCCAGGTCAAATTTAGAAGGACACCTTTTGTGGATGAACTGTAACCACAGCCTTATGAGCTCTATCTTGGAACTGGCTGTCCTGTAAGCAGAGTGTTTCCTACTGATTTGAGTTCATCTGTATGCTTACTTCTGGTGGCATCAGGAAATACAAATGCCTACATGGTATTCTTATTGAGAGTTCAGTTTCACATGAACCAATATTTCTAAATGTCAGAGGTCATGTCCCAATATCATGCTCTAACCAAAGAAAGTTTTCATTTACCTTCACATCAAAAGAAGTAGAAAATAATGGTAGTGCATCTGGAGAAACATCTCGAGGGCCAGTGGAAAAGACAAATTCAACATGTCAAGTAGTAAATTTTGAGACTCATCCAGGGCCATCATTTGGGAACAGTGTTTTCCTTGGAGGGGTTGTAACTTTTCCTTGGTCGTAAGTGGAGGAACAAAGCTGTAAATTCTGGTATTTAAGGAGCAGTATTAATATTGGAATCTATTTAAGATTGCATTACTTCTTAGAAGTTGGACTAATGTGTGATGATACTGTCTTTTTACTATTCTTTTAAATGAATTTGTGCTGCTGTATACCATTATGAATTCTTGGGGTAGAGGGCAAAGGAGCTTTCTGAAACTTTTCAATTTGCAATAAAGGCAATTTTTTCAACTTTTATTTAATAAATATAAATTCTCCAAGTAGAACTTTTGGATTATAGTGGCTTTTTCCCCCATAATCTCCCTCCCACCCATAAACATCCCATCTCCCACTCTCTCTCCCATCCAATTCTTCATCAAAATTCATTTTCAATTATCTTTATATACAGAAGATCAACTCTATACTAAGTAAAGAGTTCAACAGTTTGCACCCCCCACACAAAAAGTATAAAGTACTATTTGAAGACTAGTTTTACTGTTAATTCTCATAGCACAATCATTAAAGATGGAGGTCCTACGTGGGGAGCAAGTGCACAGTGACCCCTGTTGTTGATTTAACAATTGACACTCCTATTTATGATGTCAGTGATCACCCAAGGCTCTTGTCATGAGCTGCCAAGGCAATGGAAGCCTCTGGAATTCATAAACTCTGACCTTATTTAGACAAGGCCATAGTCAAAGTGGAAGTTCTCTCCTCCTTTCAGAGAAAGGTACCTCCTTCTTTGATGGCTCCTTCTTTCCGCTGGGATCTCACTCACAGTGATCTTTCATGTGCATAGTTTGTTTGCCAGTGTCTTTGCTTTCCATGCCTGAGAAACTCTCTTGGGCTTTTTAGCCAGATCTGAATGCCTTAAGGGCTGATTCTGAGGCAAGAGTGCAGTTTAGGACATCTGCCATTCTATGAGTCTGCTGTGTATCCAACTTCCCATGTTGGATTGTTCTCTCCTTTTTAATTTTATTATTATTAGCAGACACTAGTCTTATTTATGTGATCCCTTTGACACTTAATCCTATCATTATGATCAGTTATGGACTTAAACTGATCACTTTGACTAGAAGTAAGATGGCATTGGTACATGCCACCTTGATGGGATTGAATTAGAATCCCCTGGCACATTTCTAGCTCTACCATAAGGGCTAATTCTGAGTGAGCATGTGCTGAAATGTACATCTCCTCCCTCTCTTATTCCAACTCTTATTTTTAACTGAGATCACTTTTCCATTAAATTTAAACACCTAAGAATAATTGTGTGTTAAGTAAAAGGTTCAACCAATGCTATTAAGTAGAAAAAAAATACTAAAATGAATAAAATAGTAAGTTGTTCCTCAACAGTCAGGACAAGGGCTGATCAAGTCATTGTTTCTCATAGTGTCCATTTCACTTCTACCGGTTTCCTTTTAGGTGCTCAGTAAGTTGTTACCAATCAGGGAGAACATATAATATTTGTCCCTTTGGGACTGGCTTATTTCACTTAGCATGATGTTTTCCAAGTTCCTCCATTTTGTTACAAATGACCAGATTTCATTTTTTTTATTGCTGTATTGTATGTAGAGCGTACATATCCCATAATTTCTTTCTTTTTTTTTTGACAGGCAGAGTGGATAGTGAGAGAGAGAGAGAGAGACAGAGAGAAAGGTCTTCCTTTTTGCTGTTGGTTCACCCTCCAATGGCCGCTGCTGCCGGCGCATCACGCTGATCCGAAGCCAGGAGCCAGGTGCTTCTCCTGGTCTCCCATGCGGGTGCAGGTCCCAAGGACTTGGGCCATCCTCCACTGCCTAACCGGGCCATGGCAGAGAGCTGGCCTGGAAGAGGGGCAACCAGGATAGAATCCGGCGCCCCAACTGGGACTAGAACCCGGTGTGCCAGTGCCGCAAGGCAGAGGATTAGCCTGTTAAGCCATGGCACCGGCCCCATAATTTCTTTATCCAGTCTTCTGTTAATGGGCATGCAGGTTGATTCCCTGTCTTAGCTATTGTGAATTGAGCTGTGATAAACATTGCAGTGCAGGCAGCTCTTTCGTTTGCCAATGGTAGGGTTATATTCATGTTTCTGAGGAATCTCCAAACTTTCTTCCATAGTGGCTTTGCCAGTTTGATGTGGCCATGCTCAGAGTGTGCATCTGTGTCAATAAAGGGAGGAGAAGTCCCAAGCCAGATGCCACAGATAGCCAGTTGGATCAGGAAACAGATTGGAATGACAGAGTTAGAAGCTCCTGATACCAGCAATCGCCTGGTAGTTCTTCCAAGTTTTGTAACCTTGAGGGCCAGAATCACAGTGATGGTCTTGGCCAGCACGGTGGAAACAGCCACTGTGAACACAAGGCCAAATGTTGTTTGCCAGAGGAGGCAGGTGGCTGTGTTGGGACGGCCAAGGAAGAGTAAGCAGCAGAGGCACAGGAGGAGGGCAATGAGCAGGATGTAGCTGAGGGTCGGGTTATTGGCCATGATGATGGGAATGTTTTGGTGCTTCACAAAGACCCAGAGGACCGCAGCTGTGAGGACAGAGAAGCACAGAGCTGTGCAGGCCAGAGGCATCCCCAGGGTTTCCTCAAAAGCTAAGAACATCACCAGCTTGGGGAGGCAGTGGTTTCTCTCCATGTTTGGGTACTCGTGACCTGCACATGGGTTGTACTGATCCACATTGAGGAAAAAGAGACCCAGCACTGTCCCCATGTGGGATAGAACCTATGTGGCATGTAAACTATGACAAAGTTTGTATGGGTCTCCTGATGCTCTGGACTTCATTTCTTTTTTCAAGTCACATAAGTTGTCATGAAAATCACAATTACCCATGCCGATTTTTGGTGAAATAATTTTTCCAGCTTAGAATCCTCTTACGTGACTAAAGTCTGTGTTTGGCAATAATGTGCCCATATTGCTGATGGGGTGTACTGGATCTCACAAAAATCTAAAATACTAATGCAGACCCTGGGAGGCAGCTCCGTTGTGTTGATTAATTGAGTTCTTATCCCATATAGGAGACATATATGGAATTTCTATTCCCCAGGTCCAGTCCTATCTAGCCAGACCTAGTAAAATGCTAGATATTTGGTGAGAGAACCAATGAATTGAATGCCTCTGTATATCTCAGTTTTTCTGCCTCTCAAACCAAAATATTAAGAAAAACAATCTGTGTTATCAGGAATTGTAACCGGAAAGTTCACTGGGAGTCCTTTGAGGGAATCTTTGGGTGGAGGTGAATAAGGGAGGTTTGGAAGAGGGAATCAATGAACACCGGTCTCACTGGAACTGAGCCTCCAACATTGCTTAGCAAACTTTGGGAAAGCATGGGCCTATATGTTGTCCCAAAGGAAAACTAAATATCCAGGTTTATTTTTTTTTGACAGGCAGAGTGGACAGTGAGAGAGAGAGAGAGAGAAAGGTCTTCCTTTTTCCATTGGTTCATCCCCCAATGGCCACCACGGCTGGTGCACTGTGGCTGGCCCACCATGCTGATCTGAATCCAGGAGCCAGGTGCCTCCTTCTGACCTTCCATGCAGGTGCAGGACCTGAGGACCTGGGCCATCCTCCACTGCACTCCCAGGCCACAGCAGAAAGCTGGACAGGAAGGGAAGCAATCAGGACAGAATCTGGCACCTCAATCGGGACTAGAACCTGGTGTGCCAGCGCCACAGGTGGAGGATTAGCCTAGTGAGCCATGGCGATGTCCCTAGGTCTTTAAATTCACTCATCTATACCTTTATTTTTTTATTTTTTAAATTTTTTTGACAGGCAGAGTGGACATTGAGAGAGACAGGGAGAAAGGTATTCCTTTACCCTTGGTACACCCTCCAATGGCCACTGTGACTGGTGTGCTGCGGCTGGTGCACTGTGCTGATCCGAAGCCAGGAGCCAGGTGCTTCTCCTGATCTTCCATGCGGGTACAGGACTCAATGACTTGCACCATCCTCCACTGCACTCCCGGGCCACAGCAGAGAACTGGACAGGAAGAGGAGCAACCGGGACAGAATTCAGTGCCCCGACCAGGACTAGAACCCAGTGTGCCAGTGCCACAGGTGGAGGATTAGCCTATTGAGCTGTGGCACCAGCCTCATCTATACCTTTCACCTGTGGATGGCTCCTATGACTATCCTTGGACAGGACCCTTCTCTTTGAGGCACTTCACATCTTTTTTGAGTCTGAGCTGTTAGTAGACTGAAATCAATAAGCAAGATAGTAGGAGATGGATTTATTGACCCTAAATAGGAATCTGGGTGGAGATCCTCTGCATTCACTGCTCCTTTCCTTTCTTCCTTTTCCCTCCATACATTAATAATTTCACAGGGTTTTCCCTGGGATCCTCTTTAAATCATGGTGGGATATGTATTCTTGGCTTCCACATTGCCTTTTTGACACAGGTGAGAATGGAGTTAGGGGAGGTTCAAGCATTTTTCTCTGAAATTCAGAACACACATACCTGTGGGATTTTGTAGAGCTCCAAAAGAGTTCCAATTTCAGCAGAAAAATGTTCATGTGGTTCCTGCAATGATGGTGATTGATTTGTCTCATTTTTTGCAGTTGTAGTTAGGGACAAATATACCCTGTCCTGAGAGCCAGTGCAGAGTGCTCCACAAAGTGAATTGATCGCTGGGTAAACCATTGTAGAATTGGTAACCCAAGGACATGTTGGGGAGTAAGTGGGGATTCTTATTGATCTCCTGGATGGCAATGTGAAAGGCCAGGACATGTTGATAGTTCTTCCAGAAGCACCTAAGAAGGTCATATTCATGACAAGGGTCAGATCATGTACTCCAGGGCAGATTCAGACTCAAAAATTGTCAGACTCAGGCTGTCACTCAGTGATTCTCACCACGGCATAGGTTGATGCTACACGGAAGAGTCTAAGACCACTAGAAAATCTGGAAATGGCCCTTTGACTCCTATGTAACAAAGTTTCTATGTACATGTTCAACTTTGTGCACTTTTTTGGGAAGTTTGATGATGCCAATATGGAATCTCATCTGTGGCTGGTGACAGAAGGCAAGATTTCTTTTTGTTTTTGGTTAGTTCTGGAACAATTAAATGACAACTGATTTTCAGTTGGTTAAATATTGTCCTCTCTAACCACATTCACCATGCTCATATTTCATCTGCCCTTTCTGCAAATATAGCAATTGTCAAGTCACACCACCCAATTAAAGGGACACAGCTGTTGGTGCCACACTCCAGCTTTTCAGGGTCAGTGGGAAATTCCTGTCTCACAGTCTAGCAATGTAGCTACTGTCCTCACAAACCCTACTACAACTTACAGCTAGCTTTCTGTAGTCTGAAAACAAATGCATCTGGAAGCTCACATCCATTAGCAAGTCTTACCACTACCCCCATGAGCTACCACAGACTAGACCACTCTGGACCCACAGATACTAATGAGATTGGTTATAGCTGAAGAGATCACTTAGAGGTTGCAATTCTGGGCTCACTGAGAAGCAAAACCCAAGCAACCATGCAACTGACCTCGTACATTGCATCTAAACAAAAAAAGTTTTCCAATTGAAGTTATTCCACAAAGAAGGAGGAACTGTTCCATCACATTTATTGATGTCAATGTAGGAACACAGTAAAGATGAAGAAGCCTAAAAGCATGACAGTGCCAATAGGATGAAACAGTTCTCCGGAAATAGATACCGAATTGAAGGAAATATATGAACACATAAAAATAAATTCAAAATAATGATCCTTAGCAATCACAATGAGATATCAACAAACATAGATGGTCAATGCAAAACAATTAAGGAAACAATGTATGACATTAATCATGTCATAAAAAAGAGAAAGAAATCATTAAAAAGAATTATGGAAATTTTGGATTTGAGAAATTACACCAGTGGAATAAAAATACAATGGTAGTTGGTAGCTTTGGGATCTGCAAGGAGAGAAGGTCTATACTTCTGGGAATGTAGAGTCCCGACCTGTACTTCTGGGGAAGAAAAGGCCTTTTCAAGGTCCCCACAGGTGCCTAAAGGTCAACCAATGAGGATCAGGCCTGCCTCAACCTTTAACCCCCACAGCCTGTATCTATAAAAGGAGCCCTCCCAATCTCCAACGTGCGACTTCCCTGGCTCCCACTCTGTTGTGACTGGAAAACCTCACCCAGGAGTGGAATCCCAATAAAAACTTGTGAATTAATTGATTCGTCTGCCTGGGGAGATTTGTTATGTGCTGGACACCTTGAAGATGGTCCCAGAGGGCCACCAACAAATGACTGATCTGGTGTTAATGGGTAACAGGCGAGATGACTTAGTGGCTTGGACACTTACTAGTCAAGACCCATCTACACAGAAGCCCCTTGCCCCATTATTGTTTCTCACAACCTCTATTAAGACTACTTACCTCCCTCAGGAAAGACATCAACTACTACAAAACAGAGGTAATGAACACCCCGAGGGGTGGATTTTTCTCAAAGACAAGATTGCTCTCCCTATTCAAAACTCCCTTCCGTTGTTAACTGACATTCACAACACTCTACACATAAACCCGGACTCGCTCTACCATTTTCTGACCCCTCTCTTTTATTGCCCTACTCAAAGATCTCCTTAAACAGGTTCACTCATCCTGTTCTATCTGTTCCTTGACATCCTCTCAGGGAAAGCTGAAGTCCCAGATACCCACCCACCAGATGAGAGGCCACATTCCTGGTGAAGACTGGAAAATAGACATTACTCATACGCCCCCTCACAAATGCTTATGGTATATTCTAACCATGGTGGACACATTCTCCACTTGGATAGAGGCCTTCCCTACAACTTCAGAAACAGCAGCCATGGTGGCTGAAATCTTAATACATCACCCCACAATTTGGGCTGCCTACCTCTATCCAATTGGACAATGGGCCGGCCTTTGTATCACGGGTGGTACAACAAATTACACAAGCCCTTGGCACCACCTGGAAGTTACACATCCCATACCACTCCCAATCCTTGGGTAAAGTCAAAAAGGCAAACGACATGCTAAAAGATCAGCTTACTAAACTCTCCATCCAACTTCGGATGGGATGGCCATAACTACTCCCATTGGACCTCACCAGGCTCTGTGCAGCTCCATGCAAGCCCCTGGGACTTAGCCCATTTGAGCTCATGTATGGAAGACCATCCCTTCTTAACCATAACCTGCTGGTCCACACCCCACCGTTGGCCTCTTACATCCCCTACTTCAGCTTATTTCATTCACTTCTCAGGGAACACGCTGACTGACATCTCCCATCCCCATCTGCTCATCACCCAGCTGGTCCAGAAGTCCTGCCTCTCCAGCTGGGGGATTTCATCCTACTCTGATCCTCCCAGTGCCAGCCACTCCATCCCTGCTGGACGGGACCCCACATCATAATTCTTACCACTCCAACTGCAGCCAAACTACTGGGTCATGAAAACTGGTATCATATATCTCGCCTCAAGAGGGAACCTTCCTCTCCCCCAGGGCCACCATCATCCTGGACAGCCACTTCTCTGGGTCCTACCAAGCTTAAATTTGTCTGTAATCCTAGTCCTCCTGGTCCTACTTGATTCCTAAGATCCTGGTCTCAGCTCAGTCCCTGCCCACATGTCTGTGCTTCTCCTGCATATTTTACTTTCCAGTCACGTGTTATGAGAAAACATCACCACAATTCTGATGTTCCTCTGCTGGATTACCAACAATCCAGGTAACTGTACACCATGATGGAGTTCACAGACGTGACTGCTTTGGCAAAACCCCTGGATCAAAGGTCTGTATGACACCAACCACTCACTGGGGCTATAGTGATGGGGAAGGGCACCAGGACTTTAATCGATGACAGGAGGTTGCTAGGGTTAAGGAAGTGCTCAAGGACCTGAGGGAAAACTTGTCACAAATAACCACTCAGTGGCGACCCTTGCCACCCTCCCATGGAGACCCAACCCACCTTGCCTCTCAGGCCCTGACTGGCTTTCATATACCTCTTCTAACAGCTCCTCAACTCTTCTGACAGCTCTCTGGCTTATGGTTGCTGGATTTGTTCCACTCTTTTACCTTCCTTTACCACTATCAAAGTCCTGACAAATTCTACTCCTGGACCCACTGAGGAGACGACTTTTCCCTTACTAATCTCCCTCACCCATAAAACCTACACCAGTGCTTCATTCTAACCTCATCATTATCTCTTGACCCACTGTCTCCCAACCCTTTTTTCAACTCAACTCTCTGTAATTCCATGACCCCTATACAGCCAGGAGATTGCTTAACTGGAGGTCATTTCCTCCAGAGTGGGAGCTCCCTATTCTGCTGTCTACTTCCTAATGCAACTGATCTCTGTATTCCCGTAATTGTCCTCCCAGGGGTATCTGTGGTGCCCCAAAACCAGTCTCTCCCAAAACTGGTGCTGCAAAATGCCCATGCTAAAAGGGACATAATTATCCTTCCCTTTCTAGCAGCACTAGGTATTCTAATAGGAGTGGGGACAGAAATAGTTAGCCTGGCATATGGTACTACCCAGATACAGCAACTGGCAAACACCTTAAATACAGAGCTACAAAATATTGCAGCCTTCATTATAAAACTGCAAGATGAGATTGACTCCATGGCTGATGTAGCCCTTCAAACAGAAGAGCATTAGACCTCTTAGTAGCAGAAAAAGGAGGAACATGCATATTTCTGGAGGAACAGTGCTGCTTTTTTACTAACAAATCTGGAGTAATCAGAAATATGGCACAACAACTTAAGGAACGCATTGCCAAATGACAACAGGAGTACCAGGGGCAACAAGGATGGGATCTATTTTCCTCTTTTTTCCCTTGGGTACTGCCAACCCTGGGACCCATAAAAACTGTACAGGAATTGTAATGATCACTTCTTGTGATCCCATGGTCATAAAAGATCGAATCCAGGAAGCCTCCAGAGTAGCAGTCAACCAGATGCTTCTCCAGCAATACATGCCTGTCCCTGCAGAGCCCAAGATACCCCCAGTGGGCCCCTGTAGACAATATCCCCAATCAGGAGGAAGTAGCCAGAGAGACTCATCATTGTCCCCTTTCCTATCATCAAAAGGTCTGGATCTGCAAGGAGAGAAGGCCTATACTTCCAGGAATGTAGAGTCCCTACCTGTACTTCTGGGGAAGAAAAGGCCTTTTCAAGGTCCCCACAGGTGCCTAAAGGTCAACCAATGAGGATCAGGCCTGCCTCAACCTTTAACCCCCACAGCCTGTATCTATAAAAGGAGCCCTCCCAACCTCTGACGTGCGACTTCCCTGGCTCCCACTCTGTTGGGACCGGGTAACCTCGCCCAGGAGTGGAATCCCAATAAAAACTTGTGAATTAATTGATTTGTCTGCCTGGGAAGATTTGTTATGTGCCGGACACCTTACAGTAGTTTCTACATAAAATTGGACAAGTAGGAGAAAAATATTGCTGAACTTGAGATCAAGATTTTTGTAATCATCCTATCAGACAAAAATAAAGAGACAAGTTAAAAAATGATAGCCTAGGGGACATATGGGATATCATTAAGTAAACAAATGTTTGTGTTACAAGAATAATCATGGAATAATCATAGGAATAGCCATTGAGAACTCCTTAAATGAAATAATTGAGGTATCACTTGAAATACATATATGAAATAATTATTGAAAACTTCCCCAGTCTTGTATTTTATATGAGCATCCACATACAGGAAGTTCAAATGACCTCAATAAGTTTCAAACAATACAGCCTTTCTACAAGAAATGTTATAACAAAATTGTCAGAAGTTAAATGACAGAATTCCAAAGACAGTGAAACATAGACATCAAGTTTCACTTAGACTAGTAGCAGACTTCTCAGCAAAATCCTCCTGACTGGAAGAGAATAGGATGATATATTTATGTCTTGAGAAACAAAATTCCAACCAAAAATGCTGTATCCAGTGAGCTACTCTTTAAGAGTGAATCAGAAATAAAATCATTCCCAGACAAGCTAAACTGAGAGAATTTGTCATTACCAGACAAGCCCTACAAGAAATCCTGAAGGGAGACCTACATTAGAATTAAAGGGTTGTGGCTGGTGCTGTGGCACAGTGGGCTAATGCCCTGGCCTGAGGCGCTGACATCCCATATGGGTACCAGTTCTAGTCCTGGCTGCTCCTCTTCCAATGCAGCTCTCTGCTATGGCCTGAGATAGCTGTGGAGGAGGCCCAAGTCCTTGGGCCTCTGCACCCATCTGAGAGACCTGGAAGAAGCTTCTGGCTCCTGGCTTTGGATCAGAGTAGCTCCGGCCATTGCAGCCATCTGGGGAGTGAACCAGCAGTTGGGAGACCTGTCTCTCTGTTTCTACCTCTCTCTGTAACTTTGTCTTTCAAATAAGTAAAATAAATCTTTAAAAAATCAAGAATATAATAACTAGATGCTTAAAAAGAATTAAAGGATCATAGCAATCATGAAAACACAATGACAATACAAAATTCACTAATATAGCAAATTCATAAAAGAGAAAGAGAAGAAAATCCACAATTATGACAGAAAGCTACCAAAACACAAAGATGAATGAAAAGAAAGACAGAATGAACATAGATTATATAAAACAAGAAGTAAGCCATCAACAAAATTACAGCAGTGAGTTCTCATCACTCACATTAGCCTTGAAGTAAATGGAATATATTCCACAGTCAAAAGATACAGCCTTACTGAATGGATAAGAAACTTTACTGAACTCTACATTGCCCATAATAAATTCGCTTCACTACTAAAGATAACATAAACTCAAAGTAAAGGGCTGCAAAAGATACAATGTCTCACTCTCTCCAAGACCACCAGGGCTTAATCAGAGATACCTAGTCCATGGAGCAGGCACAAAAATCGTGGTGTCTCTCCTAGGCCTCTGAAGGAGTAGGGAAGCAAGTAGAAGAGGAAAGGTAGTGGAAGAAAAAGAACCATTCTGTGCAGAATTCTCAGAAATTTCATTAGGGACTGGAAACATGTAGGCACAAGCATCCACTCACATGCAGTCATAACAACACATAAGATACACACAGCCTTGAACTTATGCCACCACTTTATACTCAGGCTTGAGTAAGAAGGATAATTGGATCATCTTTCTTTCTGGTTCCTTGTAGTACAGGGGAAAAAACATTCCCAGCACTAGGTCTCCATCTCTGAAGGTACTTGGCTTCAGATACTCATGGCAGTTCTCATCAATCCTGTCCTATGAATCAGATAAAGACTGCAGGAGTATGTAGAGAAAAATCAGAGGCAATGAAATGTCACTGTCTCCCCAAATTATAGTGAAAGCCCTGAATCTCAGTTGAGAGGAGGAGACACAGGGCTGGATCAGGTCTGAGGGCTCATCAATCAGCAGTGACAGTGGAGCTCTGGAGTCCATGGGGGCAGCAGTCATTCCATCTCTCTTGATTACAGCAAGAAATCAGTGTCTGCCTGTTACAGAAAAAGAAAAAAAAATCATAATTTGTTTTCTAAATGTGTCACCTGCATCAAGGAAGCATGTTATGCCTTCTTGTAGGAAAAATGTTTTGTAGATTATAGGAGACACTTGGTTGATGTTCATTAAATCATTCATTAAAAAGATTTATTTCATTTATTTGAAAGAGTTACAGAGAGACATAGAACCAAGCATAGAGAGGTCTTCCATCTCCCGGTTCACTCCCCAAATGACTGCAAACAGAGCTGAGCTGATCAGAAAACAGGAGCTTCTTCCAGGTCTCCCACATGGGTGCAGGATCCCAGGGAGTTGGGCCATCTTCCTCTGCTTTCCCAGGCCATAGCAGAGAACTGGATCAAAAGTGGAGTAGGGAGGATGTGAATGAGTATCCATATGGGAGGCCAGCACTGCAGGTGGCAGCTTTACCCACTACACCACAGTGCCAGCCCCATTAATTAGTTTTTAACAGATTCAATGCTTTGTAGATAAAATTCTAAGAACATACTGATATCCCCTTCCTTCTCTCTTCATTTTTTTTCAGTTTTTGAGATAACATATTTACATTACAGTAAAAAGGCTTAATACTTTGCCACATAAGAAGTTTAAAAAGTAAAAAATGAAAATACCTCATTTAGTAGGAGTATAGACAACAACCATAAACAATAATTGAATGGGGAATGATCATTTTATTCATATAATAAATGTTTACATAATCACAGATCATTAAAACTATAGTAGTATAACATTCTTAACCATTGGCTTCACAAAAGTGCAAAACAAAGTTTTACAAAACTGTATTGTAGCAATACTGAGACATTTTTTACTTTTTTATTTTTGTTTATTCTTTGGTGTTTTTTTTGAATGTTAGTTCCACATATAAGGGAGAACATATGGTATGTGTCTTTCTGGGTCCACCTTATTTCACTCAATATGATGTCCTCCAGTTGCATCTTTTTTGCTACAAATGATAGAATTTTATTATTTTTATACCTGAATAATATTCAATTGTGTATAAATATACAATGTGTATTTTCTTTATGCATTCATCTGATTCTGGACACCTTGGTTGATTCCAAGTTTAGGGTATTGTAAACAGTACTGCTATGAACATGGTGGTGCAGGTATTTCTTTGATACATTTTGTTCAAGCCTTTTGGGTATATTCCCAGTAGTGGGATTGGTGGATCATATGCCACATCTATTTCCATGCTTTTTAGAAATCTCCATAATGTTTTCCACAGTGGTTGCAATAATTTACATTCCCACAGTGTGTAAGTGTTCCCTTTTGTTCACATGCTTGCCAGTATTTGCTACTCTCTGTATTTTGGATTTTAGCCATTATAACAGGGGCGAGGTGATATTTCATTGCTGTTTTGATTTGCATTTCCCTCATAGCTAGTAATGTTGAGCATTTTAAAAATATATTTTTGGCCATTTGTATTTCTTCTTTTCAGAACTGTTTATTGAGGTCCTTAGAACATTTCTCAACTAGATTGATTTTTTGTTGTTGTATAGTTTAAGTTGCTCATAGATTTGGGATATTAAGCCTTTGTCACATAGGTGGCTTGGAAATAGTTTTTCTCATTCTGTTGGATGTCTTTTCACTCTATTGATAGTTTCATTTCCTGGGTAAAAGCTTCTAAGCTCAATACAGTCCCATTTATTTAGTTTTGCTTTTGTTGCTTGTGCTTTGGAGGTCTTCAAAATAGATCCTCCTTTCTGTTGGTTGCTTCTTCACTGTACTGGTTGTTATTTTACTGTGCAGAAAAATTTTAGGTAGATGGATACTGTTTGTGTTCCTGCTCTTGTTGTTGCTTTTCACTCTTAGCCTATAAATCATTTACAAGACTAATGTATAGACATTTCACGGATAGTACCTCCTAGTTTTGCATCAATATGGAGATAATGATAGCATAATTTTTGAACATCCTTTTTACAATGTATATATAATATATGAATATGAGTATACTTTAATACAAGTGACTTGGTCAGTTTCAAATGGTTCATATTGATTACTTTTACATCAGTAAATGCATCATTCTATCCAATGTACAACTGGAAAAAGAAAACTGAAAGCAAAGGAAACCAAAAAGCAACATATTGACAAAAGAACATGTAATTTTAGAGTCTTTACTATGTACACATCTACATATATATGTACACACTACATATATATGTGATGAAGATACATTTCAAAATAGTTGGATAACTGCTATAATCCAAAGGTTGTACTTTTGAAATTTATATTTTTTAGATAAAAGTTTTCTATAAAAAAGAAAAAAAACACAAACTGCTTATAATATCAGAAAAGTACTGTGTTTCCAGAAAGAAGCATGACACTGGGAAAAATAAGTTGGATAGTAATTGTTTATTGAGGCTTTTGAACAATACAATTTCCACATAAGAAACAGTTCATGACAAGTAATACAAATTATTCTTGTATTAACAAAAGAAATCCCATGTAAATGATGATAGCAGTTATGAAATGTGAAACACTCCATGATGCAGAAAGAAAAAGAGCACAAAGCATGTATGACCTAGATATATTGCCAAATATAAACACTTATATTTTCTGTTAATTGAAAAATAAAATAGAAATTAATTCAGTGTCCACAGTCATATCAGTACCAATTTAATATAGATTGATCTTGTATTAGTAATCTTGATGATTTAGTCAAGTTAGTTCTATGCAAATATTATTTTCATTTTATTTAAAATTTTTTTCTAAACTTTATTATTTTCCTTGAGAGACAAAGATAATAGCAGAAGAGAGAGAGAGGTAAAGAGGAGTTTCTCATTTGTTACTTTACTCCTCAGTGTACTCGATGGCTGAGCCTTGCTAAGGCCAGAGTGAAGAGCCACAGTATCAAATGATTATTTGTGCCTTCACTACTGACTCCTAACATTTACATAAATCAAAGACAGGGGTCCATGGCTGGAGCCAGGAATGAACCCGAAGTACTTAGATGTGGAGCATAGTGATCTTAAATCCTATTCTGATACCCAAACCAAAAAGAATTTTTAAGGAGATATCAATTTTGGTTACTTTTTAAGGTAAGAATTCTACATCGCTGTGCTTGTTTCAGTCTTTGAAAATGCAAGTCCTTTTAAGACTTAAGAGAAAAAAAACTTGAGAATCCAATATGATATTTTCTGTTGTTAAAGCCTGTCAAAGAATTTTTACCAGGTCTTAGGATCCCCTAAAACTGCGTAGGTTCTTTAAAGTTTTCAAAGTATTTTTTACCACGTTTAATGAGAATAATGTAGCACTTGGGGAGGAAAATGCAGCCCAGGAGCCCTACACTGGAGGCCAAGATGGAGAAGACCTCCACGGATACCATGACCTTCCCCTTGGTGCTGTGGTAGACAGGCAGGAAGGTCACCCAGACACTGCAGAACACCAGCATGCTGAAGGTCAGGAACTTGGCTTCATTGAATGTGTCAGGCAGATTCCTGGCTAGGAAAGCCACAGTGAAGCTGGCCAGGGCCAAGGAGCCCAGGTAGTCCAGGACATCTGTATGATTGGAAATGTCTCTCTCAGACAAATAACACAAATAAAGTAGCAGACAGGTTTTCATTCCTGTGGTGTTTTTCTGAATCCTGGACCATACCTCTGGCTACACAAAGACTGAGGAGTCTGAGGGGGAAAGGGTATCGATGATCATTGATTTGCACATCATTAAGCCCTGTGATTGGATGTCTCTATTTGCCTCATCACCCCAAGGTCATCACTATGGTCTTCCCAATCTGTACTCAATGATTTTACCTAGACATCCATTTTGTAGCTCGTATGATGCTCATTCCAGTTTTGTCAGCTGTCTATCAAATATTATGAGGGTATCTCTTCGCTTTAATTTCATTCATCACCAGATCTATGCTAAGCATTTGTCTCTTTCTTTTGAATTGCTTCCACTGAAATCTTTTTAGTTCAGCTTTTTATGTGGTAATTATTTGAGAATGTCTGTGTAAGACTATTTTACATGCCTCTTTCCATGACTGAGTAGAATATTTTACATGCCAGAAAAAAATAACCAAAAAACATGATGTGTAGGCATAATTCTGAGAGTAACTTCTCAGAAAAAGAGAAACTCACAAAGTTATGATGAGAAAATGTCATAAACCATGGGTTCTTGTGTTTTATCCACTTCTGGACTTCTAGACTGAGGGAGAGGATCAATCCTAGAAACTAACAACGCATTTGGGAGACAAAACATGATAGTTATACAAATAATCCACAAAATTCCCTGGGATATTTCAACAGTAGGATGATGACAATATTTGATCACAGCTATGAGATGCTATGCAGAAGAGGAATTGAAACTTATTGGCAAGTACAATGACAATGCAAAATGGGAATTGTTTCCATAAATTGGTGATGCATAAGTCAACTCATCATTTACTTGTGTTCATACTAAATCAAAACATAATATCAATGGCCAAGTGCTGTGGTGTAGCAGGTAAAGCTGATGCCTGTAGTGCTGGCATCCCATATGGGTGCCAGTAACTCTGATTTTTAATTAATTTTTAAATGTTTAACAAAATTGAGTTAAGTATCAGTTGAATTCAGCTAAATGAATTAGAAATCGAAGCATAATTTTTCATAATAAACATTTTCCAAAACCTGTTTCTACATCCTTGGCTGTCCCTGGTAGGTCCACATTTATAAAAATGTGTATGGTGTGTATGTGCAGATCTATTTGTCCAACAATTTCACCTCAGTAGAGTTAACAGTAGTATGCATGACTTTTATTCCTTTTTGTTGAGAATATGGCTACCTTTTTTTATTTTTTTATTTTTATTATTTTTTTTATTTTTTTTATTTTTGAAAGGCAGAGTGGACAGTGAGAGAGAGACAGAGAGAAAGGTCTTCCTTTTGCCGTTGGTTCACCCTCCAATGGCCGCCACGGTAGCACACTGCAGCCAGCAGCACCGCGCTGATCCGATGGCAGGAGCCAGGTGCTTCTCCTGGTCTCCCATGGGGTGCAGGACCCAAGCACTTGGGCCATCCTCCACTGCACTCCCTGGCCACAGCAGAGAGCTGGCCTGGAAGAGAGGCAACCGGGACAGGATCGGTGCCCCGACCGGGACTAGAACCCGGTGTGCCGGCGCCGCAAGGCGGAGGATTAGCCTATTGAGCCATGGTGCCGGCCATGGCTACCTTTTTTTAAAGATTTTATTTAAGGTTTATAAATTTCATGTATTTTATATATACAGATTTAGTGACAGAGTGATATTTCCCACACTACCCTCGCTCCCACCCACACTTTTTTTTCATTTATTAAACTTTTATTTAATGAATATAAATTTCCAAAGTACAGCTTATGGGTTACAATGGCTTCCCCCCTCCCATAATGTCCCTCCCACCCACAACCCTCCCTTTCCCACTCCCTCTCCCCTTCCATTCACATCAAGATTCATTTTCAATTCTCTTTATATACAGAAGATCAGTTTAGTATATATTAAGTAAAGATTTCAACAGTTTGCCCCCATATAGAACACAAAGTGAAAAAAAATACTGTTGAAGTACTAGTTATAGCATTAAATAAGAGTGTACAGCACATTAAAGACAGAGATCTTATATAATATTTTTTTAAAAAATTAATTTTCTATGCCATTTCCAATTTAACACCAGTTTTTTTTTTTCATTTCCAATTCTCTTTATATACAGAAGATCGATTCAGTATATAATTAGTAAAGATCTCATCAGTTTGTACCCACATAGAAACACAAAGTGTAAAAATACTGTTTCAGTACTAGTTATAGCATCACTTCACATTGGACAACACATTAAGGACAGATCCCACATGGGGTGTAAGTGCACAGTGACTCCTGTTGCTGACTTAACAATTTGACACTCCTGTTCATGGCATCAGTAATCTCCCTAGGCTCTAGTCATGAGTTGCCAGGGCTATGGAAGCCTTTAGAGTTAGCTGACTTTGATCTTATTCCGATAGGGTCATAGTCAAATAAGAAACAATGACCTGATCAGCTCTTGTCCTGACTCTAGATATACAATGTAATACTTTATCCTTTTTAGTATTTGTTGTTGTTGTTGTTTTTGCTGTTCTAGTACTAGTGATTGAACTCTGTAATTAACTCACAATTATTCTTAGGTGTTTAAATTTTAACTGAAAAGTGATCCCTGTTAAATATAAAAATGGAAAAAGAGAGGGAGGAGATGTACAATTTGGGACATGCTCAATCGGACTTGCCCCAAATGGTGGAGTTAGAAATGTGCCAGGGGATTCCAATACAATCCCATCAAGGTGGCATGTACCAATGCCATCTCACTAGTCCAAGTGATTAATTTCGGTTCACAATTGATGGCTCTGATAGGTCTAAGAGTCAAAGGGATTACACAAACAAGACTAGTGTCTGCTAATACTAATTGATAGAATCAAAAAGGGAGAGAAGGATCCAACATGGGAGGCGGGATACACAGCAGACTCATAGAATGGCAGATATCCTAAACAACACTCTGGCCTCAGAATCAGCCCTTAAGGCTTTCGGATGTGGCTGAAGAGCCCATGAGAGTATTGTAGGCATGGAAAGCCAAGATACCATGGAAAAGAAAAAAAAGAGGAAGACCTAAATGAAAGATCTCTGTTAGTGAGATCCCAGTGGAAAGAGAATATGGCTACCTTTTCACATTGTAGGGAATAGTTTATGACCAAGAAGAAAATTAAGAATACCCTGATGACAGTTAGGATCTTTTCTTTTCTTTTCTTTTCTTTTCTTTTCTTTTCTTTTCTTATCTTTTCTCTTCTCTTCTCTTCTCTTCTCTTCTCTTCTCTTCTCTTCTCTTCTCTTCTCTTCTCTTCTCTTCTTTTTTTGACAGGCAGAGTGGACAGTGAGAGAGACAGAGAGAAAGGTCTTCCTTTTTCCATTGGTTCACCCCCCAGTGGCCGCTGCGGCCGGCGCTCTGTGGCCGGCGCATCACGATGATCCATAGCCAGGAGCCAGGTGCTTCTCCTGGTCTCCCTTGTGGGTGCAGGGTCCAAAGACTTGGGCCATCCTCCACTGCACTCCTGGGCCATAGGAGAAAGCTGGAATGGCAGAGGAGCAACCAGGACAGAATCTGGCACCCCGACCGGGACTAGAACCGGGGTGCCAGTGCCACAGGTGGAGGACTAGCCTATTGAGCTGCATCACTGGCCGGCAGTTAGGATCTTAACAGTATTAACCCTTGATTTTCTGAGTCTCATGACAGCTGTTACAGGACGGCCTATTCTTTAAACAACTATCATCATGCATTCGCTAATTTGAACCAAGAACTTCATAAATATTCTATAATTTTAACACTGGAAGCATTTTTGGCCAATGGAATTACTTTTTTAAATGTGAGGCTACCGAATGACAAATAGTATGTCAACTATTATTGAATATAATCACAGAAATTGCAGTCAAGTAAACTTTCTGATGTCAATTTACATAAATGTATAATGTAGAATATATATGTCTTCAGTGAGACATTCAATTCATTTGATTTACTCAAACAATTTGATCTGTACATTTTCCTGTACATGCATGGATAAGTTCCTTATTATGTTCTACATGTGGGTAATAGCTTGCTATGTAATTCTAAATATTGCTTCACTGAATTATATCACATTAACTACAATATGCTCTTCTTTCACATGTTAAAAATGAAACTGAGTGGAGGATACTGACAACTCTTGCAGTACTGGTAATGCTATGTTCTTAATTTGGGTGTTGGTTATGAGTGTGATAAGATGCCCAAAAACTCATTTATCTGTAGATTTATGTGCAATTCTTAGCATATACACCATTTAAAAATATTTTTAACATGTCCTATAGCAAGAAGTGTATTTTAAAATGTTCTATATCAAATCCTCCACACAGAGATAACAATTACAGATGTATCTATTACCAGTCTGTTGTGAAAGAACCCACTTTCCATTATACCTGATCACGCCAATCTCAACATGAAAACATGGTCATGTGGTACTGCAATAAAAATACATGAGGATGAGAAGAGGCCTTCAATGCATGTTCTGTTCTGGGAGATGTTTACCTGCCATGGAAGAATCCTAGGTTGAGCTGCATCTCCTGGAGATCCCTATTCTATTTGCTCTGAAGGCATCTTATGGAGGGCATGGGCCACTGCATACACAGCATTGTAGATGAAATAGCTGGAGCCAGATATGGTCAGCATGTCAATGTGTCCTGGGAAAAACTCAAAGGAAGCATTTGGTGGGCAGACTCCAATTGTTCCACAAAGTGACCCAGGAGGTAAGCAGTGAAAAGCATGAAGCCATAGTTGACTGGGGAAGAAATCTTCTGGGTAGTGGGAAGGGTCCACTGTCTTGACAAAATGGTTGAGGCCAGGGATTTCTTCCTTGTGGTGTGAAAATGAGAAGCCTCCATGGAAGGAATGCAGCATGTGGTCTGTCTCTTTCACAACAATCTCCCACTTTGCAGCCATGATCCATACCTTCCCCAGCGTTAAATAGTATTTGCTTAGAAATTCCATGGTATAGAGGCTCCTCACATCACCATATAGAATATACACATTTGCTGATGAAATGCAAAGATCAGCTAGGAAGAATATTTCAGTTGATTCATACCTTGACTTAGTGTCAGGGAGCTTTATTGTATAGCCCAAACAGACACCTTTCTTTGCTATCTCAGCTTGAATATCCTGAAGGAACTCCTCTCCTTTCATATCATTAGATACAAAGATCACTACCCAAATCCAGCCAAAATGTAGCAGCAAGGAGAGCATTCCACAGGCCATAGGGCTGTCATTTGTGGCCATCTGATAGAGTGATAGAAACTTGTCTCTCTCACTTAACATGGGATCAAATGGGCTATACGTCATTGGAAAAGAAAGAAAACCATCATGATCTGCCTTTTGTGGGATATGGGTTGTCTGTTTTGTTAAAGAGAATTGTAATTCTCTTTATTTGTAAATAAAAAGAATTTGTAAAAGAGAATTCCAGAGTAGACATGACCAAGTTCTATCATCTAGGTTCAGAGAATACCAAGCTTCAGTGCCTCTTGCTTTAGGAGAAGAAATGTAAATCTTCATTCATAGCATAAAAGTATGTAAGATATCCAAGTATCTTCATTTCCAGTTGTGGGGAGAAGGAAGCATGGATTTTGGATGCAGCATCACCAGGACATCGGTCTTCCCACCTCTCACTCCGTGTCACATGTGAACAGCTCCCACTGCAACTGGTGTTAGATGTTACCTCAGGGACAAACAACTGTTTAATGTGTTAATCTCTTGATACTTTGAATTTCCTTTGTTTTCAGAGCATAACCTAAATTGTTTGGAAGAATACAATCACCTACCATCTCTGAGTTTTGAAATTTGCTTTTGAAACCAGAATTCTCCTATGCTATTGCACTCTATGTTTGTTGGTAATGTGTGCAGAATGCTACCTGTTTCAAGTGGGTCTCCTTTAAGAATCCTGGAATTGCGAATGCAGCCCCTAGTAGTCAGTTTGATTGCATCATGTGATTGGGTTCCTGACACTTACTTGGGAGATTTAATTGAGTTACTAGACTCCTAGGCTTCACCATGGCTAGTCAGCACCAGCACCATGATGGGCATTTCGTGACTAAACCAGTGAATGTGTGCACACTCTCTGCCTCTCTTTGTTTCTCAGGCCATCAAGTTCATGCTAAGATTTAAATCTCTGAGTTTCAAAGTCAGCGTGAACTGGGAACCCTGTGAAGGAATCTGCTGAATGTGAGGAAGTCAGGATTGGGCATAGTAGAGGGTGAAATCTCATCTAAGTGTAACTGAGGCCCAAATACTCCTTGATGATCTTTGGGACTGTCATCATTTCAGTGGGGTTCCAAATGGAAAATACAGAACAAGGTCTTTATATCCCCACATCTAACATGGAGTCATCCCAGGACATCTCTGTGCTGTGGATATTTCCTGTCAATAGTCAGCAATCAACATTCCAAGCAGAATGGGATGGATACATTGGCCCTAGACAGGGATCTCAGATGAGGCTCTCAGCATCCACTGCTCCTTCTCTTTCTCATAGCCCAAGGAATTCTGTGGAATCTGTTTAAATTAATAGTAGTATACGTGCAACTGGCTTCCACATGACCCTTGCATCAGATGTGACAGATCTTATGGGGAATGAAACATTTCTCAGCAGAGTTCACAAAATATTCACCTGTGGGGATTTGTACAGCTCCAACATTGTTCCGATTTCAGCTGCAAATGCTGACGTGGTTCTAGCAGTGATGGCAACTGTCTTGCCTTGTGTCTGGCAGGTGTAGTTAGGGATGAAATGAATGTTTCCAGTCAGCCACTGCAGAGTGCTGCTCAGGGTGAACTGACCATTGGTAACAGAATTGTAGAGTTGGAAACCCAGGGTCAGGTTGGGGAGTAGCTGGGGGTCCTTATTGACCTCCTGGATGGCAAAGCAGAAGGCCAGCACGTATTGGTAGTTCTTCCACAGCCACCTAAATAGAGGGGCAGCATCAAGGAGAAGGGTGAGACCATGGAATTCTGAGCAACAACACAGCCATGTTCTGAAGCTGCAATGGTCAGACTGAGACTTCCATTCAGTGGTGCCTCAGCTCTGACACATGGAGGAGGTGTGAGTGAGGTTCCAAGGGCTCTAGAAGATCATGGAATGACCCTTGGACTCCTCTGAAGCAAACTGTGTCCATGACCATATTCACCTTCCCGAGCCCTTCAGGAAAACCTTGCTGTGTTCCAACATGGGATTTCACTTCTACTTAGGGATGGAACCCAAGAGGCAAGCATCTCTGTTTTCAGTACCTTCTGAAAGAGTTGAACACATCTGACCTGTCAGTAATCCACACATTCAGGAGCATCTCTAATCTATTCACCGAAGCTATTTTCCTGAGTCCTCTCTGTAATTTTCCAGTAATGTATCAACTCTTATAGAAGCAATTTCATTCAATTATGCTTGCTTTTACATTCAAAACATCAAATTGTCAGAATATTCACAACATTCACTTAATTTTTATTCACTGTCTTCTTCATACACTGAATTCTATTTTATCATATCACATTTTAGTCTTGAACATTCTCATTTTTCTACCTATTTTAAGCAAAACTATGAGTCTTGGAATTTAATTATAGATCTCAAATATTACATGTCCAAGAAGATAGATGTTTTGTTTTCTCACAATGCATACTTTTGCTCCTCTTCCTAGGAAATTTTTCTTATTTCTCTATTTCATCTATAATTTTAGAATTAAGGAAATTCATAATAGATTATGTGGGATAATAATATGTAATATGTAATCATCTGTTGTTTTTGTGCATTGATTCATGTATTTAAATGTTGAGGTTGAGGGACTGTCATTTCAATGTGTGTTAAATTCAGGAAATAATTTTATTACATTTCTAAAAGTCATTGTTGATTATATGGTAAGTGCATTTTTCTCAAGTTACACACAGTTTTCTATTAGTCTTATATGCAGAATTTGAAATTTTGAGATTTTGCCTAAGAATAATCATTTTTGTGTCTTTTCCTTAAACAGCTGAGGAAAAATGTTTTTTCTTCAGAAATAGCATATACTTTTTATTAACTAAGTAGATCTATCAAAAAACATGCTACTGAAAACTGTTCAATACTTCATCTTACTTGTTGTAATGATAAGTTAAGGGCATTAATTTAAAATGTTTCTTGCTTTTAATCATTTTACCTAATTGCAATTAATTTACCTGAAAAGGTCATTTTTATTCATTACAGGGTTACTTACAGCACTTGCTGTCATCTGCATGCTGATAAATTTAATTCTTCTTTCCCCAAATACAAGCCTGCCAAGTGTTACCTTCAGACCCAGCACAAAGTTTGTAGAAAATATGCAAAGATATCAAGCATCAAAGGAAGATGTGTAGATAAACTTATGAGCCACATGCCACTCCAAGACTAAATCTTTACCAATGGTCTTAATTCATCTTTCAAACATCTTCAATAAACTGCGATCAGGTAATAAAATAGAAAACTCTCTAAACTATTTCTGAGATCCCGATAACCTTGAAACTAATTTAGGATATAAGAAATTATTTTCCTTTGATTCCACTAGGTATTCTTGATGCTATATTACAAAACACATGGCACCTGAAGCTGTCTAGATGGGTGTGATTTGATGCAGCATACATGTTTTGAAATATGGCCCTGTCTCACAAAAAAAGTGTCTAAAATTGCTTGTGTGTCAAACATTTTTAACACTTGGGAGATTTTTTTTTAATTTGATAATAAAGCAAGATTGATTCTAGAATCTAGTGTCTGGAGACAGAACAAGATCTATGATTGCTCAAAGATTTTTTACCAGATGTTTAATTTTTAGGTAACACCAATGGAATAGTTTATATCCCAAATATTAAAAATATACATATTCTTAATATTTATAACCTTAATAGCTAACCAGAAGTATCTTGATACCTATTTATACCTAGTTATTAAGATATTATGAGAAAAGTATGCTACAGATTGATACAAGCCACAAAATGGTTAGAACATGAAAACATTGTGCAGTGAAAGGTGCCAGTCAGCAGAAGATCACAAAGGTTTTGAATCCATTTATATGAAGTCCCCACAACAGGCAGATCCATAGAGACACAAGGTATGCAAGAGGATGGACTCAAGAATGGGGAGACAATGGGTAAGGGGATTTGTGAGGTAACAGAAATGTGTGGGTTTATCAGCAAGGATTTGTCAAGAAGTACCAAAAGCTGTAATAGGGAACATACCTCATGATCCAAGAATTTTCCTCAATTATTTTCATCAAGAAATATGCAAATAAAATGATTATCAGTATACTAAATAAAGTTGCACAAAATGCATGACATTCCAAATGTCTAATATTGGGTAAACAAGTGTGGGTTATGCATACAAAATGACACTTGGTGGTATGGAAACAATAACAATATCCATCAGTTATGAGGAAATACTTTCATAACATATAGCTTCATGTGGAAGAATAATGACACATAAAATTGGCAGACCATGCCAGTATAGGACTTTTCTACATTTAGGAATAGTAAATTCTGGGACATGAAAAGTACACACATGATGACTGGCTCTCTTCCGCATAGAATGGAGATGGACAGACGTTTGCCAGTTGGAGAACAGAAAGTAGAATGCAGAATTTGGCCTCCACACTTGTGACATGGGCTCCTGAACAAGGCAGGCCCCGACTTTCCCCATATAGAATACCAGAGATTAAAGATTCCCCCTAGGCCGGCACCACAGCTCACTAGGCTAATCCTCCGCCTGCGGCGCTGGCACACCGGGTTCTAGTCCTGGTCGGGGCGCCAGATTCTGTCCTGGTTGCCCCTCTTCCAGTTCAGCTCTCTGCTGTGGCCCAGGAGTGCAGTGGAGGATGGCCCAAGTCCTTGGGTCCTGCACCCACATGGGAGACCAGGAGAAGCACCTGGCTCCTGGCTTAGGATCAGCGTGATGCGCCGGCCGCAACATGTCAGCCATAGTGGCCATTGGAGGGCAAACCAATGGAAAAGGAAGACCTTTCTCTCTGTCTCTCTGTCTCTCTCACTGTCCACTCTGCCTGTCAAAAAACAAAAAACAAACAAACAAAAAAACAAACAAAAATATTCTCCTTTATGGTCTGGATTATGTCTTCTGTCTCAGCCCTGTGCGGGGAGAATAGATCTCTGTGTAAGGCACAGTTGGTCCCAGTATTGCTGTATGCTCTCAACCTGTAGACTGTGTATGTTAGTATATTTAGTCACACAGGGACACAGCTAGAATCATAAAAAAGACAGTTCCAAGGGAGTCACAGAGATTGTGACTTAATGTCCTTGTGATCAGATCAGCTCTGGCTTCTATATCATTTTACTGCTTCATTTCTTTCCCATCCAGGAACTCACAGCATCACCTTGCCCTGAGCATATGCACATGCCCCTCTCCATTAGGGGGAAACAGCTTTGGAAAAACATGCTATGGACACTCATTCCTCCCTAGAGCCTTATGAAACAGCAGTTCTGTAAGCCTGTGTGCATAAGGACCAAAGTTGTTATGTCAGTCGACTGTTTTTAAGATTTGACAATTGTAGAAAGAATTAGTGTTGGAATTAAAAGAAACACACTGTTTCATCATTTCACATGGTTCTTCATTGAGATGGTGAAAGGTGACCTTCACCACTGATGACTCTATGTGTACCCCAGGAAGTCTCTAATGGCTGTACCTAATATCTCTCCCTGGCCTGCAGTACTCTAATGGAGAAACGGGCTTCATGATTTGCCAATGAATATGCATATCCAGAGAAGGGCAGAAGTTCATCCACACAGAGACCCCTCCACAGAGTTAATCCCCTCACACATCTTGTGTAATCTGCTTGAGCCCATAGTGCATCAAAATACAATAACAACTCTCACCATATATTATTTTTTTAACTTTTATTTAATGAATATAAATTTCCAAAGTACAGCTTATGGATTACAAAGTTCCCCCCCCACCCCATAACTTCCCTCCCACCTGCAACCCTCCCCTCTCCTGCTCCCTCTCCCCTTCCATTCACATCAAGACTCATTTTCAATTTTCTTTATATACAGAAGATCAATTTAGCATATATTAAGTAAAGATTTCAACAATTTGCATCCACACAGAAACACAAAGTGTAAAATACTCTTTGAGTACTAGTTATAGCATTAAATCACAATGTGCAGCACATTTAGGACAGAGATCCTACATGAGGAGAAAGTGCACAGTGACTCCTGTTGTTGGCTTAACAAATTAACACTCTTGTTTATGGCGTCAGTAATCACCCTGGGCTCTTGTCATGAGTTGCCAAGGCTATGGAGACCTTTTGAGTTCACTGACTCTGATCTTATTTAGACAAGGTTACAGTCAAAGTGGAATTTCTCTCCTCCCCTCATAGAAAGGTACCTCCTTCTTTGATGACCTATTCTTTTCACTGGGATCTCACTTGCAGTCTCATCATGTATTATTAAGTGATTTAGAATGTATACAGAAATATATGTAGTATCTATAAGTTTCTGTGTATGTGTGTGTGTACTTCTGTCTCTTAGTTTGCTTCTTTCTCCTTGCATTAATTTTTTCCTACCATTCACTCAGCTGCTGGTACAAACTTGCACATCTGATAGCCATTTGCTGAGCATGAGGACATGTATGAGGAACATCATATTTTATGCATACATGTGAAGTGAGAATTGAATGCATATTTAAAAGTTTCATACTTCATCTCCTCTCACCTCCCTTTGTTTCTAATTCATCTCATGGAGCCACACTTTCTTGACTGCAGGAGGACATTCTATCATCTCTGCATTGGTGACCAAGGCTTGGTCATGTGCACTCTTGCAGGGAAACTCTTCAAGTTTAGCCAACAACCCAAGGTCCAGAGGAAAGTCTACATGCTATGGATATCATAGTGTGTCATATGATGCCTTGATCATGGAAGGATACATCAACACCAGCGTTGTTTGCAAATTGGCTTTTCCTTGGAAGTTACTGAAGCTGTAGGACAGGCATAATTGGAAAGAAAGAGAGCACTCAAATGAGAGGCGGGAGGTGCATGTGTACTCAGCAGTCCTTATCTTTCTTCACCTCCCCAGCCTCAAGGTGGTTTTTTTTTTTTGGTTGAAATATATATATATATATATATATATATATATATATATATAGTGGCCACCATCTCATGAGTTCAAATGGTGAGAAATTATTTGTTCATGTACCCTCCCAGAAAGTCATGGAGTATTTCACCAGACAGTGTAGGTGTATTATGTTATTCAAGGGTGCCTAGGTTGTGGCTTCTTGTTTAACCTGTCTCACAAAGGTTTGGTTGCAAGTGTATGGAAGCTAATCACAGTACTTCAATAACATAACAGAGGGGCCAGCACAGTGGCTCACTTGGTTAATCCTTTGCCTGTGGCACCAGCATCCCATATGGGCACCGGTTCTAGTCCCGGTTGCTCCTCTTCCAGTCCATCTCTCTGCTGTGGCCCAGGAGGGCAGTGAAAGATGGCCCAAGTGCTTGGGCCCTGCACCTGCATGGGAGACCAGGAGGAAGCACCTGGCTCCTGGCTTCATATCGGTGCATATATATATATATATATATATATATAGAGAGAGAGAGAGAGAGAGAGATCAGGAGATGGAGAGAAAGAGAGCCATATATACAGGAACAGGTCCTCCAAAAATTTTCCCATAGGTTGGGCAGGGAAGGAGGAGCAGGGATTCCCATTAGGAAAGGGCTGGAGCTGACACTGGTGGTTGGGCTATGTAGTCACCTGGCTTCCAGCAATGTAGGTGGGGGCTAGAGCCTAGGATGGTGTCCAGGTGTAGATCATGCCATAGATAAGAATGTGGTATTTTACTGACATTCCCACATTTTGTTTTTTATAAAACAATGGTTGCATGGGATTACATTCACCCCAAAAGTCCAGGAAGGGTAGAGGGATGATGTTCTGTGTTTAAAGCTACTTTGTGCTGACATGGAGCAATGAGATACTCTTTGCTACATGGAGTGATGTCTCAAGCCACTGTCTCCTTGGTGGGGAGCTGAGTATATCCTTGTAGCAGCATTTGGTTGACCACCTGGATGGTGAAGGCCTTGGTTCGTTCCATTATCATCTCCTGTAAACAGCAGAAAGTTAGTAAAATGCCGCAGTCTTATCTATGGATTGATCTGCACCTGGACACTTTACTGGGCTCTAGCCCCTGCTGACATTGCTGGAAGCCAGGTGACCACATGGCCCAACCACAAGACACAGACATGGTAGAATAAAAGACAGGGTGAGAATAGCAACCAATGATCCTAAGAGTGGCATTAACCAAGTAATGCGAGGATCTCATAGAGGAGAGGAAATGAGGGGGTGTGTCTCTGGACCCTTGTGAGGACAGTTTGATGGATATGGTTTAACGCTGATCTCAGCCAAAACTGGGAGAAAATCCACTCATCTTTTTTGGGTAGAGTGGTTTGTCTGTAGAGAAATTCTGAAAACTCATGCAACATTAAGTGGGTTAGAGGACCATCAATACACACAGGCCAGGAGTAGAGCCATTGATGTTAGAGTAGAGGCTGTGATTACTAAGGAATGAGGCCCCAGATGAGCTAGATAAGATCTAGAACAAAAGAACAAAAGACACAATTTCTCATTATTGGAGAACCTAAGAAAGGTGCTTTCAAAGCCACACATAAGTTCTCCAATTGGGAAGCAAACAGAAACTGACAGAAGGGGCCTGATAATAATCTGGTGGGCTTTAAGGCCTTGTCAGTTATGAGGTCCAGACCTATCTCTTCCCATGGGGTATATCCTAAGGGAGGCGTAAATCTCCTTGGGAAGGCACCCTGTTGACTTCCATTACCTACCAGGCCTGGGAGGAGAGCTGGCCAGGTAAAGGCAGGTGGTATCTCTAACAGGAAACTTACAGTTCTGCCTGCAATATTGCTGACCTTACTTGGCCATCCCCTCAGCAGTGGCAGTTACTCTGGAAGCTGGACTGAGTGAAGAGTTTTCAGCTTAGAGCTAGAAAGATCTGTGGCTCTGACCTGGGTGTCCTTCGACTCCAGGAGAGTTCCATTTGCAGTGATCTAACTCTTGGCTGGCAGAGCTGCCAGGGCTCTTCATAAGCTGACTTCTGCTGAAGCCCTGGCTTTCCACATTGAAATTCACTGCAGTGGACTGGCCTGTTGGGTCTCTTTGAGGGTAGATCCATGTAGAGAGCCACCTTTAATAGGCCTGCCACCTATGTGTGGTGGAATGAGAAAGTCATGCCAAGATGGCCACTAGCAAGTGAGTGTCAATTACTCAGGATTGGCTTTGAAACCCACCTGGCAATGTAGCCTTCCTGCAAGCAGGCTGTGATTGGTTAGGGCATAAATGCCCCCTGACCAGATTGGCTGCCTCAGCTATAGAAGCTGCAGTACCAACTGAAATAAATGAGTCTGTGGGCTGCTTGCCTCTGGCCTGCTTTCACCCAACTCCTGGTGTCTGTGTGGTGACTCCACACCTCTTTCTCCCAGTGGGCTCCTCCCCCTCATAATGGATCCACAGAAATACCTATGTTTACATTGCTTCTGATACCTAGCTTTCTTCTGTTCCTGGCTTTTGTTAAAGCAGACCAGAGGATGTAAGTCAAGGGGTGCTCAAGTCACATCTCTAGTCTTTGTTAGGTGAAACTAGAGGTCTATAGTCACAGGCATGTTCTGGTAGTGGTTTTTTCCTCAGTTAGACAATGCCCCTGAGGAAAGCTATGTCCTCACTTTAAAATTTTCTCTCCCTTTGCTTGTTCTGTTTTCTGTGCTCATGACAAAGTAAATCTAGCTATGAAATCATAATTTAAGCTCTCCTTTTGGCTATGCTATGATTACAGAAAATGTTAGCCATCCTTTTTATAAGATCTAAATTCAAATTGTGCATCTTAGAGAATCTTTCATTATAGAGTCTAGAGTCAGTTTCCCACCTTGAAGAGAATAGAGAAATGAGGGAAGAAGTCAGGCTTAGAATAGAGAAATGAGGGAGGAAGTTCCAGCTCATTTACTGACAATAGCAATATCAAATAAAAGTAAAGAACTATTTCAACTATTAGGTAATAACTTAGGAAAACATTTACCAGAAGGTCCAATGGCTTCTATAAATTCTAAGAATACATGTATTTAGAAACATCTCTTAAATATCTAACATGGCGTAGCTTGTTTAAGCAGCAAACTCAAGCATAAACATATAAAATGTTTTTGATTTCTTTGTACCAACAGATTTAAAACATCTGATACAGAGATTCAGGTCACATGGATCAAAATGTATCTTTGATTAATTTAAGCAGTTTAAATCGATGAGCAATCTTTTTATCTATAAGCCAATTAAAACAAAGCTCTTAATAAATCTTCCCATGTAGACATACAATATGTGCACATGTGTAGCATATAAGATAGAGCAATAAAGAATTTCAGTAATAGCTTCTTGAAATCTTTAGCTGTATTTTATTACCACATACAAAACTATAGATGTCAAAAGATTAAATTGCAACATTAAAAATTATAACCTCATTAACCAACAAGAGGCACTTCCTTACTCCATTGTTTTTGAAAGCACCTGTAGTATTTTACAGGACATTTAACCCTTAGGCCTCTGGGCCTTTCTCATTAAAATAACCATCATGTCTAGTAACACAAAATCATTAGACTTTTTAACTTTCAGACATTTATATCAGGAGCATTTTATATTATCAAAACTTAAAATTTAGCACAAATTCACATCTTGACAGTGCTTTTGATATAATCGAAATTGCCAACAGACACATGAAAAAATGTTCAGGATCACTAGCCATCAGGGAAATGCAAATCAAAACCACAGTGAGATTTCACCTCATCCCAGTTAGAATGGCTCTCATGCAGAAATTAACAGACAACAAATGCTGGTGCAATTGTGGAGAAAAAGGAAACCTAATCCACTGTCAGTGGAATGTAAACTGGTAAAACCAGTATAGAAGGCAGTTTGGCGATATATCAGAAATCTGAATGTAGTCCTGCCATATGACCTAGCCATCCCACTCCTGGGAATTTACCCAAGGGAAATGAAATCAGCATATGCAAGAGTTATCTGCACTCCCATGTTTATTGCAGCTCAATTCATAATAGATAAGGCATGGAATCAGCATAAATGCCCATCAACTAAGACTGGATAAAGCAATTTTGGGATATGTACTCTATGGAATACTACACAGTGGTAAAAAAGGGAAATCTGATCACTTGCAACAAAATGGATGAATCTGGAAACATCATACTTAGAGAAATAAGCCAGTCCCAAAGGGACAAATGCCATATGTTCTCCATGATCTGTGATACCTAACAGAGCACCTAAAAGGAAAGCTGTATAAATGAAACTGTCACTATGAGAAGCAATGACTTAAACAACCTTTGTGTTTTCTGTTGAGGAACAGTTTTTAATTTTTTAAATTATTTTTATTTTTTCCTACTTAATACCATTGGTTGAACACTTTCTTTAACATAGAATTAATCATATGTGTATAAAGTCAATTTAAAATAGATCCCTGTAAATAATAAAGGTGGGAATAAGAGAGAGAGGAACTGTATAGTTTTGCATACATTCCCATGGACTTACTTCTAAGGGTAAACCTAAAATCTCACCCTGATACTCCAAATCCCATGAAGCTGCCAAGATCAATCCTGTTCACAATAACTACAAAAACAATCAAATACCTTGGAATAAACTTAACTAAGGACGTTAAAGATCTCCACAATGAGAATTACAAAATCTTGAAAGAAATAGAAGAGGATACCAAAAAATGGGAATATCTTTCATGGTCATGGATTGGAAGAAACAATATCATCAAAATATCCTTTCTCCCAAAAGCAATTTATATATTCAATGCGATACCAATCAAAATACCAAAGACATTCTTCTCAGATCTAGAAAAAATGATGCTGAAATTCATAGGGAGGCAGCGGAGACCTGGAATAGCTAAAGCACTCTTGTACAAAAAAAAAAAAAGAAAGCCAGAGCAGCACAATACCAGATTTCAGGACATACTACAGGGCAGCTACATACCAGCATGATACTGGTATAGAAACAGATGGATTGACCAATGGAACAGAATAGAAACACCAGAAATCAATCCAAACATCTACAGCCAACTTATATTTGATCAAGGATCCAAAAACAATACCTGGAGCAAGGACAGTCTATTCAATAAATGGTGCTGGGAAAACTGGATTTCCATTTGCAGAAGCATGAAGCAAGACTCCTACCTTTTACCTTACACAAAAATCCACTCAACATGGATTAAGGATCTAAATCTATGACCTGACACCATCAACCTATTAGAGAGCATTGGAGAAACCGTGCAAGAGATTGGCACTGGCAAAGACTTCTTTGAAAAGACCATGGAGGCACAGACAATCAAAGCTGAAATTAACATTTGGGATTGCATCAAATTTAGAAGTCTCTGTACTTCAAAAGAAACAGTCAGGAAAGTGAAGAGGCAACTGACAGAATGGGAAAAATATTTGCAAACTATGCAATAGATGAAGGAAAATAACCAGAATCTACAAAGGGATCAAGAAACTCCACATCCACAAAACAAGCTTCCCAGTTAAGAGATGGGCCAAGGACCATGATAGACATTTTTCTAAAATTTTACAAATTTTACATTTTACAAATGGCCAAGAGGCACATGAAAAAATGTTAAAGATCACTAGTAATCAGAGAAATGCAAATCTAAACCACAATGAGGTTTCACCTCAACCCAGTTAGAATGGCTCACATACAGAAAACTACCAACAACAGATGCTGGTGAGGATGTGGGGAAAAAAGGACACTAACCCACTGTTGGTGGGAATGCAAATTGGTTAAGCCTCTATGGTAGTCAGATTGGAGATTCCTCAGAAACCTAAATATAATCCTACCATACAACCCAGGCATCCCAGTCCTTGGAATTTACCCAAAGGAAATTAAATTGGCAAACAAAAAAGCTGTGTGCACCTTAAAGTTTATTGCAGCTCAATTCACAATAGCTAAGACCTGGAATCAACATAAATGCCCATCAACAATAGACTGGATAAAGAAATTATGGGATATGTACTCTACAGAATAATATACAGCAGTAAGAAACAATGAAATCCAGTCATTTGCAACAAAATGGAGGAATCTGGAAAATATCATGCTGAGTGAATTAAGCCAGTCCAAGAGGAACAAATAACATATGTTCTCCCTGATCAGTGACAACTAACAGAGCATCAAAAAGGAAACCTGTTGAAGTGAAATGAGCACTATGAGAAATAGTGACTTGATCAGCCCTTGCCCTGATTATTGATGAACAGCTTAATACTTTATCCCTTTTAGTACTTTTTTGTTCTACTTAATACTATTGTTTCAACACTGTAATTAATACACAATTATTCTTAAGTGTTGAAACTTAACTGAAAAGTGATCCCTGTTAAATATGAGTGGGAATAAGAGAGGGAAGAGATGTACAATTTGGGACATGCTCAATTGGACTCGCTCCAAATGGTAGAGTTAGAAACATGCCAGGGGATTCCAATTCAATCCCATCAAATTGTCATGTACCAATGCCATATCACTAGTCCAAGTGATGCATTTCTGTTAACAAATGATCATAATGATAGGACTAAGAATCAAATGGATCACATGAAAAAACCTAGTGTTTGCAAATACTAAGCGATAGAATGAAAAAGGGAGAGAATGATCCAACATGGGAAGTGGGATACACAGCAGACTCATAGAATGACAGATGTCCTAAACAGCACTCTGGCCTGAGTCAGTCCTTAAAGCATTCAGATCTGGCTGAAAAGCCCATGAGAATATTTCAGGCATGGAAAGCCAAGACACTATGGCAAGAAAAAAAAAGAAATGACCTAAATGAAAGATCTCTGCTAGTGAGATCCCAGTTGAAAGAACAGGTCATCAAAGAAGGAGGTACCTTCCTCTGAAGGGAGGAGAGAACTTCCACTTTGACTATGATCTTGTCTAATTATGATCAGAATCGGTGAACTCAAAAGGCCTCCATAGTCTTGGCAACTCATGATAAGAGCCTAGGGTGATTACTGACACCATAAACAAGAGTGTTAATTTGTTAAGTCAACAACAGGAGTCACTGTGCACTTACTCCTCATATAGGATCTCTATCCTTAATGTGCTGTACATTGTGATTTAATGCAATAACTAGTACTCCAACAGTATTTTTCACTTTGTGTTTCTGTGTGGGTGCATACTGTTGAAATCATTACTTAATATATGCTAAATTGATCTCCTCTATATAAAGATAATTGAAAATGAATCTTGATGTGAATGGAAAGGCAGAGTGAGCGTGAAAGCGGAGGGTTGTGGGTGAGAGGGAAGTTATGGGGGGGAAGCCATTGTAATCCATAAGCTGTAAATTGGAAATTTATATTCATTAAAGAAAAGTTAAAAAAAAAGAACCCAACCTTTCACTGCTTCACATCTCAGTGTCCACAGTAGCTGAGCCTGAAGTGAGGCCAGAGCCAGGATCCAGGAAAAATGCTGACTGAAAGGGACCCAATATCTCTGAGTCATCACCACTCACTCAGAGATTTTATTTCCTGGGAACACGGGGCCTGGTTCAGAACCAAATTACATACCCAAATAGTGTCATGTGGAACAAGGTGACCTTCTTTTTTGGTAAATAAATCCACTTTATTACAGAATTTATAGCAGCAGCAACAAGAAACTTAAAAATTTAATATAAAAAAAGATCTGACTTTATAATAGCAACGGAAGTTGTATGTAAAAAAAGCTGACAATGACATACAAGAGTTTTATCAACAAATTAGAAAATGCTGTTGAAAGATATTTAAAAATCAACATAATATTAATATGTTGGAAGACAGAATTTTATAAAGATGTTATAGCTCCCCAGATTGAACCTACACATTTAACTCAGCAAAATACCACAAAAGATTTTCAGTGGAACTCGACAAACTGATACTAAAGTTAGTATAGAAGTCCAAAAGTAGATAGTACAATTCTAAAAATGAACAAAGGTACACGCCTTTCCACATATCAAAACTTTTTATTACACCACAGCAATTAGGTGTGGCATTGGCTGAGAATTGGTTTGATCAGTGGAAAAGGACAAACTGGGGACATATCCATGCATATATGAAAACTGTACAATCATGGAATAAAGTGATCTTATTTGCTAGGTTAGATGCCTAAACAACAATGGTTTTTAGTTTTGCTTATTTTACAATGTTGGAATGCAACTTCCCTTACAAAGTTGAAAACATGAAGAAATGCATGAAAAAATGTTAGGATACCCTAGAATTACGTTGGTTCTTTAAAGCTTTCAAAGAATTTTTATCAGGTTTTATGAGAATAATGTAGCACTTGGGGACAAAGATGCAGCCCAGGAGCCCTGCACTGGAGGCCAAGATGGAGAAGACCTCCACAGCCACCATGACCTTCCCCTTGGTGCTATGGTAGACAGGCAGGAAGGTCACCCAGACACTGCAGAACACCAGCATGCTGAAAGTCAGAAACTTGGCTTCATTGAATGTGTCAGGCAGATTCCTGGCTAGGAAAGCCACAGTGAAGCTGGCCAGGGCCAAGGAGCCCAGGTAGCCCAGGACACAGTAGAAAGCAGTGACAGAGCCCTTATTGCACACCAGGATGATGTGGTCAGGCACAGAGTGTGTATCTAACTCAATAAATGGAGGAGAAGTTCCCAACCAGATGCCACAGAGCGCCAGTTGGATCAAGGAGCAGATGGGGATGATGAAGTTAAAAGCTCCTGATACCAGCAATCGCCTGATAGTTCTTCCAGGTTTTGTAACCTTGAAGGCCAGAATCACCGTGATGGTCTTGGCCAGCACAGTGGAAACAGCCACTGTAAACACAAGGCCAAATGTTATTTGCTGGAGGAAGCAGGTGGCTGTGTTGGGACGGCCAATGAAGAGTAAGGAGCAGAGGAAGCACAGGAGGAGGGTGATAAGCAGGATGTAGCTGAGGGTCCGGTTATTGGCCTTGACGATGGGAGTGTCTCGGTGCTTCAGAAAGACCCAGAGGACCGCAGCTGTGAGGACAGAGAAGCACAGAGCTACACAGACCAGAGCCATCCCCAGGAATTCCTCAAAGGCTAAGAAGGTCACCAGCTTGGGGAGGCAGCGGTTTCTCTCCAGGTTTGGGTACTCGTGATCTGCACACGGGATGCACTGCTCTGCATCTGTGGAGAAAAGGAAGACTCAGTGTTTCCATTTCACAATTTGCTCCTTTTTCCCTGTTAAGGAAAATGGTCAGCTTTGCAATGTCATGGTGAGTCCAGCCTGCTCTGATGTATACCAGGACACACTAAAGGCTATTTCTGCACTGCTGACCCAGAGACAATGCTTATCTCTAGGTGTAGGAAACTCATTGAAACAAGCTCCTTAGCACATGGGGCTCTGGGGACTCTTTATTCACTCAGAGATATTTCTTTCAGTGTTTTATTTTCTAAAAGTGATGAATTTCCTGTATTTCACATGGTCATAGATTCTTCCAAACCCTCTTCTCTATTGTCCCTAGTGTTTTTCTCTGGAGAAGATTGTATTCACATGGGTTATAATATTTGTCTGGGGTTATTACCAGGTTTAAGGTTTTTTTATACTCAAATGGAGATGACCTATTTAAAATATCTATCACTCCTGGGACATCCATACATCATTCAATACTCTAATTTCCTGGACTCATCACTCTTTCCATATAAATGCTGAGATACTGTGATTGTATAGAAAAGAATTATTTCTAATAGTTTTTATATGGTTATATTGGAGTAAGTGATATTTTCATCCCAGTATTGAAAGAGAACTTTCCACTCATTTTCACGGAAAGAATGGCTTGTTCATCATTTTAGTCATGTGAACTCCACATGGGCACCACATTGTCTCTGTTGAAGTAATACACTGCTGCAGCAGCAGCATGAAAGAAGTCATTAAGAACAGGCCAGTTTGTGGACATGTGTCTCTTTCAATCATATGTCAATTTAATAAACAAAAACAGATTCAGTGTTGTGGCATGATATGTAAAGCCACCACCTGCAATGCCAGCATCCCTTATGGACATTGTTTTGTGTTCCAGTAATCCATTTCCAATCCAGCTCCCTGCTAATGGCCTGGAAAAAGCTGCAGAAGATGCTCCAAGTACTTTGGTCCCTGAACCCTTGTGGGAGACCCAAATGAGCCTGGCTTCTGGTTTCTGACTTGCAAAACCTGGTCAATTGTGTATGTCTGGGGAATGAATAATTAGATGGAATCTCTCTCTCTCTCTCTCTCTCCTCTCTCTCTCTTTTAAAATGAAAGGAAATGATATTAGTTGGCCCACACTTGTAGTAAGGTGCTACTTAGCTTTTAACTTGGTAATCATACAAGGTTCATGGACTGGAGGTGTTATGGAGTTGCATAGTTATTAGGATGTTTTGTTCATATATTTCACTCTTATTTTCTCTTATTCTAGTATAGAAAAAAGAACAAAGGAAGCATTCATTATGTGTACTACACAGCATGCACTACGTAAAAGACCCAGCACAGAAAGTAATACAGTATTCCCATCACAATTCCTGTGAAGTAGCTCCCTGCTTCTCAGTTGTGTATGAAAGAGTTTTGATTTCAAGATTTCCAGAAATCCTTAGGGAGCCTTAACAAACACTCATCTGATATTTTTTGTTCAGACATTAGTAGGCCTACTAGAAGATCTCAGATTGAGACAGTCTCATCCAGCACTGGATGGAAAAGAAGGATGTCGGAGAGAATCAGTGTCAGTGTTGAGCTAGAGAGGATGAGCACCACCAGACTACAGCTTACACATAATGAGATGGCGAGAGTGAGCATACAACAGGTATATGGAAAGAGTGAGTGAAAGTGTGCGTAGAGAACAATGGGGCACTCTTCTCCCATTATAAATATTCTTGGTTTCCTTTTTATCTAGAAATAGTTAAGATGGTGGAGTTTTCATAGTGAGTTATATGTTTTCTACCTGTATGATTGGAAATGTCTCTCTCTGGACAAATAACACAAATGTAGCAGCAGACAGCTCTTCCTTCCTGTGGCATTTTCCTGAATCCTGGACCACACCTCTGGCTACATAAAGACTGTGGAGTCTGAGGGAGAAAAGGAAGTGATGGTCATTGTTTTGCACATCATTAGGCACTGTGATAAGATGTCTCTATTTGCCCCATCACGCTGAAGGTCATCACTGTCTTCCCCAGTCTGTGTCTTGTTGATTTTTTCATACATCAATTTGTAGTTCCTATGATGCTCAATCCAGGTTTGAAAAAATTTAGGCATTTGTTGCTTTCTACTACATTTCTTCCTCTGAAATCTTTAACATTCAGATTATTTTTCTGTAATGTGTATATTTGAGACTGAGTATTCAGAAAAAGACAAGGCCACAGAGAAATGATGAGCAAATGTTATAAAATCATGGATTGTGCATTTAATCCTCTTCTGGACTTCTAGATGCAGGGAGAGTATCAATTTCAAGAAACTAAGAATGCACTTTGGGCATAAAGCATGATAGATATGCAAATCACCTACAAAATTCCATGGGGGATTTCAACAGTAGAATGATGATAAAACATTTGATCACAACTGTGAGATGCTATGCAGAAAAGAAACTGAACTTACTGGCAACCACAATGATAATGAAAATGAGAATGGTTTCTACAAATAGGTGATGGATAAATCAACTTAAAATTTACTTGTGTTCATGCTGCATTAAAATATAATGACTTTCACTGTTCTTCTAAATCTATCTATCTATATAATACATGAAATGAAATTTTTCACCTTATATAAATAAAAAAAATTAAAAAAATAGAATTTCTGCACACGTGTATTTAGTAATTTTATGTCTATATACTGATCTCTATCTCTATTCATTAACATTGCTCATATTAGTCACTCAATCTCTGAATGCATAATTATTTCCAAAGTAATAACAGCAATAACTAATACAAATGTACACTTCTGATACACATTGACGCATATGTGTGTAAGAGATACCATATCTTTTGAAGCCAAGATGTTAATTGAGAATTGAATGCTTATTTAAAATCTCACACTTAATCTCCTCTCAGACTCTCTGTATGTATCCAATTTTCCATGGATCCACACCTTCTTGAATGCTATAGGCCATTCTATCATCTCTTCATTGAGGACCAAGCCATGATCATGTGCACTCCCAGAGGAGAACTCCCCAATTTTAATCAGCAAACGAAATCCAGCAGGAAAATTCACAATGTTGTGGATATCATAGTGTGCCATACGGTGTCTTGTTTCATGGAAGGAAACATCCTCCCCAACACTGTTGGTAAATTGGATTTTCCTCAGGAGTGGATGAAGCTGGAGGGGCGGCACAATTGGAAAGAGGGAGAACATTCAGATTAGAGTTGGGAGGTGCATATGACTGAGAAATCCTTCTTTTGCCTCCTGTCTATCCTCAGGGTTTCTATTTGGTGGAGGCTGACTTTTGTCTGAATGATCATCATATCGTGTGTTCAAATGCAGGGAATTCTACCCCCCCAAATGATGGGGAACATTTGAATCCAGAGAAATCACAGGATGTGTCCCACAGGGTGGCTGACTATGAAAGATTGGTTAGAGGTTTAGGAAAGCTCATCTTAGTTTTCCATATGTGAATAACATGGCTTTATATGTGCAATGTCTTGACTGTTGTGATGGTTCCACAGGTGAGTGCAAACATGTGTGCTTTTCAAAATTCACCCCTTCCAAATAGAACAAAATCCTCTCTTTGACAAAAAAATGGATGAAACTGGAGACCTTTATGCTTATGTTTACTGAAATAAGCCAGTTCCAACCAGAAAATACCATTTGTTTTCTGTGATGTGTAGTAGTTACTATAGATGCAAAGAAAAACCCCACCATGTATCAAAATGAAACTGATATCTTGGATTTCATTTTTGCTTATCATCTTGTGTGAGTTCCTGTGGAACATGGTCTTTCTACTTTTCATTTATGAATCATTATGATTACTGTGGTACTACACCTGTGATTAGAAAGCAAATTGAAATGATGTTTTTGCAAAAATTAAAAAGAAAGGAAGGAGGGGAGAATGAGAGAGGGAGGGAAGGAAGAATGGATATCTTCTTAGAATTGCATCTATGAATTACATAAAATCTATTCTTTTCCTATCAATATTTTTTTTACTTTAACAAAATTTGGGCTGGTCTTGTGATGCAGCAGGTGAAGCTGCTGTCCACAGTGCCCAGCATCCCTGTGAGTGCTGGTTAAATTACAGTTGTTCTACTGCTGCTTCAGCTTTCTGCCAATGTACTTGGGAAAGCATTAGATGATGGTCCAAGTGCTTGGGCCCCTAGGCTCACAGGGGAGACACGGTTGAAGCTTCTGCATCCTGGCTTAGAGTGTTCCCAGCCCTGGTCCTTGTAGCCATTGTGGAATGAATCAGCAGATGCAATATCTGTCTCCTATTCTCTTTCTGTCTCTCCCTCTCTCACAGTAACTTTGATTTTCAAATAATTTTTTAGAGTTTAACAAATTTGAATGAAATGTCAGTTGAATTCTGTTAAATAAATTAGAAATCCAAGCATAATTTTTCATAACAAAGTTCTTGGAACCTGACATCCCTGGCTTCTGCTGGTAAGTCCAAACTTATAAAAATGTGCATACTATTTATGTGTAATTCTATTTGTATAACATTTTCACCTCAGTAAAGATTAACAGTTATATGCCATGACTTTTAGTTCTCTCTCTGTACTTCGATTATTTTTTGTTGAGAATACAGCTACATTTTGACATGATAGGGAATAGTTTATGACCAAAAAGAAATTTTTTTCAGTTTTTTTTCATTTATTAAACATTTACTTAATGAATATAAATTTCCAAAGCACAGCTTATGGGTTACAATGGCTTCCCCCTCCCAAAACTTCCCTCCCACCCGCAACCCTCCCCTTTCCCGCTCCCTCGCCCCTTCCAATCACATCATGATTCATTTTCAATTCTCTTTATATACAGAAGATCAGTTTAGTATATATTAGGTAATGATTTAAACAGTTTGCCCCCATATAGCAACACATAGTGAAAAAAAAATACTGTTGGAGTACTAGTTATAGCATTAAATAGCAATGTACAGCACATTAAAGACAGAGATCCTACATAATATTTTTTTAAAAAATTAATTAATTTTCTATGCCATTTCCAATTTAACACCAGGTTGTTTTTCATTTCCAATTATCTTTATATACAGAATATGGATTCAGTATATAAAGAGTAAAGATCTCATCAATTTGTACCCATGCAGAAACACAAAGTGTAAAAATACTGTTTCAGTATTAGTTATAGCATCACTGCACATTAGACAACACATTAAGGACAGATCCCACATGGGATGTAAGTACACAGTGACTCCTGTTGCTGACTTAACAATTTGACACTCCTGTTCATGGCGTCAGTAATCTCCCTAGGCTCTAGACATGAGTTGCCAGGGCTATGGAAGCCTTTAGAGTTCGCTGACTTTGATCTTATTCTGATAGGGTCATAGTCAAAGTGGAAGTTCTCTCCTCCCTTCAGAGAAAGGTACCTCCTTCTTTGATGGTCCCGTTCTTTCCACTGGGATCTCACTAACAGAGATCTTTCATTTAGGTCTTCTTCTTTTTTCTTTTCCATGGTATCTTGGCTTTCCATGCCTACTATACTCTCATGGGATCTTCTGCCAGATCTGAATGCCTTAAGGGCTGATTCTGAGGCCAGAGTGTTGTTTAGGACCTCTGCCATTCTATGAGTCTGCTGTGTGTCCCGCTTCCCATGTTGGATCTTTCTCTCGCTTTTGATTCTATCAGTTAGTATTAGCAGACACTTGTCTTGTTAGTGTGATCCCTTTGATTCTTAGACCTATCAGAGCCATCAATTGTGAACTGAAATTGATCACTTGGACTAGTGAGATGGCATTGGTACATGCCACCTTGATGGGATTGTATTGGAATTGCCTGGTACATTTCTAACACCGTCATTTGTGGCAACTCTGATATAGCATGTCCCAAATTGTACATCTCCTCCCTCTCTTTTTCCATTTTTATATTTAACAGGGATCACTTTTAGTTAAAATTTAAACACCAAGAATAATTGTGTGTTAACTACAGATTTCAACCACTAGTACTAGAACAACAACAACAACAACAACAACAACAAATACTAAAAAGGATAAAGTATTACATTGTACATCAAGAGTCAGGACAAGAGCTGATCAGGTCATTGTTTCTTATAGTGTCCATTTCACTTCAACAGGTTTCCCCTTTGGTGCTCAGTTGTCACCGATCAGGGAAAACAAATGATATTTTTCTCTTTGGGACTGGCTTAATTCACTCAGCATGATGTTTTCCAGATTCCTCCATCTTGTTGCAAATGACTGGGTTTCATTGTTTCTTACTGCTGTATAGTATTCTATGGAGTACATGTCCCATAATTTCTTTATGCAGTCTACTGTTGATGGGCATTTGGGTTGGTTCCAGGTCTTAGCTATTGTGAATTGAGCTGCAATAAACATTAATGTGCAGATGGCTTTTTTATTAGCCAATTTAATTTCCTTTGAGTAAATTCCAAGGAATGGGATGGCTGGGTTGTATGGTAGGGTTATGTTCAGGTTTCTGAGGAATCTCCAGACTAACCTCCCTAGCGGCTTAACCAGTTTGCATTCCCACCAACAGTGGGTTAGTGTCCCTTTTCCCCCACATCTTCCCCAGCATCTGTTGTTGGTAGATTTCTGAATGTGAGCCATTCTCACCGGGGTGAGGTGAAACTTCATTGTGGTTTAGATTTGCATTTCTCTGATTGCTAGTGATCTTGAACATTTTTTCATGTGTCTGTTGGCCATTTGGAATTCCTCTTTCGAAAAATATCTATAAAGGTCCTTGGCCCATCTCTTAAGTGGGTTGATTGATTTGATGTTGTGGATTTTCTTGATTTCTTTGTAGATTCTGGTTATCAACCCTTTATCTGTAGTATAGTTTGCAAATATTTTTCCCATTCTGTCGGTTGCCTCTTCACTTTCCTGATTGTTTCTTTTGAAGTACAGAAACTTCTCAATTTGATGCAATCCCAAATGTTAATTTTGGTTTTGACTGCCTGTGCTCCTGGGGTCTTTTCCAAGAAGTCTTTGCCTGTACCTATATCTTGCAGGGTTTCTCCAATGCTCTCTAATAATTTGATGGTTTCAGGTCGTAGATTTAAGTCTTTAATCCATGTTGAGTGAATTTTTGTGTAAGGTGAAAGGTAGGGGCCTTGCTTCAAGCCTCTGCATGTAGAAATCCAATTTTCCCAGCACCAATTATTGAATAGACTGTCCTTATTCCAGGGATTAGTTTTGGATCATTGATCAAATATAAGTTCGCTGTAGATGGTCTCACTAGTGCAGGAACCGGAGGTAAGACAAAAGCCTCAGAAACCGGAGACATTGGTGGGGAAAGCCAGAGGCCTCTCTCTCCACTTGAGCAAAACAAAGAGCAGGCACCATTTTACATATGTAAAGTGGCAACGAGTACACAAACTCAGTAACTTTGGGTCTATGGTGAAACTTGAGAACACATTGAGGGCTGCATAAACTCTTTGTGTGGTCCCAGGGGTAGATCAAACGAATACTCACAGAGGCCAGATTTCAACTACCCTCAGTTCCACTCACCTGTGCGGAATTACTTCCTAACTGAGTCAAAGAGAGAGAGAGAGAGAGAGAGAGACCCAGCAAGGAGCAAGGGAGAGAACAATCTGGGTGAGTCATTTTTTGCACAGCCTCAAACCTGAAGAATCAAGCAGAGCTCTCTGGCCACACCCATCACAGCCTCTAAGGATCCATCAAAGCAGACAGCCCACTTAGAGGGATAGTATAATGAGAAAAAAACACCACAGCAAAAATAAAAAAAAAAACACGTAAATTATCTCCAACATGCCAAACAACAAACGTAGAAACCGAGGTAACAAGAGCAAGGAAGACACTATGATGCCCCCAAATGAAAAAGTCACCCCAATGCAAGATTATGAAGATGAAGAGATAGAGGAAATGCAAGAAGCAGATCTCAAAAAATTCATAAGAACATTAAGAAGTTCTCAAAAACAAATTCTTGAACTACAGAAATCCTTAATGGACAAGATAGAAAATCTCTCTCGTGAAAATGAAATACTAAGGAGGAATCAAAATGAAATGAAACAACTAGTAGAACATGAAACTGTGATAGTGACAAAAAACCACTATGAAATGAAGAACTCAATAGATCAAATGACAAACACATTAGAGAGCCTTAAAAACAGAATGGGTGAAGCAGAAGAGAGAATGTCAGAATTAGAAGACAGAGAACAGGAAAGGAAACATGCAAACCAAAGAAAAGAAGAGGAAATCAGAAATCTAAAAAATATTGTAGGGAATCTACAGGATATTATTAAAAAACCCAACATTCAGGTTCTAGGAGTTCCTGAAGGCATGGAGAGGGAGAAAGGATTAGAAGGCCTTTTTAGTGAGATACTAGCAGAAAATTTCCCAGGTTTGGAGGACAGAGACATCCTAGTACAGGAAGCTCATAGAACCCCTAATAAACATGACCAAAAGAGATCCTCACCACGACACGTCATAATCAAACTCACCACAGTGAAACATAAAGAAAATATCCTAAAACGTGCAAGAGAGAAACGCCAGATTACTGTCAGAGGATCTCCAATTACACTCACAGCTGACTTCTCATCAGAAACCCTACAAGCCAGGAGAGAATGGCGAGACATAGCCCAGGTACTAAGAGAGAAAAACTGCCAGCCCAGAATATTATATCCTGCAAAACTCTCATTTGTGCATGAAGGTGAAAGAAAGACCTTTCACAGCAAACAGAAATTGAAATAATTTGTCGCCACTCATCCAGCCCTGCAAAAGATGCTTAAAGATGTGTTACATACTTAAACACAGAAACACGGTCACCAATATGAAAAAAGGTAAAGGAAGGAAACCTCACAGCAAAAGATCACAGGAATCTCAAACCATATATTAGAAAAAATCTTTGGCAAATGACAGGGCAAAGTTACTCCTTCTCAATAGTCACATTGAATGTTAATGGCCTGTACTGTCCAGATAAAAGACACCGATTGGCTGATTGGGTTAAGAACAAAACCCATCTTTTTGCTGCTTACAAGAAACCCATCTTTCCAACAATGATGCATACAGACTGAAAGTGAAAGGCTGGAAAAATATATACCATGCCAACAGAAATGAAAAAAGAGCGGGCATAGCCATCTTAATATTGGACAACATAAACTTTACCACAAAAACTTTTAGGAAAGACAAAGAGGGGCACTATATAATGATTAAGGGATCCATTCAACAGGAAGATATAACGATTATCAATGTATATGCACCTAATTACAGGGCACCAACTTATTTAAAAGACTTGTTAATGGACTTAAAGGGAGACTTAGACACCAATACAATAGTTCTGGGGAACTTCAATACTCCACTCTCAGAGATAGACAGATCAACAGGACAGAAGATCAACAAGGAAACAGTAGATTTAAATGACACTATAGCCCAAATGGATCTAACAGATATATACAGAACTTTTCATCCTACATCTAAATACTTTACATTCTTCTCAGCAGTACATGGAACCTTCTCTAGAATTGACCACATACTAGGACATAAAGCAAGTCTCAGCAAAATCCACAGAATTAGAATCATACCGTGCAGCTTCTCAGACCACAAAGGAATGAAATTGGAAATTAGCAACTCGGGAATCCCTAGAGCACGTGCAAACACATGGAGATTGAACAACATGCTCCTGAATGAACAATGGGTCATAGAAGAAATTAAAAGAGAAATCAAAAATTTTCTGGAAGTAAATGAGGATAAAACACAACATACCAAAACCTATGGGATACAACAAAAGCAGCGTTAAGAGGAAAGTTTATATCAATAGGTGCCTACATCAAGAAATTGGAAAGGCACCAAATAGATGAGCTTTCAAGTCATCTCAAGGATCTAGAAAATCTGCAGCAAACCAAACGCAAACCCAGTAGGAGAAGAGAAATAATTAAAATCAAAGAAGAAACCAACAGGATTGAATCCAAAAAAACATTACAAAAAATCAGCCAAATGAGGAGCTGGTTTTTTGAAAAAAATAAACAAAATTGACACCCCAATGGCCCAACTAACTAAAAAACAAGAGAAAAGACCCAAATCAATAGGATCAGAGATGAAAATGGAAACATAACAACAGACACCACAGAAATAAAAAGAATCATCAGAAATTACTACAAGGACTTGTATGCCAGCAAACAGGGAAATCTATCAGAAATGGACAGATTCTTGGACACATACAACCTACCTAAATTGAGCCAGGAAGACATAGAAAACCTAAACAGACACATAACTGAGACAGAAATTGAAACAGCAAGAAAAGCCCTCCCAAACAAAGAAAAGCCCAGGACCAGATGGATTCACTGCTGAGTTCTACCAGACATTTAGAGAAGAACTAACTCCAATTCTCCTCAAACTATTCAAAACAATCGAAAAAGAGGGAATCCTCCCAAATTCTTTCTATGAAGCCAGCATCACCTTAATTCCTAAGCTGGAAAAAGATGCAGAATTGAAAGAGAATTACTGACCAATATCCCTAATGAACATAGATGCAAAAATACTCTAGGTAGGTCCTTTGTGTCACATCCACTAGATCCGGAAGCGTTTCCTCTGCAGTTTTTTTCTTGAGTCTTTTCCTGAGGCTACAGTAATTCCACTTTTATGAAACTAAATTTTCCCAGACTATCGGGGCATGTCCTCACTATCCGCCATCTTGGCTCTGCCCCCCAAAAATAGAGATTTAAGAATACCCTGATGGAGGGAGGGCATCAAGAAGGGTGGTATAGCAGAAATGTGTTCAAAGTTGCACAGAGAGAAATTGCTGAATAGAGGGGACAGCCAAGAGACAGAAAAACAAAAGGTAGGCTAGAGTGACATGGGAGCATGCCAGAAAATGTAGGATTCCAACCCGGGGCAGCTAGAGGTGCCCAGAACTGCATAAAGAGAACAACAACAACAACAAAAAAACAGTGGGGGGAAGACTTTAGTGGCTTCTACTGCTGCCACAGCTGGTGCTGCCTCCGACCCACCCTGTGACAGACAGCTGAGATACATGCACGGTTTAGTGGGAAAGATAATCAAAGTGAATAGCAGCCATGGGAAGTGGGCATGATCCAGGGGGATGAACTGAGAGATTCTACACACCAGTATCCCTCAGTGTCTTCCCATCCATCAGAGCTGCAGCGGGCAGAAAGCAGTCATCTTGGTTGTTTACATTCAGGCATGAAAGAGGGTGGGCTATGCTTCTCAGAATAAGAATATAGAAGAACCTATAAACTCACCAATGGAGCAGGCTAAACCATCCATAACACAGGCTGAAGAAGAAAAATTTGAAGTCATGCCAGAAAAAGTATTCAGAAAATTAATAATCATATTACTTAGAAGTAATGAGAAAAAGATTCTATATCTGTATGAAAAGCATGCCCAAGGATTAGAGATCATAAAGAAAAGTCAGAATGAAATACTAGAAATGAAAAACTCTATTGACCATATTTAAAAAATGGAATCCCTCAAAAATCAAACAGATGAAATAGAAGAGTGAATATCAGAACTCAAAGACAAACTTCCAAAAATAATACAGTCAGATTAAACACAGGAAAAAGAAATCAGAAAATTAAAAAAATATGGTTGGTGACCTACAGGATTCAATCAAGCATTGTAATGTCCAGATTATAGGAGTCCCTGAGGGTGTGGAAATAGAGAATGGATTGGAAGGTGTTTTCAATGAAATAATATCAGAAAACTTCTAATAGAGGCAAATCGATAGAAACAACCAAATTCAACAAATATTCAGAGGCCCAACAAATTAGTCCAGAAGAGAAATTCACGGCAACACATTGTGGCAACACTCAGCTCAGTGAAACACGAAGAACAAATCCTAAAATGTGCCAGAGAGAAATGACAAATCACATTCAGGTACAATTTAATCAGACTCACCCCAGACTTCTCACCGCAAACACTACAGGCAGGGAGACAATGGCATGATATATTCCAAGTTTTAAAAGACAAACCATGCCAACCTAGAATACTATACCCTGAAGAGCTATCATTTATGAATGAAGGGGAAATAAAGATATTCTGATGTTGCTGTTGATTTCTCAACAATGTTGCAGTGGGTTCATTTCTGAGAGGAGCAGCATGGTGGGGGCAAGAGGCGCGGAGTCAACACACAGACCCCGGGAGTCGGGTGAAAGCAGGCTTGAGGCGAGCAGCCTGCAGACTCGTTTATTACAGTTGGTACAACAGCTTATATAGCCAAGACCAGCCAATCTGGTCAAGGGGCGGTGTATGCCCCAACCAATCACAGCCTGTTGCCAGGCAGTTTCCAAAGCCATCCAATTACAGCCTGTTGCCAGGCAGTTTCAAATCCATTCAATCACAGCCTGTCGCCAGGCAGTTTCCAAAGCCATCCAATCACAGCCTATTGCCAGGCAGGCTCCATTGCCAGGTGGGTTTCAAAGCCATTTCTAAGTAACTGACACTCGCTTGCCAGTGGCCACCTTGGCATGGCCTTCTCATTCCACCACATTTCCCCCTTTTTGTTTATTTTTGAGCACTGATCCACAGCCAGGAGCCTGGTGATTCCTCCTGGTCTCCCATGTGGTTGCAGGGGCACAAGCACTTGGGCCATCCTCCACTTCTCTCTCTCTCTCTCTCTCTCTCTCTCTCTCTCTCTCTCTCTCACTGTCCACTCTGCCTGTAAAAAAAAAACTGACATCAGACAGGGATGCCCACTCTCACTATTGCTATTCAATATAGTCCTAGAAGCTTTAGCCAGAGACATTAGGCAAGAAAAAGAAATTAAAGGGATACAAATGGGAAAAGAGGAAGTCAAACTATCCCTATTTGCAGATGACATGAATCTATATAGGGGATCCAAAATTTTTTTTCTAAGAGAATATTGAATCTCATAGAAGAGTTTTAAAAAATACCAGTATACAAAGTTGATGCTCAGAAATCAACAGCTTTTGTATACATAGACAATGCCGTGGCCAAGGAGAATTTCTAAGATCAATCAAAATCACCATAGCCAGAGAACAATGAATTACTTGGAGATAAATTTAACCAAGGATGTCAAAGATCCCTATGATGAAAATTACAAAATCTTAAAGAAAGAAATAGAAGAAGAAACAAAAAATGGAAAAATTTGTGATGTTCATGGATTGGAAGAATCAATATAATCAAAATATCCATTCTCCCAAAAGCAATTTACAGGTTCAATGCAACACCAATGCAAATACCAAAGTCATTTTTTAACTCTTATTTAGCAAATATAAATTTCCAAAGTACAGCTTATGGATTACAATGGCTTTCCCCTCCCCCATAACTTTCCTTCTGCCTGCAACCCTCCCAACTCCCGCCCCCTCTGCCATTCCATTCATATCAAGATTGTGGGATCTGTCCTTAATGTGTTGTCTAATGTGAAGTGATGTTATAACTAGTACTGAAACAGTATTTTTATACTTTGTGTTTCTGTGTGGGTACAAACTGATGAGATCTTTACTAATTACATACTGAATTGATCTTCTGTATATAAAGAGAATTGGAAATGAAAAAAAAAACAACCTGGTGTTAAATTGGAAATGGCACAGAAAATTAATTAATTTAAAAAAATATTATGTAGGATCTCTGTCTTTAATGTGCTGTACATTGTTATTTAATGCTATAATTAGTACTCCAATGGTAGTTTTTTCACTTTATGTTGCTATATGGGGCAAACTGTTGAAATCTTTACCTAATATATACTAAACTGATCTTCTGTATATAAAGAGAATTGAAAATGAATCTTGATGTGAATGGAAGGGGAGAGGGAGCGGGAAAGGGGAGGGTTGCGGGTGGGAGGGAAGTTATGGGAGGGGGGAAGCCATTGTAACCCATGAGCTGTACTTTGGAAATTTGTATTCATTAAATAAAAGTTTAATAGTGTCAATTTCACTTCAACAGGTTTCCCCTTTGGTGCTCAGTTGTCGCAGATCAGGGAAAACAAATGAAATTTGTCTGTTTGGGACTGGCTTCATTCACTCAGCATGATGTTTTCCAGATTCCTCCATCTTGTTGCAAATGACTGGGTTTCATTGTTTCTTACTGCTGTATAGTATTCTATGGAGTACATGTCCCATAATTTCTTTATCCAGTCTACTGTTGATGCGGCGACAACTAAGCACCAAAGGGGAAACCTGTTGAAGTGAAATGGACACTATAAGAAACTATGACCTGATCAGCTCTTGTCCTGACTCTAGATGTACAATGTAATACTTTATCCTTTTTAGTATTTGTTGTTGTTGTTGTTGTTGTTCTAGTACTAGTGGTTGAATTCTGTAATTAACACACAATTATTCTTAGGTGTTTAAATTTTAACTGAAAAGTGATCCCTGTTAAATTTAAAAAAGTACCAGGGGATTCCAATACAATCCCATCAAGGTGGCATGTACCAATGCCATCTCACTAGTCCAGGTGATTAATTTCAGTTCACAACCGATGGCTCTGATAGGTCTAAGAATCAAAGGGATCACACTAACAAGACAAGTGTCTGCTAATACTAACTGATAGAATCAAAAAGGGAGAGAAAGATCCAACATGGGAAATGGGATACACAGCAGACTCATAGAATGGCAGACGTCCTAAACAACACTCTGGCCTCAGAATCAGCCCTTAAGGCATTCGGATCTGGCGGAAGAGCCCATGAGAGTATTGTAGACATGGAAAGCCAAGACACCATGGAAAAGAAAAAAATAAGAAGACCTAAATGAAAGATCTCTGTTAGTGAGATCCCAGTGGAAAGAACGGGACCATCAAAGAAGGAGGTACCTTTCTCTGAAGGGAGGAGAGAACTTCCACTTTGACTGTGACACTATCGGAATAAGATCAAAGTCAGTGATCTCTAAAGGCTTCCATAGCCCTGGCAACTCATGACTAGAGCCTAGGGAGATTACTGACGCCATGAACAGGAGTGTCAAATTGTTAAGTCAGCAACAGGAGTCACTGTGTACTTACATCCCATGTGGGATCTGTCCTTAATGTGTTGTCTAATGTGCAGTGATGCTATAACTAGTACTGAAACAGTATTTTTACACTTTGTGTTTCTGCGTGGGTACAAACTGATGAGATCTTTACTAATAATATACTGAATCGATCTTCTGTATATAAAGATAATTGGAAATGAAAAAAACAACCTGGTGTTAAATTGGAAATGACATAGAAAATTAATTAATTTTTTAAAAAAATATTATGTAGGATCTCTGCCTTTAATGTGCTGTACACTCTTATTTAATGCTATAACTAGTACTCCAACAGTATTTTTTTTCACTTTGTGTTGCTATATGGCGGCAAACTGTTGAAATCGTTACCTAATTTATACCAAACTGATCTTTTGTATATAAAGAGAATTGAAAATGAATCATGATGTGATTGGAAGGGGAGAGGGAGCGGGAAAGGGGAGGGTTGTGGGTGGGAGGGAAGTTTTGGGAGGGGGAAGCCATTGTAACCCATGAGCTGTACTTTGGAAATTTATATTCATTAAATAAAAGTTTAATTAAAAAAAAAGAAAAAGAAGAAGAAGACCTAAATGAAAGATCTCTGTGAGTGAGATCCCAGTGGAAAGAACGGGGCCATCAAAGAAGGCGGTACCTTTCTCTGAAGGGAGGAGAGAACTTCCACTTTGACTATGACTATCGGAATAAGATCAAAGTCAGTGATCTCTAAAGGCTTCCATAGCCCTGGCAACTCATGACTAGAGCCTAGGGAGATTACTGACACCATGAACAGGAGTGTCAAATTGTTAAGTCAGCAACAGGAGTCACTGTGTACCTACATCCGATGTGGGATCTGTCCTTAATGTGTTGTCTAATGTGCAGTGATGCTATAACTAGTACTGAAACAGTATTTTTACACTTTGTGTTTCTGCATGGGTACAAACTGATGTGATCTTTACTAATTATATACTGAATCCATCTTCTGTATATAAAGATAATTGGAAATGAAAAAAAAAAACCCTGGTGCTAAATTGGAAATGGCATAGAAAATTAATTAATTTAAAAAATATTATGTAGGATATCTGTCTTTAATGTGCTGTACACTCATTTAATCCTATAACTAGTACTCCAACAATATTGTTTTTTCACTATGTGTTGCTATATGGCGGCAAACTGTTGAAATCGTTACCTAATATATACTAAACTGATCTTCTGTATATAAAGAGAATTGAAAATGCATCATGATGTGATTGGAAGGGGAGAGGGAGCGGGAAAGGGGAGGGTTGTGGGTGGGAGGGAAGTTTTGGGAGGGGGAAGCCATTGTAACCCATAAGCTGTACCTTGGAAATTTATATTCATTAAATAAAAGTTTAATTTAAAAAAAAAGCAAAAAAAGTTTAATAAATGAAAAAAAATTCATTTTCAATTACCTTTATATACAGAAGATCAATTTAGTATATATTAAGTAAAGATTTCAACAGTTTGCACCCACACAGAACATAAAGTGTAAAGTGCTGTTTGAGTGCTAGTTATAGAATTAATTCACTTTGAACAACACATTAATGACAGAGATCCTACATGGGGAGTAGGTGCACAATGACTTCAGAATTGATCACACTGATAGTTATAACAGTCAAAGGGATCACACAAACAAGACTAGTGCCTGCTCATACTAACTGATAGAATAAAAAAGGGAGAGAATGATCCAACATGGGAAGCAGGTTACACAGCAGACTCATAGAATGGCAGATGTCCTAAAGATTGCTCTGGCCTCAGAATCAGTCCTTAAGGCATTCAGATCTGGCTGAAGAGCCCATGAGAGTATTTTAGGCATGGAAAGCCAAGATACTCTGGCAAAAAAAAATGACCTAAATGAAAGATCTCTGTGAGTGAGATCCCAATAGAAAGAACAGGCCATCAAAGAAGGAGGTACCTTTCTCTGAAGGGAGTAATGAACCTCCACTTTGACAATGACCTTGTCTAAATAAGATAGAAGTAGGTGAACTCAAAAGGCTTCCATAGCCTTGGCAACTCATGCCATAACCAAGAGTGTCAATTTTTTAAGTTAAAGTATTTCTTCACAGACCTAGAGAAAATGATGCTGAAATTCATATTAAGAAACAGGAAACTGTGAATAGCTAAAGCAATTCTTTTTTTTGAGAGGCAGAGTGGACAGTGAGAGAGAGAGAGGCAGAGAGAAAGGTCTTCATTTTCTGTTGGTTCATCCCCTAATGGCTGCTGAGCCTGGCATGCTGCAGCCATCACACAGCGCTCATCTGAAGCCAGGAGCCAGGTGCCTCTCCTGGTCTCCCATGTGGATGCAGGCCCAAAGACCTGGGCCATCCTCCACTGCACTCCAGGGCCACAGCAGAGAGTTGGACAGGAAGAGGAGTGACGAGGACAGAATCTAGTGCCCCAACTGGGACTAGACTCTGTTGTGCCAGTGATGCAGGCAGAGGATAAGCCTACTGAGCCTCAGTGCCAGGCAGCAATTCTTTATAATTAAAACAAAGCTGGAGTATTCACAATTCCAGACTTCAAGACATACTACAGGGCAGTTATTATCAAAGCAGCCTGGTTCTGGTGAAAAATGGATGGATAGACCAATGGAATAGAATAGGAACACCGAAAATCAATCCAAACATCTATAACCAACTCATATTCGACAAAGGAGCTAAAACCAACCCCTTGGAACAGGGACAGCCTCTTCAACAAATGGTGCTGTGAAAACTGGATGTCCATATGTTGAAGTATAAAACAAGACCCCCATCTTAACAAAATATACAAAAATCCACTCACCATGGATCAAAGATCTAGATATATGCTGCAAAACCATGAAATAGATTGAGAGCATAACGGAAACTCTTAAAGACATTGGAGCAGGCAAAGAATTCCTGCAGAAAACCCCAGAGGCACAGGTAGTCAAAGCTTAAATAACCAAATGTGATTACCTCAAATTGAGAAGTTTCTTTGCAGCAAAAGAAATAATCAGGAAAGTGAAGAGGCAAGCAACACAATGGGAGGGATTATTTGCAAACTACACGACTGGTAAAGAATTAACAACTAGAATCTATAAAATGATCAAGAAACTTCATAACAACAAAACAACCAAACCAATATAAAGATGGGCCAAGGACCTTTACAGACATTTTTCAAAAGAGGAAATCCAGGGGCGGAGCCAAGATGGCGGAAGAGTGAGGGCGCACCAACAGTCCGGGAAAAGATAGTTTAACAAAAGTGGAGTTACTGTAGCCTCAGGAAGAGATTCAGAAAAAAAAATGCAGACGAAACTCTTCCAGATCTAGTGGATGTGACACAGAGGACCTACAGGGAGACCAAGGTGCCACCGCCGAGCTGACCATGCCAAGGGAGGAGAGCCGTGAGAGCAGGTAACCGAGGGAGCCCAGCTGCAGAATTTGAGTGCCAGCACTGGAACGAGAGGTGAGACAGGGACCTCTCAGTAACCCGAGACATTGGCGGGGAAAGAAAGAACAAGGCCTGAGGTCCCACTGGGGAAAGTGCACCAGGCTGACTGGAGGAGAGAAAAAAAAGTGAACAAATAGTGGGAACTGGCAGGGTCACTAGCCTCTCTCTCCACTCACCTTACAAAGCCAAGCAAGACAAAGAGCAGGGGCCATTTTACATATGTAAAACAAACTCAGTAACCTAGGCAACCTGGTGAGCTGTGTGGAATTACTTCCCAACTGAGTCTAAAAAAAAAAAAAAAGAGAGAGAGAGAGCGTGAGCGAGCTAGCCAGAGAACAACATGGGTGTGTCACCTTGGGCACACCCTTAACCCTGAAGAACCAAACAGAGCTCTCTGGCGACACCCAGCATAGCCTCTAAGGATATAAGAAAGTCCACTTAAACTAGAGTCATAGTATAAGGAGAAAAAACACCACAGCGAAGGAAACAAAGAACACATTCAAGATGCCAAACAAATGTAAAAACCAAGGTAACAAGAGCAAGGAAGACACTATGATGCCCCCAAATGAAAAAGTCACCCCAATTCAAGATTATGAAGATGATGAGATAGAAGAAATGCAAGAAGCAGATCTCAAAAAATTAATAAGAACATTAAGAAGTTCTCAAAAACAAATTCTTGAACTACAGAAATCCTTAATGGACAAGATAGAAAATCTCTCTTGTGAAAATGAAATATTAAGGAGGAATCAAAATGAAATGAAACAACTAATAGAACAAGAAACTGTGATAGTGATGAGAAACCATAATGAAATGAAGAACACAATAGATCAAATGACAAACACATTAGAGAGCCTTAAAAACAGAATGGGCGAAGCAGAAGAGACAGTATCGGTCTTAGAAGACAGAGAACAGGAAATGAAACAGGAAAACCAAAAAAAAAAAAAGAAGAGGAAATTAGAAATCTAAAAAATATTGTAGGGAATCTACAGGATACTATTAAAAAACCTAACATTCAGGTTCTAGGTGTTCCTGAAAGGCATGGAGATGGAGAAAGGATTAGAAGGCCTTTTTAGCTAGAAACTAGCTCACAGACTGAAAGTGAAAGGCTGGAAAAATATATACCATGCCAACAGAAATGAAAGAAGAGCGGGCATAGCCATCTTAATATCAGACAACATAAATTTTGCTACAAAACTATTAGGAGAGACAAAGAGGGACAATATATAATGATTAAGGGATCCATTCAACAGGAAGATATAACGATTATCAATGTATATGCACCTAATTACAGGGCACCAGCTTATTTAAAAGACTTGTTAAGGGAATTAAAGGGAGACTTAGACTCCAAAACAATCGTACTGGGGGACTTCAATACTCCACTCTCAGAGATAGACAGATCAACAGGACAGAAGATCAACAAGGAGACAGTAGATTTAAATGACACTATAGCCCAAATGGACCTAACAGATATCTACAGAACTTTTCATCCTACACAGAAAGTATTTACATTCTTCTCAGCAGTACATGGAACCTTCTCTAGTATTGACAACATACTAGCCCATAAAGCAAGTCTCAGCAAATTCAAGAGAATTAGAATCATACCATGCAGCTTCTCAGACCATAAAGGAATGAAATTGGAAATTAGCAACTCAGGAATCCCTAGAGCACGTGCAAACACATGGAGGCTGAATTACATGCTCCTGAATGAACAATGGGTCATAGAAGAAATTAAAAGAGAAATCAAAAATTTTCTGGAAGTAAATGACGACAACAGCACATCATACCAAAACCTATGGGATACAACAAAAGCAGTGTTAAGAGGAAAGTTTATATCAATAGGTGCCTACATCAAGAAATTGGAAAGGCACCACATAGATGAGATTTCTGTTCATCTCAAGGATCTAGAAAATGAGAAGCCAACCAGACCCAAAGGTATTAGGAGAAGAGAAATAATTAAAATCAGAGAATAATTCAACAGGATTGAATCCAAAAAAATTACAAAAAATCAGCCAAACGAGGAGCTGGTTTTTTGAAAAAATAAACAAAATTGACACCCCATTGGCCCAACTAACTAACAAAGAAGAGAAAAGACCCAAATCAATAAAATCAGAGATGAAAACGGAAACATAACAACAGACACCACAGAAATAAAAAGCATCATCAGAAATTACTACAAGGACTTGTATGCCAGCAAACAGGGAAATCTATCAGAAATGGACAGATTCTTGGACCCATACAACCTACCTAACTTGAGCCAGGAAGACATAGAAAACCTAAACAGACCCATAACTGAGACAGAAATAGAAACAGTAATAAAGGCCCTCCCAACAAAGAAAAGCCCAGGACCAGATGGATTCACTGCTGAATTCTACCAGACATTTAGAGAAGAACTAACTCCAATTCTCCTCAAACTATTCAGAGCAATCGAAAAAGAGGGAATCCTCCCAAATTCTTTCTATGAGGCCAGCATCACCTTAATTCCTAAGCCAGAAAAAGATGCAGCATTGAAAGAGAATTACAGACCAATATCTCTGATGAACATAGATGCAAAAATCCTCAATAAAATTCTGGCCAATAGAATGCAACAACACATCAGAAAGATCATCCACGCAGACCAATTGGAATTAATCTCTGGTATGCAGGGATGGTTCAATATTCGCAAATCAATCAACGTGATACATCACATTAACAGACTGCAGAAGAAAAACCATATGATTCTCTCAATAGACGCAGAGAAAGCATTTGATAAACTACAACACCCTTTCATGATGAAAACCCTAAGCAAACTGGGTTTAGAAGGAACATTCCTCAATACAATCAAAGCAATTTATGAAAAACCCACGCCCAGCATCCTATTGAATGGGGAAAAGTTGGAAGCATTTCCACTGAGATTGGGTACCAGACAGGGATGCCCACTCTCACCACTGTTATTCAATATAGTTCTGGAAGTCTTAGCCAGAGCTATTAGGCAAGAAAAAGAAATGAAAGGATACAAATTGGGAAGGAAGAACTCAAACTATCCCTCTTTGCAGACGATATGATTCTTTATTTAGGGGACCCAAAGAACTCTACTAAGAGACTACTGGAACTCATCGAAGAGTTTGGCAAAGTAGCAGGATATAAAATCAATGCACAAAAATCAACAGCCTTTGTAGACACAGGCAATGCCATGGCTGAGGAAGAACTGCTAAGTTCAATCCTATTTACAATATAGCCACAAAAACAATCAAATACCTTGGAATAAACTTAACCAAGGACATTAAAGATCTCTACGATGAACGTTACAAAACCTTAAAGAAAGAAATAGAGGAGGATACCAAGAAATGGAAAAATCATCCACGCTCTTGGATGTGCATGTACTCTATATAATACTGTACAGCAGTAAAAAAAATGTAATCTGGACATTTACAATAAAATGGAGGAATCTGGAAAACATCATGCTGAGTGAAATATGCCAGTCCCACAGGGCAAATATCATATGTTCTTCCTGATTGATGACAACTAACTGAGCACATAAAAAAATCTGTTGAAATGAAATGGACACTGTGAGAAACAATTACCAGATTAGCCCTTGTCTTTACTGTTGAGGAACAACTTAGTATTTTATTCCTTTTAGTATTTTTTTGTTCTACTTAATACCATTGGTCGAACTCCTTAGTTAATACACAAATATTCTTAGGCATGTAAAATTAACTGAAAAGTAATCTCTGTTAAATATAAGAGTGGGAGTAAGAGATTAAGGAGATATACAGTTCGGGACATGCTCACTCAATTTTCCTCCAATGGTAGGGCTAGAAATGTGCCAGGGGATTCCAATTCAATCCCATTAAGGTGGCATGTACCCATTTCATCTCACATGTTTAAGTGATCATTTTAAGTACATAATTGATAAAAAAGGTTAAGTGTCAAAGAGATTTCACAAATAAGACCAGTGTCTGCAAATAATGAAGGACAGAATTAAAAGGGAGACAATGATCCTACAGGGAAATCAGGATACACAGCAGACTCACAGAATGGCAAATGCCCTAAAAAGCACTCTGGCCTCAGAATCAACCCTTGGGGCATTTGGATCTTGCTAAAAGGCCCATGAAAGTCTCACAGGCATGGAAAGCCAAGGCACTGTGGCAAAAATGACCTGAATGAAACATCTCGGTGAATGAGATCCCAGCAGAAAGAATGGGCCATCAAAGAAGGAGGCACCTTTCTCTGAAGGGAGGTATGAACCCCCACTGTGATATGGCCTTGACTAAGTAAGATCAGAGTTGGTGAACTAAGGAGGCTTCCATAGCTTTGACCTCTCATGGCAAGAGCTTTGGGTGATTACTGACGTTTAAATAAGATTGTCAATTGTTAACTCAACAATGGGAGTCACTGTGCACCTGCTCCCCATGTAGGATCTCTGTCTTTAAAGTGTTGTACTATGAGAATTAACAGTAAAACTACTAGTCAAACAGAACTCTATATCTTGTGTGGTTGTATGGGTGCAACCTGTTGAAATCTTTACTTAGTATATACTAAGTTGATCACCTGTATATAAAGATAATTGAAAACGAATCTTGATGAAGATTGGGATGGGAGAGGGAGTGGGAGATGGGATGGTTATGGGTGGGAGAGAGGTTATGGGGGAAAAAGCCACAACAATGCAAAAGTTGTACTTTGTAAATTTTTATTTACTATATAAAAAAACAATACCCTGATGGCAGTTAGTATCAGAACAGTGTGTATTAACCCTTGACTTTCAGTGTCTCCTGACACCTTTGTGGGACAGCCAATTCTTTGAAGAACTATCATTATCTCTTACTAATTTGAACCACGAACTGCATAAATATTCTATAATCTTATATTTGTAAGCCTTCTTGGCCAATACACTTACTTTCAAAATGTGAGGCTATCAAATCACAAATAGTATGTTAATTAATATTGGATGTAATCCCATGCTGAAGTCAATTTACATATATGTATAATATAGAATATATATTTATCTTCTGTGAAACATTAAAGACATTTAATTCACTCAACTAATTTGATCAGGATATTTTCCTGTTTCAGGGTCATTTTATGAGAAAATGTGCACCCAACCGCTATTTGCCCCAGTAATGTCTCACAGAGGGCATGGACTACAGCACACAGCTGTAGGGGATATTATAATAGGAGATATAGCTGCTGTGGGATATGTCTTGAGTCCACATTTCCTAGCCTTATATACATTCCAACAAAAATAGTACTTTTGATATTTTTTCTTCCCAGTCTTTGTAATGAGCTGTGTTAGGTATTTTAAATATTGCACCATACTGTGAGAAACATTATTCTATGATTTGTCATTATAGAGTCTGAACTGAAAATGTTACATGGAGCTAAACTCACTCCCTAGAATAAGTCTCATCAACAAATGCAGACATTTGGATTTCCACATGCAGAGATTTTAAATCAGACTGCTACCTTACACCAGACACAAGTATCAATTCATAATTTAGCAAGGATCTAAACCTAAAACCTGAAACCATCAAATTACAAGAGGAAAACATTGGGGAAACACTGCAAGTCATTTCCCTGGCAAGAATTTTTTGGATAAGATCCAAGAAGTAAAGGCAATAAAGGCAACAATATACATTAAGCTAACTAACTTCTCATCAGCAAAAGACACACTCATCTAAGTGAAGACACTACTTACGAAATGGGAGAAAATATTTGAAAAACATGGATCCAATAAAGTATTAATCTCCAGATGTATAAGGAGTTCCAGAAACTTAACAATAGCATAACCAACAATCCAGTTAAGAAATGAACTAAGGATATGAACAGGCATTTTTCACAGGATGAAATACAAGTAGCCAAGAGAAACATGAAAAGATGTTCAGGATCACTAAACATCAAGGAAGTGACAATAAAAATTAAAATGGGATTTCACTTCACCACACTTTGAATGAATATTATCCAAAATTTGAAAAATAGCAAATTCTGCTTAGGATCAGGAAAAAAGGTACCCCAATACAATGTTGATGGGAAGGATTGTAAGCCAGTACAAACATAATGGAAGACAATAGAGGAACTCCTCAGAAAACCAATATTGGTTCTACAACCTAACTGTCTTACACCTGGGAATGCATCCAAATGAATTGAAATCAGCACAAGAAAGAGTCTCCTGCATTCCCAATTCTATAGAATCTCAATGCACAATACCTAAGATGTAGAACCATCTAGATGTCCATCAACTGATGACTGGGAGAAGGAATTGGTGAGATATTTGTATATATAAAATATCATATTATATCATAACATATATATGAATATTATTCAGCCATGATTAAGAATGAAATCTTGACATTTAAAACTGGAGGTCATCACAGTAAATTATATAAGCCAGAAGCTAAAAAAATATTATGTTTCTCTCATTTGTGTTAGTTAATATATGAGTATAAAATTGTGTGGACTTTAGAAAATTTCTTATGTAATTATAAATAGTGCTTCCCTGAATCAAATCACCTTATTGACAATATTCTGCTCTTTCACAGATTAAAAAAAATTGAGTTGTTTCTTCTGAGGACTCTTGCAGTACAAGTAATGGTAGGTTGTTAATTTGGGTGTTGGTTATCAGTGTGATAATACGGCCAAAAACTCATTTATCTCTAAACTTATGTGCATTTATTAGCATATATATCATTTTAAAATGATTTTTAACAAGTTGCATAGCAGAAAATATTTTTTAAAATGTTCCATAGCAGATAACAATTACAGATGTATCTATGCCCAGTCTGTTGCAAAAGAACCCACTTTCCATTATACCTGATCATGGCAATCTCAACATGAAAACATGGTCATGTGTTACTGAAATAAAAGTACCTGAGGATACGAACAGGTGTTCAACGCATGACCTCTTCTGGGAGATGTTACCTGCCATGGAAGAATCCTAGGTTGAGATGCATCTCCTGGAGATCCCTTTTCTATTTGCTCTGATAGCATCTTATGGAGTGCATGGGCCACTGCATACACAGCATTGTAGATGAAATAGCTGGAGTCAGATATGGTCAGCATATCAATGTGCCCTGGGAAAAACTCAAAGGAAGCATTTGGTGGGCAGACTCCAATTGTTCCACAAAGTGACCCAGGAGGTAAGCAGTGAAAAGCATGAAGCCATAGTTGACTAAGGAAGAAATCTTCTGGGTAATGGGAAGGGTCCACTGTCTTGACAAAATATTTGAGGCCAGGAATTTCCCCCTTGTGGTGTGAAAATGAGAATCCTCCATGGAAGGAGTGCAGCATGTGGTCTGTCTCCTTCACAACTATCTCCCACTTTTCAGCCATGATCCACACCTTCCCCAGGGTTAAATAGTATGCAACAATCAGCTCCATGGTATACAGACTCCTTACATCACCATATAGAATATACACATTTGCAGATGAAATTTGAAGCCCTTCTAGGAAGGATATTTCAGTTTCTTCATATCTTGACTTAGTGTCTGGGAGCTTTACTGAATAGGCCAAGCAGACACCTTTCTTTACCATCTCAGCTTGAATTTCCTGAAGGAAGTGCTCTGCTTTCATATCATTAGATACAAAGATCGCTACCCAAATCCAGCCAAAATGTAGCAGCAAGGAGAGCATTCCACTGGCCAGAGAGCTGTCACTGTTGGCCATCTGATAGAGTGATGGAAACTTGTCTCTCTCACTTAGCATGGGATCAAAAGTTCCATATGTGATCTGAATGGAAAGAAAACCGGCATGATTTGACTTTTGTGGGTTTTCAGTTGTCTGGGGAAGTGAGAAAAAAAGTCCTCTGCAGAATTATCCCGTGTAGGCATAAGTAAATTCTATCACCTGGGAGCAGTGTAACCATGCTTCAATGCCTATTGCTTTTAGGAGAAGAAATGTAAATCTTCATTCATAGCATGACTGATAATGTGTAAGATACCCATTTTCTTCATGTAATATTTGTAAGGAGAAGATGGCATGTATTTTGGATTCAGAATCACCAAGACATCGGTCTTTCCCTCCTCTCACCTCATGAGACAGGGGAAGAACAGCTCCCACTGCAACTAGTGTTAGATGTTTCCTCAGGGACAAATATTTTGTGTGGGTTGATCTCCTGATACTTTGAATTGCATTTGTTTTCATAGCATATCCTAAATTGTCTTGAAAAATATATTCACCTACCATTTCTGAATTCAGGTAAAATTGCTTTTCAGACCACAATCCTCCTAAGCGATTTCTGTCTGAGCTTGGTGGTAATGTGTGCAGATTGCTACCTGTTTGCAGTTATTCTCCATTAAGAATCCTGGAAATGTGAATACAGGCCCTAGCAAGCCGCTTGATTGGTTATGTGATTGGGTTCCTGACACCTCCTTGGAAGATTCGGAGTGAGTGCTTTTACAGTGGCCAGTGAGCACCAGCACTATGGTGGCTATGTTGTGATTATATCATGAATGGTTGTGCACTGTCTGCCTGTATTTGTCTCTTATTCTGTCAAACACACACTAAGATCTAAATCTCTTAGTTGCACATGGAAGTGAACTGCGAGTCCTGTGAAGGAATCTGCTGAATGTGAGGAAGTCAGGATTAGGCATAGGGAGAGGGTAAAATCTCTTCTAAGTGTAACTCAGCCCCAAACACTCCTTGATGATCTTTGGGACTGTCATGGACCTCAGTGTGTACCAAATGGACAGTACTGTCCCAGGTCTTGATATACCCATGTCTAACATTGAGTCATCCTAGGATATCTCTGCACTGTGGGTATTTCCTGTCAATAGTCAGCAGTCAACTTTCTCAGCAGGTGGGGATGGATACATTGGGCCTAGACAGTGATCTTTCTCACAGTCCAAGGAATTCCCCAGACTGTTTCAAATCGTGGTGCTATATGTGCAGTTGGCTTCCACATGACCCTTGCTTCAAGTTGGACAGGTCTGGTGGGAGATGGTAGAATTTCTCACCAGAAGTCAAAACCCATTTACCTGTGGGGTTTTGTACAGTTCCAACATTGTTCCAATTTCAGCTGAAAATGCTGACGTGGTTCCAGCAATAATGGCAACCGTTTTGCCTTGTGTCTGGCAGGTGTAGTTAGGGATGAGATGATGCTTTCCAGTCAGCCACTGCAGAGTGCTCTTCAGGGTGAACTGACCACTGGTAACAGAATTGTAGAGTTGGAAACCCAGGGTCAGGTTGGGGAGTATCTGGGGGTCCTTATTGATCTCCTGGATGGCAAAGCGGAAGGCCAGCACATATTGGTAGTTCTTCCACAGCCACCTAAGTAGTGGGGCAGCATCAGGGAGAAGGGTGAGACCATGGAATTCAGAGCAACAACACAGCTGTACCCTGAGGCAGCAATGGTCAGACTGAGGCTTCCACTCAGTGGTGCCTCAGCTCTGGCACATGGAGGAGGTGTGAATGAGGTTCCAAGGGCTCTAGAAGATCGTAGAAGGACCCTGAGACTCATCTGAAGCAAATTTTGTCAATAATCACACTCACCTTCCTGAGCCCTTCAGGAAAGCCTTGCTGTGTCCCAACATGGGATTTCACTTCTACTTTGGGATGGAACCCAAGAGGCAAGCATCTCTGTTTTCAGTACCCTCTGAAGTAGTTGAACACCATCTGACTTGTCAGTCATTTTAGCATTTGGAAGCATCTCTAATATATTCACCAAAGGGATTTTCATGAGCCCTTTCTGTAATTATCTGTTATAATATACAAAACTAACAGGAGCATTTTCATTCAGTTATGTTTGCCTTGCAAATGAGCATTTCATTCAGAACTTCAAATTGTCAGAATACTTACAATGTTTATTTTTTTTTCACTCTTTTCCTCATGCATGGGATTCCATTTTATCTATTTATCCATCTATATGCTACTGAAGCTGTTTAATTCTTAGATTTACTTGTTTGAATGGCCAATTAATAGCATTAATTGAAATGTTTCTTGCTTTTAATCATTTTGCTTAAATGTAATTAATATTTCATGAAGGGCTTTATTTTTCAGTGCTTGGTTACTTGTAGCTCTTGCTGTCAGTTGAAAGCTGACAAGTTTGTTTCTTTTCTGCTCAAATACATGCCCGCCAGGTATTAAGTTCTGGACCATGTACAAAGTTGATAAAAATCCTGCAGAGACCATAAGCATCAGTGCTAGATATGTGTATTCATGAATGACATCTCACTCAAAACCCAAATTTTTTCAGTGTTCTTAACTCATCTTTCAAGAGTATGCAATAAGCTACTGTGACAATAAAATAGAGATCTCTCCAAACTATTTCTGTGATTCCTATAACCTTGAAACAAATTAGAATATAAGAAATATTTTTCATTAGATTCCACTTAGTAATCTCAATGCTATTCTTTCACAAAACATGGAATTTAAAACAGTTTAGAATGGTGATTTGACACATGATCCATGTTTTGAAATGTGGCCTTGTTTCATAAAAAATATGCAAAAGTGCTTGTGTGTGAAATATTTTTTTAAACTTGGAAGATTTTTAAAAATTTAATGATAAAGCAAGATTGATTTTAGAATATGGTGTCTAGAGGCAGAACAGGTCTATGATTGCTTCATTGATCAATTTTGCCAAATATTTAGGTTATAAATAACACCAATGGTAAAGTTTATATTCAGAAGATTGAAAAACATATATTCTTAGCAAATACATATGAAGCAATTACATTTAATCTACAAGGATGCTGGACACTTGCTGGTGGGGGTGACAAGCAATTTATAAACCTTTAATTTTATCATAAGAATTTTGTTTTGCAGTAGTAATATCCTTAATTAGGAGATGAAGAACATAAGGCTTGTGTCATAAACAGATAGAAGGCACAGTCAGGATTTTATCTTCTGTCTGTAAACCATTCTCATACTCCTTTCAGTATCTACAGTGACCATGTAATTGACCTTCCAAACTAGTACACTTTTGATAATAATATAGGATGATATTAATGAATACACAAGGATTATTGGCATGAATAGGCTGTAGGAAGCAAAGAAGGATGTGTGATTATTCTAGATAAAACAAATATGTCACATGTAGACATCCACTGATTTCATGATTCATGGTATAACCATGCATAGCATATTTAGTTTGTCACATGAGAGGTACTTGGTAAATTATTTGATGAATAACCAATATTTTGTTCAGCATATCCTAAAATTCATAAGGTTTAGGTTTTCCAAGTTGTGAGATATAAAGCATATGAAATAAGCTATATAAATAAAAAGACTGAATAGAATTTTGATAATAAAGAAAAAACATGTATTCTTAATAGTTACATCAATAATTTACATCAATATTTTACATCAATAATAAGTAAGCACAAGTATCTTGATACCAAATGTAGGCCTAGCTATTAAGATATTATGAGAAGGGGGCTGGCAGTGTGGCATACCCTGTATAGCTGCCTCCTGCAATGCTGGCATCCCATATGGCTGCCAGTTCAGGTCCTGGCTGCTCCACTTCCAATCCAGGTCTCTGTTATGGCCTGGGAAAGCAGTAGATAGCCCAAGTGCTTGGGCCTCTGTACCCGTGTAGGAGACCCCAAGGAGGCTACTGGCTCCTGGCTTCAGATTGCCACAGCTCTGTCCATTGCAGCCAACTGGGGAATGAACCAATGGATGGAAGACTTCTCTCTGCCTCTCCTTCTCTCTGTGTGTAACTCTGACTTTCAAATAAATACATAAATCTTTAAAAATATTATGATAAAAGTACACTACGGTTGATAAAAGCCACAAAATGGATAAAACATGGAAACATTGTGCAGTGAAAGGTGCCAGTCAATGGATGATAAGAAAGGCTATGAATCAATTTATATGCAGTCTCCACAACAGGCATCTATACTTGTGGCATGGGCTCCTCCTGAGCAAAAGAGTTCTCAAAGTTCCCATACAGAATATCATAGATTAAAAGTAAAGATTTATTTTCAGGAGCAGGTCCCCAAAAGACTTCTATTGGGTAGATTGCAAGTATTGATGTATGGGAGGCAGTGTGTATGTCAGGTGGTGGATCTCAGACACAAACACTTTCTCTACTGGGCACATTTGTTAGCAATGACACCTAGAGTGAGTGCCTTAGATCTAACAGTGACCTCAGGCCATTATCTGTTCCATGGGTTTTGGATGGGGCAGGCAGGGGTGGGGATGGGGATATGGGCTGGAGTCCCATTTGTCTCACTAATTTCAAGATTCTAGGAGGCTGATCAGGATATCAGATTAATACAAAATATATCCATCTCTCTCTCCTCCCATGAAGGAGTGGAGAGAAAAATAAAATGGAAAGGGAAGGAACACCAGCCTTCATTGATCTGCATTCCTGAAACTTCTCTGTACAATTTTTTTAGAATTCTTAAGCAGATTAACCAATACAAACACACACAAACTTGCAGTCTGAACCACATTTGACACATAACTCAGTGTTGGACTTACCAATTTACTGCCATTTTATCCTTTGGCCTGGATAAAAAAGATAACCGGACCATGTCTGATTCTGGTTCCAGGAAGTAAAGGGGGAAAAACCCACCAAGTACCAGGTCTCCATCTCTGTAGACACTTGACCTCATGGAATTATAGCAGTTCCAGGGAGGTATGTCCTGTGAACTGTATAAAGGATTCAGGAGTAGGTTGAGAAAAATCACAGTAAAGAACATGTCAACTCAACCCAACATAAAGTTAAAGTCTCTGTTGATATTAGGAAAAATGTTTTGGATTATATCTTCTGTCTCAGCCCCCTGCAGGGAGAATAGATCTCTATGTAGGGCACAGCTGGTCCCAGTATTGCTGTATGTCCTCAACCTATAGACAGTGTGTGCTAGTATACTGAGTCATACAGGGACACAGCTAGAATCACAAGGAAGACATTTCAGAGGGAGTCACAGGGCTGAGGCCTTGCCTTAATGTCCCTAAGATCAGATGAGCTCTGGCTTCTATATATTTTCATTGCTAAACTTCTGTCCCATCCCAGAACTCATGGCATCACCTGAGGCTATGCACCTGCTACTCTCTATTATTGGAAAAACACCTTGGAAAAACATGCTTTGGACTCTATTTTGTCCCTGAAGCATTGCAGGATAGAGTTCTGTAAACCTGTGTGCATAGGGGCCAAGAATTTTTAGGTCAGTCACCTGTTTTTGGGATTTGGCAATTGTAGAAAGAATTAGTGTTGGGACTAAAAAAAATCACAACCAGTTTCACTATTTCACATGATTCTTCGTAGATAAGATGAAAGATCACATTCACCAGTGATGACCCTATGTGTATCATAGAAAGTCTCTTCATGGCTGTTCCTAATGTCTCTCCCAGGCCTGCCATATTCAAATGGAGAAATGGGCTTCATGATTTGCCAATGAGTATGCATATCCAGAGAAGGGCAGAAGTTCATCCCCACACCGACCCCTCCACAAAGTTAATCCACTTACACACCTTCTTGTGTAATCTGCTTGTCCATAGTGCATCAAAATACAATAATGATTCTCACCACATATGATTAAGCACTTCAGAATGTGTACAGGAAAATATGTAGCATCTATGTGCTTGTGTGTGTGCCTCTGCCTTCTTAATTTGCTTTTTTCTTCATGTTCCTATCATTCTCTCCACTGCTGATACCAACTTCCACGTCTAATAGACACTGGCTGAGGACATGTGTGAGGAACTTCATATTTTATGCATACATGTGAAGTGAGAATTAAATGCATATTTCAAAGTTTCACACTTCAACTCCTCTCACCTGCCTCTGTTTCTAATTCATCTCATGGTGCCACACTTTCTTGAATGCAGTAGGCCATTCTATCATCTCTTCATTGGTGACCAAGACTTGGTCATGTGCACTCTTTCAGGGAAACTCCAATTTTAGCCAACAGCCCATGACTCTGAGAAAATCTACACACTGTGGATATCATCGTGTTCCAAATGGTGCCTTGGTCATGGACTGATATTTCATCCCAAGCACTGTTTGCAAATTGGATTTCCATTGGAAGTCACTGAAGCTATAGGACAGGGATAATTGGAAAGGGAGAGAGCAATGCAATGAGAGGTGGGAGGTGCATGTGTACTCAGCAGTCCTTATTTTTCCTCAACCTCCCTATTCTCAAGGTTTCTTTTTGGTTGAAGTGTAGTTTTTTGTATATTTGAGGCCACTGTTTCATGAGTTCAAATTGTGAGAAACTGATTGTCCATGCAACCTTGCAACAAATTGGTCATTGTTTTAACTCAATCAAGAAAGTGCATGAAGTAGTTGCAAGGGTGGCTAAGGTATGAGATGTTGTAGAATCCATCCCACAAAGCCTTGGTTGCAACTTTATGGAAGCTAATTCAGCACTTCAATAACATAAGCCAAGCATGGATGGAGATGTTACTATTATTTTTGTGTAGCTCACACAAGTGTGGATAAACAGGATTAGGTTTTTAAACATAATTTTATTTTAGTTCAAAAATAAAATTCAAATTGTTTTTTTTGTTCAGCAACTACAAATACATCCATGGATTTTTCAGATTTCACAATTTCTGTTTATATAGACACCTTGTATTACCTGGTAGGCTCAAACTTACAAAAATGTAAAAAATGCTAATGTGCAGTGATGCTATAACTAGTACTGAAACAGTATTTTTACACTTTGTGTTTCTGCGTGGGTACAAACTGATGAGATCTTTACTAATTATATACTGAATCGATCTTCTGTATCTAAAGATAATTGGAAATGAAGGCCGGCGCTGTGGCTCACTAGGCTAGTCCTCCGCCTTGCGGCGCCAGCACACCGGGTTCTAGTCCTAGTCGGGGCACCGATCCTGTCCTGGTTGCCCCTCTTCCAGGCCAGCTCTCTGCCGTGGCCAGGGAGTGCAGTGGAGGATGGCCCAAGTCCTTGGGCCCTGAACCCCATGGGAGACCAGGATAAGTACCTGGCTCCTGCCATCGGATCAGCGCGGTGCGCCTGCTGCAGCGCGCCTACCGCGGCAGCCATTGGAGGGTGAACCAACGGCAAAAGGAAGACCTTTCTCTCTGTCTCTCTCTCACTGTCCACTCTGCCTATCAAAAAAAAAAAAGAAAGAAAGAAAATGAAAAAAAAAAAACTGGTGTTAAATTGGAAATGGCATAGAAAATTAATTAATTTAAAAAAATATTATGTAGGATCTCTGTCTTTAATGTGCTATACACTCTTATTTAATCCTATAACTAGTACTCCAACAGTATTTTTTTCACTTTGTGTTGCTATATGGGGGCAAACTGTTTAAATCATTACCTAATATATACTAAACTGATCTTCTGTATATAAAGATAATTGAATTGAAAATGAATCATGATGTGATTGGAAGGGGAGAGGGAGCGGGAAAGGGGAGGGTTGTGGGTGGGAGGGAAGTTTTGGGAGGGGGAAGCCATTGTAACCCATAAGCTGTACTTTGGAAATTTATATTCATTAAATAAAAGTTTAATAAAAAATGCAATCTTATGCATGTAGATTATTTTCTGTCTCTATCATTGGACTATTTTATGAGAATCTGATGTCTTTCATATTATAAGAATCAGTGTATGACCAAAAAGAAAACTTCAAAATCTTCTGACTATATTGAAATTATCTATATTGTGAGCTAACCCTTGTCTTCTGGGTCACATGATGCCTGATGTAGGGTATATTAGGAATATATCATTGGAACCCTTTGACAAATTCACTTCTTTTCTAAGGACTAAATAAGCACACGGAGTATTTCAAATAATATTATTATAAATACAAATTGAAATTAGATGGTGAAATATACTTTCTGAGGTTAATTTTTACATATGGTTATTTGCATTTTCCCTAGATTTTAATTCCATCAACTAATTTAATTAATGTGTTTGTCCCATGTACATGAATATACAAGTTCTTAAATATATTCTACATATAATTCAAATAATAAAGGAATAAATTTCATACAAATCCATGTATAACTCCAGGAAAAAAGGCATCCAGAAATTTATTGATATTGCTTTCAAGACTAGCATGAGCATGTTATGTACAAATGTGCACATACTACATGGTGATGTAAAGAATCTTGTCATGGTACACATTGTGGAAAAGTGCTTCTGCACATTGGGAAGATGTAGATCATGGCAGCACTGTGGGGCATTGTTGTGGGTGAGGCAGTCCCCATGCTGTTCTACATCATTGTGAGCACAGATGAGATCACATTTCACATGCCCAGTTCTTTAAAAAGCGTGACTCCCCACTCATTGCATGAAAGAAAAAATGCATCATCACCGGCTGTGTAGGCTTTACAATTTCAACTGAGGAAGACATGAACATTGGATGTAGCATCATCAGGACAGTGGTCTTTCCCTCATTTTCTCCTCTTGTCTTTGGGGAGCACAACCCCCTCTCTTAGCAACCACTGTTATATGTTCACTCTGTGACTAATGTAAACCTTTACTGCATTAATCTCTTACAACTTTGGGGTTCAAGTGTCACTACAGCATAACCTGAGTTACCTTTTGTAATACCATCAATTTCTAGCACAGAATCCTCCAAAGCTACTGTGTTCTGTGTTTGGCAGTGATATGTCCTGACTGTGGCTTATTTGAAATAGTCCCTCCATTAAGAATCTCTGAGATGCTAACGCAGACCATTGGATTCAGCAGAAATGGCTCATGTGGTTGGATTCTTAACACCTAGATTGGAGACTTCTATTGAGTGTTTGGCTCTTGGTTTCTTGCCAGGGCCAGATGGGCTTCTGCAATTGATGTGTGCTTTTAGTGAGAAAACAGCAAATAGGAGCTCTCTGTCTTTCTCTCCCTGTTTCTCTGCCTCCCAAACAAAACAGAAAGAGGTTGTAATGAGAATGTTCACTGGGTGTGCTTTGACGAAATTGGCTTTTGTGGAAGAGATTATGGCAGGCTTGGGCTTGGGCAGGTGAGTGTGTGAATTCCAGTGTAACTGTAATTGAGCCTTAAATGCTCTTTGGGGAATCTTTAGTACTAGCATGGCCCTTAGTATCATCCCAAGTGGAAATAAGATGCCCAGGTCTTTACTTCTATATGTCTAACAACCTTTGGTCCCTGGATGCCTTCTAAGAGAGTCTTGTCTTAGGACAAGACATTTCTGTGTGCTGTAAATATCTCTTATGAACCACAGTTCTGTGATTAGTCAATAGTCAATATTCACAGAAGGTGAAAATAGGTATATTATCCTCAGACAGTAATCAGCATGGGGTCTCTCAAGTTGCACTACTTTCTACCTGTATTACTTCTTCCACTTGTCAATATTCTCCAAATCCAGCCAACTCCTTGGGATATATTTTATGCCATGGTAGGATACTCATCCATGGCTTCTACATTTCCCTTTCATCAGATGCAAGAGAATGGTGTGGGTGGAGACTCACAAATCACTCTCCAGAATTAGGAATCCATTTGCCTTTGGGGCTTTTAGAGCTCCAATGAGTTCTGGTCTAGGCAGAAAATGCTGACATGGTTCCAGCAATGACAGCAAGTGCTTTGTATTTTGTATGGCAGTTATAGTTAGGGGGAGTAAATGTTCTATGTAAATAAAATGCAAAACATTCCTAAGGATGAATTGGCCCATGACAAAGGCATTGAGATTTGGAATCACATGGATAGATTGGGGTGGTATTGGGGGTCCTTATTGATCTCCTGGATGGCAAAATAAAAGGCCAACATGTTTGGGCAGTTCTTCCCTAACCACCTAAATGAAGTAGCAGATTTAGGGGGAAGGGCGATAGCCTGTCTTTCAGTGCAGTTTCACAGCCAAACCCTGAGGTAGCCAAGTCTGGATTCAGGGTGTTAGTGATGCTCCAGGGTTCCTGGAGGATTGTGGAATGTCCCTCTGACTTCTAGGATGCAAACTGTTTCGGTGCACCACCTCATCTTCATGAGCCCTTTGGGAAAGCCTTGGTAGATTCGCATGTGGTAGGTCATTTTTGCTTAAGAACAGAAACCAAGGTGCATCTCTGTTTTCTGTAAGTTCTGGAATAGTTTGAATAGAACTTTGTTTGCCACTTGTTCAAATATGTGAGAGTATTATCATCTCTGACCATATTCACCAGTGTGATTTTCCCAGGCTTTTTGATAATTTTCTATTCTTGTATATCAACTCTTGTCAAACAGGTTCACTAAGTTAGATTTTCAGTGAAACAAATTATCCAATTCAGGACTTCTGGTATCAGAGAACTTACAGTGTTTGCTTTGCTTCTATTTATTGATTTCCTGGATACTGAATTTACCTTTATCTTTTCACATTTGGCAATTGAAGGTTCTCTGTATTTTCCCACATTTCCTGCCTGGAAATATGAATTCTTGTAATTTAAGATGGGTTATAAACTTTCCTGTTAATACTGCTTTTGCTGTATCCCATAAGTTTTGGTATGTTGTGCTGTTATCCTCATTTACTTCTAGAAAGTTTTTGATTTCTCTTTCAATCTCCATGTGTTTGCATATTCTCTAGGGATTCCTGAGTTGCTAATTTCCAACTTCATTCCCCTATGGTCTGAGAAGCTGCATCATATGATTCTAATTCTTTTGAATTTGCTGAGACTTGCTTTATGGCCTGGTATGTGGTCAGTCCTAGAGTAGGTTCCATGTACTGCTGAGAAGAATGTAAATTCTTTAAGTGTAGGATGGAAAGTTCTGTAGATATCTGTTAGATCCCTTTTGGCTATAGTGTTATTGAAATCTACTATTTCCTTGTTGATCTTCTGTCCGGTTGATCTGTTTCTGAGAGTGGAGTATTGAAGTCCCCCAGTACTATTATATTGGAGTCTAAGTCTCCCTTTAAGTTGTTTAACAAGTGTTTTAAATAAACCAGTGCCCTGTAATTAGGTGCATATACATTGATAATCATTATATCTCTCTGTTGAATTGATCCCTTAATCATTATATAGTGCCCCTCTTTGTCTTTCTTAAAGTTTTTGTGTTAAAGTTTATGTTGTCCAATATTAACATGGCTACGCCCGCTCTTTTTTCATTTCTGTTGGCATGGTATATCTTTTTTCATCCTTTCACTTGCAGTCTGTATGCATCTTTGTTGGAAAGATGTGTTTCTTGTAAGCAGCAAATAGATGGGAAAAAAACTGTCTGTACCTTAATGTTTATTACAGCTCAATTCAAAATAGCTAAGACCTGGAATCAACCCAAATGCCCATCAAAGGTGGATTGGATAAAGAAACGATGGGACATGTAGTGTATAGAATACTACACAGCAGTAAAAAACAATGAAATCTGATCCTTTGCAACTAAATGGCGGAATCTGGAAAACATCATATCATGCTGAGTGAACTAAGCCAGTCCCAGAGTGACAAATATATATGTTCTTCCTGATCAGTGACAACTAACTGAGCACCAAAAAGGAAACCTGTTGAAGTGAAATGGACACTATGAGAAAGAGTGACTTGTTCAACCCTTCTCATTACTGTTGATGTACAACTTAATACTTTATCCCTTTTAGTATTTTTTTTGTTCTACTTAATACTATTGGATGATCTCTGTAATTAACACACAATTATTCTTAGGTGTTTAAATTTAACTGAAAAATGATCTCTGTCAAATATAAGAGTAGGAATAAGAGAAGGAGGAGATGTACAATTTGGGACATGCTCAAGCTAACTTGCCTCAAATGGTGGAGGTAGAAATGTGCCAGGGGATTCCAACACAATCCCATCAAGGTGGCATGTACCAATGCCATCTCACTAGTCCAAGTGATCAATTTCAGTTCACAGTAGATTGCACTGAAAGGTCTAAGAGTCAAAGGGATCAGACAAACTTATGTCTACTAATACTAACTGATAGAATCAAAAAGGGAGAAAAGGATCCAACATGGGAAGTGGGATACACAGCAGACTCATAAAATGGCAGATGTCCTAAACAGCACTCTGACCTCAGAATCAGCCCTTAAGGCATTCAGATCTGGCTGAAGAGCCCATGAGAGTATTTAAGGCATGGGAAGCCAAGATACTATGGCAAAAAAGAAGACCTAAATGAAAGATCTCTGCGAGTGAGATCTCAGTAGAAAGAATGGGCCATCAAAAAAGGAGGTACCTTTCTCTGAGGGGAGGAGTGAACTTCCACTTTGACTATGATCTTGTCTAAATAAGATCAAAGTCGGCGAACTCAAAAGGCTTCCATAGCCTTGGCAACTCGTGACAAGAGCCTAGGGTGATTACTGATGCCTTAAACAACAGTGTCAATTTGTTAAGTCAACAACAGGAGTCGCTGTGTACTTACTCCTCATGTAGGATCTCTGTCCTTCATGTGTTGTCCAATGTGAATTAATGCTATAACTAGTACTCAAACAGTATTTTACACTTTATGTTCTGTGTTTGTGCCAAGTGTTGAAATCTTTACTTACTATATACTAAATTGATTTTCTGTATATAAAGATAATTGCAAATGAATCTTGATGTGAATGGAATGGGAGAAGGAGCAGGAGTTGGGAGGGTTGTCGGCAGGAGGGAAGCTATAGGGTGGGAAAGCCATTACAATCCATAAATTGTACCTTGGAAATTTTTATTTGCTAAATATAAGTTAAAAAATAAGCAGGTTATCTTAATATTTTTAAGCAAGCTAAAAATTCCTAATGTTTTAACTGGGGGAAAATGCATCTCAATGTTTGAATGCTCAGTTGAGTGAGTGTCATTTTTAAGAATAGTTGTAGTTTTTCTGATTATTATAGTAACTGTGTAAGTGTGAAGAATTGGGATGATTGTATTCATCAGCAAAGCATTTAAACGGCATATTTTTTCACCATTTACTACTATTAAAGAACATCATAACCAAGTTTCAGAAAACATGTATTTAAAAACATTGATATAAAATAATTAAATGAATATGAAATAGATGGTTAAGAAAATAGTCGTTAAAAAGCAACATAAGGAGAAAATCATATCATGTTAAACATATTTCACTGGATATAGCTTTGTAAGTTATATGTGCCCAGAATTTTAACAATCCACATATTTATATTTAAGTATTTTGCATATTTGGATAGTAGAATCTTATTTCTTCAGTATCTTCACTATTTTCAAAACCTTTTGGGCCGGCATTGTGGCTCACTTGGCCAATTCTCCACCTGCAAAATGGGCACCCTGGGTTCTAGTCCCAGTTGCTCCTCTTCCAGTCCAGCTCTCTTCTATGTCCTGGGAGGGCAGTGGGGGATGGCCCAAGTGCTTGGGTCCCTGTACCTGCATGGGAGACAGGGAGGAAGCACCCAGCTCCTGGCTTCAGATCGGTGCAGTGCCGGCTATGGTGGCCATTAGGGGAGTGAACCAATGGAAGGAAGACCTATCTCCCTGTCTCTCTCACTAGCTCTGCCTGTCAAAAAAAGTGATAGCTCAAAAACTTTTCCTTTGCATGTCACTTATTTTGGGGAGTGTCTTTTTTTCTCTAAGTTTTGGAAAGTTCCCTAACATGAATACATAAAGGCTAAAAATTTTTATTAAAATAAACATATATATTCACTACAGTTTCCTAAGAACCAATTGAAATATATTCTGCACTCAGAAGAGCTGAAGGTGCCTACCCAAACATATATTTTTACAAGAATGCTGAGAACAATCTGTTCGTAACACTGAAAGTGTGGAGACAACAGAAATAGACATTTGTGAATGAATAAATTGAGTGTGGGAAAACCATAGGAATGAAATGTATACAGCTGTGAAAAGAATGAAGGATACCAGCTATAATTTGAATGAATTGAAAATGCAATGCCATGAAAAAGAATTTAGATCTAAGAGGTCATATGTTATCTCATTCCATTACTAGGAACTGTCCAGAATAGGTAAACACATAGCAACTAAAAGAGATGGATGGTTGCATGAACCACGTTCATGGAAGCTTGCAAGCAGGAAGCATAGTGGAGAAAGGCTTTGAATATGGGTGATGCCAAGGGCTTTAATCTACATAGACATGAAAATTGCACAAACTTGTGAAAACATTTTATACAAAATCATTGTAGAATGGGAATGTGGAAGTACTCTGATACCACTTCCTTGTACAATATTTCAGTGATTCCTATTAGATATATGGATTTCAGCTCAATAGAAACATCATTCTTTCCTGTGTGAAACTGGAATAAGAACTCTAAGCAAAGGCCAAAACAGAAAGCGGTCAAATGGTAGAGGACACAATTATAGAATCATTCCTATGTAGTCATGAAAACTACCTACATATGTGATAAAGATACCATTTCAAAATAGTTAGGCTATAATTATTTACTAAGAGGTTTATGAACAATACAGCATCCAAAGAGAAGACTGCTCAAGGATAAGTTGACTCTTGTATTTGGGAAAGACATTCTACTTAAATTATTACCACAAAATGGCAAATTCTCCATGACCTTCAGGGAAACAACATAAAGCAGGTATAACTGAGACATGTTATCAAACATGAATATTTATAGCATCTAAGTTGATAAAGTGGATACTAATTAGTGTGCGTATTTTCAGGGATAATCCTATCATGTAAAATATAGCTACTTATAAAATGGTCAGCTCTGTTCAGATTTAAAAGTATCTCCTTTTATTCTATATTAAAATATTTCTAGCCTGATTTTTGTTTTTGAGAGACAGAGTAAGAAACAGAAAGAGAGTGATGATTGAGAGCCCAACTTTTCACTGCTTCAACTCTCAGTGGTGACAGTAGCTGAACCTTGACTGAGGCCAGAGCCCGGAGCCATAAAAAGTCAACTGACAGGGACCCAATAGCTCTGAGTTGTCAGCATTCACTCAAAGGTTTTATTTTCCTGGGAATATGGGGTTGGGGTCAGAGCCAAATTACAAACCTAACTAGTGTCATGTGGGGCAAGGTTATCTTAATTGCTAGGCTAAGTGCCTCAACAACAATGGTTTTTATTTTGCTTATTTTACAATGTTGGAATGCTACTTCCCTTTGGTTTTTGATTACAAAGGTTGAAAATGTGAAGAAACTCATGAGAAAAAATATCAGGATCTCCTAGAACTGCATTTGTTCTTTAAAGCTTTCAAAGAAATTTTATCAGGTTTTATGAGAATAATGTATCACTTGGGGGCAAAGATGCAGCCCAGGAGCCCTGCACTCGAGGCCAAGATGGAGAAGACCTCCACAGCCACCATGACCTTCCCTTTAGTGCTGTGGTAGACTGGTACAAATGTCACCCAGACACAGCAGAACACCAGCATGCTGAACATCAAGAACTTGGCTTCATTGAACGTGTCAGGCAGGTTCCTGGCTAGGAAAGCCACAGTGAAGCTGGCCAGGGCCAAGGAGCCCAGGTAGACCAGGTAGCCCAAGACACAGTAGAAGGCAGTGGCATAACCCTTGTTGCACATCAGGATGATGTGGCTGGGCTCAGAGTGGGCGTCTAACTCAATAAATGGAGGAGAAGTTCCCAACCAGATGCCACAGAGAGCCAGTTGGATCAAGGAGCAGATGGGAATGAGGATGTTAGAAGCTCCTGATACCAGCAATCACCTGATAGTTCTTCCAGGTTTTGTAACCTTGAAGGCCAGAATTACAGTGATGGTCTTGGTCAGCATGGTGGAAACAGCCACTGTGAACACAAGGCCAAATGTTATTTGCTGGAGGAGGCAGGTGGCTGTGTTGGGACGGCCAAGGAAGAGTAAGGAGCAGAGGAAACACAGGAAGAGGGCGATGAGCAGGATGTAGCTGAGGGTCCTATTATTGGCCTTAACAATGGGAGTGTCTCTGTGCTTCACAAAGACCCAGAGGACCGCAGCTGTGAGGACAGAGGAGCACAGAGCTGTGCATGCCAGAGCCATCCCCTGAATTCTTCAAAGGCTAAGAAGGTCACCAGCTTGGGGAGGCAGCGGTTTCTCTCCATGTTTGGGTACTCGTGATCTGCGCACGGGATGCACTGCTCTGCATCTGTGGAGAAAAGGAAGACTCAGTGTTTCCATTTCACAATTTGCTCCCTTTTCCCTGTTAAGGAAAATGGTCAGCTTTGCAATGTCATGGTGAGTCCAGCCTGCTCTGATGTATACCAGAACACACTAAAGTAATTTATGCACTCCTGACCCAGTGGGAATGCTCGTCTGTGGGTGGACAAAACTCATTAAAGCAAGCTCCCTAGTGTGGCCTCATCTTGTTGCTCAGTGATTTTTTAAAAGTGTTTTAATTTCTATAAATTGATGTATTTACTATATTTTATGTGGGCATGGATTCTTCCAAACCCCCTTCTCTACTGTCCCCAGTGTATTTCTCAGGAGAAGCCTTCTGTTCACAAGGTTAGAATATTTATCTTGGCCAGCGCCGCGGCTCACTAGGCTAATCCTCCGCTTTGTGGCGCCGGAACACCGGGTTCTAGTCCCGGTCGGGGCACTGATCCTGTCCCCGTTGCCCTTCTTCCAGGCCAGCTCTCTGCTGTGGCCAGGGTGTGTAGTGGAGGATGGCCCAAATGCTTGGGCCCTTCACCCTATGGGAGACCAGGAGAAGCACCTGGCTCCTGCCATCGGATAAGCACGGTGCACCGGCCGCAGCGCGCAGGCCGCGGCGGCCATTGGAGGGTGAACCAACAGCAAAAGGAAGACCTTTTTCTCTGTCTCTCTCACTGTCCACTCTGCCTGTCCAAAAAAAAGAATATTTATCTGGGGTCATATTGTTTAAGGTTTATCTTACTTTCAGTGAAATGGAAATGAGCTGCATAAATGATATGTCATTCCGGGGATCTCCATATATTAATGAATATTCTTTATTTCTACATGGACTCATCTTGTCAGTGTTTCCATATTAATACTGATATACTATGATTGAATAGAAGAGAAATGTAGCTCATTGTTTTTATGTGGTTATACTGGAGTAAGTGATATTTTCATGACTTTATTGAAAGAGAACTTGGCCTCATGTTCATGTGAAAACCTGGCTTGTTCACCATTTTAGCTCTTGTGAACACCAATTGGGCACCACATTGTCTCACTTGAGATAATGCATTTCTGCTTCTACAGCATGAAATGAGTCATGAAGAACAGGCCATTTGGTGACTATGTCTATGTTTTAATCAAATGTCAATTAAACTGACATAAATGGGTTGAGTTTTGTGGTATGGTAGGTAAAGCCACCACCTGCAATGCTGGCATTCTATATGGACATTTTTTGTGTTCCAGTTGATCAATTTCCAATCCAGCTCCTTGCTAATGGCCTAGAAAAAGCAGCAGAAAATGGCCCAAGTACTTGGGATTCATGTACCCACGTAGGAGACCCAAATGAAGCTCCTGCCTTTTGGCTTCTGCCTGTCCCAGCCCAGGTCTTTGTTTCCATCTAGGGAGTGAATGATTAGATTTAAGCTTATATTCTCTCTCTCTTCTCTCTCTCTCTCTTCTCTCTCTCTCTCATTCTCTCTCTCATGTTCTCTGAATCTCTGATTTTCAAATAAACTAATTTTTTTTATTTGGCAGGCGGAGCTATACAGTGAGAGAGAGAGAGAGAGAGAGAGAGAGAGAGAGAGATAAAGGTCTTCCCTCTGCTGGTTCACCTTCCAAATGGCTGCCATGGCCAGTGCGCTCTGCTGATCCAAAGCCAGGAGCTAGGAGCTTCCTCCTGGGCTCCCATGTGGGTGCAGGGCCCTAAGCACTCGGGCCATCCTCCACTGACCTCTCAGGCCACAGCAGAGAGCTGGCCTGGAAAAGGAGCACCTGGAACTAAAAGCCAGTGCCCACATGGGATGTTGGTGCCGCAGGTGGAGGATCAACGAAGTGAGCCACAAAGTTAGCCCCTAAAATGAATATTTTTTTTAAAAAAAGAAAGAAAATGTTATTAGTTGGGCAATACTTTCAGGAAGAGTCCTCCTCAGTTTTTATCCTTGGTTCTCATGAAAGGATACAAGCTTAAGGGACTGGAACTGTGATGTAGGAGATAAAGCCAGTGCCTGCAATGATGGCATCCCATGCAGTCACCAGTTCATGTCCTGGATGATCCTAATCCAAACCAGTTCCATGCAAATGTGCATAGGAAATGAGCAGAGGAAGGCCCAAATGCTTGCGCCTCTGCAAGATCTCAAGGAAGCTTCTGGCTTTGCCCTGGTCCAGTCTGGACCTTTGCCTCAATCTGGGAAGTGAATCTACCTGATGGAAGATCTTCTCTGTCACTCTCCCCTTCTCCATTACGCTCTCCCTCTCTCTGTAACTCTGACATTCAAATAAACAAAAATATTTTGTAAAAAGGGTATAAGCAGCTCAAAAATTTAGAGAAATTTTCTCTTACAATTCTTTTCAATTTGTAATCTTTACTTTTCATAGAATGTGCAAGTACTAATTTGGGACATGCTCAAGCTAACTTGCCCCAAATGATGGAGTTAGAAATGTGCCAGGGGATTCCAATACAATCCCATCAGGGTGGCATGTACTAATGCCATCTGACTAGTCCAAGTGATCAATTTCAGTTCACAATCGATGGCTCTGATAGGTCTAAGAATCAGAGGGTTCACACAAACAAGACAAGTGTCTGCTAATACTAACTGGTAGAATCAAAAAGGGAGAGAAATATCCAACATGGGAAATGGGATACACAGCAGACTCATAGAATGGCAGGCGTCCTAAACAACACTCTGGCCTCAGAATCAGCCCTTAAGGCATTTGGATCTGGCTGAAGAGCCCATGAGAGTATTGTAGGCATGGAAAGCCAAGATACCATGGAAAAGAAAAAGAAGAAGAAGACCTAAATGAAAGATCTCTGTGAGTGAGATCCCAGTGGAAAGAACGGGGCCATCAAAGAAGGAGGTACCTTTCTCTGAAGGGAGGAGAGAACTACCACTTTGACTATGACCCTATCGGAATAAGATCAAAGTCAGCGAACTCTAACGGCTTCCATAGCCCTGGCAACTCATGACTAGAGCCTAGGGAGATTACTGACGCCATGAACAGGAGTGTCAAATTGTTAAGTCAGCAACAGAAGTCACTGTGTACTTACATCCCATGTGGGATCTGTCCTTAATGTGCTGTCTAATGTGCAGTGATGCTATAACTAGTGCTGAAACAGTATTTTTACACTTTGTGTTTCTGCGTGGATATAAACTGATGAGATCTTTACTAATTATATACTGAATCCATCTTCTGTATATAAAGATAATTGGAAATGAAAAAAAAAACCTGGTGTTAAATTGGAAATGGCATAGAAAATTAATTAATTTTTAAAAAAAATATTATGTAGGATATCTGTCTTTAATGTGCTCTACACTGTTATTTAATGCTATAACTAGTACTCCAACAGTATTTTTTTTTTCACTTTGTGTTGCTATATGGGGGCAAACTGATGAAATCGTTACCTAATATATACTAAACTGATCTTCTGTATATAAAGAGAATTGAAAATGAATCATGATGTGATTGGAAGGGGAGAGGGAGCGGGAAAGGGGAGGGTTGTGGGTGGGAGGGAAGTTTTGGGAGGGGGAAGCCATTGTAACCGATAAGCTGTACTTTGGAAATTTATATTCATTAAATAAAAGTTTAATAAAAAAAAGAATGTTCAAGTACTTCAGGCACCTGTCTCAGAGATACACTGGGCACACATACGCAGGTGTATATTGTAAAAAGTGTCAATGCATGATACTTATTTTTTATTCTTTCACTAACTTACCTACGTTGAATATTTTTTGCAGAAATTGGAAGTCATTTTTTTGTTATCTTCTTCATAGTGGAAACTATATATAGCTTATTTGAAGTTACTGAAATCAAAATATTTCTAGAGCTAAAATATGTGAATTGAAGCATGCTCATGGAAGAAATGTAAACATGTTTATTATATATTGAACAAGGGAACTATTTACCAATGAGACCTAGTAGATTTTTGCATTTCAGAAAACAATTGGCTTTATTATTTAATTTAATATTTAATATTCCTTAAATGTTTCCTTGTGCGTAGGTTTTTGACATTGCCATGTGGCATCATTTTAGGGTGTTGTGTCTCTATATTTCAGCGTATTATTTTTCTTTTTCTATTTATATACCTCCAAAGGACAAGATGGTTGCATTAGGAATGTGCACTGCACACCATGCACAATGTTAAAGATGTAGCACAGAAAGTAATACAGTATTTCCATCACAATTCATGTGAAGTAGCTCCCTGTGAGAGATCTGTAAACTGAAAACTGTAAAATCTTAAGAGATAAATTTTAGAACACACAAATAAATATAAAGAAATCCCATGTTAAAGGGATACAAATGGGAAAGGAGGAAGTTAAACTATCCCTATTTGCAGATGACATGATACTATATATAAGGGACTCGATAAACTCCTATAAGAGACTATTGGAACTCATAGAAGAGTTTGGTAAAGTAGCAGGATACAAAGTCAATGCTCAGAAATCAACAGCCTTTGTATACACAGACAATGCCATGGCCGAGGAAGAACTTCTAAGATCAATCCCATTCACAATAGCCACAAAAACAATAAAATACCTTGGAATAAATTTAACCAAGGAAGTCAAAGACCTCTATGATGAAAATTACAAAACACTAAAGAAAGAAATAGAAGATGACACAAAAAAATGGAAAAAGCTGCCATGCTCATGGATTGGAAGAATCAATATCATCAAAATGTCCATTCTCCCAAAAGCAATTTACAAGTTCAATGCAATACCAATCAAAATACCAAAGTCATTCTTCAAAGACCTAGGAAAAACGATGCTGAAATCCATATGGAGAAACAGGAGACCGAGAATAGCTAGAGCAATTCTTTACAATAAAAACAAGGCTGGATGCATCACAATTCCAGACTTCAAGACATACTACAGGGCAGTTATAATCAAAACAGCCTGGTACTGGTACAAAAACAGATGGATAGACCAATGGAACAGAATAGAAACACCGGAGATCAATCCAAACATCTATAACCAACTCATACTCAACAACGGACCTAAAACCAACCCCTGGAACAAGGACAGCCTCTTCAACAAATGGTGCTGGGAAAACTGGATGTCCACATGTCAAAGTATGAAGCAAGACCCCTATATTACACCTTACACAAAAATCCACTCAACATGGATCAAAGAACTAGAAATGCCCCGAGACATTAGGAAACTAATTGAGAGCATAGGGGAAACCCTTCAAAGTATTGGAACAGGTGAAGAATTCATGGAGAAGACCCCAGAGGCAAGAGTAATCAGAGATAAAATAAACAAATGGGATTACCTCAAATTGAAGAGTTTCTTTACAGCAAAGGAAACAGTCAAGAGAGTGAAGAGGCAACCAACAGAATGGGAGATGTTATTTGCAAATTACACAACAGATAAAGGATTAACAACTAGAATCTATAAAATGATCAAAAAACACCACAGAATCAAAAGAAACAACCCAATAAAAATGGGCCAAGGACCTTAACGGACATTTTTCAAAAGAGGAAATCCAAATGGCCAACAGACACATGAAAAAATGCTCAGGATCCCTAGCCATCAGGGAAATGCAGATCAAAACCACAGTGAGGTTTCACCTCATCCCGGTTAGATTGGCTTACATACAGAAATCAACCAACAACAGATGCTGGTGAGGATGTGGGGAAAAAGGGCCACTAATCCACTGTTGGTGGGAATGCAAACTGGTAAAGCCACTATGGAAGACAGTTTGGAGAGTCCTCAAAAACCTGAATATGGCACTACCACAGGACCCAGCCATCCCACTCCTTGGAATTTACCCAAATGGAATTAAAGGGGAGAAAAAAAGAGCCATTTGCACCTCAATATTTTTCGCAGCTCAATTCACAATAGCTAAGACATGGAATCAACCTAAATGTCCATCAACGGATGACTGCATAAAGAAACTATGGGATATGTACTCTATGGAACACTATACAGCAGTAAAAAAAAAAAAAAAACAATGAAATCCGGGCATTTACAACAAAATGGAGGAAGCTGGAAAACATCATGCTGAGTGAAATAAGCCAGTCCAAAAGGGACAAATATCATATGTTCTCCCTGATCGATGGCAACTAAATGAGCATCTAAAATGATATCCATTGAAGTGAAATGGACACTATGAGAGACAATGACATGATCAGCCCTTGTCTTGACTATTGAGGAACAACTTACTAGTTTATTCCTTTTAGTATTTTTGTTGTTATTGGTGTTGTTGTTGTTGCTCTGTTTGTTCTACATAAGACCACTGGTTGAACTCTGTAATCAATGCACAATCATTCTTAGGCATTTAAGATTAACAGAAAAGTGATCTCTGTTAAACATAGGAGTGGGAATAAGAGAGGGAGGAGATATATAGGTTGGCACATGCTCACTAGGACTTACCTCCAATGGTGGAACTAGAAATGTGCCAGGGATTTCAACTCAATCTTACCAAGGAGGCAGGCACCAATGCCAGCGCACTTGGTAAAGTGATAAGTATAAATACACAACCAATCAAAAAGATAGGGTATGTGTTGAAGAGATTTCACAAATAAGACCAGTGTAAGCTAATAATGAAGGATAGAATTAAAAGGGAGAGAATGATCCTGTGAGGGAAGCAGGACACACAGCAGACTCATAGAATGGCAAATGCCCAAAACAGCACTCCTACCTCAGAATCAACCCTTGGGACATTTGGATCTGGCTAAAAGGTCCATGAGAGTCTCACAGGCATGGGAAACCATGACATGGTGGCAAAAAACAATCTAAATGAAAGATCCTGGTGAACAAGACCCCAGCAGAAGGAACAGGCCATCAAGGAGAGAGGCACCTTTCTCTGAAGGGAGGAAGGAACCTCCACTGTGACACGGCCTTGACTAAACAAATTCAGAGTCGGTGAACTCAAAGGGCTTCCATTGCCTAGATAGCTCATAGCAAGAGTCTCGGGTGATTGCTGATGTCATAAATAAGAGTGCCAATTGTTAAATCAACAATGGGAGTCACTGGATACATGCTCCCCATGTAGGATCTCTGTCCTTAATGTGTTTTACTATGAAACTTAAAAACACTACTAGTCGAACAATACCCTATACCTTGTGCGGTTGTGTGAATGCAGCCTGTTGAAATCCTTGCTTAGTATATACTAAGTTGATCTTCAGTATATGAAGGTAATTGAAAATGAAACTCAATAAAGGGTGGGATGGGAGAGGGAGAGGGAGAGGGGAGGGCCACAGGAGGGAGGGAGGTTGGGGGGGCCACAAAAATACAAAATTTGCACTTTGTAAATTCACATTTATGAAATAAAAAAAATTTGAAAAATCAATTAATTGCAAAAAAAAAAGAAATCCCATGATCATGGACTGGAAGAACTAATAGTGTTAAAATGTACATAACATTGAAAGCCATAAAATGATGTAGTGCAATCATGACAAAATTCTTATGTCATTTTTCACAGAAGTAGAAAAAAACCAAGGTTGCAAAGGCTGGGAATTTAGAGACCCAGGGAGATATTGGTCAAAGGAATCACAATTTCAGTTAGACAAGACCAGTGAGTTCAAGTGATGCCTTGCATGGCATAGGAAAACAGGGACACCATTTTGTCAACTTGCAAAGTGCTTAGTCAGTAGACTTTAAGTGCAGTCAACATATACAAATGAGAAGCATGTGAAATAAAATACATTGTAAATACTTGAATGGAGCTGACTGCAATGTATATAGATATAAAATTGAATCATTTCCTTGGAAGCAAAATCTAAACAATTTAAAGTAATCCATTAAAAACATGTAAGAAAATTCTGTAGAGGATGTTTTCTCTGAAAAGTGAGGGAAAATAGACAAGATGAGGAAGTCAGTGTTTGGAGCAGGGCATGGTTCCTTTCATTTGTCACATGGAAACCATGTAGTGCTGACGAGGCTTCTAGAATTTTGAATGGGGAGAGCATCAGTGAAGTGGGAAACTGGATTAATAGTGTACAGCGGTACATGTGGGAGTGAACTTGTACCCTTTTCTGGATATGCCTACACATTTACAATCACAAAGCCCATTTTTCCCAGCAGAGTTCTGTAGACTTGAGAGTGATATTAGTTAGACACAGCTATGAAGAGACTGGGTGGGGAACACAGAGTCATCAATGATAGACATCAGCCCTTGACTTCTTTCCAGCACATATTTGGAATGATGCTACTGGATGTTTTGCTGATCCCAGCACCAACTCTTTCTGAACTTGCCAAACACACCAAGAATTCCAGTGGAGTAACAGTTAGCCCTTTGTGCACTGTCCAATCATTCAGTGGTCCCCAGTGGCTTGTTGAACCATGATGAAATCACACAAGGAGGAGAGGCATGAGAGTCCAAAACATGTTTTTCAAATGTGTTTTCCCCAGAATGGAGGGTGACAGGTGCAGATCCCCAGGGCAGGGTGATCCCTTGAGTTCCTGTATGGGACACAGTGAAGCAATGAAAAGGCTGAGCTGCAAGTGCTGTGCTGATCACAGGGACACTAAGGGCAATGTCTCACTGCATGGACTTCCTTAGAAATGACTCCCTGTATTTGCTAGATGTGCCCTTTTCTGACTCACTAGATTGGCACACAGCAATACTGGGAATCAGATGTGCCCTGCACAGAGAGCAATTCTCTACAGGATTTTGAGCCAGCCACCACCTGCCAGCTCCTTGTTCCCTTCTCTCAACTGACATTTTGGGCTTCATCTCTGCATTGTGATAACTCTGGCAAGATGTTGTCTATGAGCCTTCTGTGCCTACTCCTGCACACTACACTCACTTCACAGGGCATGACTCACAGGCAATGCCAATATTACCTTAAGCCAAGTATCAACCAAGATGGAGACCTGATCCTGGGTGGATTTTTCCCTCTCTACTACCCAGAACCAGAAACTGAAATGCTCCAGATGTCTTTTTTACATGCTCCCCAGCATAGAACTGTTGTGTCTTGGTAAGTTCAAGATTGTGCATATGTGTTAAGTGTGGTGATGATTGAATGTGAGTGTATGTTACTATGTCTGCGTTTAATCTTTTCTGAGAACGCTGGAAGCTATGCAGAAAGTGGCAGAAATGCCAATAAAGAAAGGCACAGATTCCCTCCTTTCTTGTTCCTTCCATGTCTTCCTGTTCATTTTTGTATTTGCTTCGTAGTCCTTTAGGGACATAGCAGTGACATCAACATTTCTGTGCCCACTCCATTGTCTTAGGTCTCTGAGATGCAGCCCTTAGCATCTTGGAATGAGTCATAATGTGGGGACTCCAGATCCCATCCTACCCACATGCATGGAGTGAGCACAGGTGTCCTGAGACACTGAGACCCTGGTCTGGGGTAGTGTTAGGATTAAGGGGTCACTCTGGGTGTCAGTGCTGACAAGAGCATTGTCGGAATGCGCCCAATAGTGAGTCCATGTGTGTTAGAGATGTGCTACCATAACAGATGGTGTCTAACCACATGTCAATAACTGAGCCCCAACAGACTGCAGGCATTAAGTCCCTGAAAATCATAAGGAGAAAGGGGTTTATCTTCAATTCTTTCACTTGGATCCTGAAGGTTCTTCTCCAGGAACCACACAGAAACTGCATTAATTCTGGGTATGACGCACTTGAACAGCATGTGTTTTAGTAACTTTTAACATGGATTCCTGAGGAGGATTAGAAACAAGACATCCTGTCTCTGCACCCTTGTTGGTGGTCACAGTGGAGTGTGCTTCTGATTCACTGCAGAGAACTACATGTTCATGTGTTCAGAAGAGGGTGAGGCAGAGAGATGTTGGTTTAAATGGTGTGTGTTGATGCTTGTCAGTGCCTTTTGGAATTTAATGCTTATCAACTCAGCAGGTTGTCATGCACTGTGGGCAACTGATAATGGGGCTGGTGACCTTTGAGGCAGAGTGTTACCGTATGATCTCTCCTAGTCTGTGTTTTCACAATGTTCTGTCCCTTATCAATGTTTCATTGAATTTGTCTGATTTAATTCATATATTATTAGCCAAGATGACTAATGGGACATTTATGGTAAACATTTTAAGCATGTGAATCTTCTGGTTGTGTGGCAGCTACTTATTGTTTGTACTCTGTCAGATTTCTAGAGATAGGATGTGATTATCTGAAGGTGAATTAATCTCTCATCTTAGGGACACTGTGTGGGAGACAGGGAGGACCTGCCTTGTTCGTGATCTTAGGGTGAAAGCTTTAGATCATGCCATGAAGAGGAGGCCAGGCTTTGCTCTCTGCCTTTTCTTCCCCGGGTAGAAAAGTGTCTGGCCACTCTTTTTTGTGCAGAATTGCCAGCCCTCTTTTGCTTGTCACAGTCTACAATTGCATTTGCTTGAATCTCCTTGATGGGCTCAGATGAATGTTTCCTTCTGGAGTTTGACTTCAAGCTCCAGCTTCCATACAGGGAATGAACTTCTCTACAGCTGATGGAAGATATGTTGTTATTTGCCTAACAGGAGTTATTTTATGTGCATAGCCCACACTTATTTACCTAGTATTTGGCCTTTGACTTGGCATTCTTTTTATGTGGCTGTAATAGTCTAATGATAATTTTTATTTAATAAACTGCATATTTCTCTGAGATGATGGGGATTCATCATTGAATAATGAGATAAAGTCTTTTATCAAAATTCTTTAAAATAGTTACCAAATCACTGCTGATAAAAATGTAGATGTTCATCACCCGCTCACAAATCCCCACACTTCTTTTCAGTGTATCCACATCCTTCATTCTGTCTCTCCTGTGTATCACTCATTTGTCTTATGTCTGTAAAGATCAGCCTGTTATGGTCACTTCATGTGAATTGATTCGTATCCTTTGTGGTCTTTTGTGATGACATCTTGCAGTGCACCATGTTTTCCTGTTTTATCCATGCTGTGGCTTGCAGTAACATTTAGTATACTTTTCTCAAAATATCTTAATATCTAAGTATGCCTTGGTGTCAGACACCCTGTTTACTCAAAATTATACCTCTGCATGCCAGGTGCTGAAATAAAAAACTGACAATATTGCCTTCAGGGGCAAAATAATTAAGCTAGACAGCCTTCAGCTTATAGCAAGTGCTATAAATAACCCAGGGTGAATGCAGTATGCCCTTTATAATGAAACATACTACGAAGGCCAGATGTTTAAAAGAAAAAAAGTTTATTCAATGGTTTTAATTTATTATTCAAATAAATAGAGCTAACCTATGGACACTTGCCAGGAACACAATTTATTTGCCAGGTCAACTTCATTGTTCACAAGTAAGTCCTCTATATGATCTTAAAACCTCCTGGGAATATATGTGTATGGAAGGGTGATTTTTACCTAGAAGACACAATTAAACTTCAAACTCCACATATAAGAACAACATGTACAACACTGTGTGACATAATAGAGAAATACCTTTCAACTATAAGTAAAGCACTGCCAATTACAAACTGTGTGAATATATATTGTGATATTGAGGAAAAGGAAAAATTCTTAGTTATGCCCCAAATAGAAACATATCCAAGTACAAAGAACTAAAGGAATGACTGGATAAATATATTAAGTCCTATGTAACTTATTACCAGGAAGGAATTTTCTTAGCATTCAAATTATGGAAGAAATATAATAAGTTAGAAAAATCTGAATTCCAAAGGAATGCATAGTGAGATAATAGAACATATACCCTTTTAGGTACATAAAACAGGAAAGCTCTTCTTAAATTCTAAGAAATCAAATTTTCACTTAAGATACATAGAAAAATGAGAGAACACGCAAATATAAAATATGAAATGATAATTCAATACAGAGAAAAATGAAAACTAAATTAACATCTCCAATTATCCAACAGAGTTTATGAATGAAATTCTTATGTTCTAAAAAAAAAACAAAAAGTTAAAGCTGACTTGAACAGAGTGAAATATTATATTAGGTAATTATAGCAAGGACCGGGGTCAAATGACCAAGGTGGACCTAGGCAAGGAGGAGAATGTTCTAAAATTTGGGACAACTGATGAGTCAGGTGGTATTCAGTCTACTGCAGAAATTACTGAAAACAGAAATGCTTGCTCCTGGGTGTTGTCCTTAGGTTGGGACACATCGAGGCTTTCCCAGAGGGTTTGTGAAGGTGAATGTGAGAACAGACACGGTTTGTTTCAGAGGAGTTCAAGGGCCATTCCATGATCTTCTAGAGCCCTTGGAACCTCACTCACACCTCCTCCTTTTGCCACAGCTGAGGCACCACTGAGTGGAAGCCTGAGTCTTATCATTGCTGTTTCAGGGCGTGGCTATGTTGTTGCTCTGAATTCCATGGTCTCACCCTTCTCCCTGGTGCTGCCCCTCTCTTTAGGTGGCTGTGGAAGAACTACCAATACGTGCTGGCCTTCCGCTTTGCCATCCAGGAGATCAATAAGGACCCTCACCTACTCCCCAACCTGACCCTCGGTTTCAAATTCTACAATGCTTTTGCCAGTGAACAGTACACCTTATTGAACATAGTGTATTGGTTGTTTGGGGCCACTATGCCTTTCCCTAACTACACCTGCCATACACAAGGCAGACATGTTGCCATCATTGCTGGAACCACATCAGCATTGTCTGTTGAATTTGGATCGCTTTTGGAGCTGTACAAAACCCCACAGGTAATGAGTTGCGAATCCGGAGAGCAATAGTTGAATCTCCTCCAACACTATTCTCTCACCTCTGAAGAAAGGGAAATGGGGCTTCTCCCTATGGTACAAGACTGACCAAATGGAATTTCCTGGGGTGATTAATAGTGGAGGGAGAAGAAACAAAAGGAAGTAGGAGGGAATGCTGAGAGCCTCCCCTCAGATCACTGTGTAGGGCCTGTGTATCCATCCGCCACCAGCTGGAAACATTGGTAAATACAGTTCCATACTGCATCAGAAATGTCCACAACACACAGAGGTATCCTGTCCTAGTACAGCACTGTCTCAGGAGGGATCCAGAGACCAAGCTATATTAGATGGGAAGATATAAAGACCTGCACATATGGTTTCTGTTTGGGCAAATCCAATGACTATGTCAGTTCCAAAGCTTTCCAAGGCAGTTTTTTAGAATGATTGATTTATTTGAAAGCACAGAGGAATTGGGAAAGTTACACACACACCCCTAGTATAGAGACAGAGAGGGGCAGGGGAAGGGAGAGAGGGAATGGAGAGAGAGCTTCTATTCACAGGTTTACTCCATGTTTACTCCATAAATGCCCACAATAGTCAGATCTGAGTCAGGAAGAAGGCAGGAGTAGGAACTGAATGCAGATCTCCCACGTAAGTGACTGTGGTCAAGCACTTGTGCCATCTTCTGCTGCCTTGTCAGGCATGTTTGCAGGAAGGTGGATAAGAAGTGGTGTAGCCAATCCTTGAACTATATGGAGTTCTGAAATGGGGTGCTGGCGTTACAAGTTGGAACTTAACTCATCTGACCCAAACTGGCTAAACCCAGAATGCTGAGGCTCAATTCAAGTTAGACTGGAATTCACCTACTCCCTATGTCCAATCATCCCTTTTTCACAGGCACAGAAATCAATTTCTTCACAGCATTCCCAGTGATAATTCTGCTTACTAGTCCTCATGTCAGAAGTGTTTTTCTTGCTGTTTTTATTTGAGGGCCAGAGAAACTCACACACACACACACACACACACAGAATTCCCATCTGCTGGTTCACTCACCAATACCTCCCATGATGTTGGACTACATCTGCCATAGCAGATGCATAGAGCCAGGAATGAAACCCATATGAATGCAATAAATCCAATTACTTGAGCTAGAATTATTGTCTCCCAGAGTCTGCACTAGCAACTTAGAGATATTTCACCAGGGACCTGCTACACAAGCAAAATCAGGACATGTACCTGCCAAACATAGGCCACATGGTGATCAGAGGATTCTGGTTTGGAAAAATTATTTTGCCCCAAATCAAAGAGGGTTGGTGACTGTATCCTTGGAGACAATGCAGGATTCCTGTGGTAATCAGTGCACTCCAGATACCAAGAGATCAACACAGTAGAGATTTCTGTCTCAGAGTTATCTACAATGGTGGCTGCTGGAGGAGGTGGCTCTGCTCCACCAGTCACTATGGGCAAGGATGTGGGAAAGAACACTGGCTGGGTGAAACAGCATCCAGAGTTCCTTCTTCCTGAGTCCCCACTGCAGGACAGGAAGAGTGTACAGAAACTGACAGATTTTCTTTAAAGCTACGAATGAGGAGTCACATTTATTAACCAAAAGCAATGGGCATGTGAAGCATGGTCTTCTCTGTGGCCAAGGTAGCAGGATTTGTTCATTCCTGCCATACACTTTGTCTTTACTCAGTAGTATACTGCACAAGGAATCCCTTGCTGAGAATTTGTTTTTCATTCACTTCCAAGAGAGAGAACCCACATCCCACAAAAGTTTGATTGTTTTTTTTTCTTCCCTTTCAGCTCACCTATGGCCCTTTTGATCCCATGCTAAATGATAAGGACCAGTTTCCCTCACTCTATCAGATGGCCTCCAGTGACAGCTCTTTGGGCCATGGAATGATCTCCTTGTTGCTGCATTTTGGCTGGACTTGGGTGGCGCTCTTTGTGTCTGATGACATGAAGGGAGAGCAGTTCCTTCAGTACTTTGAAGCAGAGATGCTCAAGAAAGGAATCTGTGTGGCCTTTACAGTTAAGCTCCCTGTCACAAAGAAGTTGTATGGGGAGAGTGATCTCACTTTCATGAGTAGCATCAGAGTTTCTTCTGCAAATGTGCATATACTCCATGGTGATGTAAGAGGTCTCATCAGTGTGGACATTTCAGTGCAGTCGTTTTTAACCATGGGGAAAGTGTGGATCATGACATCAAAGTGGGATCTTGTTATGTCTGAGACAAACCACATGCTGCACTCTTTGCATGGAGGCTTCTCATTTTCTCCCCACAAGGAAGAAATCCCTGGCCTCAAACATTTTCTCAAGATGGCAAAGCCTTCTCACTACCCAGGAGACTTTTACTTCAGTAAATTATGGCTTTTCCATCTGGACTGCTCACTTGCAGGATCATTTTGTGGACATATTGGAACCTGCTCACCAAATGCTTCCTTAGAGTTTCTTCCAGGACATATTGACCTGCTGACCATATCTGACTCCAGCTATTTAGTCTACAATGCTGTCTACACCATTGCCCACGTCCTCCATAAAATGATTTTGGAGAAAGTAGAAATGGGATCTTTAGGGGAAGCATACCAGCCCATGATTCTTCCCTGGCAGGTAAACCTCCCCTAGAACAGAACAGACACTGCCCACTTGATCGAATCTAGAGATGTTTTATTGAGGTACAGCATCATGACCCTGCTCTCATCTCAAGGTCAACAGGATTACAATGGAAGATGTTTTTTTTTAAAAAAATATTTCTTTATTTGAGATGTAGAGTCATAGAGAGGGAGAGACAGAGAGAAAGACCTTCAATCTGCTGGTTCCCTTCCCAAATCACTGCAATGGCTGGAGCTAGGCTGATAAAAACCAGGTGCCTGGATCTTCTTCTGGGTTTCTCGTATGGGTTCAGGGGCCCAAGTACTTGGACCTGTAACCTGGGATCTTTCCATTGGTTACAGCTATATGTGTGATTGTTAACTTTGGCTGGAGATTTCAGTCATTGCAGATTTTGAATGTATACTATCAGAAAGCTTATCAGAAAATAGTATTTTTTTTACTTTGCATAACTAAGTCTTTCAAATTTTGTTTATTTATTTAAAGGGAATGGATTTCATGTTTTACATGTTAATTTAAGAAAATTAGAATACTTCCCACCCTTCATCCTCCTTCTTTGTTGTTTATTTTAATTTTTATGATAACATGCTTTCAGCTTACTTTATAATCATATGCTTAAACCTCTACTAAATGAGGAATTTAGCAAGTAATAAGTAGATCACTTTCTCAGGAGTATAGTCTACATGGCTATAAATAATAATCAAATCTCAGGATATCTATTTCACTCATTTATGTTTATATTTAAAAATGCATACAAACAATAAGTAAAATGAACATGTAATCAGATTTGTACTATTAAGTTGAGTCTCTGAACATTTTTAGTTAATAATTCTCATCTTTACCAGAATCCATTATTTTAAAAGAAATTTTTTTTATGTTATATAGGTTTCATGTATTTCATGTATACAATTTAGGAACATAGTGATAATTCCCCTCCTATCCTCTCTGCTGGTCACACTCCAACTCTGCCTCCTCCTCCCTCTCCCATTCCAACTCTTAATTTTTGCAAAGATCTATTTTCAGTTTAATTAATGATCATATAGTTAACCCGACACTAAGTAACAGAGTTCAAAAATAGTATGAAGAAAAATCCTCTCTCTTCTTCAATAGAAGAGACAAGGGCTGTAAATAATCATTGAATCTCAACATGTTTGTTTCACTCCAATACATTATATTTCAGGTACTGTATTAGTTACCTTAGATCAGAGAAAACATATGGTATCTATATTTTTGGGACTGGCTTATTTCACTAAGTATAATGATTTCCAGATCCATCATTGCAAAAAGGCAGGATTTCATTGTTTTTAGAACTGAGTAGTATGCCATAGTGTATATATGCCATAATTCCTTTATCCAGTCAACAGTTGATGGACATCTGGGGTGAATCCATATTTTAGCTATTGAAAATTGTGCTGGAATAAACATGAGGGTACAGATAACTCCTTCAGGTGCTGATTTCTTTTGGTTTGGGTAAATTCCCAGGAGTGGGATAGCTGGATCATATAGTAGGTCTGTATTCAGTTTTTTTTTTTAATAGAAAGCGTTTATTTAATAAATATAAATTTTCAAAGTACAACTTCTGCATTATAGTGGTTCTTCCCCCCATACCCACCCTCTCACTCCCAAAGCATCCCACCACTTACTAGTGCTCCCATCCCATTCTTCACTGATTCATTTTTAATTATCTTTATATACAGAAGATCAACTCTATACAAAGCAAAGATTTCAACAGTTTGCACCCACACAAACACACAGAGTAAAAAGTACTCTTTGAAGACTAGTTTTACTGTTAATTCTCATAGTATAATACATTAAGGCCAGAGACCCCACATGAGGAACAAGTGCACAATGATTCCTGTTGTTGATTTAACAATTAACAGTCTTATGTATGATGTCAGTGATCAACCGAGTCTCTCGTCATGAGTTGCCTAGGGTATGGATGCCTCTTGAGTTCACAAACTCTGACCTTATTTAGACCAAGGCCTTAGTCAAAGTGGAAATTCTCTTCTGCCTTCAGAGAAAGTTACCTCTTTTTTTGATGGCCCTCCTTTCCACCAGGATCTCACTCACAGAGGTATTTCATGAAGGTCATTTTTTGCCACAGTGACTTGGCTTTCCTTGCCTGAAATGCTCTCCTGAGCTTTCTAGCCAGATCTGAATGCCTTAAGGGCTGATTCTGAGGCCAGAGTGCTGTTTAGGACATTTGCCATTTTATGAGTCTGGTATGTGGCTTGCTTTCCATGTTGTATCATTCTCTACTTGTTAATTCTATCAATTTTTATTAGCAGACATTTGGTCTTTGACACTTAATCCTATCTTTATGATCATTTATGAACTTAAACTGATCACTTTAACTAGTATGATAGCATTGGTACCTGCCAACATAATGAGATTTGGAGACCCATGGCAAGTTTTTAGCTTTACCCTTAGGGGTAAATCCAAGGAACATGTGCTGAAATGTCCATCTCCCTTCTCTCTTATTCCCGCTCCTATTTTAAAGAGGGATAAATTTTCAATTGGATTTAACCACCTAGGAATAATTCTGTGTTAAGTAAAGAGTTCAACAAATGGTATTAAGAATAAAAAGAAAATACTAAAAAGAATAAAATAGTAAGCTGTTCCTTGACAGTCATGACAAGGGCTGATCAAGTCATTTCCTCTTATAGTGTCAGTTTCACTTATGCAAATTTCCTTTTAGGTGCTCAGTTAGTTGTCACAGGTCTGGGAGAACCTATGATATTTGTACCTTTGGGACAGGCTTATTTTACTCAGCATGATGTTTTCCAGATTCCTCCATTTTGTTGCAAATGACCAGATTTCACTTTAATTTTTTTTATCGCTGTTTGTATTATATAGAGTACATATCCAATACTTTTATCCAGTCATCCCTTGATGGGCAATTAGGTTGATTCTAAGTCTTAGCTATTGTTAATTGAGCTGCAATAAACATTGTGGTACAGATATCTCTTTTATTTCCCAATTTAATTTCCCTTGGGTAAATTTCGAGGAGTAGGATGGCTGGGTGATAGGGTAGGGCTATATTTGGTTATATTCAGAGAGAGAGAGAGAGAGAGAGAGAGAGAGTCAGTCTTCCATCCAATGATTTGCTCCCCAATTGGCCACAAAGGCTAGAGCAGCACCAATTCAAAGTCAGGAGCTAGGAGCTTCTTCCAGGTCTCCCACATGGATGCAGGGGTCCAAGGACTTAGACCATCTTCTACTGCTTTCCCAGGCCATAGCAGAGAGCTGGATCAGAAGTGGAGGAGCTAGTCTCCAACCGGCACCCATATGGGATGCTGGTGCTTTAGGCCAGTGCGTTAGCCTGCCCGTGCCACAGCGCTGGCCCCCATAGTGACTTTTCCAGTTTGCATTCTCATCAACAGTGCATTAGTGTGTCTTTTCCCTCATATTCTCACCAGCAAGTGTTGTTCATTCATTTCTCCATGAAAGCCATTCTAAATGGGGTGAGGTGAAACCTCATTGAGGTTTTGATTTGCTTTTCCCTGATGGATAGTGATCCTGAACATTTTTTCATATGTCTGTTGGCTTTTTTGATTTCCTCTTTTGAAAAATGTCTGTTTAGGTCCTTGGCCCATGTCTTAAGTGGGTTCTTGTTTTGTTGTGGTGGAGTTTGTTTATCTCTTTGTAGATTCTGGTTATTAATTCTTTATTGGTTACATAGTTTGCAAATATTTTTCCCATTCTGTTGCTTGCCTCTTCAGTTTCCTGGATTCCTTTTTTTGCATTACATAAACTTCTCAATTTGATGTAATCCCAGTTGTTAATTTTGGCTTTGACTGCCTGTGCTTCTGGGGTCTTTTCCAAGAAGTCTTTGTCTGTCTTTCCAGGTTTCTCCAAATTTCTCTAATAATTTGATGGTGTCAAGTCATAGATTTAGATCTTTAATCCATGTTGGGTGGATTTTTGTGTAAGGTGTAAAGTGTGGAAATCCAGTTTTCCCAGCACCATTTGTTGAATACATTGTCCTTGCTCCAGGAATTGGTTTTAGCTCCTTGATCAAATATAAGTTGGGGGCTGGTGCTGTGGCACATTAGGTTATAGCCCTCGCCTGAAGCACTGGCATCTCACATGGGCACTGGTTCTAGTCTTGGCTGCTCCTCTTCTGATCCAGCACTCTGCTATGTCCTGGGAGAGCAGTAGAAGATGGCTCAAGCCTTTGGGCTGCTGCCCCTATTATGGAGACCTGGAATAAGCTCCTGCTCCTGGCTCTGGATTGGCACCGCTCCGGCAGTTGTGGTCATTTAGGGAGTAAACCAGCAGATGGAAGACCTCTCTCTCTTGTCTCTGACTCTGTAACTCTGTATTTCATATAAATTAAATAAATCTTATAAAATATAAGTTGGTTATAGATGTTTGGATTGATTTGGTGTTTCTATTCAGTTCCATTGGTCTATCCATCTGTTTTTGTGCCAGTACCTGGCTATTTTGATTATAACTGCCCTGTAGTATGTCTTGAATCTGCTATTGGGATGCCTCTAGCTCTGTTTTTGTTGTATAAGATTGCTTTAGCTATTTGAGGTCTCTGTGCCTCCATATGAATTTCAGCATTTTTTTCCAAATCTGAGAAGAACATCTTTGGTATTTTGATTGGTGTCACATTGAATAAGTAAATTGATTTTGAAGAATGGACGTTTTGATGATATTGATGCTTCCAATCCACAACCATGGAAAATTTCTTCATTTTTTGGTATCTTCTATTTCTTTCTTTAAAGTTTTGTAATTCTCATTGTAGAGTTCTTTGACATCCTGGGTTAAGTTTACTCCAAGATATTTTATATTTTCGTAGCTATTGTGAGTGGGATTGATCTTAGAAGTTATTTCTCAGCCATGCATTGTCTGTGTATACAAAGGCTGTTCAATTTTGTGCATAGATTTTATATCCTGGTGCTTTGCCAAACTTTTTTTTTCCTTTTTTTTTAACTTTTATTTAATGAATATAAATTTCCAGTGTACAGCTTATGGATTACAATGGCTTCCCCCTCCCATAACTTCCTTCCCACCCGCAACCCTCCCCTCTCCCGCTCCCTCTCCCCTTCCATTTGCATCAAGATTCATTTTCAATTCTCTTTATATACAGAAGATCAATTTAGTATAAAGATTTCAACAGTTTGCACCCACATAGAAACACAAAGTGAAACATACTGTTTGAGTACTAGTTATAGCATTAAATCACAATGTACAGCACATTAAGGACAGAGATCCCACATGAGGAGCAAGTGCACAGTGACTCCTGTTGTTGACCCAACAAATTGACACTCTAGTTTATGGCGCCAGTAACCATCCTAGGCTGTCGTCATGAGTTGCCAAGGCTATGGAAGCCTTCCAAGTTTGCCGACTCTGATCATATTTAGACAAGGTCATAAAAGACAGAGTGAGGATAGTAACCAATGATCCTAAGAGTGGCATTAACCAGGTTTGAACAATTATACAGCATTAAGTGGGGAAGAGGACCATCAGTACACACAGGTTGGGAGTAGAGCCATTGGTGGTAGAGTAGAGGTTATGATTACAAAGGAATGAGGCCCAAATGCACTAGACAGGGCCTAGGACAAAGGAAAGAGTCATTATTAGAGGAGCTAAGAAAGGTGCTGTCTAAGCTACAATTAAGTTTTCTGATTGAGAGGCAAATAGACCCTGATAGAAGGGGCTTGATAATAATCTGGTGGGCTTTAGGCCTTGTAAATTCAGAGGCCCAGGCCTATCTATCTCTTCACATGGGGTATATCCTAAGGGAGGTGTGAACCTCCTAGGGAAAGGCACTCTGTTGACTTTCATTACTTGGCTGGCCTGGGAGGAGAGCTGGCCAGGTAAAGGCAAGTGGCATCTCTAACAAGAAATTTACAGTTCTGCCTGCAATGTTGCTGACCCTACTTGACCATCCCCTCAGCTGCAGTGGTCACTTTGGAAGTTGGGCTGAATGAAGGGCTTTTCAGCTTAGAGCCAATAAGATCTGTGGCTCTGACCTGGGCATCCTTCGACTCCAGGGCAGGTCCATTTCCAGTGATCCAACTCTTGGCAGAGCTGCCAGGGCTCTTCACAAGCTGACTTCTGCTGAAGCCCAGGCTTACCACATTGAAAGCCACTGCAGTGGACTGGCCTGTTGGGTCTCCTTGAGGGCAGATCACTGTACAGATCAGCCATTAATAGGCCTGCCACCCATTGCTTCTGATGCCTAGCTTTCTTTTCCTCCTGGTTTGTGTTAAAGCAGACCAGAGGATGCAAGTCAAGGGAGTGCCCAAGTCCCATCTCTAATCTTCGGAGGCCTGAACTACAAGTCTATAGTCACAGGCATGTTCTGTAGTAGTTTTTCTAAGGTAGACAATGCCCATGAGGAAAATTATATTCTCACTTTAAAACTTTCTTTCCCTTTGGTCTGAAAGGGAGGTTTTTTCTACTTACTGTATACTTCACTGATGGCGAAGTGAATCTAGCTATGAGATTATTATTTAAGTTCTTATTTTGGCTATGCTATTACAGAAAAATGTTAGCCATCTCTTTTATAAGGTCTAAAGATTAAATTGTGTGTCCTACAGATTCCTTTATAATAGAATTAGTTTCCTACATTGAAGAGAATAGAGAAATGAAAGAACAAGTTGGGCTTAGAATAGAGAAATGAGGGAGCAAGTCCTAGATCACTTGCTGACAATAGCAATATCACATGAATACTTAGCAAACCATTTCAACCATTAGAAAACAACTTAAGAAAACATTTACCAGAAGGTCCAATGCCTTCTATAAATTTTAAGAATCATGTATTTGAAAATACCTCTTAAATATCTAACATGGTGTAGTTTGTTTAACCAGTAAACTTAAGCACAACCATCTAAAATGTTTTTAGTTTCTTTCTACCTACACGTTTAAAACATATGATACACAGATTCAGGTCACACAAATTAAAATGTATCTTTGATTGATTTTAGCAGCTTAAATTTATGGACAATCTTATCTATAAGACATTTAAAATAAAACTCTTAATAAAATTTCCCCATGTGGACATACAATATGTACACATATATGACATAGCATAATAGACCAATATAGCAATTTTAATAATAGCTTTTAAAATCTTTAACTCTTTTTGTAGATTGCCAATTGATTTGAATTGCTTTTTGTTTTTAGTAACCTCAGTTAACCATACTTTCTCTCAGTTGGTACTGTTAATACATTATTGGCTTCATCTGTTTACAGAGCCATCCCAAAGTACTGAATACAATAAAAGTGGCTGGAAAAATTCCATAGGAACCTATAGGAGGAAAGCTAAACACAGAACCAACAACGCTTTAGTTTTATGGGCAGCACATCATATATAACTACGGATGACAAAAGACTTTAAGTCACCATGTTTAAAATTATAAACTCATCAACCAACAAGAGGCACTTGCTTACTTCACAGTATTTTTGAAAGCACCTGTAGGATTTTACAAGTATTTAACTCTTTAGGCCTCTGGGGCTTTCTCATTAAGATAACTATCATGTCTAGTATCACAAGATCATTAGACTTTTATTTCTCAAACATTTGTATTAATAGCATTTTCCATTATAGAAACTTAAAGTTTGGTACCACATCACATCTTGACAGTACTTCTAATATAATCCAAATAGCCTGATTAGTTGGTGTCTCTATAAGATGAGAGACATAGGTCCTTTGATTTTTTCAGTTGGGCCCAAACTGGAAAAACCAAAGTCCAGGATTTACTGGAAATTTTAGAGACCAGATTGTTTGAAACTTTGATTTTTTGAATGCCTGTCAAGAATGCCAAGAAGGCTCAAAATCCAAAATATCTGGTTGAAATAAGATTCCTTAAATCATGACATAACATAGACCAAATTTGATCATTGTTACAAGGTGATTATTCAAATCTTTGAAAATAAGCACATATTTAAATAACCCATAGCTCTTAATAAAAATTCAGCTGTTTTTGAGCAATTAGAATTTAACCGACATCAAGAGAACATAATAGATTACTTTAATATATTGATTTAACAGAGCATCAGAGTTTAATTCTATGTCAAAGAGAAATTGAGCTTCTTGTGATCTTTTGCTGTGAGGTTTCCTTCCTTTTCCTTCTTTCATATTGGTGACCATGTTTCTGTGTTTCTGTGTGTATCACATCTTTAAGCATCTTTTGCAGGGCAGGATGAGTGGCAACACATTCTTTCAGTTACTGTTTGCTATGAAAAGTCTTAATTTCACCTTCATTCACAAATGAGAGCTTTGCAGGATATACTATTCTGGGCTGGCAGTTTTTCTCTCTTAGTACCTGGGCTATGTCTCGCCATACTCTCCTAGCTTGTAGGGTTTCTGATGAGAAGTCAGCTGTGAGTCTAATTGGAGATCCTCTGAGAGTAATCTGACGTTTCTCTCTTGCACATTTTAGGATCTTTTCTTTATGTTTCACTGTGGTGAGTTTGATTACAACATGTCGTGGTGAGGATCTCTTTTGGTCATGTTTATTAGGGGTTCTATAAGCTTCCTGTACTAAGATACCTCTGTGCTTCTCCAAACCTGGGAAATTTTCTGCTAGTATCTCACTGAAAATGCCTTCTAATCCTTTCTCCCTCTCCATGCCTTCAGGAACTCCTAGAACCCGAATGTTGTGTTTTTTAATAGTATCCTGTAGATTCCCGACAATATTTTTTAGGTTTCTACTTTCTTCTTCTTTTCTTTGGTTTGCCTGTTTCCTTTCCTGTTCTCTGTCTTCTAAGTCTGATATTCTCTCTTCTGCTTCGCCCATTCTGTTTTTAAGGCTCTCTAATGTGTTTGTCATTTGATCTATTGAATTCTTCATTTCATTATGGTTTCTCGTCACTATCACAGTTTCTTCTTCCACTAGTTGTTTCATTTCATTTTGATTCCTCCTTAATATTTCATTTTCACGAGAGAGATTTTCTATCTTGTCCATTAAGGATTTCTGTAGTTCAAGAATTTGTTTTTGAGAACTTCTTAATGTTCTTATCAATTTTTTGAGATCCGCTTCTTGCATTTCTTCAATCTCATCATCTTCATAATCTTGAATTGGGGTGTCTTTTTCATTTGGGTGCGTCGTAGTGTCTTCCTTGTTCTTGTTAGCTTGGTTTTTGCATTTGTTGTTTGGCATGTTGGAGATATTTGGTTTCTTCACTGTGGTGTTTTTTCTTGTTACACTATGGCTCTATATTAAGTGGACTGTCTGCTTTCAGTGGAGCCTTAGAGGCTTGAGATGAGTGTGGACTGAGAGCTGTGTTTGGTTCCTCAGGGTTGAGGGTGTGTCAAGGATGACACTCCCAGGTTAGGTGTGGTAAATCTCTCTTTCTTTTTTTGATTCAAAAGGGAAGTAATTCCGCACAGCTGAACGTAATTGGAGGTAGTTAGCAGGCAAATGATATACCCACAGGAGCCAGAGATCTGAAGCTCTTTCCCAAGGACCACACAGGGAATCTCTGCTGCCCTCAGTGTGGGCTCCAATTCTCCTGCAGTCTCCCACTGGGTTGCCAAGTTAGATGCTAATCTCCTGTTATTTCACCCCTCCTCCCAGAGTCAGGTGTTTCTGCTGGGCTCAGGGCCGGAGCAGACCTGAGGTCACCCTGCTTATGACGTATGTCAAAATGGCACCTGCTCTGTCTTGCTTGCCTTTGAGAGGTGAGCGGAGAGAGAGAAACTTGTGTCCGTATCGGTCACTTTTTTATTTTTTTCCTCTCTCTCTTCTAGTTAGCCTGGTGAATTTTTCCCCACGGAGTTTCAAGCCTCGTTCCCTCTAGCCTCCTCTTTCCGCTTGCCCGCTGGTGTCTCGGGCTATTGAGGTTCGGCTCACCTCGCGTTCCAGCGCTGGTGTGTTGAGTCTGCTGCTGGTGTCCTGAACTTGGGCTCCCACGCTCTCCACGCAGGTACACTGTGAATCACTCGTTCCAGAAGAGTTTCCTCTGCTGTTTCTTCCCCTACTCTTCCTTTACCCTGCAGTATCTCCACTTATATTAACCTCTCTCGACCCCCGGACTAATAGTGTGCTCCCTGCCTATTCCACCATCTTGCTGCTCTCCCGCTTTGCCAAACTTTTCTATGAGTTACAATAGTCTCTTAGTAGTAGAGTTCTTTGGATCCTCTAAATAAAGAATCATATCATCTGCAAAGAGGGATAGTTTGACTTCTTCCTTCCCAATTTGTATCCCTTTGATTTCTCTTTTTTGCCTAATGGCTCTGGATAAAACTTCTAGTACTATATGAAATAGCAATGGTGAGATGGGGCATCCCTGTCTGGTACTGAATGCTTCCAATTTTTCTCCACTCAGTAGAATGCTGGCTGTGGGTTTGTCATAAATTTCCGTTGTTGTGTTGAGGAGTGTTCCTTCTATACATAGTTTACTTAAAGTTTTCATCATGATAGGGTGTTGTATTTTTTCAAATGCTTTCTCTGCATCTATTGAGATAATCATATGGTTTTCTTTTGCAGATTGTTAATGTGGTGTATCACATTATTTGATTTGTGAATGTTGAAACATCCCTGCATACCAGAGATAAATCCCACTTGGTCTGGGTGGATAATCTTTCTGATGTGTTGTTACATTCTAATGGCTATAATTTTATTGAGGATTTTTGTGTCTATGATCATCTGGGTAATTGTTCTGTAATTTTCTTTCAATCTTGCATCATTTTCAAGTTTAGGAATTAAGGTGAGGGTGGCTTCATAGAAAGAATTTGGGAGGATCCCTCTGTTTCAATTGTTTTGAACAGCTTGAAAAAGATTGGAGTTGGTTCTTTTCATTTCTGGTAGAATTCAGCAGTGAATCCATCCTGCCCTGGGCTTTTCTTTGTTGGGAGGGCCTTTATTACTGATTCATTCCAATTTTAGTATATGTGCTGCCGAAGCGAGCACTTTTATTGCTGATTCAATTTCTGTCTTGGTTATGTGTCTATTTAAGTTTTCTATATCTTCATGGTTCAATTTAGGTAGGTTGTATGTGTCCAAGAATCTATCCATTTCTGCTAGATTTCCCAGTTTGCTGGCATACAACTCTTTGTAGTAATTTCTGCTGGCTCTTTTAGTTTCTGTGCTGTCTGTTGTTACATTCCCTTTTTCATCTCTGATTTTATTGATTTGGGTCTTATCTCTCTTTTTTTTGGTAAGTTAGGCCAATGGTTTGTCAATTTTGTTTATTTTTTTAAAAGTACTCTTCATGTTGCCGATCTTTGGTAATGTTTTTTTAGATTCAAATTTGTTGATTTCTTCTCTAATTTTAATTATAGATTTTGCTGCTTGTGGATTTCTTTTTTTATTAATTTTGACAGGCAGAGTGGACAGTGAGAGAGAGAGACAGAGAGAAAGGTCTTCCTTTGCCATTGGTTCAGCCTCCAATAGATGCCGCAGCTGGCATGCTGTGGCCGGCACACCGCACTGATCTGATGGCAGGAGCCAGGTGCTTCTCTTGGTCTCTCATGGGGTGCAGGGCCCAAGCACTTGGGCCATCCTCCACTGCACTCCCTGGCCACAGCAGAGAGCTGGCCTGGAAGAGGGGCGACAGGGACAGGATTGGTGCCCCGACTGGGACTAGAAACCAGTGTGCCGGCGCTGCAAGGCGGAGGATTAGCCTGTTGAGCCATGGCGCTGGCCGGGGATTAATTTTAAGAGAGCCATTCTTACAGAAGTCAAGTGAAACATAATTGTGGTTTTGATTTGCATTTCCCTGATGGCTAGTGATCCAGAGCATATTTTCAAGTGACTGTTGGCAATTTGAATTTCCTCTTTTGAAAAATGCCTATTCAAGGCCTTTACCCATTTCTTTCTTTTTTTTTAAACTTTTATTTAATGAATATAAATTTCCAAAGCACAGCTTATGGGTTACAATGGCTTCCCCCCTCAAAAAACTTCCCTCCCACCCACAACCCTCCCATTTCCCGCTCCCTCTCCCCTTCCATTCACATCAAGATTCATTTATAAATCTCTTTATATACAGAAGATCAGTTTAGTATATATTAGGTAAAGATTTCAACAGTTTGCCCCCATATAGCAACACAAGGTGAAAAAAAATACTGTTGGAGTACTAGTTATAGCATTAAAAAACAGTGTACAGCACATTAAAGACAGAGATCCTACACAATATTTTTTTAAAATCAATTAATTTTCTATGCCATTTCCAATTTAACACCAGGTTTTTTTTTCATTTCCAATTATCTTTATATACAGAAGATCGATTCAGTATATAATTAGTAAAGATCACATCAGTTTGTACCCACACAGAAACACAAAGTGTAAAAATACTGTTTCAGTACTAGTTATAGCATCACTGCACATTAGAGAACACATTAAGGACAGATCTCACATGGGATGTAAGTACACAGTGACTCCTGTTGCTGACTTAACAATTTGACACTCCTGTTCATGGCGTCAGTAATCTCCCTAGGCTCTAGTCATGAGTTGCCAGGGCTCTGGAAGCCTTTAGGGTTCGCTGACTTTGATCTTATTCCGATAGGGTCTTAGTCAAAGTGGAAGTTCTCTCCTCCCTTTAGAGAAAGGTACCTCCTTCGTTGATGGCCCCGTTCTTTCCACTGGGATCTCACTCACAGAGATCTTTCATTTAGGTCTTCTTTTATTTTCCCCCAGGGTGTCTTGGCTTTCCATGCCTACAATACTCTCATGGGCTCTTCAGCCAGATCCGAATGACTTAAGGGCTGATTCTGAGGCCAGAGTGTTGTTTAGGATGTCTACCATTCTATGAGTCTGCTGTGTATCCCCCTTCCCATGCTGGATTCTTCTCTCCCTTTTTGATTCTATCAGTTAGTATTAGCAGACACTTGTCTTGTTTGTGTGATCCCTTTGACTCTTAGACCCATCAGAGCCATCAATTGTGAGCTGAAATTGATCACCTGGACTAGTGCGATGGCATTGGTACATGCCACCTTGATGGGATTCTATAGGAATCCCTTGGCACACTTCTAACTCCACCATTTGGGGTAAGTCTGATTGAGCATGTCCCAAATTGTACATCCCCTCCCTCTCTTTTTCCACTCTTAAATTTAACAGGGATCACTTTTCAGTTAAAATTTAAACACCTAAGATAATTGTGTGTTAATTACAGAATTCAACCACTAGTACTAGAACAACAACAACAACAACAACAACAAATACTAAAAAGGATAAAGTATTACCTTGTACATCACAGTCAGGACAAGAGCTGATCAGGTCATTATTTCTTATAGTGTCCATTTCACTTCAACAGGTTTCCCCATTTTTGCTCAATTTTCGCCAATCAGGGAAAACAAATGAAATTTGTCTCTTTAGGACTGGCTTAATTCACTCAGCATGATGTTTTCCAGATTCCTCCATCTTGTTGCAAATGACTGGGTTTCATTCTTTCTTACTGCTGTATAGTATTCAATGAGGTACATGTCCCATAATTTCTTTATCCAGTCTACTGTTGATATTCATTTGGGTTGGTTCCAGGTCTTAGCTATTGTGAATTGAGCTGCAACAAATATTAATATGCAGATGGGTTTTTTATTAGCGAAATTAATGTCCTTTGGGTAAATTCCAAGGAGTGGGATGGCTGGGTTGAATGGTAGGGTTATGTTCAGGTTTCTGAGGAATCTCCAGACTGACTTCCATAGTGGCTTAACCAGGTTATATTCCCACCAACAGCGGGTTAGTGTCCCTTTTCCCCCACGTCCTCTCCAGCATCTGTTGTTGGTAGATTTCTGAATGTGAGCCATTCTCACCGGGGTGAGGTGAAACCTCATTGTGGTTTTGATTTGCATTTCTCTGAGTGCTAGTGATCTTGAACATTTTTTCATGTGTCTGTTGGCCATTTGGATTTCCTCTTTTGAAAAATGTCTCTTGAGGTCCTTGGCCCATCTCTTAAATGGGTTGTTTGTTCTGTTGTTGTGGATTTTCTTGATTTCTTTGTAGATTCTGGTTATCAACCCTTTATCTGTAGTATAGTTTGCAAATATTTTTTCCCATCCTGTCGGTTTCCTCTTCACTTTCCTGACTGTTTCTTTTGAAGTACAGAAACTTCTCAGTTTGATGCAATCCCAATAGTTAAATTTGGCTTTGACTGCCTGTGCTCCTGGGGTCTTTTCCAAGAAGTCTTTGCCTGTACCTATATCTTGCAGGGTTTCTCCAATGCTCTCTAATAATTTGATGGTTTCAGGTCATAGATTTAAGTCTTTAATCCATGTTGAGTGAATTTTTGTTTAAGGTTAAAGGTAGGTGTCTTGCTTCAAGCTTCTGCACGTGGAAATCCAATTTTCCCAGCACCATTTATTGAATAGGCTGTCCTTATTCCAGGGATTAGTTTTGGATCTTTGATCAAATATAAGTTGGCTGTAGATGTTTGGATTGATTTCTGGTGTTTCTATTCTGTTCCATTGGTCTATCCATCTGTTTCTGTACCAGTACCATGCTGTTTTGATAACAACTTCCCTGTAGTATGTCCTGAAATCTGGTATTGTGATGCCTCCAGCTTTGTTTTTGTTGTACAAGATTGCTTTGCTATTTGAGGTCTTCTGTGTCTCCATATGAATTTCAGCATCATTTTTTCCAGATCTGAGAAGAAGGTCTTCGGTATCTTGATTGGTATTGCATTGAATGTATAAATTGCTTTTGGGAGACTGGACATTTTGATGATATTGATTCTTCCAATCCATGAGCATGGAAGATTTCTCCATTTTTTGGTATCCTCTTCTATTTCTTTCTTTAAGGTTTTGTAGTTTTCATCGTAGACATCTTTAACGTCCTTAGTGAAGTTTATTCCAAGGTATTTGATTGTTTTTGTAGCTATTGTGAATGGGATTGATCTTAGAAGTTCTTCCTCAGCCGTGGCATTGCCTGTGTATACAAAGGCTATTGATTTTTGTGCATTGATTTTATATCCTGCTACTTTGCCAAACTCTTTGATGAGTTCCAATAGGCTCTTGGTAGAGTTCTTTGGGTCCCCTAAATAAAGAATCATATCATCTGCAAAGAGGGATAGTTTGAGTTCTTCCTTCCCAATTTGTATCCCTTTCATTTCTTTTTCTTGCCTAATACCTCTGGCTAAAACTTCCAGAACTATATTGAATAACAGTGTTGAGGGTGGGCATCCCTGTCTGGTACCAGATCTCAGTGGAAATGCTTCCAACTTTTCCCCATTCAATAGGATGCTGGGCATGGGTTTTTCATATATTGCTTTGATTGTATTGAGGAATGTTCTTTCCATACCCAGTTTGCTTAGAGTTTTCCTCATGAAAGGGTGTTGTATTTTATCAAATGCTTTCTCTGCATCTATTGAGGGAATTATATGGTTGTTCTTCTGCAGTCTGTTAATGTGGTGTATCACATTGATTGTTTTGAAAACGTTGAACCATCCCTGCATACCAGGGATAAATCCCACTTGTTCTGGGTGGATGATCTTTCTGATGTGTTGTTGCATTCTATTGGCCAGAATTTTATTGAGTATTTTTGCATCTATGTTCATCAGGGATATTGGTCTGTAATTCTCTTTCAGTGCTGCATCTTTTTCTGTCTTAGGAATTAAGGTGATGCTGGCTTCATAGAAAGATTTTGGGAGGATTCCCTCTTTTTCAATTGTTTTGAATAGTTTGAGAAGAATTGGAGTTAGTTCTTCTCTAAATGTCTGGTAGAACTCAGCCGTGAATCCATGTGGTCCTGGGCTTTTCTTTGTTGGGAGGGCCTTTCTTGCTGTTTCAATTTCTGTGTCAGTTATGGGTCTGTTTAGGTTTTCTATGTCTTCCTGGCTCAATTTAGGTAGGTTGTATGTGTCCAAGAATCTGTTCATTTCTGATAGATTTCCCCGTTTGCTGTCATACAAGTCCTTGTAGTAATTTCTGATGATTCTTTTTATTTCTGTGGTGTCTGTTGTTATGTTTCCATTTTCATCTCTGATTGTATTATTTGGGTCTTTTCTCTTCTTTTTTTAGTTAGCTGGGCCAATGGGGTGTCAATTTTGATTATTTTTTCAAATAACCAGCTCTTCATTTGGCTGATTTTTTGTAATTTTTTTTGGATTCAATCCTGTTGATTTCTTCTTTGATTTTAATTATTTCTCTTCTCCTACTGGGTTTGGGTTTGGTTTGCTGCAAATTTTCTAGATCCTTGAGATGACTTGAAAGCTCATCTGTTTGGTTCCTTTCCAATTTCTTTATGTAGGCACGTATTGATATAAACTTTCCTTATAACACTGCTTTTGTTGTATCCCATAAGTTTTGGTATGTTGTGCTGTTATTCTCATTTACTTCAAGAAAATTTTTGATTTCTCTTTTAATTTCTTCTATGACCCATTGTTCATTCAGGAGCATGTTGTTCAACCTCCATGTGTTTCCATGTGCTCTAGTGATTCCCGAGTTGCTAATTTCCAATTTCTTTCCTTTGTGGTCTGAGAAGCTGCATGGTATGATTCTAATTCTTTTGAATTTGCTGAGACTTGCTTTATGGCCTAGTATGTAGTCAGTCCTAGAGAAGGTTCCATGTACTGCTGAGAAGAATGTGAAGTCTTTAGATGTAGGATGAAAAGTTCTGTATATATCTGTTAGGTCCTTTTGGGCTATAGTGTCATTTAAATCTACTGTCTCCTTGTTGATCTTCTGTCCTGTTGATCTGTCTATCTCTGAGAGTGGAGTATTGAAGTCCCCCAGTACTATTGTATTGGGATCTAAGTCTCCCTTTAAGTCCCTTAACAAGTCTTTTAAATAAGCTGGTGCCCTGTAATTAGGTGCATATACATTGATAATCGTTATATCCTCCTGTTGAATTGATCCCTTAATCATTATATAGTGCCCCTCTTTGTCTCTCCTAACAGTTTTTGTGGTAAAGTTTATGTTGTCCGATATTAAGATGGCTACACCCGCTCTTTTTTCATTTCTGTTGGCATGGTATATCTTTTTCCAGCCTTTCACTTTCAGCCTGCATGCATCATTGTTGGAAAGATGAGTTTCTTGTAAGCAGCAAAAAGATGGGTTTTGTTCCTTAACCCAATCAGCCAATTGGTGTCTTTTAACTGGACAGTTCAAGCCATTAACATTCAATGTGGCTATTGAGAAGGAGTAACTTTGCCCTGTCATTTGACAAAGATTTTTTTCTAATATATGTTTTGAGACTCCTGTGATCTTTTGCTGTGAGGTTTCCTTCCTTTACCTTCTTTCATATTGGTGACAGCGTTTCTGTGTTTCTGTATGTAACACATCGTTAAGCATCTTTTGCAGGGCTGGACGAGTGGCGACAAATTCTTTCAATTTCTGTTTGCTGTGAAAGATCTTTATTTCACCTTCATGCACAAATGAGAGCTTTGCAGGATATACTATTCTGGGCTGTCAGTTTTTCTCTCTTAGTACCTGGGCTATATCTCGCCATTCTCTCCTAGCTTGTAGGGTTTCTGATGAGAAGTCAGCTGTGAGTCTAATTGGAGATCCTCTGAGAGTAATCTGACGTTTCTCTCTTGCACATTTTAGGAACTTTTCTTTGTGTGTTACTGTGCTGAGTTTGATTACGACGTGTTGTGTTGAGGATCTCTTTTGATCATGTTTATTAGGGCTTCTATGAGCTTCCTGTACTAAGATGTCTCTGTCCTTCTCCAAACCTGGGAAATTTCCTGCTAGTATCTCACTAAAAAGGCCTTCTAATCCTTTCTCCCTCTCCATGCCTTCAGGAACTCCTAGAACCCGAATGTTGGGTTTTTTAATAGTATCCTGTAAGTTCCTGACAGTATTTTTTAGATCTGATTTCTTCTTCTTTTCTTTGGTTTGCCTGTTTCCTTTCCTGTTCTCTGTCTTCTAAGTCTGATATTCTCTCTTCTGCTTCACCCTTTCTGTTTTTAATGCTCTCTAATGTGTTTGTCATTTGATGTATTGATTTCTTCATTTCATTTGTTTTTTTATCACTATCACAGTTTCATGTTCTACTAGTTGTTTCATTTCATTATGATTCCTCCTTAATATTTCATTTTCATGAGAGAGATTTTCTATCTTGTCCATTAAGGATTTCTGTAGTTCAAGAATTTGTTTTTGAGAACTTCTTAATGTTCTTATCAATTTTTTGAGATCCACTTCTTGCATTTCCTCTATCTCTTCATCTTCATAATCTTGGATTGGGGTGTCTTGTTCATTTGGGGGCATCATAGTGTCTTCCTTGCTCTTGTTACCTCGGTTTCTACGTTTGTTGTTTGACATGTTGGAGATAATTTATGGTTTTTTAAATTTTTTTTGCTGTGGTGTTTTTTTTTCTCGTTATACTATGCCTTTAAGTGGCTGTCTGCTTTGGTGGATCCTTAGAGGCTGTGATGGGTGTGGCTAGAGAGCTCCACTTGATTCTACAGGTTTAAGGCTGTGCAAAAAGTGACTCACCCAGATTGTTCTCTCCCTTGCTCCTTGCTGGATCGCTCTCTCTCTCTCTCTCTCTCTCTCTTTTTGACTCAGTTGGGAATTAATTCCGCACAGCTGAGTGGAATTGAGGGTAGTTGAAATCTGGCCTCTGTGAGTATTCATTTGATCTACCCCTGGGACCACACAAAGAGTTTATGCTGGCCCTCAATGTGTTCTCAAGTTTCACCAATGTTCCAAAGTTACTGAGTTTGTGTACTCGTTGGTGGCGCTTTACATATGTAAAATGGTCCCTGCTCTTTGTTTTGCTGGCTTTGTTAGGTGAGTGAAGAGAGAGGCCTCTGCCTTTCCCCCCGCAATGTCTCGGGTTTCTGATGTCTTTGTCTTACCTTCTGTTCATTCCCGCGCTGGCGAGATTCTGTGGCTCGTCTCCTGCGGTTTGGTTTCCACGCGGTGGGCTCCCTATAGGTCCTCTGTTTCACATCCACTAGATTCGGAAGCGTTTTCTGCAGTTTTTTTCTTGAATCTTTTCCTGAGGCTACAGTGATTCCACTTTTATGTAACTTTATTTTCCCAAACTATGGCACATGTCCTCACTATCTTCCATCTTGTCTCCACCCCTCACTACAAAGTCTCTCTAAAACTTTCTCCCTCATCATGCCTTCAGGAACTCCTAGAACCCGAATATTGGGTTTTTAATAGCATCCTGTAGATTCTCTACAATATTTTTTAGATTTCTGATTTCCTCCTTGCTCTTGTTACCTCGGTTTCTGCATTTGCTGTTTGACATTTTGGAGATAATTTATGTTCTTTTTTTGCTGTGGTGTTTTTTTCTCGTTATACTATGCCTCTAGATTAAGTGGGCTGTCTGCTTCGATGGTTCCTTAGATGCTGTAATGGGTGTGGTCAGAGAGAGCTTTGTTTGATTCTTCAGGTTTAAGGGTGTGCCAAAGGTGACTCACCCAGATTGTTCTCTCCCTTACTGGATCTCTCTCTCTCTTTCTTTTTTTTTTTGACTCAATTGGGAAGTAGTTCTGCATAGCTGAGTGGATTTGAGGGTAGTTGAAATCTGGCCTCTGTGGGTATTCATTTGATATACCCCTGGGACCACACAAAGAGTTTATGCAGCCCTCAATGTGTTCTCAAAATTCTCCATAGTCCCAAGGTTACCGAGTTTGTGTACTCAGTGAGTTCACTCGCCCCCTCGTATTTTCACAGTCTCAGATCATTAGCTCCTCCTGCTTTCACTAGATTCTAACCTCCTGTTATTTCTCCTGACCAGAGACAAGTTTTTCTGTTTGGCTACTCGAGGTTGCTGCTTTACATATGTAAAATGGCGCCTGCTCTTTATCTTGCTCGGCTTTGTAAGGTGAGTGGAAATGGAGGCTAGTGTCCATGCAGGTTTCCCTGATTTATTTGTTTTTTTTTTTCTCTCCTCCAGTCAGCCTTGTGAACTTTCCCCAGTGGGGCCTCAGGCCCCGTTTTGCCTTTCCCTACCAATGTCTCGGGTTTCTGAGGTTTTTGTCTTACCTCCTGTTCCCACGCTGGTGAGATTCTGTGGCTCGGCCCCCGCAGCTGGGCTTCCACGCGGTGGGCACCCTTCACCCATTTCTTTCATAATGGGATTGTATTTTTTGTTGTTGAATTTCTTAAGCTCTTTATAGATACTGCATGTTAACCCTTTATCAGTTGCATAGTTTGCAAATACTTTCTTCCATCTGTTGATTGCCTCTCCATTTTGCTGAGTGTGTGGAGTGCAGTAGCTTTTCAGCTTGATATAATCTCATTTGTTAATTTTGGATTTGGTTGCCCGTGCTTCTGGGGTCTTTTCAAGAGTCTTTGCCTATGCCAAAGTCTTGCAGAGTTTCCCCAATGTTCTCTAGTAATTTGATGGTATTGAGTCATAGATTTAGGTCTTTGATCCATTCTGAGTGTGTTTTTGTGTAAGTTGTAAGGTATGGGTCTAATTGTACACTTCTGAAAGTGGAGATCCAGTTTCCCCGGCACAATTTGTTGAGGAAATTGTGCCTTCTTCAGGGATGTGTTTTAGTTCTTTTCTCAAACATAAGTTGGTTGTAGATGCATGGATCGATTTCTGGAGTTAAGAGCCCATTACTTTTATTCTGTTGTTTGTTGACTTACTTTTTCAGGGGAACTTCAACTGATATGATACACAGGACAAAGTGCTTTAAGAATTCAAATGCAACTCATGAAAAAACAAAGCTAAACAAATTGGTCAATTTTTTGAAATTATGCAAACACCAGAATATATGGACATATTGGATAGTAGTTATTACATTTGTATTCCTGTATACACTGTGGCGCATGTCCTTATGAGATACATTTTTTGAAAGTAGAAATGAGTTCTGTATAATATCCTAAGATGACTCTGGGAAATGCAGTGTGTTACAAAATCTGCAGGAATCAGCGAGCAGAACTTGTCATATTTCTTATATATGAGACTACTGAGGATGCCCTCTGGGTTATAGACGGGTTTGCCTGGATTTTCATCACAGCTTGTTTGAATCTACTTTTTCCTCATTTGTAGAATATATTTAGGAAGTTCTGTTTGCATGTGAAAAGTACAAATAGATGAATACATTTGTTGAACAAATAGGTGTGTTATATAGAAGACAAATATGCATATGTAAAATTAACATCAGAAAGTTTACTTCATAATCTATCCTCTATTTTACTTATAGGAGTGTTTTATTTTTATTTTTGATTTATATTTAGATTCAAGCATTAGAAAAGTAAATGGAATTACCAAGTAGTCTTCCACAGAGATAACTATGGATTATTTGGAAAGCTTCTGCAAATTATTTAAGAATTAATTGATAGCTATTTAAATATAAAAGCTTAATTTTATTCTGTAGCAGTTGTGTTGTACCCAGAAGGTCAAGGGTTAACATATACTATCAGTAACCTCAGGACCATCAGTATATTTGAAATTTTGTTTTTGGCCATACAGTCCTACCTGCAATGTCAAAGATAATCATACTTACCATAAAAAGTGACCCAAAACATTTAGAGAAAAAATACTCATGTATTATTTTCTTTCTTTTTTTTAAATTAAACTTTTATTTAATAAATATAAATTTCCAAAGCACAGCTTATGGGTTACAATGGCTTCTCCCTCCCAAAACTTCCTTCCCACCCGCAACCCTCCCCTTTCCCGCTCCCTCTCCCCTTCCAATCACATCATGATTCATTTTCAATTCTCTTTATATACAGAAGATCAGTTTAGTATATATTAGGTAATGATTTCAACAGTTTGCCGCCATATAACAACACATAGTGAAAAAAAATACTGTTGGAGTACTAGTTATAGCATTAAATAACAGTGTACAGCACATTAAAGACAGAGATCCTACATAATATTTTTTTAAAAAAATTAATTAATTTTCTATGCCATGTCCAATTTAACACCAGGTTTTTTTTTTTCATTTCCAATTATCTTTATATACAGAAGATTGATTCAGTATATAATTAGTAAAGATCACATCAGTTTGTACCCACACAGAAACACAAAGTGTAAAAATACTGTTTCAGTACTAGTTATAGCATCACTGCACATTAGACAACACATTAAGGACAGATCCCACATGGGATGTAAGTACACAGTGACTCCTGTTGCTGACTTAACAATTTGACACTCCTGTTCATGGCGTCAGTAATCTCCCTAGGCTCTAGTCATGAGTTGCCAGGGCTATGGAAGCCTTTAGAGTTCGCTGACTTTGATCTTATTCCGATGGGGTCATAGTGAAAGTGGAAGTTCCAAGCTCTGTTAAGATATAAATAATACATATATCTATGTATCATTGCATATTTAGAAGATATGCACACAATTTTATAAATATGGATCTCAGTGCTAAGAGGGGTCTTGGGTCAGTTCATGGAAAATGTATATGATGAAATTAGCATACATGGATATCTGTTTTTTCAATCAAAATTACTGATATTTCATTTTGTTTTTGAACCTTATGAAGACCCTGTGTATGCACATACCTGTGACGTATCACAACTGTCAAGGTATTTATAAGATCAACCATGTTGTACTCAATTACTTATATTAGGGTTAGCTTCCATAAAGCCCACCTAAATCTTCATGGCTGCAGCAGAGCCTTGCAATAGTTCCTCTCTGAACCCCACAAACTACAATTTTTCTGACTGGATACAACCATTCTACTTTTATTTTGGGGGGAATCAAATGTTCTCTTCACTAGAAGTTGTTGACGATCCAAAGAGTTAAACCTTGAACATAGAGAGGAGGTTAGAAAATGCTTGTTCAGTGCATATACATCTCTCTCTAATTTGAAAGCTAACCCTGTTTCCACTTATTTCTGTTCTCCAGCTTCATCCAATCCTGAGGAAAACACAGTTTACAAACCATGCTGGAGATGATGTGTCTTTCCATGAAACAAGACACCATGTGGTTCACTATGATATTCAGAACATTGTAAATTTTCCTGCTGGATTTCGTTTGATGGTTAAAATTGGAGAATTTTCCTCTAAGAGTCCACATGACCAAGATTTGCTGATCAATGAAGACATTATAGAATGGCCTGTTGGATTCAAAAAGGTGCAGTTCTCTTTTTATATTGGATGACTATAGAGAGATCTGAGTAGAGCCTTGGGAGATTAAGTGTGAAGTAGCCATGTGATTCCCATTTCCCATCTTGGCACTTAACTGTATGGTGTTCCTTACACATATCCTGAGCTAACACCTATCAGAAGAGCATGAGTGCATAGCCTTACCTTTTCAGTTCTGCCATAATTATTGATGTAGCAGTTGAGTTAAAACTAGACAAAGTTAATGAATAGAGACAGACACAAGTATAGATATACAGATCTTTAATATATCTCTTTATATATTCTCAACTCTTTAATCTCATAAGTCACAGTCCTTGTTATTTTTAATTTTTTTTATTTTTTCTTTGAATGGCAGAGTTAGAGAGAGGAGAGAAGGCAAGGAGATATCTTTTGTCTGCTGGTTTATTCCCCAAATGGACAACAAGAAGGGCTGGGCAGGTCCAAAGTCAGGAGCCAGGAGCTGCTTCTGGGTCACTCATGTGGGTGCAGGGGTCCAAGCACTTGGTCCATCCTCTGCTGCTTTCCCAGCCATGTTAGCAGGGAGCTAGATTGGAAGTGGAGCAGTTGGGAATAGAACTGGTGCCCATATGGGTTGCTGGTGCAGCAGGAGGTGATTTAATCTACTATACCACAACACTGGCCCCCCTTGGTATATTTTCATGCATCATAAGTATAAATACATAATGGGTTGACTTATTCATCTTCTTGCAGATACTATTCCCTTATCCCTTTACCACATAAAGTAACACATTTTAAAGATTTTAGATAAAGTGACTTGATAGGCACGACAAATGCCCAAGGGATCTGATACTATACGAAGTAAAACTGATCAAGTATTTTTGTAATACTTGATAAAGAATTGATGAGGTGGGAATGATGATCATAGAAACCTGAATTAAATGTCATAGTCATGGCCCTCAGTTGAAGGTCAGTGTTATGCTGTAAGGAGGGAAGTATCGATACCCATTATAATGGCTGATAATGTGGCAAACCATGATCAGTGCTTTTCTTTTTCCTTCAGACTCCTCAATCTGTGTGTAGCCAGAGCTGTGGTCCAGGATTTCGGAAAATGTCACAGGAAGGAAGACCTGTCTGTTGCTATACTTGTGTTTTTTGTCCAGAGAGAGATGTTTCCAATCAGACAGGTAGAAAATATAGAATTTCAGGTTGACAGCTTTACTCTCCTAATTATTTCTCAACAAAACAGAAACCAAAGAGATTTGCAGTGACTTCATACTGTGCCACTGTTCTTAATGCCAGCATATACTCACTCATTCAGTATATCCATGCATGATTATTACTGCTACTTCTTTATGTATAAGATATTGTCTAGTGATATTCCTTCTGAAATATATCTGAAAATGCTAGATAAGTCAGTATTCTTCTCTGATTTGCAGGTAGAACACATTATATTCTAAGACATATGAGATGTGTAATCAACTAGGCTTCCTGTTGGTGCCTAGAAGTCTTGAAACCAATACATTTTTATACACACATGATGAGCAGAAAGCTATTGCACATATTTCATTATATAATTATTGCATTCCTTTTAATACCATATCTTTAATATTGTATGATACTAAGGATGTCTAATTAAAACCACAACACTTTCTCTCAGGTCTATGGAATTTATTAAGAGAAATATTCAAAGTGAGATATGAATACCATATCCTAATTAAGCATACAATTTATAAAAACTTTTGAATGAGACAAGAAATTACCTATCAAAATTACGAATCAAAATGCATGTACTGAGAAGTATAAAAATATACTAGGTCTCAATGAGAACTATTTCGATTGTTCACAATATTAAGAAATAGACCTTGGAGTCATTTGATTCCCTCCAAAAGGACTTCTCAATTCAATTATGTTATCAGTAGCAACCATTTGGTTTCAATCTTTCCCAAGAGGAAATTTATATTGTTATTCATTAGAAAGGTCAAGAAACAATGACTTAACTTATCCATAATGGGTTTTGGAATACTCACTAATGTATAAAAAAGAATTAAAAGTGAATGAACATACACTCGAAGCCCATTGTGCAGCAGCATTTGCTTGTGTGTCCTCAGAATGTCTCTGAGATCACACCTGGTGAATATATGAAGAATGAGTATCTCCAGATAAAAATTGCCAGGGAGAATTATTTTAAAATGTTTCTGAATATTTTATGGTTGAATAAGTACCACCTGAAAAGTTTTTATAATATCTTTATGATAAAGGTAGCCAAATCAATATCATTTTCTGTATTTAACTAAAGTGCCATTGAAGCAGAGAAATACCCGTTCATTGACCTCTATTTAGGACTTCTTTCTTGTGTAATGGCACAAAAGAGTTCTTTTGTGAGGGATAATGTGGTGTGCAGAGCTCAAAGTATTCCCTTCCTTCCATGAGGCAGAAGGGTAACAAGCCATTATTTCGGGTGAAATTTGAAAGTTTCAAAAATCTAATTTCTCCTTGAAAATTTTGTTGAAAGTATCAATTATACCCAAATGACTTATATTAAAATCAAACACCTCCATAAAATCCAAATGTTTTTGATTTGACGAAATGAATTTCACATTTTAAATTGAATAACTGACAAAAAGTGTCCCAGAGATATGAAAATGTAAAACAAGGAAAGACTTGTTTTACCAGATATCAAATAGTATACAATGAAGAAATGCTAGGAATTAGAGTATTGACTGTTATAAGGATTTCATAGGCATTTTGCATTTTTGTTTCTCTGCAAGAGAAGAAAAGCTTTAAAGTTGATTATTCTAGGCAAATGTTCTCAGCCATGATGATGTAGGATTTAACATGAGAAAGACTGGGGACAGTAGGGAGAAGAGTTTGGAAGAATGCATGTGGACATCACTGTGCCACAGGATGAGCCACCCCAACCACCCATTTGATGAAGATGCTATTTGAATGAATTTGTTCTCATTTGTAGATGAGAATTCTCCCTGGGTCAGGAATGTAGAAATTTGCTCTGGTGTGGCCTCATATTTTTAAGAAAACTTTTATTTAATAAATATAAATTTTGAAAGTACAACTTTTGGGCTGGGGGTGGAGCCAAGATGGCAGATAGTGAGGACGTGCACCGTAGTTTGGGAAAATAAAGTTTCATAAAAGTGGAATTACTATAGCCTCAGGAAAAGCTTCAAGAAAAAAAAACTGCAGAGGAAATGCTTCCAGATCTAGTGGATGTGACACAGAGGACCTACAGGGAGCCCACCGATTGGAAACCCAACCACGGGAGATGAACGGAAGGGAAAAAAAAGAGAGAGAGAGAGAGAGAGAGCAATCCAGCAAGGAGCAAGGGAGAGAACAATCTGGGTGAGTCACTTTTGCACAGCCTTAAACCTGAAGAATCAAGCGGAGCTCTCTGGCCACACCCATCACAGCCTCTAAGGATCCATTGAAAGCAGACAGCCCACTAAGAGGCATAGTATAACGAGAAAAAAACAACACAGCAAAAAAAAATAAAATAAAAACAAAACAAACATTATCTCCAACATGCCAAACAACAAACGTAGAAACCGAGGTAACAAGAGCAAGGAAGACACTATGATGCCCCCAAATGAACAAGACACCCCAATCCAAGATTATGAAGATGAAGAGATAGAGGAAATGCAAGAAGTGGATCTCAAAAAATTGATAAGAACATTAAGAAGTTCTCAAAAACAAATTCTTGAACTACAGAAATCCTTAATGGACAAGATAGAAAATCTCTCTCATGAAAATGAAATATTAAGGAGGAATCAAAATGAAATGAAACAACTAGTAGAACATGAAACTGTGATAGTGACAAAAAAAATGAAATGAAGAAATCAATAGATCAAATGACAAACACATTAGAGAGCATTAAAAACAGAAAGGGTGAAGCAGAAGAGAGAATATCGGACTTAGAAGAGAGAGAACAGGAAAGGAAACAGGCAAAACAAAGAAAAGAAGAGGAAATAATAAATCTAAAAAATACTGTCAGGAATCTACAGGATCTCTTAAAAAAACCAACATTCGGGTTCTAGGAGTTCCTGAAGGCATGGAGAGGGAGAAAGGAATACAAGGCTTTTTTAGTGAGATACTAGCAGGAAATTTCCCAAGTTTGGAGAAGGACAGAGACATCCTAGTACAGGAAGCTCATAGAACCCCTAATAAACAGGATCAAAAGAGATCCTCACCACGACACGTCGTAATCAAACTCACCACAGTGAAACACAGAGAAGAGATCCTAAAATGTGCAAGAGAGAAACGCCAGATTACTGTCAGAGGATCTCCAATTAGACTCACAGCTGACTTCTCATCAGAAACCTTACAAGCTAGGAGAGAATGGCCAGATATAGTCCAGGTACTAAGAGAGAAGAACTGCCAGCCCAGAATAGTATATCCTGCAAAGCTCTCATTTGTGCATGAAGGTGAAATAAAGACCTTTCACAGCAAACAGAAATTGAAAGAATTTGTCGCCACTCGTCCAGCCCTGCAAAAGATGCTTAACGATGTGTTACATACAGAAACACAGAAACACGATCACCAATATGAAAGAAGATAAAGGAAGGAAACCTCACAGCAAAAGATCACAGGAGTCTCAAAACATATATTAGAAAAAATCTTTGTCAAATGACAGGGCAAAGTTACTCCTTCTCAATAGTCACATTGAATGTTAATGGCTTGAACTGTCCAGTTAAAAGACACCGATTGGCTGATTGGGTTAAGGAATAAAACCCATCTTTTTGCTGCTTACAAGACACTCATCTTTCCAACAATGATGCATACAGACTGAAAGTGAAAGGCTGGAAAAAGATATACCATGCCAACAGAAATGAAAAAAGAGTCAGAATAGCCATCTTAATATTGGACAACATAAACTTTACCACAAAAACTGTTAGGAGAGACAAAGAGGGGCACTATATAATGATTAAGGGATCCATTCAACAGGAAGATATAACGATTATCAATGTATATGCACCTAATTACAGGGCACCAGCTTATTTAAAAGACTTGTTAAGGGACTTAAAGGGAGACTTAGATCCCAATACAATAGTACTGGGGGACTTCAATACTCCACTCTCAGAGATAGACAGATCAACAGGACAGAAGATCAACAAGGAGACAGTAGATTTAAATGACACTATAGCCCAAATGGACCTAACAGATATCTACAGAACATTTCATCCTACATTTAAGGACTTTACATTATCAGCAGTACATGGAACCTTCTCTAGGACTGACTACATACTAGGCCATAAAGCAAGTCTCAGCAAATTCAAAAGAATTAGAATCATACCATGCAGCTTCTCAGACCACAAAGGAATGAAATTGGAAATTAGCAACTCGGGAATCCCTAGAGCACGTGCAAACACATGGAGGTTGAACAACATGCTCCTGAATGAACAATGGGTCATAGAAGAAATTAAAAGAGAAATCAAAAATTTTCTTGAAGTAAATGAGGATAACAGCACAACACACCAAAACCTATGGGATACAACAAAAGCAGCGTTAAGAGGAAAGTTTATATCAATAGGTGCCTACATCAAGAAATTGGAGAGGCACCAAATAGATGAGCTTTCAAGTCATCTCAAGGATCTAGAAAATCTGCAGCAAACCAAACCCAAACCCAGTAGGAGAAGAGAAATAATTAAAATCAAAGAAGAAACCAACAGGATTGAATCCAAAAAAAAAACATTACAAAATATCAGCCAAATGAGGAGCTGTTTTTTTGAAAAAATAAACAAAATTGACACCCCATTGGCCCAGCTAGCTAAAAAAAGAAGAGAAAAGACCCAAATCAATAGGATCAGAGATGAAAATTGAAACGTAAAAACAGACACCACAGAAATAAAGAATATCATCAGAAATTACTACAAGGACTTGTATGCCAGCAAACAGGGAAATCTATCAGAAATGAACAGATTCTTGGACACATACAACCTACCTAAATAGAGCCAGGAAGACATAGAAAACCTAAACAGACCAATAACTAACACAGAAATTGAAACAGTAATAAAGGCCCTCCCAAAAAGAAAAGCCCAGGACAAGATGGATTCAATGCTGAGTTCTTCAAGGCATTTAAGAAGAACTAACTCCAATTCTTCTCAAACTATTCAGAACAATCGAAAAAGAGGGAATCCTCCCAAATTCTTTCTATGAAGCCAGCATCACCTTAATTCCTAAGCCGGAAAAAGATGCAGCATTGAAAGAGAATTACAGACCAATATCCCTGATGAACATAGATGCAAAATTCTACAATAAAATTCTGGCCAATAGAATGCAACATCACATTAGAAAGATCATCCACCCAGACCAAGTGGGATTTATGCCTGGTATGCAAGGATGGTTCAACTTTCGCAAAACAAGCAACATAATACACTACATTAACAGACTGCAGAAGAAAAACCATATGATTCTCTCAATAGACGCAGAGAAAGCATTTGATAAAATACAACACCCTTTCATGAGGAAAACTCTAAGCAAACTGGGTATGGAAGGAACATTCCTCAATACAATCAAAGCAATATATGAAAATCCCACGGCCAACATCCTATTGAATGGGGAAAAGTTGGAAGCATTTCCGCTGAGATCTGGTACCAGACAGGGATGCCCACTCGCAACGCTGCTATACAATATAGTTCTGGAAGTTTTAGCCAGAGCTCTTAGGCAAGAAAAAGAAATGAAAGGGATACAAATCGGGAAGGAAGAACTCAAACTATCCCTCTTTGCAGATGATATGATTCTTTATTTAGGAGACCCAAAGAACTCTACTAAGAGACTGCTGGAACTCATCGAGGAGTTTGGCAAAGTAGCAGGATATAAAATCAATGCACAAAAATCAACAGCCTTTGTATACACAGGCAATGCCACGGCTGAGGAAGAACTTCTAAGATCAATCCCATTCACAATGGCTACAAAAACAATCAAATACCTTGGAATAAACTTCACTAAGGACGTTAAAGATCTCTATGGTGAAAACTACGAAACCTTAATGAAAGAAATAGAAGAGGATACCAAAAAATGGAGAAATCTTCCATGCTCATGGATTGGAAGAATCAATATCATCAAAATGTCTATTCTCCCAAAAGCAATTTATACATTCAATGCAATACCCATCAAGAATCCGAAGACCTTCTTCTCAGATCTGGAAAAAATGATGCTGAAATTCATATGGAGACACAGAAGACCTCGAATAGCTAAAGCAATCTTGTACAACAAAAACAAAGCCGGAGGCATCACAATACCAGTTTTCAGGACATACTACAGGGCAATAGTTATCAAAACAGCATGGTACTTTTACAGAAACAGATGGATAGACCAATGGAACAGAATAGAAACACCAGAAATCAATCCAAACATCTACAGCCAACTTATATTTGATCAAAGATCCAAAACTAATCCCTGGAATAAGGACAGCCTATTCAATAAATGGTGCTGGGAAAATTGGATTTCCACGTGCAGAAGCTTGAAGCAAGACCCCTACATTTCACCTTAAAAAAATTCACTCAACATGGATTAAAGACTTAAATCTATGACCCGAAACCATCAAATTATTAGAGAGCATTGGAGAAACCCTGCAAGATATAGGTACAGGCAAAGACTTCTTGGAAAAGACCCCAGGAGCACAGGCAGACAAAACCAAAATTAACATTTTGGATTGCATCAAACTGAGAAGTTTCTGTACTTCAAAAGAAACAGTCAGAAAAGTGAAGAGGCAACCGACAGAATGGGAAAAAATATTTGCAAACTATACTACAGATAAAGGGTTGATAACCAGAATCTACAAAGAAATCAAGAAATTCCACAACAACGGAACAAACAACCCACTTAAGAGATGGTCCAAGGACCTCAATAGACATTTTTCAAAAGAGGAAATCCAAATGGCCAACAGACACATGAAAAATGTTCAAGATCACTAGCAATCAGAGAAATGCAAATCAAAACTACAATGAGGTTTCACCTCACCCCGGTTAGATGGCCCACATTCAGAAATCTATCAACAGCAGATGCTGGAGAGGATGTGGGGAAAAAGGGACACTAACCCACTGTTGGTGGGAATGCAAACTGGTTAAGCCACTCTGGAAGTCAGTCTGGAGATTCCTCAGAAACCTGAACATAACCCTACCATTCAACCCAGCAATCCCACTCCTTGGAATTTACTCAAAGGAAATTAAATTGGCAAACAAAAAAGCCATCCGCACATTAATGTTTATTGCAGTTCAATTCACAATAGCTAAGACCTGGAACCAACCCAAATGCCTATCAACAATAGACTGGATAAAGAAATTATGGGACATGTACCTCATTGAATACTATACAGCAGTAAGAAAGAATGAAACCCAGTCATTTGCAACAAGATGGAGGAATCTGGAAAGCATCATGCTGAGTGAATTAAGCCAGTCCCAAAGAGACAGCTATCATTTGTTTCCCTGATCGGTGACAACTAACTGAGCACCAAAGGGGAAACCTGTTGAAGTGAAATGGACACTATAAGAAACAATGACCTGATCAGCTCTTGTCCTGACTCTTGATGTACAATGTAATACTTTATCCTTTTTAGTATTTGTTGTTGTTGTTGTTGTTCTAGTACTAGTGGTTGAACTCCGTAATTAACACACAATTATTCTTAGGTGTTTAAATTTTAACTGAAAAGTGATCCCTGTTAAATTTAAGAGTGGAAAAAGAGAGGGAGGAGATGTACAATTTGGGACATGCACAATCAGACTTGCCCCAAATGATGGAGTTAGAAATGTGCCAGGGGATTCCAATACAATGCCATCAAGGTGGCATGTACCAATGCCATCTCACTAGTCCAGGTGATCAATTTCAGTTCACAATTGATGGCTCTGATAGGTCTAAGATTCAAAGGGATCACACAAACAAGACAAGTGTCTACTAATACTAACTGATAGAATCAAAAATGGAGAGAAAGTTCCAACATGGGAAGTGGGATACACAGCAGAATCTTAGAATGGCAGACATCCTAAACAACACTCTGGCCTCAGAATCAGCTTTTAAGGCATTCGGATCTGGCTCAAGAGCCCATGAGAGTATTGTAGGCATGGAAAGCCAAGATACCATGGAAAAGAAAAAAAAAAGAAGACCTAAATGAAAGATCTCTGCTAGTGAGATCCCAGTGGAAAGAACAGGGCCATCAAAGAAGGAGGTACCTTTCTCTGAAGGGAGGAGAGAACTTCCACTTTGACTATGACCCTATCGGGATAAGATCGAAGTCGGTGAACTCTACAGGCTTCCATAGCCCTGACAACTCATGACTAGAGCCTAGGGAGATTACTGATGCCATGAACAGGAGTGTCAAATTGTTAAGTCAGCAACAGGAGTCACTGTGTACTTACATCCCATGTGAGATCTGTCCTTAATGTGTTGTCTAATGTGCAGTGATGCTATAACTAATACTGAAACAGTATTTTTATACTTTGTGTTTCTGTGTGGGTGCAAACTGATGAGATCTTTACTAATTATATACTGAATCAATCTTCTGTATATAAAGATAATTGGAAATGAAAAAAAAACCTACCTGGTGTTAAACTGGAAATGGCATAGAAAATTAATTAATTAAAAATATTATGTAGAATCTCTGTCTTTAATATGCTGTACACTCTTATTTAATGCTATAACTAGTACTCCAACAGTATTTTTTTCACTTTGTGTTGCTATATGGGGGCAAACTGTTGAAATCCTTACCTAATATATACTAAACTGATCTTCTGTATATAAAGAGAATTGAAAAATGAATTATGATGTGAATGGAAGGGGAGAGGGAGCGGGAAATGGGAGGGTTGTGGGTGGGAGGAATGTTTTGGGAGGGGGAAGCCATTGTAAGCCATAAGCTGTGCTTTGGAAATTTATATTCATTAAATAAAAGTTTAATAATAAAAAAATAAAACAAAACAAAAACCTTGTGTTAATTGGAAATGGCACCCTCCAGTGACTACTGTGGCCAGTGCACCACACTGATATGAAGCCAGGAGCCAGGTTCTTCACCTGGTCTCCCATGTGGGTGCAGGGCCCAAGGACTTGGGCCATCCTCCACTGCACTCCTGGGCCACAGCAGAGAGCTGGACTGGAAGAGGGGCAACTGGGACAGAATCCAGTGCGCTGAGTGGGACTAGAACCCAGTGTGTCAGTGCCATCAGCGCAGGATTAGCCTATTGAGCTGTGGCACCAGCACAGTGATTCATTTCTAATTATCTTTATATGCAGAAGATCAATTTAGTATAAAGTAGTTAAAGATATCAACAGATTGCACCCACACAGACACTCAAATTTTAAAGTACTGCTTGAAGACTAATTTTCCTGTTAATTATAATAGTACAACACATTAGAAGAGAGATTCTACATGGGGAGTAATTGCACACTGACTCTTGTTGTTGATTTCACAATTGACACTCTTATTTATAACGTCAGTGATCAACCGAGGCTTTTGTCATGAGAAGCCAAGGCTATTGGAGCTTCTTGAGTTCACGAACTCCAACCTTATTTAGACAAGGCCATAGTCAAAGTGGAAGTGCCTCCCTTCAGAGACAGATACCTCCTTTGATGGCCTGTTCTTTCCGCTGGGATCTCACTCACAGAGATCTTTCATTCAGGTCACTTCTTGCCACGGTGTCTTGGCTTTCCATGCCTGAGAAACTCTCATGGGCTTTTTATTCAGATCTGAATGTCTTAAAGGATGATTCTGAGGCCAGATTGCTGTTTATGGCATTTGCCATTCTATGAGTCTGCTGTGTATCCCACTTCCCACGTTGGATCATTCTCTCCTGTTTAATTCTATCAATTATTATTAGCAGATGATGGTCCTATTTATGTGTTCCCTTTGACATTTTATCTTATCTTTATGATCAATTATGAAGTTAAACTGATCACTTTAACTGGTAAGATGGTATTGGTATCTGGGTGTGGCCTCATATTACATCAGAGTATTGTATACTCACAATGGCATTGCAAAGTGACCATTTTTCCCAACAGGGAACAATTCAGAATTTCAGCAATGGAAACTCAGCCTTTCTTCTTCCACAGATGCAGAACAGTGTATCCAGTGTGCAGAGCATGAGTATCCAAACATGGAGAGAAGTCGCTGCCTCCCCAAGCTAGTGACCTTCTTAGCCTTTGAGGATGCCCTGGGGATGGCTCTGGCCTGCATGGCTCTGTGCTTCTTTGTAACCACAGCTGCGGTCCTCTGGGTCTTTGTGAAGCACCGAGACACTCCCATCATCAAGGCCAATAACAGGACCCTCAGCTACATCCTGCTCATCACCCTCCTCCTGTGCTTCCTCTGCTCCTTACTCTTCATTGGCCGTCCCAACACAGCCACCTGCCTCTTACAGCAAATAACATTTGGCCTTGTGTTCACAGTGGCTGTTTCTGCTGTGCTGGCCAAAACCATCACTGTGATTCTGGCCTTCAAGGTTACAAAACCTGGAAGAACAATGAGGCGATTGCTGGTATCAGGAGCTTTTAACTTCATCATCCCCATCTGCTCCTTGATCCAACTGGCTCTCTGTGGCATTTGGTTGGGAACATCTCCTCCCTTTATTGAGTTAGATACACACTCTGAGCCTGACCACATCATCCTTGTGTGCAACAAGGGCTCAGTCACTGCCTTCTACTGTGTCTTGGGCTACCTGGGCTCCTTGGCCCTGGCCAGCTTCACTGTGGCTTTCCTAGCCAGGAATCTGCCTGACACATTCAATGAAGCCAAGTTCCTGACGTTCAGCATGCTGGTGTTCTGCAGTGTCTGGGTGACCTTCCTGCCTGTCTACCACAGCACCAAGGGGAAGGTCATGGTGGCCGTGGAGGTCTTCTCCATCTTGGCCTCTAGTGCAGGGCTCCTGGGATGCATCTTTGCCCCCAAGTGCTACATTATTCTTATAAGGCCTGAAAAGATTTCTCTGAAAGGCTTAAAGAAAAGAGGAAGTTCTAAGGGATTCTAATATTTTTCTACTTGTTTTGTTGTCACATTTTCAGAGTTTGGTGCCAAAAAACAAACTGATATAACATTCCATATATGTAAAATAACTAAAATCAACTATAGCTTTGAAAATTACTTCTAGGTAGGACATTTAGTCTAGCAGATTACATGGGATTAGTTTCTGGCTCTGACTCCAGGTCTGTATTTTTGACTCATGGGGACCATAGAAGGAAGTGGTGTTGGATTATGGAACTTGGTTTTGGCCACCCATATGAGAATCCTGGTTTGACTCCCTATTTTTAGCTCTAGCCATACATGCTAGGCATATGCATTTGGGGTATAGAAGTATGAGGTATAGAAAGAGAGGTCTCGGGGGCGGAGCCAAGATGGCGGATAGTGAGGACGTGTGCCTTAGTTTGGGAAAATAAACTTTCATAAAAGCGGAATTACTGTAGCATCAGGAAAAAACTCAAGAAAAAAACTGCAGAGGAATCGCTTCCGGATCTTGTGGAGGAAACACAGAGGACTTACAGGGAACCCACCGCGTGGAAAACCAACCGAGACAAGCCGAGCGGCAGCGGCGGGAGAGGAGGCAGAGCCACAGAATCTCGCCAGCGCGCGGGAACGGAGGAGGGTAAGAAAGACAAAAGACCTGAGAAGTCCGAGACATTGGGGGGAGGGGGAACAGAGGCCTCTCCCTTCACTCACCAAGCAAAACAAAGAGCACCGCGATTTTACATATGTAAAGCTCAGCCAAACTCAGTATCTTTAGCGAAACTGGAGAACACATTGAGGGCTGCATAAACTCCTTGTGTGGCCCCAGGGGTAGATCAAACGAATACTCACAGAGGCTAGATTTCAACTACCCTCAACTCCACTCCCAACTGAGTCAAAAAAAAAAAAAAAAGAGAGAGAGAGAGAGAGAGAGCGCCCCAGCAAGGAGCAAATAATCTGGGAGAGTCGCTCTTTACACAGCCTTAAACCTCAAGAAACAAGCATAGCTCTCTGGCCATACCCATCACAGCCCCTAAGGCTCCAACAAAACAGACAGCTCACTTAGAGGCATAGTATAACGAGAGAAAAAACAAAAACAAAAACAAAAACAAAAACACCACAAATTATCTCTAACTTGCCAAGCGGGAACGGAGGAGGGTAAGAAAGACAAAAGACCTGAGAAGTCCGAGACATTGGGGGGAGGGGGAACAGAGGCCTCTCCCTTCACTCACCAAGCAAAACAAAGAGCACCGCGATTTTACATATGTAAAGCTCAGCCAAACTCAGTATCTTTAGCGAAACTGGAGAACACATTGAGGGCTGCATAAACGCTGTGTATGGTCCCAGGGGTAGATCAAACGAATACTCACAGAGGCTAGATTTCAACTACCCTCAACCCCACTCCCAACTAAGTCAAAACAAAAAAAAAAGAGAGAGAGAGAGAGCGCCCCAGCAAGGAGCAAATAATCTGGGAGAGTCGCTCTTTACACAGCCTTAAACCTCAAGAAACAAGCATAGCCCTCTGACCACACCCATCACAGCCCCTAAGGCTCCAACAAAACAGACAGCTCACTTAGAGGCATAGTATAACCAGAGAAAAAAAAAACAAAAACAAAAACACCACAAATTATCTCTAACATGCCAAGCAAGAAACATAGAAGCGGAGCTACCAAGAACAAGGAAGGCACTATGACGCCCCCAAGTGAACAAGACATGCCAATGCAAGATTATGAAGATGAAGAGATAGAGCAAATGCAAGAAGCAGATTTCAAAAAATTCACAAGAACATTAAGAAGTTCTCAAAAACAAATTCTTGAACTACAGAAATCCTTAATGGACAAGATAGAAAATCTCTCCCGTGAAAATGAAATATTAAGGAGGAATCAAAATGAAATGAAACAACTAGTGGAACAGGAAATTGCGATAGTGAAAAAAAACCTCAATGAAATGAAGAACTCAATAGATCAAATGGCAAACACATTAGAGAGCCTTAAAAACAGAATGGATGAAGCAGAGGAGAGAATATCGGAATTAGAAGACAGAGAACAGGAAAGGAAACAGTCAAATCAAAGAAAAGAAGAAGAAATCAGAAATCTGAAAAATACTGTCAGGAATCTACAGGATACTATTAAAAAACCCAACATTCGGGTTCTAGGAGTTCCTGAAGGCATGGAAAGGGAGAAAGGATTAGAAGGCCTTTTTAGTGAGATACTAGCAGAAAATTTCCCAAGTTTGGAGAAGGACAGAGACATCCTAGTACAGGAAGCTCAGAGAACCCCTAATAAACATGATCAAAAGAGATCCTCACCACGACACGTCGTAATCAAACTCACCACAGTGAAACACAAAGAAAAGATCCTAAAATGTGCAAGAGAGAAACGACAGATTACTCTCAGAGGATCTCCAATTAGACTTACAGCTGATTTCTCATCAGAAACCCTACAAGCCAGGAGAGAATGGCGAGATATAGCCCAGGTACTAAGAGAGAAAAACTGCCAGCCCAGAATATTATATCCTGCAAAGCTCTCATTTGTGAATGAAGGTGAAATTAAGACCTTTCACAGCAAACAGAAATTGAAAGAATTTGTCGCCACTCGTCCAGCCCTGCAAAAGATGCTTAAAGACGTGTTACATACAGAAACACAGAAACACGGTCACCAATATGAAAGAAGGTAAAGGAAGGAAACCTCAGAGCAAAAGATCACAGGAATCTCAAACCAGATATTAGAAAATATCTTTGGCAAATGACAGGGCAAAGTTACTCCTTCTCAATAGTCACATTGAATGTTAATGGCTTAAATTGTCCAGTTAAAAGACACCGATTGGCTGATTGGATTAAGGAACAAAACCCATCCTTTTGCTGCTTACAAGAAACCCATCTATCCAACAATGATCCATACAAGCTGAGAGTGAAAGGCTGGAAAAAGATATACCACGCCAACAGAAATGAAAAGAGAGCGGGCGTAGCCATCTTAATATCGGACAACATAAACTTTACTACAAAAACTGTTAGGAGAGACAAAGAGGGGCACTATATAATGATTAAGGGATCCATTCAACAAGAAGATATAACGATTATCAACGTATATGCACCTAATTACAGGGCACCAGCTTATTTAAAAGACTTGTTAAGGGACTTAAAGGGAGACTTAGACCCCAATACAATAGTACTGGGGGACTTCAATACTCCACTCTCAGAGATAGACAGATCAACAGGACAGAAGATCAACAAGGAGACAGTAGATTTAAATGACACTATAGCCCAAATGGATCTAACAGACATCTACAGAACATTTCATCCTACATCTAAGGACTTTACATTCTTCTCAGCAGTACATGGAACCCTCTCTAGGATTGACCACATACTAGGCCATAAAGCAAGTCTCAGCAAATTCAAAAGAATTAGAATCATACCATGCAGCTTCTCAGACCACAAAGGAATGAAATTGGAAATTGGCAACTCAGGAATCCCTAGAGCACGTGTAAACACATGGAGATTGAACAATATGCTCCTGAATGAACAACGGGTCATAGAAGAAATTAAAAGAGAAATCAAAAATTTTCTGGAAGTAAATGAGGATAACAGCACAACATACCAAAACCTATGGGATACAACAAAAGCAGTGTTAAGAGGAAAGTTTATATCAATAGGTGCCTACATCAAGAAATTGGAAAGGCACCAAATAGACGAGCTTTCAAGTCATCTCAAGGATCTAGAAAATCTGCAGCAAACCAAACCCAAACCCAGTAGGAGAAGAGAAATAATTAAAATCAGAGAAGAAATCAACAGGATTGAATCCAAAAAAACATTACAAAAAATCAGCCAAACGAGGAGCTGGTTTTTTGAAAAAATAAACAAAATTGATACCCCATTGGCCCAACTAACTAAAAAAAGAAGAGAAAAGACCCAAATCAATAGGATCAGAGATGAAATGGGAAACGTAACAACAGACGCCACAGAAATAAAAAGAATCATCAGAAATTACTACAAGGACTTGTATGCCAGCAAACAGGGAAATCTATCAGAAATGGACAGATTCTTGGACACATACAACCTCCCTAAATTGAGCCAGGAAGACATAGAAAACCTAAACAGACCAATAACTGACACAGAAATTGAAACAGTAATAAAGGCCCTCCCAACAAAGAAAAGCCCAGGACCAGATGGATTCACTGCTGAGTTCTACCAGACATTTAGAGAAGAACTAACTCCAATTCTTCTCAAACTATTCAGAGCAATCGAAAAAGAGGGAATCCTCCCAAATTCCTTCTATGAAGCCACCATCACCTTAATTCCTAAGCCAGAAAGAGACGCAACATTGAAAGAGAATTACAGACCAATATCCCTGATGAACATAGATGCAAAAATCCTAAATAAAATTCTGGCCAATAGAATGCAACAACATATCAGAAAGATCATCCACCCAGACCAAGTGGGATTCATCCCCGGTATGCAGGGATGGTTCAACATTCGCAAAACAAGCAACATAATACACTACATTAACAGACTGCAGAAGAAAAACCATATGATTCTCTCAATAGACGCAGAGAAAGCATTTGATAAAATACAACACCCTTTCATGATGAAAACTCTAAGCAAACTGGGTATGGAAGGAACATTCCTTAATACAATCAAAGCAATATATGAAAAACCCACGGCCAACATCCTATTGAATGGGGAAAAGTTGGAAGCATTTCCACTGAAATCTGGTACCAGACAGGGATGCCCTCTCTCACCACTGCTATTCAATATAGTTCTGGAAGTTTTGGCCAGAGCTATTAGGCAAGAAAAAGAAATTAAAGGGATACAAATCGGGAAGGACGAACTCAAACTATCCCTCTTTGCAGATGATATGATTCTTTATTTAGGGGACCCAAAGAACTCTACTAAGAGACTGCTGGAACTCATCGAAGAGTTTGGCAAAGTAGCAGGATATAAAATCAATCCACAAAAATCAACAGCCTTTGTATACACAGGCAATGCCACGGCTGAGGAAGAACTTCTAAAATCAATCCCATTCACAATAGCTTCAAAAACAATCAAATACCTTGGAATAAACTTAACCAAAGACGTTAAAGATCTCTACGATGAAAACTACAAAACCTTAAAGAAAGAAATAGAAGAGGATACCAAAAAATGGAGAAATCTTCCATGCTCATGGATTGGAAGAATCAATATCATCAAAATGTCTATCCTCCCAAAAGCAATTTATACATTCAATGCAATACCCATCAATATCCCGAAGACCTTCTTCTCAGATATAGAAAAAATGATGCTGAAATTCATATGGAGACACAGAAGACCTCGAATAGCCAAAGCAATCCTGTACAACAAAAACAAAGCCGGAGGAATCACAATACCTGACTTTAGGACATACTACAGGGCAGTTGTTATCAAAACAGCATGGTACTGGTACAGAAACAGATGGATAGACCAATGGAACAGAATAGAAACACCAGAAATCAATCCAAACATCTACAGCCAACTTATATTTGACCAAAGATCCAAATCTAATCCCTGGAATAAGGACAGTCTATTCAATAAATGGTGCTGGGAAAATTGGATTTCCACATGCAGAAGCTTGAAGCAAGACCCATACCTATCACCTTACACAAAAATTCACTCAACATGGATTAAAGACTTAAATCTACGACCCGAAACCATCAAATTATTAGAGAGCATTGGAGAAACCCTGCAAGATATAGGCACAGGCAAAGACTTCTTGGAAAAGACCCCAGCAGCACAGGCAGTCAAAGCCAAAATTAACATTTGGGATTGCATCAAATTGAGAAGTTTCTGTACTTCAAAAGAAACAGTCAGGAAAGTGAAGAGGCAACCAACAGAATGGGAAAAAATATTCGCAAACTATACTACAGATAAAGGATTGATAACCAGAATCTACAAAGAAATCAAGAAAATCCACAACAACAAAACAAACAACCCACTTAAGAAATGGGCCAAGGACCTCAATAGACATTTTTCGAAAGAGGAAACCCAAATGGCCAACAGACACATGAAAAAATGTTCAAGATCACTAGCAATCAGAGAAATGCAAATCAAAACCACAATGAGGTTCCATCTCACCCCGGTGAGAATAGCTCACATTCAGAAATCTACCAACAACAGATGCTGGAGAGGATGTGTGGAAAAAGGGACACTAACCCACTGTTGGTGGGAATGCAAACTGGTTAAGCCACTATGGAAGTCTGTCTGGAGATTCCTCAGAAACCTGAACATAACCCTACCATACAACCCAGCCATCCCACTCCTTGGAATTTACCCAAAGGAATTTAATTTGACAAATAAAAAAGCCATCTGCACATTAATGTTTATTGCAGCTCAATTCACAATAGCTAAGACCTGGAACCAACCCAAATGCCCATCAACAGTAGACTGGATAAAGAAATTATGGGACATGTACTCCATAGAATACTATACAGCAGTAAGGAACAATGAAACCGGGTCATTTGCAACAAGATGGAGCAATCTGGAAAACATCATGCTGAGTGAATTAAGCCAGTCCCAAAGAGAAAAATATCATTTGTTTTCCCTGATCGATGACAACTGAGCGCCAAAGAGGAAACCTGTTAAGTGAAATGGATACTATAAGCAACAATGAACTGATCAGCTCCTGTCCTGACTTTAGATGTACAATGTAATACTTTATCCTTTTTAGTATTTGTTGTTGTTGTTGTTGTTCTAGTACTATTGGTTGAACTCAGTAATTAACACACAATTATTCTCAGGTGTTTAAATTTTAACTGAAAAGTGATCCCTGTTAAATCTAAGAGTGGAAAAAGAGAGGGAGGAGATGAACAATTTGGAACATGCTCAATCGGACTGGCCGCAAATGGTGGAGTTAGAAATGTGCAGGGGATTCCAACTCAATTCCATCAAGATGGCATGTACCAATGCCATCGCACTAGTCCAAGTGATCAATTTCAGCTCACAATTGATAGCTCTGATAGGTCTAAGAGTCAAAGAGATCACACAAACAAGACAAGTATCTGCTAATACTAACTGATAGAATCAAAAAGGGAGAGAAAGATCCAACATGGGAAGTGGGATACACAGCAGACTCATAGGATGGCAGATGTCCTAAACAACACTCCGGCCTCAGAATCAGCCCTCAAGGCATTCAGATCTGGCTGAAGAGCCCATGAGAGTATAGCAGGCATGGAAAGCCAAGATATCATGGGAAAAAAAAAAAGACCTAAATGAATGATCTCTGTGAGTGAGATCCCAGTGGAAAGAACGGGGCCATCAAAGAAGGAGATACCCTTCTCCGAAGGGAGGAGAGAACCTCCACTTTGACTATGACCCTATCGGAATAAGACCAAAGTCAGCGAACTCTAAAGGCTTCCATAGCCCTGGCAACTCATGACTAGAGCCTAGGGAGATTACTGACGCCATGAACAGGAGTGTCAAATTGTTAAGTCAGCAACAGGAGTCACTGTGTACTTACACCCCATGCGGGATCTGTCCCTAATGTGCCGTCTAAAGCCAAGTGATGCGATGACTGGTACTGAAACAGTATTTTTATACTTTGCGTTTCTGTGTGGGCGCAGACTGATGAGGTCTTTGCTAATTATATACTGAAGTGATCTTCTGTATATAAAGAGAATTGGAAATGAAAAAAAAAAAACAACCTGGTGTTAAAATGGAAATGGCATAGAAAATTAATTATTTTGAAAAAAAAAATTATGTAGGATCTCTGTCTTTAATGTGCTGTACATTGCTATTTAATGCTATAATTAGTAATCCAATGGTAGTTTTTTCACTCGATGTTGCTATATGGGCAAAATGTTGAAACCTTTACCTAATATATACTAAATTGATCTTCTGTATACAAAGAGAATTGAAAATGAATCTTTACATGAATGGAAGGGGAAAGGGAGCGGGAGGGGGGAGGGTTGCGGGCGGGAGGGAAGTTATGGGAGGGGGGAAGCCATTGTAACCCACAAGCTATACTTTGGAAATTTATATTCATTAAATAAAAGTTTAATTAAAAAAAAAAAAAGAAAGAGAGGTCTCTATGCCTCAGTAGTCACCAATGTTCTGACAGCCAATAGCATACTGAATGGAGAGAAGCTGAAAGCATTTCCCCTCAGATCTTGAACAAGATAGGTATGTCTACTTTCACCATTCTTGTTCAGTATACAACCTGGAGTGTTGGGAGGAGCAATTATGGAGGAGAAAGTAATAAAGGGCATCAAAAAGAGGGGGCTGGTGCTGTGGCATAGCAGGTAAAGCCACCCCCTGCAGTGCTGACATTCCCATATGGCACTAGTTCTAGATCCGGCTGATCCTCTTCCTATCCAGCTCTCTGCTATATCCTGGGAAAGCCGTGGAAGTTGGCCTAAGCTGTGGGGCCCCTGCACCCATGTAGGAGACCTGGAAGGAGCTCCTGGCTCCTGGCTTCAGATTGGTGCAGCTCTGGTCATTGATGCCATTTGGGGAATGAATCAGCAGATGGAAGATCTTTCTCTCTCTGACTCTCCTTCTCTCTTTGTGTGACTCTGACTTTAAAATAAATAAATAAATCTTGGGGTTGGCGCTGTGGCTCAGAGGATAACACTCTGGCCTGAAGTGCTGGCATCCCATATGGGCACCTGTTTGAGTCCCAGCTATTCCACTTCCTATCTAGGTCTCTGCTATGGCTTGGGAAAACAGTAGAAGTCCTTGGGCCCCTGCACCCACATGGGGGACCCAGAAGAAGATCGTGGCTCCTGGCTTTGGATAGGTACAACTCTAGCCATTGCAGCCAACTGGGGATTGAATCATTGAGTGGAAGACCCCCTCGCCCCCCCACCTCTCCTCTCTCTGTGTAACTCTGGCTTTCAAATAAATTAAATACATCTTTAAAATAAATAAATAAATAAATCTTTAAAAAAATGGAAAGGAGGAGGTCAAACCTCTGTTTGCAAATGACATGACATTGTACGTGGAAAATCCTAAATGCTCCACCAGAAAGCTGTAGAACTGATAAACCAATTCAGTAAAGTTGCAGGTTACAAATAAACACCAAAAATCCCATGGGCTTTTTAATACCCTAATTATGAACTCACCAATATAGAAATCAAGAAAGAAATCTCATTCATAATATCCACAAAACAATCAAATACTTCGTAATAAATTTAACCAAAGAAATGCAAGATCTCTACAATGAAAGTTATGAAACATTGATGAAAGAAATCATCAAGGACACAAAAATATGGAAAGATATTCCTTGTTCATGAAATCAGTATCTTTAAAATATCTATAGTAACTAAATAAATCTACACATTCTGTACAAAACCTGCCAAAGTACTAAGGGCATTCTTCACAGAGGTAAAAAAAATTAAAAATTCATATGGAATCACAAAAGATCCAGAATAGCCAACATGATCTTGAGGAAAAAATCAAGTTGGAGGCATCACAATACTTGACTTCAAAGCATAATGCAAAGATAGAGTAATTAAAACATCATGGTACTAGCATGAAAACTGGCACATCGATAAACAGAGCAAAATAGAGGGCCTAGAAATTAATCAATGAATATACAACAAACTGATTTTTGACAGAAGTATTCAAACCACACATTGTTGAAAGGATAATCTATTCAAAAATGGTGCTGGCAAAATTGGATTTATATTTTCAGAAGAATGAACCAGATCCTTACCTCTCACCATATGCAAAAATCAACTCAAGATGGATCAAAGACCCAAGTTGAAGATCTGAGAGTATAGAGTTGCTGGAAGAAAATTTGGGTAAGCATCTTGAGACATTGGGTTAGGTGATGACCTTTTGGATAAAAACCCCTAAATCATAGGCAACAAAAGGAGAACTAAAGAAATGGGATTGATATAAACTCAGAAGCTTCTCTACAGCAAAGGATACAATCAATAGAGTGAAGAGACATTCAACAGAATGGGAAATATTTTTTAATTTTACTTAAGTCATACAAGTTTCATGTGTTTCATATATACAGATTTAGGAACATAGTAATACTTCTCCCCATACCCTCCTTTATGCCCACACTCCAACCCTTCTACTTCCTTCCTCTCCCATTCCTACTTCTAATTTTTACAAATATCTATTTTCAATGTACTTAGTGATGTTAACCCTACACTAAGTAAAAGCGTCAAACAAATTGTATGAAGCAATAACCATTCTTCCACAACAAAAGAGACAAAGACTGTAAACAATCATTGAACCTCAAAATGTCCATTTTACTCCAATACATTATATTTCAGGTACTGTATTAGTTACCTTGGGTCAGAGAAAACATGATATCTGTCTTTTTGGGACTGGCTTATTTCACTAAGTATAAGGCTTTCCAGTTGCATCCATCTTGTTGCGAAAGACAGAATTTCCTTTTTTTTAACAGCTGAGTAGAACTCCATAGTGTATATATACTATAATTTCTTTATGCAGTCAACAGTTGATGGACACCTAGCTTGATTACATATCTTAGCTATTGATAATTGTGATGCAATGAACATGAGGGTATAGATAACTCCTTCAGGTACTGATTTCTTTTGGTTTGTATAAATTCCCAGGAGTGGAATGGCTGGATCATATGGTAGGTCTATATTCAGATGTCTGAGGTATCTCTATTGCTTTCCACAATGGCTGCACCAATTTACATTCCCACTACATCCTTGCCAGCATTTTTTGTTTGTTAATTTCTGTAAGAGAGCCATTCTAACTGGAATGAGGTGAAACCTCATTGTGGTTTTGATTTGCTTTTCCCTGATGGCTAGTGATCTTGAATATTTTTTTCATGTGTCTGTTGGCCATTTGGATTTCCTCTTTTGAAAAAATGTTCATTCAGTTCTCACAAGTCCTTTCCCCATTTCTTTCTTAATAGGATTGTTTTTTTTGTTGTTGTTGGATGTTAAGAAGCTCTTTATAGCTTCTGCATGTTAACCCTTTATCAATTGCATAGGTTGCAAATACTTTTTCATCTGTCGATTGCCTCTCCATTTTGCTGAGTGTTTCTTTTGCTGTGCAGTAGCTTTTCAGCTTAATGTAATCCAATTTGTCAATCTTGGCTTTGATTGCCTGTGTTTCTGAAGTCTATTCAAAAGAGTCTTTGCCTATGCCAAAGCCTTGCAAAGTTTCCCCAATGTTCTCTAGTATTTTGATGGTATTGGGTCATAGATTTAGGTCTTTGATCCATTTTGAGTGTGTTTTTGTGTAAGTTGTAAGGTATGGGTCTAGTTTTATACTTCTGCAGGTGGAGATCCAGTTTCCCCAGCACCATTTGTTGAAGAGACTGTGCTCTCTCCAGAGATTGACTTTAGTTCCTTTGTCAAATATAAGTAGGATGTAGATGCGTGGATTGATTTCTGGGGTTTCTGTTTTGTCCCATTGGTCTACATGTCTGTTTTTGTGCCAGTACCAGGCTAATTTTTGGACAGGCAGAGTTAGACAGTGTGAGAGAGAGACAGAGAGAAAGGTCTTTCTTTCATTGTTTCACCCCCCTAATGGCTGCTACTATTGGTGCGCTGCACTGATCCGAAGCCAGGAGCCAGGTTCTTCTTCTTGGTGTCCTATGTGGGTTCAGGGCCCAAGTAGGTGGGCTATCCTCCACTGCCTTCGTGTGCCTTCAGAGAGCTGGACTGGAAGAAGAGCAACTGGGACAGAATCCAGCACCCCAACCGGGACTAGAACCTGGTGTGCTGGCACCACAGGTGGAGGATTAGCCAAGTGAGCCATGGCGCCAGCCAACCAGGCTTTTTTAAAAAGATTTATTTGAAAGACAGAGCTATCAGAGAGGTAGAGACAGAGAGAGAGGTTTCCATCTGCTATTTCACTCCCCAGATGGCCACAATGGCCAGGATCCAGGAGCTTCTTCCAGGTCTCCCACATGGGTGCAGGGGCCCAGTGACTTGTGCCATCATCTACTGCTTTCCCAGGCCATAGCAGACAGCTGGATTGGAAGAGGAGCAGCTAGGACTAGAACTGGCACCCATATGGGATGCTGGCGCTTCAAGCCAGGGCTTTAACCTGCTGTACCGCTGTGCCACATCGCCAGCCCAAAACCAGGCTGTTTTGATTATAACTCCCCTGTATTAAGTCTTGAAATCTGGTATCGTGATGTCTCATGCTTTCTTTTGTTGTATAGGTTTCTTTATCTATTTGGGGTCTCTTGTGTTTCCATATGACTTTTAGCACCATTTCTTTTCTAGGTCTGAGAAGAATGTCATTGTTATTTTGATTGGGATCACATTGAACCTGTAAATTGCTTTCAATAGTATGGAAATTTTGAAGATATTGATTCTTCCAATCCATGAACATGGAAGAATTTTCCATTTTTAATGTCTTCTCTTTAATGTCTAATCTTTTTTTAATGTTTTATAATTTTTATCGTAGAGATCTTTGATTTCCTTGGTTAAATTTATTCCAAGGTATCTATTTTTTGTAGCTATTGTTAATGGGATTGATCTTAAAAGCACTTTCTCAGCCATGGCATTGTCTATGTTTTCAAAGGCTATTGATTTTTGTATGTTGATTTATTTACTTATTTATTTATATGAAAGAGTTACATAGAAAAGAAGGAGAGAGAGAGAGAGGGAGAGATCTTCCATCTGCTGGCTCACTCCCCATTTGGCCACAATGTCCGGAGCTATGCTGATCTGAAGGCAGGAACCAGGAATTTCTTCCAAGTTTCCCATGCAGATGAAGGGACCCAAGTTCTTGGGCCATCTCCCACTGCTTTCCTAGGCCATACCAGAGAGTTAGATCAGAAGTGGAGCAGCTGGGTCTTGAACTGGTTCCCATATGTGATTCTGGCACTGCAAGCAGGGACTTAACCCACTATGCCACAGTGCCAGCCCCTTTGTGTTGATTTTCTATCCTGCCACTTGAACAAACTCTTTTATGAGTCCAATAGTCTCTCAGTGTCTTTTTGGATCCCATATGTCATGTCATCTGCAAATAGAGATAGTTTGACTTTCTCCTTTCTGATTGGATCCCTTTGATTTCTTTTTCTTGCTTAATTCCTGTAGCTGAATCTTCCAAGACTATATTAAATAGCAGTGGTGAGATTGGGCATCCTGTTCTGGTTCCCGATCTTAGGGGAAATGCTTCTAGCTTTTCACAATTCAATAGGATGCTGGCCATGGGTTTGACATAAGTTGCTTTCATTCCATTACTCATATTCTTAATGGAGGGATCATTTCAAACAAGCTGTGTTCAGGACATATTACTGCCTAACACAGAACACGGTAGTTTTGGAGGATTCTGACCTGGAAATTGATTGCATTTTTTGAGGCTGCTTAGGTTATACTGTGATAATACATGAACCTCAAAGTTGTAAGGGATCAATGCAATAAAGATTTACATCGGTCTCAGAGTGAACATATAGCAGCTGTTGTACCTGCATGAGTACAAACAGAGGAGCACCACACACTGATGTTTGATGGCCCTTTATTACCAGCAGTGGAGAGTGGGCTCACACCCTAAAGAACTCTCAACCATGAATCCCAAAGCAACAGAGTTTATAAAGGCACAAACCAATTGCATCAAATGGAGAAGTTTCTGTACTGCAAAAGAAAGTCAGGAAAGTGAAGAGGCAACCAACAGAATGGGAAAAAATATTCGCAAACTATACTACAGATAAAGGGTTGATAACCAGAATCTACAAAGAAATCAAGAAATTCCACAACAACGGAACAAACAACCCACTTAAGAGATGGGCCAAGGACCTCAATAGACATTTTTCAAAAGAGGAAATCCAAATGGCCAACAGACACATGAAAAATGTTCAAGATCACTAGCAATCAGAGAAATGCAAATCAAAACCACAATGAGGTTCCATCTCACCCCGGTGAGAATAGCTCACATTCAGAAATCTACCAACAACAGATGCTGGAGAGGATGTGGGGGAAAAGGAACATTAACCCGCTGTTGGTGGGAATGCAAACTGGTTAAGCCACTATGGAAGTCTGTCTGGAGATTCCTCTGAAACCTGAACATAACCCTACCATACAACCCAGCCATCCCACTCCTTGGAATTTACCCAAAGGAAATTAAATTGGCAAACAAAAAAGCCATATGCACATTACTGTTTATTGCAGCTCACTTCACAATAGCTAAGACCTGGAACCAACCCAAATGCCCATCAACAGTAGACTGGATAAAGAAATTATGGGGCGTGTACTCTATAGAATTCTATACAGCAGTCAAAAACAATGAAACCGGGTCATTTGCAACAAGATGGAGGAATCTGGAAAACATCATGCTGAGTGAATTAAGCCAGTCCCAAAGAGACAACTATCATTTGATTTCCCTGATCGGTGACAACTAACTGAGCACCAAAGGGGAAACCTGTTGAAGTGAAATGGACACTATAAGAAACAATGACCTGATCAGCTCTTGTCCTGACTCTTGATGTACAATGTAATACTTTATCCTTTTTAGTATTTTATTGTTGTTGTTGTTGTTGTTCTAGTACTAGTGGTTGAACTCTGCAAATAATGCACAATTATTCTTAGGTGTTTAAATTTTAACTGTAAAATGATCCCTGTTAAATCTAAGAGTGGAAAAAGAGAGGGAGGAGATGTACAATTTGGGACATGCTCAATCGGACTTATCCCAAATGGTGGAGTTAGAAATGTGCCAGGGGATTCCAATACAATGCCATCAAGGTGGCATGTACCAATGCCATCTCACTAGTCCAGGTGATCAATTTCAGTTCACAATTGATGGATCTGATGGGTCTAAGTGTCAAAGGGATCACACAAACAAGACAAGTGTCTGCTAATACTAACTGATAGAATCAAAAAGGGAGAGAAGGATCCAACATGGGAAGGGGGATACACAGCAGACTCATAGAATGGCAGATGTCCTAAATAGCACTCTAGCTTCAGAATCAGCCCTTAAGGCATTTGGATCTGGCTGAAGAGCCCATGAGAGTATTGTAGGCATGGAAAGCCAAGACACCCTGGAAAAGAAAAAAAAATAAGAAGACCTAAATGAAAGATCTCTGCTAGTGAGATCCCAGTGGAAAGTACGGGGCCATCAAAGAAGGAGGTACCTTTCTCTGAAGGGAGGAGAGAACTTCCACTTTGACTATGACATTATCAGAATAAGATCAAAGTTAGCGAACCCTAAAGGCTTCCATAGCCTTGGCAACTCATGACTAGAGCCTAGGGAGATTACTGACGCCATAAACAAGAGTGTCAAATTGTTAAGTCAGCAACAGAAGTCACTGTGTACTTACATCTCATGTGGGATCTGTCCTTAATGTGTTGTCTAATGTGAAGTGATGCTATAACTAGTACTAAAACAGTATTTTTACACCTTGTGTTTCTATATGGGTGCAAACTAATGAAATCTTTACAAAGTATATACAAAACAGATCTTCTGTATATAAAGATAATTGAAATTAAAAAAAAAAACCTGGTGTTAAACTGGAAATTGCATAGAAAATTAATTAATTTTTAAAAAATATCTTAATGTGCTGTACACTGTTATTCAATGCTATAACTAGTACTCCAACAGTATTTTTTCACTTTGTGTTGCTATGTGAGGGCAAACTGTTGAAATCTTTACTTAATATATACTAAACTGATCTTCTGTATATAAAGAGAATGGAAAATAAATCTTGATGTGAATGGAAGGGGAGAGGGAGCCGGATGGGGAGGTTTTCGGGCGGGAGGGAAGTTATGGGGCGGGGGAAGCCATTGTAATCCATAAGCTGTACTTTGGAAATTTATATGCATTAAATAAATGTTTAGAAAAAAGGCAGAAACCATAAAATTGGGAGGGGAAATACATGGTTGTTAGGATCAGGGGAGAATACATGGTTACTGGAGTCAAGCTGACCTATGTCCTATGTGATACTAATATCAATTACAATTTTAACAATACTAGTTATTATCTTAACAATTTCAATTATAATCTTGACATTAATCCAGGTATTGTCTTAAATCATATGTAGGACATAGACAAATTACATGTTTTTATTACTAACCCATGTATAGCTTATCCACTTCCAAGCTTGAGCGATCATGCTAGGGGGTTTCTTATTGCTTTGCTAAGTGTGATGTAGTAGACTGCTATTGTCTGATTGTTTTAGATCATAGTTTTAGACCAGAGTCTCATGGTGTGTGTCAAGGTGCTTTCTCAGGATGGAGTCTCAGGTGCTCTAAGATGGAGCCCCGATTGTGAAGGTGCTACTTCACAGTGATTGCTGGGAGAGGGGGTTGTGCTCCCTAGTGACATGGGGTGATGATGAGGGAAAGACTACTGTCCTGATGATGCCACATCCAAACTTCATGCCTTCCTTAGTTGGAATTGCAAAGCATACAGAACCTCTGGGGTTCTTATGTATTTTCTTTCATGGTGTGAGTGGGGAGTCACTATCCTTAAAGCAATGGTCACATGAAATGTGATCTCTGTGCTCAGAATGACAGAGTGCAGCATGGGTACTGCCTCATTCACAATAGCATCCTGCTTTAATGCCACAATCCACACCTTCCCCATGTGAAGAAGGATTTTTCCACAATGTGTACATTGACAACACTCTCTAAATCACTGTGTAGTATGTACACATTTGCAGATGAAACTCATGTTGCCATGAAAGCAATATCGCTAGATACTGAGGATGCCTTTTGTTCCCTAAGATACAGATGGATTTGTATGAATTGTATCCCTATATTATCTGAATCCATACCTTATATGTAGTATATATTTAGGATTTTGCATATGCATGTACATGGGACAAATACATGTGTTGATTTCACATGTACCTCCTGCCTCATTTGAATGCTCTTTCTCTTTCCAGTTATACCTGTCCTTCAGCTTCAGCATTTTCAAGGAGAATCCAATTTACAAATAGTGCTGGGGGTGAGGTATCTGACACTAATTCTTTCTACAATTGCCAAATCCCTCTCAACAGTCTGCTGATGTAACAACCCTGTCACCTATGCACATATGTTTACAGAGCTGCTCTCCTAGCAATGCCCTAGGGAGAGATCAGAGTCTATAGCATGTTTTTCCAAAACTGTTTTTCCACCTAATAGATAGTGGCAGGCCCATAATCACAGGGAAGAATGATGCCATGAGTTCTTTGATAGGACAGAAATGAAGTAATAAAAATATATAGGGGCTGGCGCTGTGGTAAAGCAGGTTAAAACCCTGACCTGAAGCTCCAGCATCCCAAGTGGGTGCCAGTTCAAGTCCTGGCTGTTCCTCTTCCCATCCAGCTCTCTGCCATGGCCTAGGATAGCAGTGGAAGATGGCCCAAGTCCTTGGGCCCCTGCACCCGTGTGGGAGACCCAGAAGAAGCTCCTGGCTCCTGCCTTTGATCAGAGCAGCTCCGACTGTTGTGGCAATCTGGGGAGTGAACCAGTGGACAGAATATTTCTCTCTCTGTCTCTACCTCTCTCAGTAACTCTGTCTTTCAATAAATAAAATAAATCTTAAAAAAGAGAAAATATATAGAAGCCAGAGCTGATCTGATCACAGAGACATTGAGGGTAGGCCTCAGCCCTGTGACTTCCTTTGAAATGCCTTCCTTGTAATTCTAGCTGTGTTCCTGTGTGATACAGTGGACTTGCACACACTGTCTACAGGTTGAAGACATAAAGAAATACTGGGACCAGCTGTGCCCTACATAGATATCTATTCTCCCTACAGAGGGCCGAGACAGCAGACATAATCCAGACTATTTCCTTCCAATATCAGCAGAGATTTCGACCTTTAACTTTATGTTGGGTTGACTTGACCTGTTGTTTTCTGTGATTTTTCTCAACCTACTCCTGAATCCTTTATATAGGTCACAGGACATACCTCCCTGGACCTGTTATAATTCCATGAGGCCAAGTGTCTACAGAGATAGGGACCTGCTACTGGGTGGGTTTCCCCCCTTTATTTCCTGGAACCAGAAGCAGACATGATCCAGTTATCTTTTTTATCCAGGCCATTGAATAGAATGGCAGTTAATTGGTAAGTCCAACATTGATTTATGTGTTAACTATAGTTCATACTGCAAGTGAATGTACGCTTGTATTGGTTCATCTGCTTGAGAACTCTAAAAAAATGTACACAGAAATAGCAGGAATGCAGATCGATGAAGGCTAGAGTTCCTTCCCTTATTTTGCCTTTCACAACCTTCCCTTTCCATTTTCTGTTTGCGCTCCACTTCATGAGAGAGAGGGGGGAGGGAGAGAAATTTTGTTTCTAGTCTATTGATATGGTCTCCTGATCAGCCTCTGAGAATCTTGAAATGAGTGAGACTAATGGTTCTCCAGCCCTCACTGCAGCCCCCATCCCTGCCACAGCCAAGAGCCATGGAATAGAGAATGGCCTGAGGTCAGTGTTAGGTCTCTGCATGTCATTGCTGACAAGTGTCCCTGACTGAGAAGCTGGTCCTGTCTGAGATCCGCCACCTGAAATAGAGCCTGTCCCCCAATACATCAACATTTGAATACTCAGTAGAAGTCTTTTTGGCCTCTGATCATGAAAAAAGGAGGAATCTTTAATCTCTGGAACTCTTTTTGGAAAAGTAAGGGCCTACCTTGTTCATGAGTCCATGACACAAGTGTGGAGGCCACACTGTGCATTCTGATCTCTGTTCTCCAACTGGCAAATGTCTGTCCATCTCCATTTTGTGCAGAAGAGAGGCAGCCATCATGTGTGTACTTATTGCCTCATAGAATTTATTATGCTTAAACATAGAAAAGTCCTATATGGGCATAGTCTGCCAGTAATGTGTGTAATTAGACTTTCTCACTAAGCAACATATTATGAAAAAAATTTCCCCATAACTGATGGACATTATGTTATTGGTTCCATGACCACCAAGTGTCATTTTATATGCACAACTCATACTTGTTTACCCAATATTACATATTTGGATTGTCACTCATTTTGTGCAACTATATGTAATATACTAATGATCATTTTATTTGCATATTTCTCTGATTGAAATAATTGGGGAAAATTATTGGATCATGATGTTCCCCAATAAAGCTTTGGTACTTCTTGAAAAATCCTTGCTGAAAAACCCACAGAGTCCCATTGCCCTCACAAATCGCCATACCTATTGTCAGTGTCTTCCATTCTCAATCCTTCCTCTTGCCCAGGATACCACCAGTCCACCATGTGTTTCTACGGATCTGCCTGTTGTGGGGACTTTATATAAACTGATACATAGCCTTTGTGATCTTCCATTGACTGGCACCTTTCACTGCACAATGTTTTGTGTTTTATCCTATTTGTATCAGTCCGTAGTATGCTTTCTTGTTAATATCTAGATCAACATTTGGTATCAAGATACTTGCTGTTAGTCATTAGAGGATGGAAATATTAAGAATATATGTTTTTCAGTCTTCTGAATATAAGCTTTACCATTTGTGTTATGTACCACTGAAACACTTGGCAAAGGTCATCAGGGGAACAATCATAGATCTTGTTCTACCTCCAGACACCAGATTCCAGAATCAATCTTGCTTTATCATAAAATTGGAAAAAAATGTTGCAAGTTTTAAAAATGTTTGACACTCAAGCACTTTTGCACACTTTTTTGAGACAGGGCCATATTACAATACACCTGTACTGCATCAAATCGCACAATTCTAGACGGCTTTAGCTAGCATGTAGATCACTAAATGGAATCAAAAGAAAATAATTTCTTATACTCTAAATTTGTTTCTCGGTTTTTAGAGTCACAGAAATAGTTTGGAGTGTTCTCTCTTTTATCATCTGACTGCAGTTTATTATAGACACTTGAAAGATGAGTTAAGACAACTGGTAACAATTTGGGCTTTGAGTGGTATGTGGGTCATGAACCTACACATCTACCTTTGATGTTTATGAACTCTGCAGGTTTTCTATCAAGTCTGTGCAGGGTCTAGAACTTAACACCTGGCTAGCTTGTATTTGGGGAAAGAAGAATTAAACTTGTCAGTTTGCAGCTGACAGCAAGTGCTGTAAGTAACCCAGTAGTGCATAAAATACCCTTCATAGGGGAATTAATTGCATTTAAGAAAAATGATTAAAAGCAAGAAACATTTCAATTTAATGTCTTTAATTTATCACTCAAATAAGTAAACAGACTACAGTAGCATATTTTTTGATGGATGTACATATTGTATAACAAGTAAACCCTCTTTCTCAACTGAAAAACTTTTCTGTTCATATGTTTAAGGAAAAGGAACAAAACTTGACTATTTTTTAGGCAAAATTACCACGTTTTAAATTTTTTATGTTAAAATGTTACCGGAGAAATTGCAGGGTTCTTGTCTTCGCGCAAGAAAGAATTCAGGCGTGAGACAGAGAGTAGTGGAAGGTAAAAGTAGCAAAGTTTATTAGGGTAGGGACATCCGTAAAAACGGATGGGCACCTCTCCAGACAGGACCTGAGAGAGAGTGCCCAGCCTGCATTTAGGCTGGGGTTTTTAAAGAAGTAGGTCTTTGTCTTCACATGCTTCCACCTGGAAAGAAAGACTTAATGGATGTAAATGTTAAGAAGCTTCTTCCTGTGGAAGGTCTGAAACAAAGGACTTTATGGATGCAAATGTTATCAGACCTGAGGAAGGGAGCAGGGTGTTTGAGATGCAGATGCTGGGCTGCACCTGGGAGATTGTGGAAGATTTATCAGGCAGGAAGCAGGAGGGGTGAGGGCCTCCACCTGGCAGGTTATCAGGTAGAAGGGGGCAGGGCAGGCAGGATGCGAAATCTGGGCTTCTCCTGAAACATTGTTAGGATGACTTTGAGATGCAGATGCATATAGATGTCTTCTGTTTAGGCCTGTCACACACACATAAGCTCATAACTGACTTCCTACCTAACAAAAATAATACAAACTGTGTGAAATTTGAGTAAAATGCAATTAGCCTGGCCCCCAAACCCCGGCCCAGCAGCTCTGCCCTGGCTCCCTGGCTCGCTCCCTCATTGTGTTTGGCAGGCTGCGGCCGCCGCTGGGCTGCTGCCATGGGGAGCCTTCGAGAGTGGGGCCCTCTTTGCTCCACTGTGCTCCTCAGGCTGCCAGCAAGGGTGGAGGGAGGGAGGGAGTGGGTGGGAGGTGGGTGCGTAAGGGAGCCAGGATTGGGGGTAGGGGCTGGGATGGAGGGAGGCAAGAGAGGAGGAAGCCCACCAAACCTGGCAGATGTGGCCCTGAGGAGGCAGAGGATGCAGTAGCAGAGGTGGGGGCGCAGTGACTTAGGGCCGCTCCCTGTTATGAAGACAGTATGGAGTTTCCAGACCACAGCAGACATTTGCTGCAGTGTCTGAGTGAGCAGAGGCACCAGGGTTTTCTTTGTGACTGCACTGTTCTTCTGGGAGATGCCCAGTTCCGAGTGCACGGAGGTGTACTGGCTTCATGCAACATGTATTTCCACCTCTTTTTTTATTTTTAAAATGTTAATTTTTTATTAACTTTTATTGAATGAATATAAATTTCCAAAGTACAGCTGATGGGTTACAATGGCTTCCCCCCTCCCATAAATTCCCTCCCACCCACAACCCTCCCCTTTCCCGCTCCCTCTCCCCTTCCATTCACATCAAGATTCATTTTCAATTCTCTTTATATACAGAAGATCAGTTTAGTATATATTAGGTAAAGATTTCAACAGTTTGCCCCCATATAGAAACACAAAATGAAAAAAAAATACTGTTGGAGTACTAGTTATAGCATTAAATAAGAGTGTACAGCACATTAAAGACAGAGATCCTGCATAATATTTATTAAAAAATTAATTTTCTAAGCCATTTCCAATTTAACACCAGGGTTTTTTTTTCATTTGCAATTATCTTTATATACAGAAGATAGATTCAGTATATAATTAGTAAAGATCTCATCAGTTTGCACCCACGCAGTAACACAAAGTGTAAAAATACTGTTTCAGTACTAGTTATAGCATCACTGCACATTAGAAAACACATTAAGGACAGATCCCACATGGGATGTAAGTACACAGTGACTCCTGTTGCTGACTTAACAATTTGACACTCTGTTCATGGCGTCAGTAATCTCCCTAGGCTCTAGTCATGAGTTGCCAAGGCTATGGAAGCCTTTAGAATTCCCTAACTTTGATTTTATTCCGACAGGGTCATAGTCAAAGTGGAAGTTCTCTCCTCCCTTCAGAGAAAGGTACCTCCTTCTTTGATGGCCCTGTTCTTTCCACTGGGATCTCACTAACAGAGATCTTTCATTTAGGTCATCTTTTATTTTCCCCCAGGGTGTCTTGGCTTTCCATGCCTACAATACTTTCATGGGCCCTTCAGCCAGATCCGAATGCCTTAAGGGCTGATTCTGAGGCCAGAGTGTTGTTTAGAACATCTGTCTTTCTATGAGTCTGCTGTGTATCCCGCTTCCCATGTTGGATCCTTCTCTCCCTTTTTGATTCTATCAGTTAGTATTAGCAGACACTTGTCTTGTTTGTGTGATCCCTTTGACACTTAGACCCATCAGATCCATCAATTGTGAGCTGAAATTGATCACTTGGATTAGTGAGATGGCATTGGTACATGCCACCTTGATGGGATTGTATTGGAATCCCCTGGCACGTTTCTAACTCCGTCATTTGGGGCAAGACTGATAGTGCATGTCCCAAATTGTACATCTCCTCCCTCTCTTTTTCCACTCTTAAATTTAACAGGGATCACTTTTCAGTTAAAATTTAAACACCTAAGAATAATTGTGTGTTAGTTACAGAGTTCAACCACTAGTACTAGAACAACAACAACAACAACAAATACTAAAAAGGATAAAGTATTACATTATACATCTAGAGTCAGGACAAGAGCTGATCAGGTCATTGTTTCTTATAGTGTCCATTACACTTAACAGCTTTCCCCTTTGGTGCTCAGTTGTCACCGATCAGGGAAAACAAATGATATTTTTCTCTTTGGGACTGGCTTAATTCACTCAGCATGATGTTTTCCAGATTCCTCCATCTTGTTGCAAATGACCCGGTTTCATTGTTCCTTACTGCTGTATAGTATTCTATGGAGTACACGCACCATAATTTCTTTATGCAGTCTACTGTTGATGGGCATTTGGGTTGGTTCCAGGTCTTAGCTATTGTGAATTGAGCTGCGATAAACATTAATGTGCAGATGGCTTTTTTATTGCCAAATTAATTTCCTTTGGGTAAATTCCAAGGAGTGGGATGGCTGGGTTGTATGGAAGGGTTATGTTCAGGTTTCTGAGGAATCTCCAGACTGACTTCCATAGTGGCTTAACCAGTTTGCATTCCCACCAACAGTGGGTTAGTGTCCCTTTTTCCCCACATCCTCTCCAGCCTGTATCTATATCTTGCAGGGTTTCTCCAATGCTCTCTAATAATTTGATGGTGTCTGGTCTTAGATTTAAGTCTTTATTCCATGTTGAGTGAATTTTTGTGTAAGGGGAAATGTATGGGTCTTGCTTCAAGCTTCTGCACATGGAAATCCAATTTTCCCAGCACCATTTATTGAATAGGCTGTCCTCATTCCAGGGATTAGTTTTGGATCTTTGATCAAATATAAGTTGGCTGTAGATGTTTGGGTTGATTTCTGGTGTTTCTATTTTGTTCCATTGGTCTATCCATCTGTTTCTGTACCAGTACCATGCTGTTGTGATAACAACTGCCCTGTAGTATGCCCTGAAATCTGGTATTGTGATGCCTCCAGCTTTGTTTTTGTTGTACAAGATTGCTTTGGCTATTCGAGGTCTTCTGTGTCTCCATATGAATTTCAGCATCATTTTTTCCAGATCTGAGAAGAAGGTCTTCGGTATCTTGATTGGTATTGCATTGAATGTATAAATTGCTTTTGGGAGACTGGACATTTTGATGATATTGATTCTTCCAATCCATGAGCATGGAAGATTTCTCCACTTTTTGGTATATTCTTCTATTTCTTTCTTTAAGGTTTTGTAGTTTTCATCGTAGACATCTTTAACGTCCTTGGTGAAGTTTATTCCAAGGTATTTGATTGTTTTTGTAGCCATTGTGAATGGGATTGATCTTAGAAGTTCTTCCTCAGCTGTGGCATTGCCTGTGTGTACAAAGGCTGTTGATCTTTGTGCGTTGATTTTCTATCCTGCTACATTGCCAAACTCTTCGATGAGTTCCAGTAGTCTCTTAGTAGGGTTCTTTGGGTCCCCTAAATAAAGAATCATATCATCTGCAAAGAGGGATAGTTTGAGTTCTTCCTTCCCAATTTGTATCCCTTTCATTTCTTTTTCTTGCCTAATACCTCTGGCTAAAACTTCCAGAACTATATTGAATAGCAGTGGTGAGGGTGGGTATCCCTGTCTGGTACCAGATCTCAGCGGAAATGCTTCCAACTTTTCCCCATTCAATAGGATGTTGTCCTTGGGTTTTTCAGAAATTGCTTTGATTGTATTGAGGAATGTTCCTTCCATACCCAGTTTGCTTAGAGTTTTCCTCATGAAAGGGTGTTGTATTTTATCAAATGCTTTCTCTGCGTCTATTGAGAGAATCATATGGTTTTTCTTCTGAAGTCTGTTAATGTGGTGTATCACGTCCCTGATTACCAGGGATAAATCCCACTTGGTCTAGGTGGATGATCTTTCTGATGTGTTGTTGTATTCTATTGGCCAGAATTTTATTGAGTATTTTTGCATCTATGTTCATCAGGGATATTGGTCTGTAATTCTCTTTCAATGCTGCATCTTTTTCCAATTTGGAATTAAGATGATGCTGGCTTCATAGAAAGAATTTGGGAGGATTCCCTCTTTTTTGATTGTTTTGAATAGTTTGAGAAGAATTGGAGTTAGTTCTTCTTATATGACTGGTAGAACTCAGCAGTGAATCCATGTGGTCCTGGGCTTTTCTTTGTTGGGAGGGTCTTTCTTACTGTTTCAATTACTGTCTCTGTTATGGGTCTGTTTAGGTTTTCTACGTCTTCCTGGCTCAATTTAGGTAGGTTGTATGTGTCCAAGAATCTGCCCATTTCTGATAGATTTCCCTGTTTGCTGGCATACAAGTCCTTGTAGTAATTTCTGATGATTATTTATATCTGTGGTGTCTATTGTTACGTTTCCCTTTTCATCTCTGATCCTATTGATTTGGGTCTTTTCTATTCTTTTATTAGTTGCGCCAATGGGGTGTCAGTTTTGTTTATTTTTTCAAAAAAGAGCTCCTCATTTGGCTGATTTTTTGTAATGATTTTTTGGATTCAATCCTGTTGATTTCTTGCCTGATTTCAATTATTTCTCTTCTGCTACTGGGTTTGGGTTTGGTTTGCTGCAGATTTTCTAGATCCTGGAGATGACTTGAAAGCTCATCTATTTGGTGCCTTTCCAATTTCTTGATGTAGGCACCTATTGATATAAACTTTCCTCTTAACACTGCTTTTGCTGTATCCCATAGAATTTGGTATGTTGTGCTGTTATCCTCATTTACTTCCAGAAGGTTTTTGATTTCTCTTTTAATTTCTTCTATGACCCATTGTTCATTCAGGAGCATGTTGTTCAATCTCCATGTGTTTGCACGTGCTCTAGGGATTCCCGAATTGCTAATTTCCAATTTCATTCTTTTGTGGTCTGAGAAGCTGCATGGTATGATTCTAATTCTTTTGAATTTGCTGAGACTTGCTTTATGGCCTAGTATGTAGTCAGTCCTAGAGAAGGTTCCATGTACTAATGAGAAGAATATAAATTCTTTAGATGTAGGATGAAATGTCCTGTTGATATCTATTAGGTCCATTTGGGCTATAGTGTCATTTAAATCTACTGTCTCCTTGTTGATCTTCCGTCCTGTTGATCTGTCTATCTCTGAGAGTGGAGTATTGAAGTCCCCCAGAACTATTGTAATAGGGTCTAAGTCTCCCATTAAGTCCCTTAACAAGTCTTTTAAATAAGCTGGTGCCCTGTAATTAGGTGCATATACATTGATAATCGTTATATCTTCCTGTTGAATGGATCCCTTAATCATTATATAGTGCCCCTCTTTGTCTCTCCTAACAGTTTTTGTGGTAAAGTTTATGTTGTCCGATATTAAGATGGCTATTCCGACTCTTTTTTCATTTCTGTTAGCATGGTATATCTTTTTCCAGCCTTTCACTTTCAGTCCATATGCAGCACTGTTGGAAAGATGAGTTTCTTGTAAGCAGCAAAAAGATGGGTTTTATCCCTTAACCCAATCAGCCAATCGGTGTCTTTTAACTGGGCAGTTCAGGCCATTAACATTCAATGTGACTATTGAGAAGGAGTAACTTTGCCCTCTCATTTGCCAAAGATTTTTTCTAATATATGGTTTGAGACTCCTGTGATCTTTTGCTGTGAGTTTTCCTTCCTTTACCTGCTTTCATATTGTTGACCGTGTTTCTGTGTTTCTGTATGTAACACATCTTCAAGCATCTTTTGCAGGGCTGGATGAGTGGCAACAAATTCTTTCAATTTCTGTTTGCTGTGAAAGGTCTTTATTTCACCTTCATTCACAAATGAGAGCTTTGCAGGATATAATATTCTGGGCTGGCAGTGTTTCTCTCTTAGTACCTGGGCTATATCTCGCCATTCTCTCCTAGCTTGTAGGGTTTCTGATGAGAAGTCAGCTGTGAGTCTAATTGGAGATCCTCTGAGAGTAATCTGATGTTTCTCTCTTGCACATTTTAGGATCTTTTCTTTATGTTTCACTGCGGTGAGTTTGATTACGACGTGTCATGGTGAAGATCTCTTTTGGTCATGTTTATTGGGGGTTCTATGAGCTTCCTGTACTAAGATGTCTCTGTCCTGCACCAAACCTGGGAAATTTTCTGCTAGTATCTCACTAAAAAGGCCTTCTAATCCTTTCTCCCTCTCCATGCCTTCAGGAACTCCTAGAACCCGAATGTTGGTTTTTTTAATAGTACCCTGTAGATTCCTGACAGTATTTTTTAGATTTATTATTTCTTCTTCTTTTCTTTGATTTGACTGTTTCCTTTCCTGTTCTCTGTCTTCTAATTCTCATATTCTCTCTTCTGCTTCACCCATTCTGTTTTTAAGGCTCTCTAATGTGTTTGTAATTTGATCTATCGAGTTCTTTATTTCATTATGGTTTCTTGTCACTATCTCAGTTTCATGTTCTACTAGTTGTTTCATTTCATTATGATTCCTCCTTAATATTTCATTTTCCCGAGAGAGATTTTCTATCTTGTCCATTAAGGATTTCTGTAGTTCAAGAATTTGTTTTTGAGAACTTCTTAATGATCTTATCAGTTTTTTGAGATCTGCTTTTTGCAGTTCCTCTGTCTCTTCATCTTCATAATCTTGGATTGGGGTGTCTTGTTCATTTGGGGGCATCATAGTGTCTTCCTTGCTCTTGTTACCTCAGTTTCTACGTTTGTTGTTTGGCATGTTGGGGATAATTTATTTATTTTTGCTGTGGTGTTTTTTTCTCGTTATACTATGCCTCTAAGTGGGCTGTGTGCTTTGATGGATCCTTAGAGGCTGTGATGGGTGTGGCCTGAGAGCTCTGCTTGATTCTTCAGGTTTAAGGCTATGCAAAAATTGACTCACCCAGATTGTTCTCTCCCTTGCTCCTTGCTGGATCTCTCTCTCTCTCTCTCTTTTTTTTTTTGACTCAGTTGGGAAGTAATTCCGCACAGCTAAGTGGAATTGAGGGTAGTTGAAATCTGGCCTCTGTGAGTATTCGTTTGATCTACCCCTGGGACCACACAAAGAGTTTATGCAGCCCTCAATGTGTTCTCAAGTTTTGCCATAGTCCCAAAGTTACCGAGTTTGTTTACTTGTTGCTGCTTTACATATGTAAAATGGCGCCTGCTCTTTATTTTGCCCAGCTTTGTTAGGTGAGTGGAGAGAGAGGCTAGTGTCCGTGTTGGTTCCCCTGATTTATTTGTGATTTTTGCCCAGTGGGGCCTCAGGCCTCTGCCTTTCCCCACCAATGTCTTGGGTTTCTGAGGTTTTTGTCTTACCTCCCATTCCCTCGACAGTGAGATTCTGCAGCTCGGCTCCCATGGCTGGGCTTCCATGCAGTGGGCTGCCTGTAGGTCCTCTGTGTCACATCCATTAGATCCGGAAGCGTTTCCTCTGCAGTTTTTTTCTTGAGTCTTTTCCTGAGGCTACAGTAATTCCACTTTTATGAAACTATATTTTCCCAGACTATTGGTGCATGTCCTCACTATCTGCCATGTTGGCTGAGAAAATGAAATCTTAAGGAGGAATCAAAATAACATGAGGAATTTAGTAGAACATAAAATTGAGATATTGAAGAGAAATCAAAATGAAACAAACAGTTCAATAGAACAAATAAAAAACACATTTGAGTGCCTTAAAAACAGAATCAGTGAGGCAGAAGAGAGAATATTGAACTTAGAAGATAGAGAACAGGAAAGAAGACTGCCAAACCAAAGAAAAGAAGAGGAATGCAGATACCTAAAAATGTTGTGGGACTCTACAGAATACCATGAAAAAACCCAACATTTGGCTTCTAGGAGTTCCTGAAGGCATGGAGAGAAAGGATTAGTAAGCCTTTTTAGTGAAACACTAACAGAAAACTTCCCGGGTTTGGAGAAAGATACATCCAAGAACAGGAAGCACATAGAACCCCTAATAAACATGACAAAAGAGATCCTCACAACACATTGTAATTAAACTCTCCATAGTGAAACATAAAGAAAAGATTCTATAATGTGTAAGAGAGAAACGTCAGATTACTCTCATAGGATCTCCAATTACATTCACAGCAGATGTCTCATCAGAAACCCTATAGACTTGGAGGGAATGGCGAGATATAGCCCTAGTACTAAGAGAAAAAAACTGATATCCTAGAATATTATATCCTGCAAAGCTCTCATTTGTGAATGAAGGTGAAATAAACACCTTTCATAGAAAACAAAAATTGAAAGAATTTGTCAACACGCATCCAGCCTTGCAAAAGATGCTTAAAGATGTGTTACATAGAAGCACAGAAACACAGCAATCAATATGAAAGAAGGTAAAGGAAGAAAATCTCAGTAAAAGATCACAGGAAGTTCAAAGAATATATTAGAAATATCTTTGGGAAAATGGAGAGTAAAGTCAGTAGTTATCAATAGTCACATTGAACGTTAATGGCCTCAACTCTCCAGTTAAAAGACACAGACTGGCTAAATGGATTAAGGAACAAAACCCATCTATTTGCTGCTTACAAGAAACACATCAAACCAACAAAGACGTATGTGGAATGAAAGTGAAATATTGGCAAAAGATATTCAATGCCAACAGAAACCAAAAAAGAGCTGGCATAGCTATCATAATATCAGAAAAATAAACTTTAACACAAAAACTGTCAAGAGAGGCAAAGGGAGGTAGTATATAATAATTCAGGGATCAACTCAACAGGAAGATGTTACTATTATAAATGTATATGCACCTAATTACAGGGCACTGGGTTATTTAAAATATATGTTAAAGGACTTAAAGGGAGACTTAGACTCTAATACAGTAGTATTGGGGGACTCCAATACTCCACTTTCAGCAATAGACAGGTCAATCAGACAGAAGATTAACAAGGAAACATCAGATTTAATTGACACTATAGACCAAATGGATCTAACAGATATCTATAGAACTTATTATCCTACACCAGAAGAATTCACATTCTTCTCAGAATTACATGGAACATGCTCTAGGATTGACCACATACTAGACCATAAAGCCAGTCTCAGCAAAGTTCAAAGAATTGAAGTCATACCTTGCAGCTTCTCAGACCACAATGGAATGAAGCTGGAAATCAGCAACTCAGGAATGCCTAGAGCATATGCAAACACGTGGAGACTGAACAACATGCTCCTGAATGAACAGTGGGTCATAGAAGTAATCAAAAGAGAAATCAAAAACTTTCTGGAAGTAAATGAGGATAACAACACAAGATATCAAACTTATGGGCTGGCACTGTGGTGCAGCGGGTTAAAGCCCTTGCCTGAAGCACTGGCATCCCATTTGGGTGCTGGTTCTAGTTCTGGCTTCTCTACTTCTGATCTATCTCTGTGCTATGGCCTAGGAAAGCAGAAGAAGATGGCCCAAGTCCTTGGGCCCCTGCATCCATGTGGTAGACCCAGAAGAAGTTCCTGGTTCCTAGCTTCAGAGCAGCACAGCTCCAGCCATTGTGCCAAATGGGGAGTGAACCAATAGATGGAAGATCTCTCTCTCTCTCTCTCTCTCTCTCTCTCTCTCTCTCTGGCTCTCCTCTCTCAGTGTAATTCTGACTTTCAAATAAATAAATAAATCTTTAAATAAAAAAAAAAACTTAAGGGATACAGCAAAAGCAGTGTTAAGAGGAAAGTTTATATCAATAGGTGCCTACATCAAGAAATTGGAAAGGCACCAAACAAATGAGCTATCAATGCATCTCAAGGATCCAAAATACTTCAGCAAACCAAACCAAAAACTAGTAGGAGAAGAGAAATAGTTAAAATCAGAGAAGAAATCAACAGTTAGAATCCAAATAAATTACAAAAGATCATCAAAACCAAGAGCTTGTTTTCTGAAAAAATAAAAAAGACACATCATTGACCCAACTAACCAAAATGGCGAGAGAATACGCAAATCAATAAAATCAGAGATGAAAAAGGGAATGTAACAACAGACACCACAGAAATAAAAAGAATCATCAGAAATTACTACAAAGAGTTGCATGCCAGAAAACAGGGAAATCTATGTGAAATGGAAAGATTCCTGGACACATATGACCTACCTAAATTGAGCCAGGAAGACATAGAAAATCTAAACAGACCCATAACCAAGTCAAAAAAAATTGAATCAGTAATAAAGTCCCTCCCAACAAAGAAAAGCCGAGGACCGGATGTATTCACTGCTGAATTCTACCAGACATTTAAAGAAGAACTAACTCCAATTCTTCTCAAACTATGCAGAACAGTTGAAAAAGATAGAATCCTCCCAAATTTTTTCTATGAAACCAGCATCACCTTAATTCCTAAACCTGAAAATGATGTGGCAAAGAAAGTGAATGACAGACAAATTTCCCTGATGAACATAGATGTAAAAATCCTCAATAAAATTCTGAAGCAAGGAACCTAGAGCTTCTTCCACATCTTCCATGCAGGTGCAGGGGCACAAGCACTTGGGCCATCTTGTTCTGCTTTCTCATGCCATAGCAGAGAGCTGGATTAGAAGTGGAGCACCTGGGACTTAAAATGGTGCCCATATGGGGTTCTGGCACTGCAGGTAGGAGCTGTACCTGATACGCCACTCTACCAGCCCTTAAAAAGGCCTTCTAGTCCTTTCTCACTTTTTATGGCTTCAATAACTCCTAGATATTGTATATTGTGTTGTTTGATAGTATCCTGTAGATTCCCAACAATGGTTTTTAGTTTTCTAATTTCCTCTTCTTGTTTTTTTTTGTTTAACTGTTTAATTTCTTACACATATGCTATTTGTCTTCTGTGTCAGATATTCTTTCTTCTGCTTCACCAATTGTATTAAGGCTTTCTATTGCATTTTTTTGTTTTGTTTTGTTAAATTCTTCATTTCCGAGATTTCATTTTGCTTTCTCTTAAGATCTTAATTTTGTGGGAGAAATTTTCTTTCCTGCCATGTACAGATTTCACTAGGTTGTGCATTTGTTTCAGATTAATTTTAAGTAATCCTATGATAATTTTTTTGATTTTTATTTCTATCATTTTTTCAAACTTGTCATCTTCACAATCTAGTATTGAAGCGTTGTATTCTTTTGGGGGTGTCATGTTGTGTTCCTTATTCTTGTTTCTTGATACATTTGTTATTTGGGATTTGTGGAGATACTAGTTGGTTTCTTTTTTTTTCACTGCAGCAGCTTTTATCTTTGGACTATGTCTTTTGCATTAATAGAATGTCTGCTTTCAGCAAATACCTAGAGCTATGATTTGGCTGTGGCCAAGGAGCTCCATTTAGTGCTCTGGTTTGAAGGGAGTTTTAAGGTGACACCTAGGTTGGGCATAGTAAAACTTTTTTTTTATCAGAGGGAAGGTATGTTCTGTGCTGTTGGTGTAGGTTCAGCTCCCTTCCTCTCCTCAAAGGAGACCAGTGCTGGGTGCCAGCCCCAGTGTGTATATTTGTCTGCACTTCCACAAGGGCCACACAAAGGATCTGTGCAGTCCTCAGTGTAAGCAGATTTCCCAGCAATGTCCCTCACCAGGGAACCAGGGAGCCCTAAGTGTGTGGATCCTCTCACAGTGACTGCCAGAAGTCCCAGTCACACCCTGAGCCTTCCCACGTGGCCTCAGTGTTTTCTCAGATCTGGCACACAAGCCTCACACAGTCTTGAGCACCCAGGTGCCTGTCAGTCCTCCCTGCCAGACTCAGGAGTCTCCACTCAGCTGGTTGCTGGGTATGGACATGGGCTGGTGCAGCTGTTATGTATGTCCAAAATTGCACCCACTCTTTATTGGCTTCTTACAGGGCACTGTTGCAGAGTGATCTGAGAGAAGAACATGCCCCTTCCTCCTTTTTTTCTCCTCTAGTTTGGCAGGTACACTATCTGCCACAGAGCTGCAATCAGGATTCCCTCTAGGATTTTCCTGCAGCTTTATCACCAGTGGCTTGGGCTACTGTAATCTGGTCTCATCTCTCTCTGCAAAGCTGGTGTGGAGGCTCTTGGCTGCTGGAGTCCTGATTTGTGTGCATCCACACCCTCCATGTAGGTGTGCTGTGCCCTTCTAATTTGTGTGACAATTTCTCTGCTGTTTTCTAACTCTTCCCTGTAACTGTACTCTCTCCACTTTTTAAAAACTATCTTCTCCTAGACCAGAGCAGCAAGCTTCCTCCCTAGTATGTCACCTTAACCAATTCACATACCGTTTTAAACTGAAGTCAGTTGTATTTAAGTATACTCACATTCATATTTTACATCCACATTGTAAATAGCATGTTCAAAAATTATGCAATCATCTTCCCTATGTAGATGCAAAACTAGAAATTACTATCAGTGAAATTTCAATATATTAGTCTTGGAAATGATTTGTAGGATAAGAGTATAAAGCCATAACAAGAGTAAGACAAAAAACAAAGAGGATTCCTTCTAGCTAAAAATTTTCAAAAGAACAGACAATACAGTGAAGAAGCAACCAATAGAAAGCTTTTGCATGGGAAAGGAAATGATCAATAGAGTTAAGAGACGTCCAACAAAGTGTGAAAAATTATTTGCAAGCCTCCTATGTGACAAAGGATTAATAGCCCAAATATACCAGCAACTTAAAAATTCAACAAGAACAAAACCCATCCAGTTGAGAAGCATTCTAAGGACCTCAATAGACAGTTCTCAAAAAAAAAAAAAGAAATACACATGACCAACAAATATATGAGAAAATGCTCAACCTCAGTAGCCATCAGGAAAATGTAAGTCAAAACCATAATGAGATATCTCCTCATCCCTAACAGAATGGCTAAATTCCAAAACATAGAGAGTTGCAGATGCTGGAGAGGATATGGACAAAAGGGGACGCTTATATAGTGATTAGGGGATGTAAATTAGTTCAACCACTGTGGGAAACAGTGTGAAAATTTCTTACAAAGCTAGAAATAGACTTGGCATATGATCCAGCAATTCCACTACTGGGAATATACCCAAATGACTTGAACACAGTGTATCAAAGAGATACTTGGATCACCATGTTCATAGCAGCACTGTTCACAGTAGCCAAAATTGAAATCAACCGAGGTGTTGGTAATCAGATGAATGGATAAAGAAAATATACATTTGTATATTTTATATACATCTTATATACTTATACATTTGTATATTTGTATATTTTGTATATTTGTATATTTTGTACAAAAAGGAATGAAATTCTATCATATGCAGCAAAATGCACACAACTGGAGGACATCATGTTGAGAGAATTAAGCTGGACCCAGAAAGAAAATACCATATGTTCTCTTTTATGTGGGAGCTAAAATTCAAAAAAAAATAAAAAAGAAGAAAAAGTAAGACATGTCTGTGTGTATCAGTATTGCTATCTATCTATATATCTATATATATATATAGATATAGATATAGATATTTGAAAATTTTTGTTTTATACCTGGATGAAACCAATGGTTAAAAATCTGATACTACTATAATTTTAATGATCTGTGATTACTTAAAAATTTATTGTATTTTGGAGAAATGGTCATTTTCCCATTCAATAACTGTTTGTCGCCATTGTTTATTCCCACTAAACCAGGGTCTTTTTTTTTATTAAACTTCTTATTTGGCAAAGTAGTAAGCCTTTTTACTGTAATGTAAATTTAAACTGATAAGAACAGATATTACACTTGATCTTAGCCAAAAGGCTGAGAAGCAATGTGTAATGTAAATTTAAAATGTGTTATCTCAAAAACTAAAATCAAGAAAAAGAGAAGGAAAGAAGGTAGGAGGGAAGGAGAAGTGAGGGTTAAAAAGTAGAGCACAGGGGCCAACACTGTGGCATAGAGGATAAAGCCACCACCTGCCATGCTGGCATCCCTTGTGGGTGCTGACTTGAGGCTTGGCTGCTTTGCTTCCAATCCAGCTCTCTGCTATGGCCTGGGAAATCAGTTGAAGATGGTTAAAGTCCTTGGCCTCCTGTACCAGCATGGGAGACTCAGAAGAACCTCCTGGCTCCTGGATTTGCATTGGTACAGCTCTGGCCATTGTGGCCTTCTGGGGAGTGAACTAGCAGATGGAAGACCTCTCTCTGCCTCTGCTTCTCTGTAACTCTGCCTTTCAAATAAATAAATAAATCTTAAAAGAAAAAAAATAGATGACACTCCAAAACTCAATAGCAAGGAAGCAAGTAAATGAACTAAAAGTTTGCAAAGACTTGAATAAATATTTCTCAATAAAAGACCTACATATGATCAATAGGTATGTGGATAAATGCTCTTCACCACTAATCATCAGAGAGATGCAAACTAAAGCTATAAAGAGGTTTCACTTCAAACCTGTTAGAAGGGATATTATATATAAAAAAACATAGCTGGCATTGTAGCACAGCAGTTAAACTGCTGCCTTTGATGCCAGCATCTCATATAGGCATCGGTTCCAGACATGGCTGCTCCACTTTTAATCCAACTCCCTGCTAATGACCTGAGAAAGCAGCAGATGTTCCAAGTGCTTGGGCCCCAGCCACCCACATTGGAGACCAGACTGGAAGAAGTTCCTGGCTGAACCAGTGTATGGAAGATCTCTCTTTCTCTCTCTCCCACTCCCTCTCTGTAACTCTGCCTTTCATATAAATAAAATAAATCTTTGAAAAATGCAGAAGAAATAATTATTAACAAGGATGAGGAGAAAAGGGAATGCTTTCAAATTGCAGGTAGGAAGGTAATCTAGTGTCAACATAATGAAAATTGTATGATTAAAAATTAAATATAGACCCTTCATACTATCCAGCAATTCCAACTAAAGGATGTGAAATTTGTATGTGAAAGGGACATTTACATTCCCATTTTCATTGTGTACAGATATGAAATCATTCTCTTGTAGACATACATCTACATATTTTAAAGTTATGAATTATAAAATAAAATGAAAATACACATGTAAGGCATTCTATTCTAGTCTCTGAAAAGTGGGAGAAAATAGATATGACCACAGGAATTAAGTGACTGAGAACTAACACGGTTCCTTTCAGTTGTCACATTGAAACCACTGATGCTGAGAGCTTGGAGGTTCAAGCTTCTCAATGGGGAGAGCATCAGGCTGATGGGTGGGGAGCTCAGCTGTGTGGAGGGGTAGGTGTGGGGATGAACTTCCACCTCCCTCTGGAATGTGGCTTCTTCACATATTAATCAGGAAGCCCATTCTTTTTGCAGCAGGATATTATGGCCCTGGGAGTGACATCAGACACGGTAATGATGAGGATTCCTGCGGTGCATGAAAGGTCATCGTGACTGATGTCAGCCCTTCACCTTTTGTCTACAACATCATGTGGGAAGATGCAGCTGGGTGCTTTGGTCATACCAACACCAACTTTTTCTAACCCTGCCTAGTCCATCAAAGCTGTCTATTCACACAACCCTTGGCCACTGTGCACACTGTTTAACAGAGCTGCCATCCCAGGATGCAATGATTGTCAAAGCCTTGTTAGACTATGATGTAACCCTAGAGGCAAGGGAGGTAGACAAATGCAAAACATGTTTTTCCAAAGGGTTTCCCCCTTAATGTAGGGCAACAGGTGCAGAGCCTCAGGCAGACAGATCCCCTGAGTTTCTGGATGAGACAAATGGGAAGCATTGAAAATACAAGGAAACTGGAGGAGCCCTGATCACAGGACACTCACAGCCAAGTCTCAGCACTGTGACTTGCTTAGAACTCTACATTCTGCTTTTAGCTGTGCTCTGGTCTAGCTCACCAGACTGGCACACAGGTTCCTACAGGCAGAGGGCACACATCAAAACCTGGAGTCAGCTGTGCTCTACACAGAGCTCCACTGTCACTGCTGATTGTGAGCCCTCAGACCTGATCCAGCCCTGTGTCTCCTCCTCTCAGCTGAAACTCAGGGCTTTCATTATAATTTTGGGAGACAGTGACATGTCATTGCCTCTGATTTTTCTCTACTTGCTTCTGCAGGCTTTATATAATTCACAGGACAGGATTGATGAGAACTGCCTTGAGTATCTGAAGCCAAGTGTCTTCAGAGATGGAGACCTAGTGCTGGGAGTGTTTTTTCCCCTGTACTACATGGAACCAGAAAGAGAGATGATCCAATTATCCTTTTTACTCAAGCCTGAGTATAAAGTGGTGGCATCTTGGTAAGTTCAAGGTGTGTGTATGTGTGTTTTTAAAGTTTTATTTAAGGTACACATATTCATGCCTTTCATATATGCAGAATCAGGAACAGCAATCCTTCCCTCCCCCCTGTGCTCCCACTCTTCTTCCTCTTCCCTTTCCCATTCCTACCACTAATTCTACAAACCTATTTTCAATTTTCTTTATACTCATAAGATTGACCCTACAGTAAGTAAAGAAATCAACAAATAATATGAGGGAAAAAAACCCACTGTTCCTCAACAGTAATCCAATGGCTGTAAATAATCATTTAATCTCAAAATGTCAATGTCACTCCTATCCATTGTATTTTAGATATTCTATATCTGTTAAGTGTTGTTATGCTTGCATTTGAGTACATGCTCATGTCTGTGTGTGTTCAATACCTCTTGAGACTTCTGACAAATCTGCACAGAATGGCAGAAACACAGTTCACAGTTTGATGAAAGCTAAGGTCCTCTCCTTTCTTTAATGTTTCACTACCGTTCATTTCCATTTGCTTTCTGACTCCTGCAGATACATAGGTGAGGCACTAAGATTTTTGTGCTTATTCCATCGGCCAGGTATCTGTGATTAAGCCCTGGGGTTCTTGGAGTTATTGAGATGGTTGGGAGCTCAGGTCCTCTATTGCTAGCACCTGTGGAGGGAGCAGACTGGAGTCCTATCCATATCCTGAGGTCAATGTAGGGAGGGCCTCAGTCTAAGTAGCAATTGCTGACAGGGGCGACACTGATTTTGCCTGTGACTTGAAGCCATGAGCAGACCCTGTACCCTCACAGATCAATAATTAAATCCTACTACACTAGAGGCATTTGGACCCTGATCCTGAAAATCAGAAGCAAGGGAAATAATCTCTCATACATGTTTAATGGATTCTACTTGGAATCTGACATTTTCTTCTCCAGAAACAATGCAGAAACTGCATGCATTCTGAGCTTTGCATCAGTGGTGTGACTTTCTGGTAACTGATCACTGTGTTTGCACTTAAGGAGGGGCTTAGTAGAAGGCCTGTGTCTGCACACTTTGTTGGTGCCAACAGTGGAGTTCACTTCTCAGTCGACCCAGAGATCCACATACTCATGTGTTAGGAGAGAGTTTTGAAGTGTGCAATTTGTTTAAACGATGTGAGTCTGTCCTTCTCAGTTCTTTCTGGTGTATAACACTTGTTACCTCTGCACTTGTGCTGTGCTAGTGAGAAAATGGAGGTGCTGATCTTTGGGTCAGAATCACACCTTGTAATTTCTCCTAACCCATACCATTACATTCTTGTTCTTTTTCAGTGTTTCACTTTGAGTTTCCTTACCTCTTTGTATTTTCTTCATTGCTATTCCCAACGTGAAATGGTACATGTGATGGAAAGCATTTCATGATTGTGGATTCTCTGCTTAGGTGGCAGCTAATGTTTGTTTGCATTCTGACATTCTTCATTTCTTTTTCATTCTCCTATTTCTTGTTACTGTTTCTGATACTATACTAAGAGTGTTGAAACTGAATGTCATTGCCTGCTTCCTGATCTAAGGGGAAATGATTTCAGATTTTCCCCATTCAATATGATTTTTTTTAAATGTAGAGTCATTGCAATTTTGATGTATGTTCTTTCTGTACCTAGTTTGGTAAGAGTTTTTTTAAAAAATCATGAATGAATGTTGAATATTATCAAATATTTTTCTGCATCTATTAAAATTATCATTGTGATTTTTTTCCTTCATTCTGTTGATGTGATTTACTACAATATGTGATTTGTCAATGTTAAACCCAGTTGGCATTCCTGGGTTAAATCTCACTTGATCACAATGTATGGTATTTTGTTTAGTGTTGGATTTGGATTCAGCTTGCTAACATTTTGTTGGGAATTTGTGCAGCTTGTGTTTTTCAATTATATTGACCAGAAATTTTTTTCTGTTATATTTGTGTTTCATTGTGGTATCAGAGTGATACTGGTAGAGTTTCATCCTTTTCAATATTTTGAAACAGAGAAGAATCAGAGTTATCTTCTTTAACTGTTCTGTAGAATTTAGTTTTGAAGCCATTTGGCCCTGGATTTTTCTTTGATGGGGTTCTTCATTACTGCTTTAGTGTTATTACTTGTTCATTGATCTGTTAGGTTTTGTATATCTTATTTTTTAAAAAAATATTTATGTATTTGAAAAGCAGAGTTATAGAGAGGCAGAGGTAGAGGCAGAGAGCGACAGAGAGGTCTTCCATCTTTCCACCCACTCTCCAGATGGCCACAGTGGCCAGAGCTGCGGCCATCTGAAGCCAGGAGCCAGGAGCTTCTTCTGGGTTAACCACATGGGTGCAGAGGACCAATGACTTGGGCCATCCTCTACTGCTATCCCAGTCCATAGCAGAGAGCTGGATCAGAAGAGAAGCAGCTGGGACTAGAATCAGTGCCCATATGAGATTCCAGTACTTCAGGCCCGGGCTTTAACCCACTGCGAAACAGCTGGCCCTCTATTATTAACTCTTGACAATTTGACTGCAACATTCCTTGTGGAATGTCTTTATTGGTTGAGTCTGTTCAGGGTTGAACATCCTTGATCTGGATGCTCATATCTCTTTCAAGACCTAGGAGGCTTCCAATTATTATTTAATTCAGGAAGTTCTGCATGGCTTTTTCCTACAATTATTCCTGTAACAACAAATGTTTGTTTACTGGTTGATATCCTACATATCACACTGGTCTTTTCATTACTTTTATGATTGTATTATTTCAAAAATCTACTCTCAAGATCAGCAGTTTGTTTAGATGGAATGTGGAATGTCAGCTGACTTTGGTTCTTGGTGCGCCCAGGATTGTAATCTCTAAGTGATCTCTTCAGCTATGACCAATGTCAGCAGTGTCTATGAATCCCATAGTTGTCCAGTCTGCAGTTCATGGGGGTACTGGTAAGAACTTGTGGTGGGTTTGTCTTCAGGCCCCAGAGTTAGTTGTGAATTGCAGTAGGGTTTGTGATGTCAGTAGCTACATTTTTAGATTGGATGGGACACATATGTCTCTCCCTTGTCCCAGGCTTGCTGGAACTTGGCACCAATAGCTTTGTCCCTGTAACTGGGTGATGTGAGTAGGCCTTTCCCATATTTTCTTGCATTGTGTGGGTAATAGTGGGGTTTATAGCACCAAAATCCCCAATTCTAGCACTGGGGAATTTGAAGGGGGCCATGCAGTTAAATGCAGGCAGGATTTTGCCTGGTCCTGCAGGCTCTTTAGAGGTGATCTAAGAACTATAGTGCTAGTAGTCTCAGTACTGGAGCTGCTGAACAGGAAGGATATCTTTCGTAGGTCTCAGAGTAAAAGTGTAGGCTGTGGTGAGGATTACACATTGTCAGCCAAAGACTTCCATCAGTGCAATAGAAATAGAGCATTTCCCAGGTCCCACAGGAAAAGCAAGGTACTCCCAGGACTTAGAGAGCAATAGTTGCAGTTCTAATGCTACTGGTTGCAGCTGATACTTGGAACCTGGGGAACCAAGAACCAAGTGGTAAGAGATGCAGAAGGGGACTTCCTAAGTTCTGCTTTTCTGGGATTGTGTATTGGCTACTGCCAGTTGGCTCCAACACACAAAACAGAAGAGAATTTCCTGAGACTGTATGTGAGGGAGCATAGCTCCAGGCCTGGTGTCCTGAGTTTTCACTCACCCTCCTGGGAATGTGGTCCTTCCTTTGTTGTTCTGTTTTTTTTTATTTTCTGTCATGGAGCAAATGTTGTCCCTCTCTAGCCATCTTGAACATTATTCATTTATTTGAAAGTCAGAGTTACACAGAGAGAGGAGAGGCAGAGAGAGAGAGAGAGAGAGAGAGAGCCAATGCTTCACTCCCCAATTGGCTGCAATAGCCGGAGCTGCACTGATCTAAAGCCAGGAGCCAGGAGCTTTTTCTGGGTCTCCCACTTGGGGGCAGGGGCCCAAGGACCTTGGACATCCTCTACTGCTTTCCCAGGCCATGGCTGAGAGCTGGATTGGAAGTGGAGCAGCCGGATCTCGGCATATGGGATGCCAGAGCTTCAGGCCAGGGTGTTAATCTGCTGCACCACAGTGCTAGCCCCATCACTTTTTAAAAAGAGATTTCTTTCTGTTTTTCTTTAAAGATTTATTCATTTATTTGAAAGGCAGAGTTACAGAGAGGCAGAGGTAGAGGCAGAGGCAGAGAGAGAAAGAGAGAGAGAGAGAGCGAGTGAGCGAGAGTCTTCCATCTGGTGGTTCACTTCCCAGATGGCTGCAATGGCCAGAGCTGCACCATTCTGAAGTCAGGAGCCAGGAGCTTCCTCTGTGTCTCCCACATGGGGGCAGAGCCCCAAGTATCTGGGCCATCTTCTACTTCTTTCCCAGGCCATAGCAGAGAGCTGGATCAGAAGTGGAGCAGATGGAACATGAATCAGCACCCATGTGGGATGCAGGCACTGCAGGTGGTGGCTTTACTTGATATGCCACAGTGCTGGCCCCAACACATGTCACTTTGATATTTATGATATCTGAAATTTTTCTATCAGTGCACAGCAGTGTTTACATGTTTACCTCAGGAAACAAAGAATTCAGCTAGTCATATTTCACCTGATAGCATGTACTACATATAACTCTAGGGTGAATAAAATTTCACCTCAAAAAAGAAAAACATAGAACTAAGGTAAAATGATGAAAAGTAAAAAAAAAAACTTTATTAATGCTCTTGATTTATCATTTAAATAATGCAAGCATTGTGCAGGTCTTCAAAGCCTAACTTTTGTGTTGGATCTATTTCAGGTATAACAAATAATCCTGTATATGAGCAAAATGTTTTTGATCAAATGTTTCCATAAAGGGAACATTTGTTTAGGCAACAGAAGAAAACTTCGAGTTTCATATATAAGAATAATGCACACAATACTGTGTGACACACATGTAAACACATTTTTCCTAAATGTAAAACTATGCCTTTTAGGAACTGTATAAAGTTTCTTCATAAAAATTAAAAGTAAAATGAAATTATATGTTAGTATTAATCCCAACATTGAAACATAAAAATCAATACAAACCTCCAGTCTCATATACCTTATTAAGAAGTTAGATTTTTCATAAGATTCAAATTATGGATGAAATATAGAAATATGAAAAAATTCAGAATAATTTCCAGGAACTCATTTTTTTGGCAAAAAATGCAGAGAATGTTCAATGTGAAATGTTAAGATAGTTCAGTGAGGAGGAGAAAGGACAACAAAGTGATATAATTTGGGTTTATATCACTTAGAAGTCCTAAATCTATTATTTTTACTTGTTGAAATATAACTATAAATAATCAATATGTTCAGGATTATAAAGTGAATTGAAAGTTTGATATTAAAAAATTAAAAGTAAAAAAGATTTGGGGAATGAACCAACAGAAGGAAGACCTCTCTCTCTCTCTCTCTCTCTCTCTCACTGTCTAACTCTATCTGTCAAAAAATAAATAAACAAGCAAACATTATTTGATTAAAAAAAGATTACAACACCAGAGCCCATGCATTCGTTTTTAGAAGTTCAAACCTTGAGAGCAGCAAGATGGCGGAATAGGAAGGGAGCACACTGATAGTCTGGGAAGAGACAGTTTAATAAAAGCGGAGATACTGCAGGGTCAAGGAAGAGTAGGGGAAGAAACAGCAGAGGAAACTCTTCTGGAACTAGTGATTCACAGTGGACCTGCGTGGAGAAAGGGGAGCCCAAGTTTGGGACACCAGCGGCAAAATCAACAAACCAGCACTGGAATGCAAGGTGAGCCGAACCTCAATAGCCCAAGACACCGGCGGGAAAGCAGAAAGAGGAGACTAGAGGGAACGAGGCTTGAAACTTCGTGGGGAAAAGTTCACCAGGCTAACTAGAAGAGAGAGAGAGAAAAAAAAGTGACTGGTACGGACACAAGTTTCTCTCTCTCTCTGCTCACCTCTCAAAGGCGAGCAAGACAAAGAGCAGGCACCATTTTGGACATACGTCATAAGCAGGGCGACCTCAGGTCTGCACCAGCCCTGAGCCTAGCAGAAGAACCTGACTCTGGGGGGTGGGGGGTGGTGGTGGTGAAATAACAGGAGATTAGGGTCTAACTTGGCAACCCAGTGAGAGACTGCAGGATAATTGGAGCCCACACTGAGGGCAGCAGAGATTCCATGTGTAGTCCTTGGGAAAGAGCTTCCGATCTCTGGCTCCTGTGGGTATATCATTCGACTGCTAACTACCTCCAATTCCATTCAGCTGTGTGGAATTACTTCCCTTTTGAATAAAAAAAAAGAATAAAAGAAAGAGAGATTTACCAAGCCTAACCTGGGAGTGTCTCCGTTAGTACAACCTCAAACCTGAGGAACCAAACACAGCTCTCAGGCCACACCCATCACAAGCCTCTAAGGCTCCATTGAAAGCAGACAGTCCACTTAATCTAGACTCATAGTATAACAAGAAAAAATACCACAGCGAAGAAACCAAGTATCTCCAACATGCCAAACAACAAATGCAAAAACCAAGCTAACAAGAACAAGGAAGACACTATGATGCCCCCAAATGAAAAAGACACCCTAATTCAAGATTACGAAGATGATGAGATAGAAGAAATGCAAGAAGCGGATCTCAAAAAATTGGTAAGATCATTAAGAAGCTCTCAAAAACAAATTCTTGAACTACAGAAATCCTTAATGGACAAGATAGAAAATCTCTCTCGTGAAAATGAAATATTAAGGAGGAATCAAAATGAAATGAAACAACTAGTAGAACAAGAAACTGTGATAGTGACGAGAAACCATAATGAAATGAAGAACTCAATAGATCAAATGACAAACACATTAGAGAGCCTTAAAAACAGAATGGGTGAAGCAGAAGAGAGAATATCAGACTTAGAAGACACAGCACAGGAAAGTATAGAGTCAAACCAAAGAAAAGAAGAGGAAATTAGAAATCTAGAAAATATTGTTGGGAGTCTACAGGATACTATTAAAAAACCTAACATTCAGATTCTAGGAGTTCCTGAAGGCATGGAGAGGGAGAAAGGATTAGAAGGCCTTTTTAGTGAGATACTAGCAGAAAATTTCCCAGGTTTGGAGAAGTACAGAGACATCCTAGTATAGGAAGCTTATAGAACCCTAATAAACATGACCAAAAGAGATCCTCACCACGACATGCTGTAATCAAACTCACCACAGTGAAACATAAAGAAAAGATTCTAAAAGGTGCAAGAGAGAAACGTCAGATTACTCTCAGAGGATCTCCAATTAGACTCACAGCAGACTTCTCATCAGAAACCCTACAAGCCAGAAGCGAATGGCGAGATATAGCCCAGGTACTAAGAGAGAAAAACTGCCAGCCCAGAATATTATATCCTGCAAAGCTCTCATTTGTGAATGAAGGTGAAATAAAGACTTTTCATAGCAAACAGAAATTGAAAGAATTTGTTGCCACTTGTCCTGCCCTGCAAAAGATGCTTAAAGATGTGTTACACACAGAAACACAACAACATGGTCATCAATATGAAAGCAGGTAAAGGAAGGAAACCTCACAGCAAAAGATCACAGGAAGCTCAATTTCTCTTTGACATAGAATTAAAATCTGATTCTCTGTTAAAGCAATGTGTTAAGGTAATCTATTATGTTTTCTTGATGGCTGTTAAATTCTAATTGTTCAAAAACAGCTGAATTTTTTATTAAGAGCTATGGGTTATTTAAATATGTGCTTATTTTCAAAGATTTGAATAATCACCTTGTAACAATGATCAAATTTGGTCTATGTTATGTCATGATTTTAAGGAATCTTATTTCTACCAGATATTTTGGATTTTGAGCCTTCTTGGCATTCTTGACAGGCATTCAAAAAATCAAAGTTTCAAACAATCTGGTCTCTAAAATTTCCAGTAAATCCTGGACTTTGGTTTTTCCAGGTTGGGCCCAACTGAAAAAATCAAAGGACCTATGTCTCTCATCTTATAGAGACACCAACTAATCAGGCTATTTGGATTATATTAGAAGTACTGTCAATATGTGATGTGGTACTAAATTTTAAGTTTCTATAATGGAAAATGCTATTAATACAAATGTTTGAGAATTAAAAAGTCTAATGATCTTGTGTTACTCGACATGATAGTTACCTTAATGAGAAAGCCCCAGAGGCCTAAAGGGTTAAATACTTGTAAAACCCTACAGGTGCTTTCAAAAATACTGTGAAGTAAGCAAGTGCCTCTTGTTGGTTGATGAGTTTATAATTTTAAACATGGCAACTTAAAGTCTTTTGTCATCCACAGTTATATACGATTAGCTACTCATAAAACTAAAGCGTTGTTGGTTCTGTGTTTAGCTGTCCTCCTATAGGTTCCTAAGGACTTTTTCCAGCCACTTTTATTGTATTCAGTACTTTGGGATGGCTCTGTAAACAGATGAAGCCAATAATGTATTAACAGTACCAACTGAGAGAAAGTATGGTTAACTGAGGTTACTAAAAACAAAAAGCAATTCAAATCAATTGGCAATCTACAAAAAGAGTTAAAGATTTTAAAAGCTATTATTAAAATTGCTATATTGGTCTATTATGTTATGTTATATGTGTGTACATATTGTATATCCACATGGGAAAATTTTATGAAGAATTTTATTTTAATTGGCTTATAGATAAGATTGCCCATAAATTTAAGCTGCTAAAATTAATCAAAGATATGTTTTAATTTCAGTGACCTGAATCTCTGTATCATATGTTTTATACTTGTTGGTAGAAAGTAACTAAAAGCATTTTAGATGTTTGTGCTTAAGTTTACTGGCTAAACAAACAACACCATGTTAGATATTTAAGAGATGTTTTCAAATACATGATTCTTAAAATTTATAGAAGGCATTGGACCTCCTAGTAAATGTTTTCTTAAGTTGTTATCTAATGGTTGAAACTGTTTGCTAAGTATTCATGTAATATTGCTATTATCAGCAAGCAATCTAGGGCTTGCTCCCTCATTTCTCTATTCTAAGCCCAACTTGTTCTTTCATTTCTCTATTCTCCTCAAGGTAGGAAACTAATTCGATTATAAAGGAATCTGTAGGATACACAATTTAATCTTTAGACCTTATAAAAGAGATGGCTAACATTTTTCTGTAATAGCATAGCCAAAATAAGAACTTAAATAATAATCTCATAGCTAGATTTACTTCGCCATCAGCGAAGCAAGCAGTAAGTAGAAAAAACCTCCCTTCCAGACCAAAGGGAAAGAAAGTTTTAAAGTGAGAATATAATTTTCCTCATGGGCATTGTCTACCTTAGAAAAACTACTACAGAACATGCCTGTGACTATAGACTTGTAGTTCAGGCCTCCGAAGATTAGAGATGGGACTTGGGCACTCCCTTGACTTGCATTCTCTGGTCTGCTTTAACAAAAACCAGAAGGAAAAGAAAGCTAGGCATCAGAAGCAATGGGTGGCAGGCCTATTAATGGCTGATCTGTACAGTGATCTGCCCTCAAGGAGACCCAACAGGCCAGTCCACTGCAGTGGCTTTCAATGTGGTAAGCCTGGGCTTCAGCAGAAGTCAGCTTGTGAAGAGCCCTGACAGCTCTGCCAAGAGTTGGATCACTGGAAATGGACCTGCCCTGGAGTCGAAGGATGCCCAGGTCAGAGCCACAGATCTTATTGGCTCTAAGCTGAAAAGCCCTTCACTCAGCCCAACTTCCAGAGTGACCACTGCAGCTGAGGGGACGGCCAAGTAGGGTCAGCAACATTGCAGGCAGAACTGTAAATTTCTTGTAAGAGATGCCACCTGCCTTTACCTGGCCAGCTCTCCTCCCAGGCCAGCTAAATAATGAAAGTCAACAGAGTGCCTTCCCCTAGGAGGTTCACACCTCTCTTAGGATGTACCCCATGTGAAGAGATAGATAGGTCTTGGCATCTTAACTTACAAGGCTTAAAGTCCAACAGATTATTATCAAGCCCCTTCTGTCAGGTTCTATTTGCCTCTCAATCAGAAAACTTAATTGTAGCTTAGACAGCACCTTTCTTAGCTCCTCCAATAATGACTCTGTCCTTTGTCCTCGACCCTGTCTAGCACACATGGGCCTCATTCCTTCGTAATCATAACCTCTACTCTACCTCCAATGGCTCTACTCCCAACCTGTGTGTACTGATAGTCCTCTTGCCACTTAATGATGTATAATTGTTCAAACCTGGTTAATGCCACTCTTAGGATCATTGGTTACTATCCTCACCCTTTCTTTTATGACCTTGTCTAAATATGACCAGAGTCGGCGAACTTGGAAGGCTTCCATAGCCTTGGCAACTCATGACGACAGCCTAGGATGGTTACTGGCGCCATAAACTAGAGTGTCAATTTGTTGGGTCAACAACAGGAGCCACTGTGCACTTGCTCCTCATGTGGGATCTCTGTCCTTAATGTACTGTACATTTTGATTTAATGCTATAACTAGTACTCAAACAGTATGTTTCACTTTGTGTTTCTATGTGGGTGCAAACTGTTGAAATCTTTACTTAATATATACTAAACCGATCTTCTGTATATAAAGAGAATTGAAAATGAATCTTGATGTGAATGGAAGGGGAGAGGGAGCGAGAAAGGGGAGGGTTGTGGGTGGGAGGGAAGTTATGGGAGGGGGAAGCCATTGTAATCCATAGGCTGTACATTGGAAATTTATATTCATTAAATAAAACTTAAAAAAATTAAAAGTAAAAAAAGAATAAAGGAAGAATGAGGGAGGGAAGTGTCATGTTGTTAGAATTGTATCTTTGAAATACACAATATAATTACTCTTTATATTGATAATAAAACATGAAAAATAGAATTCCCTAATCAAATCCTATTTTAAAAGCAAATATAATTTTTTAAAAGATTTATTTATTTATTTGAAAATCAGAGTTACACACAGAGAGAAGGAGAGGCAGAGAGAGAGAGAGAAAGAGAGAGAGAGAGGTCTTCCATCTGGTGGTTCACTCCTCAGCTGATCTCAACGGCTGGAGCTGTGATGATCTGAAGTCAGGAGCCAGGAGATTCCTCTGAGTCTTCCATGCAGGTGATGGGGCCCAAAGACTTGTGCCATCCTCCTCTGCCTTCCCAGACCATAGCAGAGAGCTGAACTGGAAGAGGAGCAGCTGGGACTCAAAATGGCACCTATATGGGATGCTGGCACTGTAAGCAGTGGCACCACCCAGTGTACTATAGTACTGGCCCCCAAAGTAAATAAATTTTACAAGGCTTCTTTGACAAGAGCTGATACATCAGAGCAGAAAATTTCAGAAATGGCACATGCAAAATGAATTCAGGTGAATGTGGTTAGAGAGGATAATATTTAAACAACTGGCAAATCAGTTGTCATTTAAACTCTTTCAGAACTAACAGAAAAGAAAAGGTGCATTTTGACGTCTGTCTTCAAGTAAAACTCAGATTCCATATTGAGATACATCAAGGCTTGTCTAAAAAGTTCACACACATGAGTGTGTGCATAGGCAGTTTGCTTCTTTCCCACATCTGCACTGAAGAACTCACTCCTTTCCCTAAATATGACCTCTTCATAGGTGGTTGTGGAAGAACTACCAACATGTCCTGGCTTTTCACTTTGCCATCCAGGAGATCAATAAGAATCCCCACCTACTCCCCAACATGTCCTTGGGTTACCAATTCTACAATGGTTTTCCAAGTGATCAGTTCACCTTGTGGAGCACTCTGCACTGGCTCTCAGGACAGGGTATATTTGTCCCTAACTACAACTGTAAAAAACAAGACAAATCAGTTGCTGTCATTGCAGGAACCACATCAACATTTTCTGCTGAAATTGGAACCCTTTTGGAGCTCTACAAAATCCCACAGGTATGTGTGTTATGAATTTCAGAGAAAATGGTTGAACCTCCCCTAACTCCATTCTCACCTATGTCAGAAAGGCAATGTGGAAGCCGAGAATACATATCCCACTATGATTTAAAGCAGGAAAACCCTGGGCTGTGACATTATTAACAGAGGGATGGAGAAGGAAGAAAGCGAAGGGGCAGTGAATGCTTAGAGTCTCCACTCAGATTCCTACCTAGGGCCAATATATCCATCCCCTACTACTGGGCTTATTGACTTCATTGTACTCACAGCTCAGTGCCTCAAAGGAAATATCCACAGCACCAAGCAGTGTCCTGTCCTGGGTGGCATCCACAGGTGAAAGATACAGATGTGGGGATTTAAAGACCTGGACATTTACTTTTTCTTTGAGACATCACAGAGGGCCATGCCTTCCCTAAGACTGCTAAGAGTGTTGGAGGCTCAATTCCAGTGAGATAGGTGTTCCCAGACTCCCTCTTCCAAACCTTGCTCATTCACTTGCACCCAATGATTTCTTCATAGGAATCCCAGTGAGTGTTCAACTATTTACAATTCCTGATATCACAGATTGTTTTTTGTAACTATTGATTTAAGAGGCAAAAAGAAACATAACAGAGGTCTTCCTTTCATTGCTTACTCACTGATGTGCTGGGGGTCTGGCCATTGCAGGCCCTGGTTCTATAAATTCTGTTCAGGTCTCTCATGAGTGTTAACTATTTCAATTAATCAAGATATCACAGCTGCCTCCCAGGGACTGCATTAGTATTTCAGAGACTTTTGTGAGATCCAGTACACACCATCAGCAATATGGGCACATTGCTGCCAGACACAGACTTCAGTCACATAGGAGGATTCTAAGCTGGAAAAATTATTTCACCAAAAATCAGAGTGGGTAATTGTGATTTTCATAAGAAGTTATGTGATGTTGTGAAAAGAAATTAATTCCAGTGTATCAGGAGATCCATACAAACTTTGTCATAGTTTACATGCCACATTGGTTCTATCCCACACTGGGTGAAGATGAGGGCCAGGATACTATCAGGGCTGGCGCTGTGGCTCACTTGATTAATCCTCTGCCTGTAGTGCTGGCATCCCATATGGGAACTGATTCTAGTCCCGGCTGCTTCTCTTCTAGTCCAGCTTTCTGCTGTAGCTCGGGAAGGCAGTGGAGGATGGCCCAAGTGCTTGGGCCACTGCACCTGCATGGGAGACCAGGAGGAAGCACCTGGCTCCTGGCATTGGATTGGCATAGCTTCGGCTGTAGCAGCCATTTGGGGAGTGAACCAATGGAAGAAAGACCTTTCTGTTTTTCTTTCCCTCTCTAACTCTATCTGTCAAATAAAAATAAATAAAAAAGGATACTATCTTGGTGATATTCCATTCAAAATTCCTGCCTTCCCTGTTTGCACTGCAGAATGTGAAGAGAAAATAGGGATATGACACATTTTCATGCTATCAGCTTTCTTCCAAAGGCAAAGGGCATGAGAAGCATGGTATTCTCTGGGTGCAGAATAACAGAATTCAGCTATCTCTAGAGCAATATTTCTTTTTACCCAGTAACATTCCCCTCAAAAGCCTCCCTTGGAGAGAATATCTCAGCCTCACCCAAAAATAGGCAATTGACAGTCATGACTTTTTGGCTTTCAGATCACCTATGGCCCTTTTGATCCTCTGCTAAGTGATAAAGACCAGTTTCCCTCACTCTATCAGATGGCTACCAGCGACAGCTCTGTGGCCCATGGAATGATCTCCTTGTTGCTGCATTTTGGCTGGACTTGGGTGGCGCTCTTTGTATCTGATGATATGAAAGGAGAGCAGTTCCTTCGGTACTTCGAGGCAGAGATGGTAAAGAAAGGTCTCTGTGTGGCCTTTACACAAAAACTTCCTGCCACTAAGAGACTGTATGCCTCCACTGATATCACTTTCATGACTGGGATCAGCCTTTCTTCTGCAAATGTGCACATACTCTATGGTGAAGTGAGGAGCCTCATCAGTGTGGACTTTGCAGGAGAGTACTTTCTAACCATGGGCAAGGTGTGGATCATGGTAGCAAAGTGGAACATCGTTGTGCATGAGACATACCGTGCACTGCACTCTTTCCATGGAGGCTTCTCATTTTCACCACACAAGGGGGAAATCCCTGGCCTCAAACATTTTCTCAAGACAGTGGACCCTTCCCACTACCCAGAAGACTTTTACTTCACTAAACTGTGGTTTCACATTTTCAGGTGCTTACCTGCTGGGTCACTGTGTGGAGAAAAGGGAGACTGCTCACCAAACAATTCCTTAGAGTTTTCCCCAGGAGACATTGACATAATGACCATATCTGACTCCAGCTATTTCATCTACAATGCTGTGTATGCAGTGGCCCATGCCCTCCATAAGATGTTTCTAGAGAAAGTAGAAATGGGATCTGCAGGAGATGCAGCTCAACTTAAGCTTCTTCCTTGGCAGGTAAACCTCCTCCAGAACAGGATAGACATGAAGCCACTAATGGCATTTTCACATTTTTTTTTACAGAAATAGAACTCCATGGTTTTTGTCATATACTTCCAAATAAAATGTAAAAAGTTAATGAGACCCTCAACTGATAGTCTATAGGAGATACAGAGTGAGGAGAAACCCATATGGTATCTATTCTAAGCATTATTGAGGTATAAAATACTATTTATTTATTTAGTTAGTTAGTTAGTTATTATTTTTTAACAGGCAGACTTAGACAGTAAGAGAGAGATAAAGAGACAGAGAGAAAGGTCCTTGCTCCGTTGTTTCACCCCCCAAATGGCTGCCATGCCAGCGCACTGTGCTGATCCAAAGCCAGGAACCAGGTGCTTCTCCTGGTCTCCCTATGTGGGTGCAGGCCCAAGCACCTGGTACATCTTACACTGCTTTTCTGGGCACAGCAGACAGCTGGACTGGAAGACAAGCACCTGGGACAGAACTGGCACCCCACCTGGGACTAGAACCTAGAGTGCCAGAGCCGCAGTTGGAGGATTAGCCTAGTGAGCCATGGAGGTAGCCTAGAATTGAACATTTATAACACATATGTTTGTCTTAGTTTGGATGTACAGGGACCTCTAGACATCTTTAGTTTTAGAAAAAATGTATATGTTTAAAATAAACTAGGCTTATATGTCAATTTATTTTAAACTTTTATTTAGTAAATATGATTTCCCAAAGTACAGTTTATGGATTACAATGGCTTTTTCTCCCCCATAACTTCCCTCTCACCCACACCCCTCCCATCTCCTGCTCGCTCTGCCATTCCATTCACATCAATATTCATTTTCAATTATCTTTATATACAGAAGATCAATTTAGCATATATTAAGAAAAGCTTTTAACAGTTTGCACCCACACAGAAACACAAAGTGAAAAATACTGTTGTAGTAGTAGTTATAGCATTAATTCACATTGGGCAACACATTAAGGACAGAGATCCCACATGGGGATTAAGTACACAGTGACTCCTATTATTGAATTAACAATTTGACACTCTTGTTTATGGTGTCAGTAATATCCCTAGGCTCTAGTCATGAGTTGTCAAGGCTATGGAAGCCTCTTGAGTTCACTGACTTCGATCTTATTCAGACAAGGTCACAATCAAAGTGGAAGTTCTCTCCTCCCTTCAGAGAAAGGTACCTCCTTCTTTGATGGCCCGTTATGTCTACTGGGATCTCCCTCACAGAGATCTTTCATTTAGGTCCTCTTTTTTTTCCCAGTGTGTCTTGGCTTTCCATGCCTAAAATACTCTCATGGGCTCTTCAGCCAGATCCGAATGCCTTAAGGGCTGATTCTGAGGCCAGAGTACTGTTTAGGACATCTGCCATTCTTTGAGTCTGCTGTATTCCACTTCCCATGTTGGATCCTTCTCTCCCTTTTTTATTCTGTCAGTTAGTATTCGCAGACACTAGTCTTGTTTGTGTGATCCCTTTGACTCTTAGAGCTATCAGCGTGATCAATTGTGAACTGAAATTGATCACTTGGACAAGTGAGATGGCCTTGGTACATGCAATCTTGATGGGATTGTATTGGAATCCCCTGGCACATTTCTACCTCCACCATTTGGGGCAAGTCTGATTGAGCATGTCCCAAATTGTACATCTCCTCCTTCTCTTATTCCTACTCTTATATTTAACAGGGATCACTTTTCAGTTAAATTTCAACACTTAAGAATAAATGTGAACTCTGTTAAGTTTGACAACAAGTGACCTTGATGATGCAGGGGTGATGATCAGAGACCTCCCGCTTTCAGTGGACCTGGGGACCCTCAGCTCTATTAGGGGAGGGTCTTGGTGAGGACAGCAGTTCGGACTGCAACATAACATCTTCTGTCGTCTTTTTCTGTGTTCTAGTTTTTAACAGATTTTTTTGAGTGTTGGGTAGCAGGGAAGAGGTAAGGGGAACGTTATTTTAAAAAATCTGTTTTAGTTGTCACCCCCATTCTTCCTGTTTTGTGGAAGTCCTCACACTGAGAAATTTGTATATTTTATATTAAATCATTTCCTATTAAAAAAAAAGAATAAATGGGTGTTAATTACATAGTTCAACCAATAGTATTAACTAGTTCAAAAAAATACTAGAAGGGATAAAGTATTAATTGTACATCAACAGTCAGGACAAGGGCTGATAACTCACTGTTTCTCAGTGTCCCTTTCACTCAACAGGTTTCTTTTTTGGGGTTGGTTAGTTGTCACCGATCAGGGAGAACAAGATATTTGTCCCTTTGGGACTTGCTTCATTCACTCAGCATGATGTTTTCCAGATTCCTCCATTTTGTTGCAAATGACCGGGTTTCATTGTTTTTTACTGCTGTATAGTATTCTATAGAGTACATATCCCATAATTTCTTTATGCAGTCTACTGTTAATGGGCATTTGGGTTGATTCCAGGTCTTAGCTATTGTGAATTGTGCTGCAATAAACATTAAGGTGCAGACATCTTTTTGGTTTGCCAATTTAATATCTTTTGGGTAAATTCCAAGGAGTGGGATGGCTGGGTTGTATGGTAGTGTTATATTCAGGTTACTGAGGAATCTCCAGACTGACTTCCATAGAGGCTTAATCAGTTTGCATTGCCACCAACAGTGGGTTAGTGTCCCTTTTTCCAACATCCTCGCCAGCATCTGTTATTGGTAGATTCTAACTAGGTGAGGTGAATCCTCATTGTGGTTTTGATTTGCATTTCCCCGGTTGCTAGTGATCTTGAACATTTTTTCATGTGTCTGTTGGCCATTTGGAATTCCTCTTTCGAAAAATATCTATAAAGGTCCTTGGCCCATCTCTTAAGTGGGTTGATTGATTTGATGTTGTGGAGTTTCTTGATTTCTTTGTAGATTCTGGTTATCAACCCTTTATCTGTAGTATAGTTTGCAAATATTTTTTCCCATTCTGTCGGTTGCCTCTTCAGTTTCCTGACTGTTTCTTTTGAAGTACAGAAACTTCTCAATTTGATGCAATCCCAAATTTTGGCTTTGACTGCCTGTGCTTCCGGGGTCTTTTCCAAGAAGTTTTTGCCTGTACCTATATCTTGCAGGTATTCCTCAATGTTCTCTAATAATTTGATGGTGTCGGGTCATAGATTAAATCTTTAATCCATATTGAGTGGATTTTTGTGTAAGGTGAAAGGTAGGGATCTTGCTTCATGATTCTGCACGTGGAAATCCAGTTTTCCCAGCACAATTTATTGAATAGACTGTCCTTACTCCAAGGATTGGTTTTCGATCCTTGATCCAATATAAGTTGGCTGTAGATGTTTGGATTGACTTCTGGTGTTTCTATTCTGTTCCATTGGTCTATCCATCTGTTTCTGTACCAGTACCATGCTGTATTGATTACAACTGTCCTGTATTATGTCCTGAAATTTGGTATTGTGATGCTTCTGGCTTTGCTTTTGTTGTGCAATATTGCTTTAGCTATTCGAGGTCTCCTGTGTCTCCATATGAATTTCAGCATCATTTTTTCCAGATCTGAGAAGAATGTCTTTGGTATTTTGATTGGTATCGCATTGAATCTGTAAATTGCTTTTGGGAGAATGGCCATTTTGATGATATTGATTCTTGCAATCCATGAGCATGGAAGATTTTTCCATTTTTTGGTATCTTCTTCTATTTCTTTCTTTAAGGTTTTGTAATTCTCATCATAGAGAACTTTAACGTCCTTGGTTAGTTTATTCCAAGGTATTTGAATGTTTTTGTAGCTATTGTGAATGGGATTGATCTTAGCAGTTCTTTCTCATTTGTGACATTGCCTGTGTATACAAAGGCAGTTGATTTTCGTGCATTGATTTTATATCCTGCTACTTTGTGAAACTCTCCTATGAGTTCCAATAGTCTCTTAGTAGAGCTCTTTGGATCCCCTAAATAAAAAATCATGTAGTCTGCAAAGAGGGATAGTTTGACTTCTTCCTTCCCAATTTGTATTCTTTTAATTTCTTTTTCTTGCCTGATGGCTCTGGCTAATACTTCCAGAACTATATTGAATAGCAGTGGTGAGAGTGGGCATCCCTGTCTGGTACCAGGTATCAGTGGAAATGCTTCCAACTTTTCCCCATTAAATAGGATGCTGGTTGTGGGTTTTTCATAAATTGCTTTGATTGTATTGATGAATGTCCCTTCCATACCTAGTTTGCTTAGAGTTTTTATCATGAAATGGTGTTGTATTTTGTCGAATGCTTTCTCTGTGTATATTGAGATAATCATATGGTTTTTCTTCTGCAGTTTGTTAATGTGGTGCATCACATTGACTGTTTTGCGAACATTGAACCATCCCTGCATACCAGGGATAAATCCCACTTGGTCTGGGTGGATGATCTTTCTGATGTGTTGTTGCATTCTATTGGCCAGAATTTTATTAAGGATTTTTGCATCTATGTTCATCAGGGATATTGGTCTGTAATTCTCTTTCAATGTTGTATCTTTTTCTGGCTTAGGATTTAAGGTGATGCTGGCTTCATAGAAAGAATTTGGGAGGATTCCCTCTTTTTTGATTGCTCTGAATAGTTTGAGGAGAATTGGAGTTAGTTCTTCTTTAAATGTCTGGTAGAATTCAGTTCATTAGCACCACACATTCACTAGGTCCTAATCTCCTCATTTCATCCCCCTCCCCCCAGAGTCAGGTTTTTCTGCTTGGCTGAGGGTGTTTGCAGACCTGAGGTCACCCCGCTTATGACATATGTGCAAAATGGTGCCTGCTCTTTGTCTTGCTCGCCTTTGAGAGGTGAGCAGAGAGAGAGAGAAACTCGTGTCCATACCGGTCACTTTTATTTTTCCTTCTTCTTCTAGTTAGCCTGGTGAACTTTTTCCCCATGGGATTTCAAACCTCATTCCCTCTAGTCTCCTCTTTCCGCTTTCCCGCTTGTGTCTCGGGCTATTGATGTTTGGCTCACCTCGCATTCCAGCACTGCTGTGTTGATTCTGCTACTGGTATCCCGAGCCATGGGCTCCCACACCCTCCACGCAGGTCCACTGTGAATCACTAGTTCCGGAAGAGTTTCCTCTGCTGTTTCTTCCCCTACTCTTCCTTGAACCTGCAGTATCTCCACTTTTATTAAACTGTCTCTTCCCAGACTATCAGTGTGCTCCCTTCCTGTTCCACCATCTTGCTGCTCTCTCGCATTTCTGGGACTTCTTCCATCTCATTATCTTTACAATCTAGTATTTACGTTTTGTGTCCTTTGGGGGGTGCCATGTTGTCTTCCTTCTTCTGTTTCTTGAATTTGTTCATTTTTTATTCAGCATTTGTGGAGATACTTGCTTGTTTCTGTGTTTTTTCTCTGTGGTGTCTTTTACCTTTGGACTATATGTGGATTAGTGGAGTGTCTGCATTCAGTGACTACCTAGAGCTACAGTGTTGGTGTGGCAAAGAAGCTCTTTTTAGTGCTCCAGTGTGAGAGCTGTATCTGCAGTGACACACCCAGGTTTGGCATAGTAAATCTCCCTCTCTCTTTTTTTTTTTGATCAGAGGGAAGGTTTGTTCTTGTCTGTTGGTGTAGACTCAGTTGAACTCCATTCCTCAAAGGAGACCAGTACCTGGGTGCTAGCCTCAGTGTGTATATTATTTGTCTGCTCTGCCACAAGGACCACACAGAGGATCTGTGCAGCCTCAGTGTAAGTTCAGATTGCTGCCAATATCACTCACCAGGTAACCAGGCATCCCTGATCATGCGGAGCCCACTACAGTGACTGTCCAGTGTCACAGCCACACCCTGAGTTATCCAGTGCATCCTTAGTGTTTTCAAATCTCAGCACACAAGCCTCCCACAATCATGAGCACTTAGCCCTCTGTCTGTTCTCCTCACCAGTCTCAGGAGTCTCTACTTGGCTGTTTGCTGGTGCAGCTTTTATGTATGTCCAAGATGACGCCTGCTCTCTATCAGCTTGTTATAGTCTGCATTTGCAGGGTGACTGGGGAGAAAGAAAATGTGCTCCACCTTTGTTTTTTCTCCCATAGTTTGGCAGGTACACTATCCCCCATGGGGCTCCAAGCTGGATTCCCTCTAAGCTCTTCCTGTAGCTTCTCACCACTGGCTTGGGCTGCTGTGTTTTGGTCTCACCTCACTCTCCAGTGCTGGTGCTGAGGCTCTCAGCTACTGGGGTCCTGAGCTGTGCATGTCCTTGCCCTCCATATAGGTCAATCATATCCCTCCAATTTGTGTAGAGTTTCTTCTGCTGTTTTCTCCCTAACTCTTCCCTGAGCCTGCAGTCTTTCCACTTTTTCTTAAACTATGTTCTCCTAGACTAGAGCAGCAATCACCCTCTCTTCTCCACCATCTTAATCCCATCTCTAGCACCTGTAACTTGAATGCTGTCCTTCTTACAATTGTGTTTGTCCTCTAGCTTCACCCACTTCTGAAGAAAATCCAGTTTAGGAACAGTGCTGGAAATGACATATCCTTCCATGAAACAAGGCACGATGTGGTACAATATGATATCCAGAATATTGTGAATTTTCCTGTGGGCCTTGGGTTGATGGTCAACATTGGAAAGTTTTTCTCTAAGAGTTCACATGATGAAGCTTTGGTCATCAATGAAGAGATGATAGAATGGCCTATTGCATTCAAAGAGGTATGGATCCCTTCCAATTTCACAGACCTACATGGAGTAGATTAAGTATGAAGCCTTTACGTAAGCATCAGAGTCTCACTTCATATCATGGCTTCCAAATATATAGTAAATGTATATATACATATATATTTTTTTTCTAGGTAATGCATGTTGAAAGTGCAACTTGGAATAATCTACTGATTTATTTTTTAATTTGAGCATATATATTTATGCAGATATTGAGTGAATAGAATAAAGGGTAATTAATGAAAGAAATAAGGAGATCAGTGTATAGACACATAAATTCTATGTATATCTCCATGTATTCTGAAGGCCTTAATCACATTTGGTGGGGGCCTTTATGTTTTGATGCATGATTAACACAGTGGATTATGGGTTGACTTATCATTCACCTGTTTGTAGATGACATTTCTTTTTTTTTGCATTTTGCATGCTACTCAATCATCCACATTTTATTCTTCATAACATCTTGAGATATTGACATTAATTTGTGTTGTTTCCAAAATATGATATTTTTTGCATGAGCTGTACATAACAACAATACATTGTGCCCAAGTGATGAGTTTATCTCTGAAATTTATAGCCTGCCTGAATGGAGAATATAAAAAATGTACTAAACACAATTATTATTTCATAACACATTCTAACCATTTTTACATTGACCTGATTTTTTCAGTTACTCTCAGTAGTGTGCCTCCGTATCATGTCTTTTGTTTCTTTTATCTGTGATGTAAAATATTCTAATCAACTCAGTATGAGTTCATGGTCAAAGAGTTCTCAGACTTTCTGTTTTCAGAACCATTGCCATATAGAAACCCACATTAAACATATTTTGGATATAGTGGTTCAATAAGAAGAGATAAATGGCAGGGGATGTTAGCTGGTGATGTGTGAAATAACAGTGATTAACTGCATTTGTGATATTTGCTACATGTTGATAAAGTACAATGACCACGGAAGCTCCAAATCAGCTGCCTAGGTAATGATGACGTGGCAGCCATGGAAGAGACACAGTGATGACCTTCAACTGAAGGTCACATTTTCTTTTTCTTTTCTTTTCTTTTCTTTTTTTTACAGGCAGAGTTAGTTAGAGAGAGAGACAGAGAGAAAGGTCTTACTTCTGTTGGTTCACCCCCCAAATGGCTGCTACAGCTGGTGCACCATGCTGTACCCAGTCCAAAGTCAGGAGACAGGTGCTTCTTCCTGGTCTCCCATGCGGGTGCAGGGCCCAAGCACTCGGGCCATCCTCCACTGCCTTCCGGGGCCACAGCATAGAGCTGGACTGGAAGAGGAGCAACCGGGACAGAACTGGCACCCCAATCGGGATTAGAACCCAGAGTACTGGCGCCACAGGCAGGGGATTAGCCTAGTGAGCCATGGCGCTGGCCAGGTCATATTTTCTGTTGTGTGTGTGGGGGAAGTATTGAAATTCCATTAAAGTGATAACATGCAAAATCAAGATGAATGTTTCTCTTTTCCTTTTAGACTCCTCAATCTGTGTGTAGCCAGAGCTGTGGCCCAGGATTCAGGAAAGTGCCACAGGAAGGAAGACCTGTCTGCTGCTATACTTGCACTTTTTGCACAGACAGAGACATTTCCAATCAGACAGGTAGAAACCGTATCCATTCCTACTGATAACTCCACTGTCATAATTATACTACTCAGCCAAAAGAAGGAATGAAATCCAGTCTTTTGTAACAACATTGATGCCAATGGAAGACATTATGCTTAGTGAAATAATTCAGTCCCGAAATGACAAATCTTATCATATGTTTTCTCTTATATATAGTAGTTAATATAGAATACAAAAAAGCATTGTATAAGAATGAAACTGACTTCTTAAGATTTCATTATGTGTTTAGATCTTTTCTATACTCCTGTGGAACAGTGTGCCGTTTCTACATTTTACTTCTGGAATATTATAGCTAATGGTGAATTAAGCCTGTAGATGTAAAGCAATTGAATTTATATTATTGTAAAAGTTAAATGAAAAGTAGGAAGGAGGAGTATTCTGGGAGGGAAGGGAGGAGGGAAGTATGGTTACCATCTTAGAGTTGTTTCTATGAAATATATGAAATCTGTTCTCTTTACATTGATAAAAAATTAAAAAAAGGAAAAGTAACCCAAGAATATTTGTAATGAGAGTGCAGTGAACCATTGCTATGAATACACATAATCACTTGCTATCTCCATACATCTATTTTATGATCGCTATGTCTACCACATTATGTGTAGACTGATGTCTGGTGACATTCATCTTATTGGGCTCAACTGTGCTATTGATTTGACAAGACATCTTGTTTTACCCTCCAGTTCTGGGAGAGGCAGTCCTAATCTGAGCTCTTGTAGTGGACCATGCTTAAATCCAAGCAAGACATGTACAAAGCATCACCACCAATTTTTGTTATGCTTGCTTAGATGAGCAATTCCATGCATTTTCATGCACAAATACAATGTACAAGGTTCATGCAAGTTGATACAGAAGTATTTTATTATTTTTGTGTCATATCTTTAATATTGTGCAGTGTGAAATATGAAGACACAATATCATAATACAGGATGCAGTTTGTCATCATTAAACAATTAACATTTAAGGAATTATCTATCAAAGACAAATATATCAAATTATGTGAACTGGATAAATTCTACATAAAAAATGCTTCCATTATTCAAAACACAAAGTAGACAATAGTTTCTATTACTCCAAAAATAATCCTTCAATGATCATCAACGCAGCAGTAGAAATCACTTAATTTTTCACACTTTAGAGAGGGAACACTTTAGAGAGGGAATTTTTCAGGTGTAAAGATTATAACAAAACAATTTAGAGTAATGTGCAACACCCATTATGCATATGAAAAAAGAAAGAAAAATAAGTTACCATCATATACGAATTCATAGTACATCACATGGGTGCTTGTTTGTGTCCATAATGTCTGAGACAAAAGCCCGGAGCACCTGCATATTCTAGGAAAAGAGCGTTCTGCCTGGATTGGGAATGCAGACTTGCTCTAGTGCCTCTTGTTATTTGATAAAGGCAGTCTGTTCTCAAAGTGGCAGTGCAAAGGTGACTAATTTCCTAAACAGAACAAGTCAGCAATTCAGTGTCAGTGCTGAGTCTCTCTTTTTCCTCAGATGCAGAGCAGTGCATCCTGTGTGCAGATCACGAGTACCCAAACATGGAGAGAAACCGCTGCCTCCCCAAGCTGGTGACCTTCTTAGCCTTTGAGGATGCCCTGGGGATGGCTCTGACCTGCACAGCTCTGTGCTTCTCTGTCCTCACAGCTGCGGTCCTCTGGGTCTTTGTGAAGCACCGAGACACTCCCATCGTCAAGGCCAATAACCGGACCCTCAGCTACATCCTGCTCATCACCCTCCTCCTGTGCTTCCTCTGCTCCTTACTCTTCCTTGGCCGTCCCAACACAGCCACCTGCATTCTCCGGCAAATAACATTTGGCCTTGTGTTCACAGTGGCTGTTTCCACCGTGCTGGCCAAGACCATCACTGTGATTCTGGCCTTCAAGGTTACAAAACCTGGAAGAACTACCAGGCGATTGCTGGTATCAGGAACTTCTAACTCTGTCATTCCTATCTGTTTCCTGATCCAACTGGCTCTCTGTGGCATCTGGCTTGGGACTTCTCCTGCCTTTATTGACACAGATGCGCACTCTGAGCATGGCCACATCATCCTGGTATGCAACAAGGGCTCAGCCACTGCCTTCTACTGTGTCTTGGGCTACCTGGGCTCCTTGGCCCTGGCCAGCTTCACTGTGGCTTTCCTAGCCAGGAATCTGCCTGACACATTCAATGAAGCCAAGTTCCTGACGTTCAGCATGCTGGTGTTCTGCTGTGTCTGGGTGACATTCCTGCCTGTCTACCACAGCACCAAGGGGAAGGTCATGGTGGCCGTGGAGGTTTTCTCCATCTTGGCCTCAAGTGCAGGGCTCCTGGGATGCATCTTCCTCCCCAAGTGCTACATTATTCTCTTAAGGCCAGAGAGAAATTCTTTGAAAGGCTTAAAGAAAAGAGCAAGTTCTAAGGGATTTTAAAAATTTCCACTTGTTTTCCTGTCACATTTTCAGAGTTTAGGATCAAGAATCCAGGCTGAGTAGCATTCCAGATATATGAAGGAGCTAAAATGAATTTTTCCTTTATAAATAACTGGTTAGTTGGATGTTTAGCCTAGCAATCTGAGTTCATGGCATCAATTTCTGGCTCTGGTTTTGGCCTCTGACCTGGACTTTTAAGTCCTGGGGGCCCTCTGAAGGAAGTGGTGAATCTTCATGTAACTTGATCCTGGAACCCATGTGAAAATCTAGGGTTTGACTCCCTGTTGTTGGTTGTAACCTCAGCCCAGATACAAGCATTGGGAGTGTAGATGTGTGAAGCATCGAATAGGAGGTCTCTTTGTCTCTATCACTAACCATATGTTTCTCTTTCGGACCCTCGCCAGCAAGGGTCCAACGCAGTAATGACACGGTCACTGTTCATCAGTTCTCAAGGAACTTTATATTTGTGGGGAGAGAAGGAAAGCGGGGAGAGGAGAAAAGAAGAGGAGGGGCCACGGTGGCAGCTGCCAGCAGCGGTGGCCACGCCGGCCTGCCCAGATCCCCATGTCCCTTTATGCTGATATCGCCCAATCAGATGAAAGGCGCGTATAGCCTCAGGTCGAAAGTTCATCTGTTTCACCTGGTTCTTCCTAGTTTATGCAGAGTCCATTCTGTTTCATCTGTTTCACCTGGCTGTTTTCGTAGGCCTTGTGGTCGACCGATTGCTGCAAACTATTTAGAGGAGGTTCCCACAGGTGGCCAGCCTGCAGTTCCCCACATTTCTCTCTATCTCAGAGTTAGTACTAGAGTTTAGGGAAAAATTTAAATTGAGTAAAAATGAATCATGCTTTAAATCAAGCCTCTGATGCCCATCTAGGCTACAGCAGCAATGTTATTTTTTAAAAAGATTATTTATTTATTTATTTATTTGACATGTAGAATTACAGACAGTGAGAGGGAGAGACAGAAAGAAAGGTCATCCCTCCATTGGTTCACCCCCCAACTGGCCGCTACCGGCGGAGCTAGCCCAATCCAAAGCCAGGATTCAGGTGCTTCTTTCTGGTCTCCCATCAGATGCAGGTCTGAAGCACTTGGGCTATCCTCCACTGCCCTCCTGGGCTACAGCAGAAAGCTGGACTGGAAGAGGAGCAACCGGGACTAGAACCCAGTGCCCATATGGGATTCTGATGCTGCAGGTGGAGGATTAACCAAGTGAGCCATGGCACTGGTCCCCAGCAATGTTATTTTATATTAAATAGCTATCCCTGAAATGGTGGAGACTGAATTAATTTCTATTTATTCATCAATGTGCAGACAATGTAAGTGTTCTTATTTGCTAAGACATCTAATTAACATGCTTCACATTCTATTTTCCCTGGCTGTTGAGTGTTTGTCATTTATTTCTTGGCATTGTGATTTAAGTGAGATTTCTTTCCTAGGTAAAGGAGCTGCTAGGTCATGCAGTATTCCACTGTGGGTATACTGTGTTTTCCAAAAAAATCTTAATAAATACTCATTGTTGAGCTATTTTGAAATGGTATCTTTTTTAAAACTTTTATTTAATGAATATAAATTTCCAAAGTACAGCTTATGGATTACAATGGCTTCCCCCCCATAACTTCCCTCCCACCTGCAACCCTCCCCTCTCCCACTCCCTCTTCCCTTCTATTCACATCAAGATTCATTTTCAATTCTCTTTATATACAGAAGATCAGTTTAGTATATATTAAGTAAAGATATCAACAGTTTGCCCTCACATAGCAACACTAAGTGAAAAATACTGTTGGAGTACTAGTTATAGCATTAAATCACAATGTACAGCACATTAAGGACAGAGATCCTACATGATATTTTTTTAAGAATTGATTAATTGGCCAGCACCCTGGCTCAACAGGCTAATCCTCCGCCTTGCGGCGCCGGCACACCAGGTTCTAGTCCTGGTCGGGGCGCCAGATTCTGTCCCGGTTGCCCCTCTTCCAGGCCAGCTCTCTGCCTGTGGCCAGGAAGTGCAGTGGAGTATGGCCCAAGTGCTTGGGCCCTGCACCCCATGGGAGACCAGGAGAAGCACCTCGCTTCTGCCTTCGGATCAGCGCAGTGCACCAGCCGCAGCGGCCATTGGAGGGTGAACCAACGGCAAAAAGGAAGACCTTTCTCTCTCTCTCTCACTATCCATTCTGCCTGTCAAAAAAAAAAAAGAATTGATTAATTTTCTATGCAATTTCCAATTTAACACCAAGGTTTTTTTTTTCATTTTCAATTATCTTTATATACAGAAGATCCATTCAGTATATACTAAGTAAAGATTTCATCAGTTTGCACCCACACAGAAACACAAAGTGTAAAAATACTGTTTATAGTACTAGTTATAGCATTAATTCACATTGGACAACACATTAAGGACAGATCCCACATGAGACATAAATTACACAGTGACTTCTGTTGTTGATTTAACAATTTGACACTCTTGTTTATGGCGTCAGTAATCTCACATATATGGAATATTCATTTGCACATGTGAATGACTCAGTAACTATATGTTCTTTGGTCAAAATACTGGTTTGTTATTTTCCTTGTTTTAATTTTTCTTTTTCCAATAATATGGGGGCAGATGCTGTGTGACTGATGTGAAATTCTTAGTCAAATTGAAACATTTTTTTAAACTTTTTTTTTTTAATTTTTATTTTTTGACAGGCAGAGTGGATAGTGAGAGAGAGAGCCAGAGAGAAAAGTCTTCCTTTTTGCCATTGGTTCACACTCCAATGGCCACTGTAGCCAGCTCATCGCGCTGATCCAAAGCCAGGAGCCAGGTGCTTCTCCTGGTCTCCCATGCGAGTGCAGGGCCCAAGGACTTGGGCCATCCTCCACTGCCTTCCTGCGCCATAGCAGAGAGCTGGCCTGGAAGAAGGGCAACCAGGATAGAATCCGGCGCCCCAACTGGGACTAGAACCCGGTGTGCCGGCGCCGCAAGGCAGAGGATTAGCCTGTTAAGCCTTGGCGCCGGCCTAAACTTTTATTTAGTAAATATAATTTTCCAAAATACAGTTTATGGATTACAATGGCTTTCCCCCCCATAACTTACCTCCCACCCACACTTCTCCCATCTGCTGCTCCCTCTCCCCTTCCATTCACATCAATATTCATTTTCAATTGTCTTTATACACAGAAGATCATTTTAGTATATATGAAGTAGAGATTTCAACAGTGTGTACCCACACAGAACATAAAGTGCAAAATACTGTTTGAGTATTAGTTATAGCATTAATTCACATTGGACAACACATTAAGGACAGAGATCTTACATGAGAAGTAAGTACCCAGTGACTCCTGTTGTTGACTTAACAATTTGACACTCTTATTTATGGTGTCAGTAATATCCCTAGGCTCTAGTCACGAGTTGCCAAGGCTATGGAAGCCTCTTGAGGTCTCTGTGAGTGAGATCCCAGCAGAAAGAACGGGCCATCAAAGAAAGAGGTACCTTTCTCTCAAGGGAGAAGTGCACTTCAATTTTATGGCCTTGTCTAAATAAGGTCAGAGTTTGTGAACTCTAGAGACTTCCATAGCCTTGGCAGCTCATGGCAATGCCTTGAGTGATCACCGATGTCATAAATAAGAGTATCAATTATTAAATCAACAATAGGAGTCACTGTGCACTTGCTCTCCAAGTAGGACCTCCATCCTTAATGTATTGTACTATGGGAATTAATGGTAAAACTAGTCTTTAAAGAGTACTTTATACTTTGTGTGCGTGCGTGTGTGAGTGGGTGCAAAATGCTGAACTTTTTACTTAGTACAGAGTTCATCTTCTGTATATAAAGATAATTGAAAATGAATCTTGAAGAATGGGGTGGTAGAGGGAGTAGGAGAGGTGATGGTTTGGGGATGGGAGGTCGGGTATGGGTGCAATAACCACTATAATCCAAAATTTTACTTTGGAAATTTATATTTATTAAATAAAAAGCTTTCTAGTCATTATGTGGCATAGGAGTCTGGCTTCATTCAATTGGATCCAGATTCCAAACCCACCCACATTGCAGCATGCATCTTTCATTCCTTTTTCTAAAGTGTAATTTTCCATTTTACTGATTTTCACCATTCTTTTTTTATTAGACAGGCAGAATTAGACAGTGTGAGAGAGAGACAGAGAGAAAGGTCTTCCTTTTGTTGGTTCACTTCCCAAATGGCTGCTACGGCTGGCACACCATGCTGATCCTAAGCCAGGAACCAGGTGCTTCTTCCTGGTCTCCCAAGTGGGTGCAGGGCCCAAGCACTTGGGCCATCCTCCACTGCCTTCCCAGGCCATGGCAGAGAGCTGGACTGGAAGAGGAGCAACTGGGACAGAATCTGGTGCCCTGACCGGGACTAGAACCTGGTGTGCCGGCGCTGCAGACGGAGTATTAGCCTATTGAGCTGCGGCGCCGGCCAAGGTGTGTTTCTTATAAACAGCAAATAGATGTGTTTTGTTCCTTAATTAATGCATTTTGTTTTTTAATCCATTCTGTCTCTTTTAACTGGAGAGTTGAGGCTTTTAACATTAAATTTGACTATTGAAAAGTAGTAACTTTGCCCTTCCATATTCCCAAAGATAGTTCTAATATGTGCTTTTAGCTTCCTGTAATTTTTTTTCCCCACAGGCAGAGTGGATAGTGAGAGAGAGAGACAGAGAGAAAGGTCTTCCTTTTTGCCATTGGTTCACCCTCCAATGGCCTCTGTGGCTGGTGCATTGTGCTGATCCGAAGCCAGGAGCCAGGCACTTCTCCTGGTCTCTCATGCGGGTGCAGGGCCCAAGGACTTGGGCCATCCTCCACTGCCTTCCTGGGCCATAGCAGAGAACCAACCTGGAAGAGGGGCAACCAGGATAGAATCCGGCGCCCCAACCTGGACTAGAACCCAGTGTGCCGGTGCCGCAAGGTGGAGGATTAGCCTGTTAAGCCACGGCGCCGGCCAATCCTATGATCTTTTCCTTGGATGTGTTCTTCCTTTACCTTCTTTCATATTGATGGCCATGTTTCTGTGTGTAATACATCTTTAAGCATCTTTTGCAGAGCTGGATGAGTGGGGACATATTCTTTCCATTTCTGTTTGCTTTGAAAGGTCTTTATTTCACCTTCATTCACAAATGTGAGCTTTGCAGGATATAATATTCTGGACTGGCAGTTTTTTTTTCTCCTAATACCTGGGCTGTATCTGGTCATTCCCTCCTAACCTGCAGGGTTTCTTATGAGACATCTGCTGTTAGTCAAATTGGAGATCTTCTGAGAGTAATCTGACATTTATCTCTTGCACATTTTAGAAATTTTTATTTATGTTTCACTGTGGTTGGTTGGATGACAATGTGTCATGGTGAGGATCTCTTTTGGTCAGTTTATTGGGGTTTCTATGAGCCTCCTGAATTTGGATGTCTCTGTCCTTTTCCAAACCAGGGAAGTTTTCTGCTAGTATCTCACTAAAAAGGCCTTCTAATTCTTTCTCTCTCTCCATGCCTTCAGCAACTCCTAGAACAGAATGTTGGTTTTTTAAATTCTAATCTGTAGATTCCCAAGAATATTTTTTAGATTTCTAATTTCCTCTTCTTTTCTTTGGTTTTATTGTATACTTTCCTGTTTTCTGTCTTCTAAGTCCGATATTCTCTCTTCTACTTCACTGACTCTGTTTTTAAGGCTTTCAAATGTGTTTGTCATTTTACCTATTGTATTGCTCATTTCATTTTGCTTTCTCTTCAATATCACAATTTCATGTTCTACTACATTATTCCTTTCATTTTTATTCCTCCTTAATATTTCATTTTCATGAGAGAGATTTTCTATCCTGTCCAGTAAGGATTTCTGTAGTTCAAGAATTTGCTTTTGAAAACTTCTTAATGTTCTTATCATAATTTTTTTGAAATCCATATCTTGCATTTCTTCTATCTCATCATCTTCATATTATTGAATTGGAGTGTCATGTTCATTTGAGGGCATCATAATGTCTTCCTTCTTCTTGTTTCCTCAGTTTCTGTGTTTGTTGCTTGGCATTGTGGAGATATTCTTTGGTTTCTTCTTCTTTTTTTCCTTGCTGTGGTGGCTTTTCTCATTATACTTTGACTCTAGATTAACTGGACTGTCTGCTTTTGGTGGATCTTTGGAGACCTGTGATGGGTGTGGCCAAAGAGCTCTGTTCAGTGCTTCAGGGTTAAAGGTGTGTCAAAAGTGACACACCCAGGTTTGGTGTGGTAAATTCTCTCTCTCTCTCTCTCTCTCTCTCTCTCTCTCTCTCTCTCTCCAGAAGTGAAGTAATTCCACACAACTGATCTAGTTTCCTTGAATACAGTCAGTGTCTGAGAACTTGCCCCAGTTGATATAATATTCGTCTGCTCTGTCCCAAGGACCACACAAAGGATCTGTGCAGTCCTCAGTTTAAGCTCAGATTCCCCTGCAATCTCCCACCAGGTTGCCAAGGATACCGAGTTTGTGTGTCTCCCAATGAGTACTCACATCTCAGGCACTCCGTGAGTTCTCTTACACACCCTCAGTTTTTTTTTTTCACAGTCTCAGTTCATAAGCTCCATACATTCACTAGATTGTAACCTCCTGTTATTTCTCCCCACCAGAGTCAGGGTTATTTTTGGCTGAGGGTGGGCACAGCTCTGAAGTAGGGCAGCTGTTACATATATCCAAAATGGCACCTGCTGTTTGTTTTGCTCACCTTTGTAAGGTGATTGGAGAGAGAGAATCGTGTCCATACTGGTTCCCCCCCCCCTTTTTTTTCTCTCTAGTTAGCCTGGTGAACTTTCCCCCATGGGGCTTCAAGACTCATACCCTCTAGGCTCTTCCTGACACTTTCCTACCAGTTTCTCGGGCTACTGAGGTTTTGCGTCACCTTCCTTTCCAGTGCTGGTACATAGACTTGGTGGCTGGGTACCCAAGCAGTGGGTGCCTATGCCATCCACATAGGTTCACTGTGTCCACCTAGTTCCAGAAGTATTTGCTTTGCAGATTTTTTCCCTAACTCTTCCATGAAACTACAGTATCTCCATTTTTATTAAACTATCTTTTCCCAGACTATCAATGAGCTCCCTCCCTATTCCACCATCTTGGAGCACTTCCAAGAAATATTTTTTCATAATGCTATTTTCTTAATTTGGGTGTTGGTTATGAGTGTGTTCAGATGAACAGAACTCATTTATCCATAGATTTATGTGCAATTCTTAGCATATATACCATTTTAAAATGATTTATCATGTCCCATAGCAAGAAGTGTATTTTAAAATGTTCCATATCAAATCCTCCTCACACAGATAACAACTACAGATGTATCTATGCTCAGTGTGTTGTGAAAGAACACACTTTCCATTGTACCTGATCATGCTAATTTCAACATGAAAACATGGTCATGTGGTACTGCCATAAAAATATCTGAGGATGCGAACAAGTATTCAATGCATGTCCTGTTCTGGGAGATGTTACCTGCCATGGAAGAATCCTAGGTTGAGATTCATCTCCTGGAGATCCCTTTTCTATTTGCTCTGAAAGCATCTTATGGAGGGCATGGGCCACTGCATACACAGCATTGTAGATGAAATAGCTGGAGTCAGATATGGTCAGCATGTCAATGTGTCCTGGGAAAAACTCAAAGGAAGCATTTGGTGTGCAGACTCCAATTGTTCCACAAAATGACCCAGGAGGTAAAAGTGAAAAGCATGAAGCCATAGTTGACTGAGGAAGAAATCTCCTGGGAAGTGGGAAGGGTCCACTGTCTTGACAACGTGGTTGAGGCCAGGGATTTCTTCCTTGTGGTGTGAAAATGAGAAGCCTCCATGAAAAGTACAGCATGTGGTCTGTCTCCTTCACAACAATCTCCCACTTTTCAGCCATGATCCACACCTTCCCCAGGATTAAATAGAGTTCGCTTAGAAATTCCATGATGTGGAGGCTCCTTACATCACCATACCAGAATATGCATATTTGTAGATGAAATTCAAAGCCCTGCTGGGAAGGATATTTCAGTTTCTTATTACTTTGACTCAGTGTCTGGGAGTTTTATTATATTGGCCAAGCAGACACCTTTCTTTACCATCTCAGCTTGAATTTCCCGAAGGAACTGCTCTCCTTTCATATCATTAGATACAAAGATCACCACCCAAATCCAGCCAAAATGTAGCAGCAAGGAGAGCATTCCACTGGCCAGAGAGCTGTCACTGTTGGCCATCTGATAGAGTGATGGAAACTTGCCTCTCTCACTTAGTATGGGATCAAAAGGGCCATATGTGATCTGAATGGAAAGAAAACCATCATGATCTGACTTTTGTGGAATATGAGTTTTCTGTTTTGGCAAGTGAGAATAAAAAGTGATTTCCAGAGTAGACATGACCAAGTTCTATCATCTAGGTTCAGAGAATACCAAGCTTCAATGCCTATTGATTTAGGAGAAGAAATGTAAATCTTTATTCATAGAATGAAAGTATATAAGATATCCAAGTATCTTCATTTCCAGTTGTGGGGAGAAGGCAGCATGGGTTTTGGATGCAGCATCACCAGGACATTGGTCTTCCCACCTCTCACCCCATATCACCTGTGGAGAACAGCTCCCACTGCAACTGGCATTAGATATTACCTCAGGGACAAACAACTGTTTCATGTGTTGATCACTTAATACTTTGAATTTCATTTGTTTTCAGAGCATAACCTAAATTGTTTGGAAGAATACAATCACCTACCATCTCTGAGTTTTGAAAATTGCTTTTGAAACCAGAATTCTCCTATGCTGTTGCACTCTATGTTTGTTGGTAATGTGTGCAGAATGCTACCTGTTTCAAGTGGGTCTCCTTTAAGAATCCTGGAATTGCGAATGCAGCCCCTGGTAGTCAGTTTGATTGCATCATGTGATTGGGTTCCTGACACTTACTTGGGAGATTTAATTGAGTGCTAGACTCCTAGGCTTCACCATGGCTACTCAGCACCAGCACCATAGTATGTATTTAGTGACTAAACCAGTGAATGTGTGCACACTCTCTGCCTCTCTTTGTTTCTCAGGCCATCAAGCTCATGCTAAGATTTAAATCTCTGAGTTTCAAAGTCAAAGTGAACTGGGAACCCTGTGAAGGAATCTGCTGAATGTGAGGAAGTCAGGATTGGGCATAGGAAGAGGATGAAATCTCATCTAACTGTAACTGAGGCCCAAATACTCCTTGATGATCTTTGGGACTGTCATCATTTCAGTGGGTTTCCAAATGGAAAATACAGGACAAGATCTTTATATCCCCACATCTAACATGGAATCACCCCGGGACATCTCTGTGCTGTGGGTATTTCCTGTCAATAGTCAGCAATCAACATTCCAAACAGAATGGGATGGATACATTGGCCATAGACAGGGATCTCAGATGAGACTCTCAGCATCCACTGCTCCTTCTCTTTCTCACAGCCCAAGGAATTCTCCGGAATCTGTTTCAACTAATAGTAGTATATGTGCAATTGGCTTCCACATGACCCTTGCATCAGATGTGACAGATCTGGTGGGAAATGAAACATTTCTCACCAGAAATCACATCCCATTTACCTGTGGCGTTTTGTACAGCTCCAGCATTGTTCCAATTTCAGCCAAAAATGCTTATGTAGTTCCAGCAGTGATGGCAACATGTCTCCCTTGTGTCTGACAGGTGTAGTTAGGGATGAGATGATGCTTTCCAGTCAACCAGTGCAGAGTGCTCCTCAGGGTGAACTGGCCACTGGTAACAGAACTGTAGGAAACTGAAGGTCAGGTTGGGGAGTAGCTGGGCATCCTTATTGTTCTCCTGGATGGCAAAATGGAAGGCCAGCATATATTGGTAGTTCTTCCATAGCCACCTAAAGAGAGCAGCAACAGCAGAGAGAAGTGTGAGAACAAGGATTTCAGAGCAACAACACAGCTATGTTTTTCAGACTTCCATTCAGTGGTGCCTCAGCTCTGGCACATGAAGGAGGCTTGAGTGAGGTTCCAACAGCTCAAGAAGATCATGGAATGACCCTTGGACTCCTCTGAAGCAAACTGTGTCCATGATCACACTCACCTTCCCAAGCCCTTCAGGAAAGCCTTGATGTGTCCCAACATGGGATTTCACTACTACTAAGGGATGGAACCCAATGGCAAGCAATTTTTCAGTACTTTCTGAAATAGTTGAATCCATCTGACCTGTTAGTTATCCAAGTGTTTGGGAGCATCTCTAATCTATTCACCAAAAGGATTTTCATGAGCCCTTTCTGCAATTTTCCCATAAAATATACCAACACTCACAGAGGCAATTTCATTCAATTATGTTTGCTTTTTAATTCAGAAAATCAAAATGTCAGAATATTCACAACATTCACTTAATTTTCATTCACTGTTTTCTTCATGCACTGAATTCTATTTTATCATATCACATTTTAGTCTTGAACATTCTCATTTTTCTACCTATCTTAAGCAAAAGTGTGTGTCTTGGTATTTAATAATAGCTCTCAAATGTTACATGTCCAAGAGAGTAGATGTTTTGTTTTCTCACAATGGATACTTTTGCTCCTCTTCCTAGGAAGTTTTTCTTATTTCTATATTTCATCCATAATTTGAGAGTTAAGGAAATTCATACTTATCAATAGATTACATGGGATATAGTAAGTCAATGCAATCATCTGTTGTTTGGGTGCATTGATTCATGTGTTTAAATGTTGGGGTTGAGAGAGTGTCATTTTAATGTGTGTTAAATTCAGGAAATATTTTTCTACCATTTCTAAAAGTCAGTATTGATTATATGTTAAGTGCATTTTTCTCAAGTTTCACAGTTTTCTATTAGTCTTACATGCAGGATTTGAAATTCTGAGATTTTGCCTAAAAATAGTCAAATTTTGTTTCTTTTCCTTGAACAGTTGAGGAAAAAAATCTTTTTACTTCAGAAGTAGCATTTACTTTTTATTTACTAAGTAGATCTATCAAAAAATGTGCTGCTGAAATCTGTTCAGTACTTCATCTTACTTGTTGTAATGATAAGTTAAGGGCATTAAATTGAAATGTTTCTTGCTTTTAATCATTTTGCCTAATTGCAGTTAATTTCCATGAAAAGGTCATTTTTATTCACTGCTGGGTTACTTACAGCACTTGCTGTCAGCTGCATACTGATGAATTTAATTCTTCTTTTTCAAAATGCAAGCCTGGCCAGTGTTTCCTTCAGACCCTGCACAAAGTTCGTAGAAAATATGCAGAGATCTTAAGTATCAAATGTAGATGTATAGATAAACTTATGAACCACATGCCACTCCAAACCCAAATCTTTACCAATGGTCTTAACTGATCTTTCAAGCATCTACAATAAACTGTGATCAGGTAATAAAGTAGAGAACTCTCCAAACTATTTCTGAGACCCCCATAACTTTGAAATAAATTTAGGATATAAAAAATGATTTTCCTTTGATTCCACTAGGTATTCTTGATGCTATATTTCAAAACATATGGCACCTGAAGCAGGGTGTGATTTGATGCAGCATACATGTTTTGAAATATGGTCCTGTCTCACAAAAAAGTGTATAAAATTGCTTGTGTGTCAAACATTTTTAACACTTGGAAGATTTTTAAAAATTTGATTACAAAGCAAGATTGATTCTAGAATCTGATGTCTGGAGGCAGAACAAGATCTATGATTGCTCAAAATTTTTTGCCAGATATTTAAGTTTTAGGTAACACCAATGGTATAGTTTATGTCCAGAAGATTAAAAACATATATTCTTAATATTTCTAACCTTAATAGCTAACCAGAAGTATCTTGATACCTATTTATACCTAGTTATTAAGATATTATGAGAAAAGTATGCTACAGGTTGGTACAAGCCACCAAATGGATAGAACATGAAGACATTGTGCAGTGAAAGGTGCCAGTCAATAGAGGTTTATGTGAACCAATTTATATGAAGTCCCCACAACAGGCAGATCCATAGAGACACAAGGTATGCAAGTGGATGGACTGAAGAATGGGGAGACAATGGGTAAGGGGATTTGTGAGGTAACAGAAATGTGTGGGTTTATCAGCAAGAATTTGTCAAGAAGTACCAAAAGCTTTATAAGGGAACATACCTCATGATGCAATAATTTTCTGCAATTATTTTCATCAGAGAAATATGCAAATAAAATGATCATCAGTATAATACATATAGTTGCACAAAATGCATGACATTCCAAATGTCTAATATTGAGTAAACAAGTGTGGGTTATGCATACAAAATGATACTTGGTGGTCATGGAAACAATAACATAATGTCAATCAGTTATGAGGAAATACTTTCATAACATATAGCTTCATGTGGAAGCCTAATGATGCATAGAATTGGCAGACTGTGCCCATATAGGACTTTTCTACATCTAGGAATAGTAAATTCTGGGACCTGACAAGAACACACATGATGGTAGGCTCTCTTCTGCACAGAATGGAGATGGACAGACGTTTGCCAGTTGGAGAACAGAAGGCAGAATGCAGAATTTGGCTTACACACTTGTCTCATGGGCTCCTGAACAAGGCAGGCCCTGACTTTCCCCATATAGAATGCCAGAATTTAAATATTCCCCCTTATTTTCAGGAGCTGGTGCCCAAAAAACTTCTATTGAGTAGATTTCAAATGTTGATGTATGGGGGGACAGGCTGTATTTTGGGTGGTGGATCTCAGACATGAACAGCTTCTCTACCAGACACACTTGTTAGCAATGACACCCAGCACGAGTGCCTTAGACCTAACACTGACTTCAGGCCCTTCTCCATTCCATGGTTCTGCTGGGGCAGGCAGGTGATGGGGGCATGTATGGGGGCTGGAGTTTCATTAGTCTCACTCATTTTAAGGTTTTCAGAGGCTGATAAAGAGATGAGAACAATAGAGTGGTACAGAATATGTCTGTCTCTGATTGAATGGAGAGCAAAATAAAATGGAAAGAGAAGGTGGTAAAAGGAAAAAGAAGGGAAGGACCGCAATCCTTCATTGATCTGCTTTCCTGCTACCTCTGTGTACATTTTTTTAGAATTCTTAAGCAGATTAACCAGTGAAAGCACACACTTGCAGTCTGAACCACAGCTAACACATAACTCCATGTTGGACTTACCAATTAACTGCATAAAAATACAATAAGGATTCTCACCATATATGATTAAGTGATTTAGAATGTATACAGAAATATATGTAGTATCTATAAGTTTCTGTGTATGTGTGTGTGTACTTCTGTCTCTTAGTTTGCTTCTTTCTCCTTGCATTAATTTTTTCCTACCATTCACTCAGCTGCTGGTACAAACTTGCACATCTGATAGCCATTTGCTGAGCATGAGGACATGTATGAGGAACATCATATTTTATGCATACATGTGAAGTGAGAATTGAATGCATATTTAAAAGTTTCATACTTCATCTCCTCTCACCTCTCTTTGTTTCTAATTCAACTCATGGGGCTACAATTTCTTGAATGCAGTAGGCCATTCTATCATCTGCATTGGTGACCAAGGCTTGGTCATGTGCACTCTTGCAGGGAAGTTCTCCAATTTTAGCCAGCAACCCAAGGTCCAGAGGAAAATCCACATGCTATGGATATCATAGTGTGTCATATGATGCCTTGATCATGGAAGGATACACCACCCCCAGCATTGTTTGCAAATTGGCTTTTCCTTGGAAGTTACTGAAGCTGTAGGACAGGCATAATTGGAAAGAAAGAGAGCACTCAAATAAGAGCTGGGAGGTGCATGTGTACTCAGCAGTCCTTATTTTTCCTCAACCTCCCTATCCTCAAGGTGTTCTTTTGGTTGAAGTACATTTGTTTTTGTTTTTGTTTTTTGGTGGCCACCATCTCATGAGTTCAAATGGTGAAAAATTATTTGTCCATGTACCCTCCCAGCAAATCATGGAGTATTTCACTCAGATACTCTAGGTGTATGATGTAGTTCAAGGGTGCCTAAGGTGTGGCTTCTTGTTTAATCTATCTAACAAAGGTTTGCTTGCAAGTTTATGGAAGCAAATCATAGTACTTCAATAACATAACAGAGGGGCCAGCACAGTGGCTCACTTGGTTAATCCTCTGCCTTGTGGTGCCGGCATCCCATATGGGTGCTGATTCTAGTCCTGGTTGCTCCTCTTCCAGTCCAGCTCTCTGCTGTGGCTCAGCAACCAAGTGGAGGATGGCTCAAGTGCTTTGGCCCTGCACCTGCATGGGAGACCAGGAAGAAGCACCTGTATCCTGGCTTTGGATCGGTGCAGTGCCAGCCGTGGTGGCCATTTGGGGGGGGGGTGTGAATCAATGGAAGGAAAACCTTTCTCTCTGTCTCTCTCTCTCTGTCTATAACTCTACCTGTCCAATAAAAAATAACATAATAGAGCCTGGATGGAAATGTTAGTTTGATTTTTGTGTAGGTTGCACAAATTACAAGTGTGTACATACAGGGAGATTTTTTTTTAATTCTATTCAAGTTCAAAAAATAAAATTCAAGCTAGTTTTTTTTTGTTCAACAATTACAAATGCATGCATAGATTTTTCAGAGTTCACAATTTCTGTTTTTAGGCACCTTGTATTATCTGGGGCCCAAGCTTACAAAAATTTATACAATATATATGTGCAATTCTTTGTGTACATATTACTTAGGTTATTTGCTGTCTCTACCATTAGACTATTTTGTAAGTATGTGATTTCTTTCATTTTATAAGAATCAGGGTATGACCAAAAAGAAAACTTCTAAATCTTCTGACTATATTTAAATTACCTATACTGTGAGCTAACCCTTGTTTTCTGAGTCACATGTTACCTAATGTAGTGTATATTAGAAATATATCTTTGTAATCCATTGGCAAATTCATTTCTTTTCTAAGAACTGACTAAATAAGAACACAGGGTATTTCAAATACTATTGTTATAAGTACAAATAGAAATTAGATGGTGACGTTAATTTTTTGTGGTTAATTTTTACATACGGTTATTTGCCTTTTTCTTATATTTTAATTTCTCCAGCTAATTTATTTAATGTGTTTGTCCCATATACATGCATATGTGAGTCCTAAATATATTGTACATATTAGTGATATATTCACATTGAAATCCACTGCAGTGGACTGGCCTGTTGGGTCTCTTTGAGGGCAGATCCTTGTAGAGAGCCACCTTTAATAGGACTGCCACCTATGTGTGGTGGAATGAGAAAGCCAGGCCAAGATGGCCACTAGCAAGTGAGTGTCAGTTACTCAGGAATGGCTTTGAAACCCACCTGACAATGAAGCCTCCCTGGCAACAGGCTGTGATTCGTTAGGGCATAAATGCCCCTTGACTGGATTGGCTTCCTCAGCTATATAAGCTGCAGTATCAACTGAAATAAATGAATCTGTGGGCTGCTTGCCTCTGGCTGCTTTCACCCGACTCCTGGTGGCTATATGGTGACTCCACACCTCTTGCTCCCACTGGGCTCCTCCCCCTCAGAATGAATCCACATTAATACCTATGTTTACATTGCTTCTGATACCTAGCTTTCTTCTGCTCCTGGCTTTTGTTAAAGCAGACCAGAAGATGTAAGTCAAGGGGTGCTCAAGTCCCATCTCTAGTCTTCGTTAGGTAAAACTAGAAGTCTATAGTCACAGGCATGATTTGGTAGTGTTTTTTTTTTTTTCTGAGTTAGACAATGCCTATGAAGAAAGCTATGTCCTCACTTTAAAATTTTCTCACCCTTTTTTGGTCTGTTTCCTGTGCCCATGTCAAAGTAAATCTAGCTTTGAAATCATAATTTAAGCTCTCTCTTTCACTATGCTATTATTATAGAAAATGTTAGCCATCCCTTTTATAAGATCTAAATTCAAATTGTGCAGCTTAGAGAATCCTTCAGTATAGAGTCAGTTTCCCACCTTGAAGAGAATAGAGAAATGAAGGATGAAGTCAGGCTTAGAATAGTGAAATTAGGGAGCAAGTCCCAGATCGCTGACAATAGCAATATCAAATAAAATTAAAGAACTATTTCAACTGTTAGGTAACAACTTAGGAAAACATTTACCAGAAGGTCTTAATACCTTTTATAAATTCTAAGAATACATATATTTGGTAACATCTCTTAAATATCTAACATGGTGTAGCTTGTTTAACCAGCAAACTCATGCACAAACATATAAAAATGTTTTTAGTGTATTTTTACCAAAAGATTTAAAACATCTGATACAGAGATTCAGGTCACATGGATCAAAATGTATCTTTGATTAATTTTAGCAGTTTAAATCAATGAGCAATCTTTTTATCTATAAGCCAATTAAAACAAAGCTCTTAATAAACCTTCTCATGTAGACATACAATATGTGCACATGTGTAACATACAAGATAGAACAATAAATCTGTTTCAGTAATAGCTTCTTAAAATCTTTAGGTCTTTTTTTATTACCATATACAAAACTGTAGATGTCAAAAGATTAAATTGCCATACTAAAAATTATAACTTCATTAACCAACAAGAGGCACTTGCTTACTCCATTGTTTTTGAAAGCACCTGTAGTATTTTACAGAACATTTAACCCTTTAGGCCTCTGGGCCTTTCTCTTTAAGATAACCATCACGTCTAGTAACTCAAAATCATTAAACTTTTTAACTTTCAGACATTTATATGAGGAGCATTTTTATTATCAAAACTTAAAATTTAGCACCACTTAACATCTTGACAGTACTTTTGATATAATCAAAATTACCAACGGACACATGAAAAAATGTTCAGGATCACTAGCCATCAGGGAAATGCAAACCAAAACCACAATGAGATTTTACCTCAGCCCAGTTAGAATAGCTCTCATGCAGAAATTAACAAACAACAAATGCTGGTGCAATTGTGGAGAAAAAGGAAACCTAATCCACTGTCAGAAGAATGTAAACTGGTAAAACCATTATAGAAGGCAGTTTGGCGATACGTCAGAAATCTGAATGTAGTCCTGCCATATGACCTAAACGTCCCACTCCTGGGAATTTACCCAAGGGAAATGAAATCAGCGTATGCAAGAGTTATCTGCACTCCTATGTTTATTGCAGCTCAATTCATAATAGCTAAGACATGGAATCAACATTAATGCCCATCAACTAAGACTGGGTAAAGCAGTTTTGGGATATGTACTCTATGGAATACTACACAGTGGTAAAAAAAAGTGAAATCTTATCATTTGCAACAAAATGGATGAATCTAGAATACATCATACTTAGAGAAATAAGCCATTACCAATGGGACAAATACCATATGCTCTCCCTGATCTGTGATACCTAATAGAGCAACTAAAAGTAAAGCTGTATAAATGAAACTGTCACTATGAGAAGCAATGACTTAAACAACCTTTGTCTTCTCTGTTGAGGAATAGCTTTTCATTTTTAAAAAAATTATTTTTATTTTTTCCTACTTAATACCATTGGTTGAACACTTTCTTTAACATAGGATTAATCATATGTGTATAAAGTCAATTGAAAATAGATCCCTGTAAAAAATAAAAGTGGGGGAGTCTTCACAAAATGGCGGAATAGGCAGGGAGCACACTATTAGTCCGGGGGAGAGACACTTTAATAAAAGTGGAGATACTGCAGGGTCAAGGAAGAGTAGGGGATGAAACAGCAGAGGAAACAATTCCGGAACTAGTGATTCACAGTGGACCTGCGTGGAGAGCGTGGGAGCCCAAGTTCGGGACACCAGCGGCAGACTCAACACACCAGCGCTGGAACGCGAGCTGTGCGGAATTATTTCCCTTTTGAATCAAAAAAAGAAAGAGAAATTTACCACACCTAATCTGGGAGTGTCATCTTTGACACACCCTCAACCCTGAGGAACCAAACACAGCTCTCAGTCCACACTCATCTCAAGCCTCTAAGGCTCCTGGGAAAGCAGACAGTCCACTTAATATAGAGCCATAGTGTAACAAGAAAAACACCACAGTGAAGAAACCAAATATCTCCAACATGCCAAACAACAAACACAAAATCCAAGCTAACAAGAACAAGGAAGACACTATGATGCCCCCAAATGAAAAAGACACCCCAATTCAAGATTATGAAGATGAAAAGATAGAGGAAAGGCAAGAAACAGATTTCAAAAAGTTGATAAGAACATTAAGAAGTTCTCAAAAACAAATTCTTGAACTACAGAAATCCTTAATGAACAAGATAGAAAATCTCTCTCGTGAAAATGAAATATTAAGGAGGAATCAAAATGAAATGAAACAACTAGTGGAAGAAGAAACTGTGATAGTGACGAGAAACTATAATGAAATTAAGAATTCAATATATCAAGTGGCAAACACATTAGAGAGCCTTAAAAACAGAATGGGCAAAGCAGAAGAGAGAATATCAGACTTAGAAGACAGAGAACAGGAAAGGAAACAGGCAAATCAAAGAAAAGAAGAAGAAATTAGAAATCTAAAAAATATTGTCGAGAATCTACAGGATACTATTAAAAAACCCAACATTCGGGTTCTAGGAGTTCCTGAAGGCATGGAGAGGGAGAAAGGATTAGAAGGCCTTTTCAGTGAGATACTAGCAGAAAATTTCCCAGGTTTGGAGAAGGACAGAGGCATCTTAGTACAGGAAGCTTATAGAATCCCTAGTAACATGACCAAAAGAGATCCTCACCACGACATGTTGTAATCAAACTCACCACAGTGAAACATAAAGAAAAGATTCTAAAAGGTGCAAGAGAGAAACGTCAGATTACTCTCAGAGGATCTCCAATTAGACTCACAGAAGACTTCTCATCAGAAACCCTACAAGCCAGAAGCGAATGGCGAGATATAGCCCAGGTACTAAGAGAGAAAATCTGCCAGCACAGAATATTACATGCCGCAAAGCTCTCATTTGTGATTGAAGGTGAAATTAAGACTTTTCATAGCAAACAGAAACTGAAAGAATTTGTCGCCACTCATCCTGCCCTGCAAAAGATGCTTAAAGATGTGTTACACACAGAAACACAACAACATGGTCATCAATATGAAAGCAGGTAAAGGAAGGAAACCTCACAGCAAAAGATCACAGGAAGCTCAATTTCTCTTTGACATAGAATTAAAATCTGATTCTCTGTTAAAGCAATGTGTTAAGGTAATCTATTATGTTTTCTTGATGGCTGTTAAATTCTAATTGTTCAAAAACAGCTGAATTTTTTATTAAGAGCTATGGGTTATTTAAATATGTGCTTATTTTCAAAGATTTGAATAATCACCTTGTAACAATGATCAAATTTGGTCTATGTTATGTCATGATTTTAAGGAATATTTTTTCAACCAGATATTTTGGATTTTGAGCCTTCTTGGCATTCTTGACAGGCATTCAAAAAATCAAAGTTTCAAACAATCTGGTCTCTAAAATTTCCAGTAAATCTTGGACTTTGGTTTTTCCAGGTTGGGCCCAACTGAAAAAATCGAAGGACCTATGTCTCTCATCTTATAGAGACACCAACTAATCAGGCTATTTGGATTATATTAGAAGGACTGTCAAGATGTGATGTGGTACTAAATTTTAAGTTTCTATAATGGAAAATGCTATTAATACAAATGTTTGAGAATTAAAAAGTCTAATGATCTTGTGTTACTAGACATGCTAGTTACCTTAATGAGAAAGCCCCAGAGGCCTAAAGAGTTAAATACTTGTAAAATCCTACAGGTGCTTTCAAAAATACTGTGAAGTAAGCAAGTGCCTCTTGTTGGTTGATGAGTTTATAATTTTAAACATGGCAACTTAAAGTCTTTTGTCATCCACAGTTATATACGATTAGCTACTCATAAAACTAAAGCGTTGTTGGTTCTGTGTTTAGCTGTCCTCCTATAGGTTCCTATGGACTTTTTCCAGCCACTTTTATTGTATTCAGTACTTTGGGATGGCTCTGTAAACAGATGAAGCCAACAATGTATTAACAGTACCAACTGAGAGAAAGTATGGTTAACTGAGGTTACTAAAAACAAAAAGCAATTCAAATCAATTGGCAATCTACAAAAAGAGTTAAAGATTTTAAAAGCTATTATTAAAATTGCTATATTGGCCTATTATGCTATGTTATATGTGTATACATATTGTATGTCCACATGGGGAAATTTTATGAAGAGTTTTATTTTAAATGTCTTATAGATAAGATTGTCCATAAATTTAAGCTGCTAAAATCAATCAAAGATACATTTTAATTTGTGTGACCTGAATCTCTGTATCATATGTTTTAAACGTGTTGGTAGAAAGAAACTAAAAACATTTTAGATGGTTGTGCTTAAGTTTACTGGCTAAATAAACAACACCATGTTAGATATTTAAGAGATGTTTTCAAATACATGATTCTTAAAATTTATAGAAGGCATTGGACCTTCTGGTAAATGTTTTCTTAAGTTGTTATCTAATGGTTGAAATGGTTTGCTAAGTATTCATGTGATATTGCTATTGTCAGCAAGCGATGTAGTAGTTGCTCCCTCATTTCTCTATTCTAAGCCCAACTTGTTCTTTCATTTCTCTATTCTCCTCAAGGTAGGAAACTAATTCGATTATAAAGGAATCTGTAGGATGCACAATTTAATCTTTAGACCTTATAAAAGAGACGGTGAACATTTTTCTGTAATAGCATAGTCAAAATAAGAACTTAAATAATAATCTCATAGCTAGATTTACTTCGCCATCAGCGAAGTAAACAGTAAGTAGATAAAACCTCCCTTCCAAAGGGAAAGAAAGTTTTAAAGTGAGAATATAATTTTCCTCATGGGCATTGTCTACCTTAGAAAAACTACTACAGAACATGCCTGTGACTATAGACTTGTAGTTCAGGCCTCCGAAGATTAGAGATGGGACTTGGGCACTCCCTTGACTTGCATTCTCTGGTCTGCTTTAACAAAAACCAGAAGGAAAAGAAAGCTAGGCATCAGAAGCAATGGGTGGCAGGCCTATTAGTGGCTGATCTGTACAGTGATCTGCCCTCAAGGAGACCCAACAGGCCAGTCCACTGCAGTGGCTTTCAATGTGGTAAGCCTGGGCTTCAGCAGAAGTCAGCTTGTGAAGAGCCCTGGCAGCTCTGCCAAGAGTTGGATCACTGGAAATGGACCTGCCCTGGAGTCGAAGGATGCCCAGGTCAGAGCCACAGATCTTATTGGCTCTAAGCTGAAAAGCCCTTCACTCAGCCCAACTTCCAGAGTGACCACTGCAGCTGAGGGGATGGTCAAGTAGGGTCAGCAACATTGCAGGCAGAACTGTAAATTTCTTGTTAGAGATGCCCCCTGCCTTTACCTGGCCAGCTCTCCTCCCAGGCCAGCCAAGTAATGAAAGTCAACAGAGTGCCTTTCCCTAGGAGGTTCACACCTCCCTTAGGATATACCCCATGTGAAGAGATAGATAGGCCTGGGCCTCTGAATTTACAAGGCCTAAAGCCCACCAGATTATTATCAAGCCCCTTCTATCAGGGTCTATTTGCCTCTCAATCAGAAAAATTACTTGTAGCTTAGACAGCACCTATCTTAGCTCCTCTAATAATGACTCTTTCCTTTGTTCTAGGCCCTGTCTAGTGCACATGGGCCTCATTCCTTTGTAATCATAACCTCTACTCTACCACCAATGGCTCTTCTCCCAACCTGTGTGTACTGATGGTCCTCTTCCCCACTTAATGCTGTATAATTGTTCAAACCTGGTTAATGCCACTCTTAGGATCATTGGTTACTATCCTCACTCTGTCTTTTATGACCTTGTCTAAATATGATCAGAGTCGGCAAACTTGGAAGGCTTCCATAGCCTTGGCAACTCATGACGACAGCCTAGGATGGTTACTGGCGCCATAAACTAGAGTGTCAATTTGTTGGGTCAACAACAGGAGCCACTGTGCACTTGCTCCTCATATGGGATCTCTGTCCTTAATGTGCTGTACATTGTGATTTAATGCTATAACTAGTACTCAAACAGTATGTTTCACTTTGTGTTTCTATGTGGGTGCAAACTGTTGAAATCTTTATACTAAATTGATCTTCTGTATATAAAGAGAATTGAAAATGAATCTTGATGCAAATGGAAGGGGAGAGGGAGCGGGAGAGGGGAGGGTTGTAGGTGGGAGGGAAGTTATGGGAGGGGGAAGCCATTGTAATCCATAAGCTGTACACTGGAAATTTATATTCATTAAATAAAAGTTAAAAAAAAAGAAGAGTGACTCCCCACTCATAGCATGAAAGAAAAAAATGCACCATCACTGGCTGTATTTGTTTTACAATTCTGACTGAGGAAGATATGAACATTGGATGTAGCAGCATCAGGACAGCGGTCTTTCCTTATTTTCTCCTCTTGTCTTTGGGGAGCACAACACCCTCTCTCAGCAACCACTGCTATATGTTCACTCTGTGACTAATGTAAATCTTTACTGCATTAATGTCTTACAAATTTGGGGTTCATACGTCACTACAGCATAACCTGAGTTACCTTTTGTAATACAATCAATTTCCAGCCCAGAATCCTCCAAAGCTACTGTGTTCTGTGTTTGGCAGTTATATGTCCTGACTGTGTCATGTTTGAAATGGTTCTTCCATTAAGAATCTCTGAGATGCTAAAGCAGACCATTGGATTCAGCAAAAATGGCTCATGTGGTTGGATTACCAACACCTATGTTCGAGACTTCTATTGAGTGTCTGGCTCTTGGTTTCTTGCCATAGCCAGATGGGCTTCTGCCATTGATGTGGGCTTTTAGTGTGAAAACAGCAAATAGGAGCTCTCTGTCTTTCTCTCCCTGTTTCTCTGCCTCTCAAACAAAACAGAAAGAGGTTGTATGGATAATGTTCACTGGGTGTGCTTTGACGAAATCTGCTTTTGTGGAAGAGATTGTGGCAGGCTTGGGCTTGGGTAGGTGAATATGTGAATTCCAGTGTAACTGTAATTGAGTCTTAAATGCTCCTTGGGGAATCTTCAGGACTAGCGTGGCCCTTAGTGTCATCCCAAGTGGAAACCAGATGTCCAGGTCTTTATGTCTACACATTGAACAGCCTTTGGTCCCTGGATGCCTTCTAAGAGATTCTTGTCTTAGGACAAGACATTTTTGTGTGCTACAAATATCACTTATGAACCACAGTTCTGTGATTAGTCAATAGTCAATATTCACAGAAATTGCAAATAGGTATATTATCCCCAGACAGTAATAAGAATGGGGTCTCTCAGGTTGCACTGGTTCCTACATGTATTACTTCTTCCACTTGTCAGTATTCTCAGAATCCAGCCAACTCCCTGAGATAGGTTTTATACCATGGTAGGATACCCATCCTTGGCTTCTACATTTCCCTTTCATGAGATGCAAGAGAATGGTGTGGGTGGAGATTCACATATGGCTCTTTAGAATTAGAATCCTTTTGCCTTTGGGGTTTTTAAAGCTCCAAGGAGTTCTGGGCTAGGCAGAAAATGCTGACATGGTTCCAGCAATGACAGCAAGTGCTTTGTATTGTGTATGGCAGTTATAGTTAGGTGGAGTAAATGCTCTATATAAAGAAAATGCAAAACATTCCTAAGGATGAATTGGCCCATGACAAAGGCATTGAGATTTGGAATCACATGGATAGATTGGGGCGGTATTGGGGATCCTTATTGATCTCCTGGATGGCAAAATAAAAGGCCAACATGTTTGGGCAGTTCTTCCCTAACCACCTAAATGAAGTAGCAGATTTAGAGAGAAGGGTGATAGACTGTCTTTCAATGCAGTTTCACAGCCAAACCCTGAAGTAGCCAAGTCTGGATTCCGGGTGTTAGTGATGCTCCTGGGACCCTGGAGGATTGTGGAATGTCCCTCTGACTTCTAGGAAGCAAACTGTGTCCGTGCACCACCTCATCTTCATGAGCCCTTTGGGAAAGCTTTGGTAGATTTACATGTGGTAGGTCATTTTTGCTTAAGAACAGAAACCAAGGTGCATCTGTGTTTTCTGTAAGTTCTGGGATAGTTTGAATAGAACTTTGTTTGCCATTTGTTCAAATATGTGAGAGTATTATCATCTCTGACCATATCCACCAGTGTGATTTTCCCAGCCTTTTTGATAATTTTCTACTCTTGTATATCAACTCTTGTCAAACAGGTTTATTAAGTTAGATCTTCAGTGAAACAAATGCATCCAATTCAGGACTTCTGGTATCAGATAATTTACAGTGTTTGCTTTGCTTCTATTTATTGATTTCCTGGATACTGAATTTACCTTTGTCTTTTCCCATTTGGCAATTGAAGGTTCTCTGTATTTTCCCACATTTCCTGCCTGAAAATATGAGTTCTTGGAATTTAAGATGGGTTTATGTTATTGTGAATAAGAAAACAGATGTTCTGTTTTCTCACTATGAGTTTTTTTGCTCAACTTTCCTTGGAATTCTGGTCTTTACCTTATTTCCTACATTTTATCAACAATTTGAATGTCAGGAAAATTCTTACTTGTTAATTATATGGGAAGAAATATATTTATCTAATCTTTTGTTTAGTTGGTATACATTATTTTTTTAGTTTTCAATGTTGGATTAACTAATAAAATGCCATTTCAGTTTTGTTCCTTCATATGAAATATTTTCATAGTTTCAGGTTTGCAGTGTTTCATTTTTAGTACAAAGGTACTTTTCTGTTTTGTCTCACTGTGTTGTATGTATTATCTTTACACATGAATTTAAAATTTTCTCCTGTGGTCTAAAAGGTGTCACTTTCCCATACACCCCTGACTAAAATTGGATTGCTGATCACAGAGTGTACTCACCTGTGGGACACTAGATAGATCTGGTACAAAAATTACATTGCCGATGTCTTCCATTGAGTCATTTTATGTATTTTTAGACAACTTTTATTTAATATAAATTTCCAAAGTACAACTTTTGGATTTTAGTGGTTTTTCCACTATAACCAGGCTCCCACTCACAAACCATCCCATCTCCTACTCTCTCTCCCATCACATTCTTCATTAAGATTTACTTTGTTTTATTTTATTTTATTTTATTTTATTTTACAGGGAGAGTTTGTAAGAGAGAGATAGAGAGAAAGGTCTTCATTTTCTGTCAGTTCACCCCCCAAACAGCCGATACGACTGGCGTGTTGTGCCAATCCGAAGCCAGGAGCCAGGTGCTTCCTCCTGGTCTCCCATGCGGGTGGAAGGCCCAAACACTTGGCCATCCTCCACTACCTTCCTGGGTCACAGCAGAGAGCTGTACTGGAAGAGAAGCAACCCGGTCAGAACCACCACCCCAACCAGGACTAGACCCCAAGGTGCCAGCGCCACAGGTGGAGGATTAGCCTAGTGAGCCGCAGCACTGGCCAAGATTCATATTAAATTACCTTTATATACAGAAGATCAACTTAGTATATACTACATAAAGATTTCAACAGTTTTAACCCACACAGGCACACAAAATATAAAGTATTATTTGAGTACTAGTTTCATCATTAATTCTCATAGTACAACACATTAAGAACAGAAATTCTACATGGGGACCAAGTACACAGTGACTCCTGTTGTTGATTTAAAAATTGACACTCTTATTTATGATGTGAGTGATCACCCAAGGCTCTTGTCATGAGCTGCCAAGGCTATGGAAGCCTCTTGAGTTCAAAAACCTTGACCTTATTTAGACAAGGCCATAATCAAAGTGGTAGTTCTCTCCTCCCTTCAGAGAAAGGTACCTTCTTCTTTGATGGCTCATTCTTTCCACTGGGATCTCACTCACAGAGATCTTTCATTTAGGTCAGTTTTTGTCACAGTGTCTTGGCTTTCCATGCCTGAGAAACTCTCCTGGGATTTTTAGCCAGATCTGAATGGGTTAAAGGCTGATTCTGAGGCCAGAGTGCTGTTTAGGGCATTTGCCATTCTATGAGTTTGCTGTGTATCCTGTTTCCCATGTTGGATCATATCTATTAAGTTCTGTACTATGACAAAGTTAGTAGAAAACTTGAAGACTGAAGAACATATACTTGTAAAATTCCCATCTTATTTTAAGCAACTGGAAATATACTAATGCAAAAAGTCTGAGTAAATGTTATGCGAAAAGTGTATTTCACATTGATACAGGGTATAACCTGGGTAAAACATGAAAATATTGGGTAGGGAATGAAGCTCATCACAAAGGGTGACAAAGTGAAATAGAGATTCTTGTCTTCCCTTAATAAATGAATGTCAGACGTAAGATGGAACTGTGATAAGCAAGGCAGCAACATTGAATGAGGTAGTTCATGCATCAGAATAGATAGGCACCTCTCTAGACAGATCTGGACACTGGAAGTCATGGTCCTGTGTTCTAACAGTCTCTTCCAGGACAAGGCCCCCAGAGCTGTATCAGGGGATGTGCTTCTGGGGTAGGCACAAAAATCTTGGTGCCTGTCCTCTGCCTCTGAAAGGCCTGGGAGCAAATGGAAAAGCCTATGGAAAGCAAAACAAGGGTGAGGACTTCAGCTTTCATGATCTTTCTTCCTCCCTTACATCAGAATTGCCAACAGGGACAGAACATGCACAGGCACAAACATACACTGACATGCAGTCACAGTGGTACTTAACACATACACACAACCTTGAGCTTACAAGATGCTGACACTGCATTTTCTGGCTTGAACCTAAGAGTCAGGTTGTGTCTCTTTCTGTAGACTTTCTCTGTGGACATTTATCTTCAGATAAGTTTGGCAGCTACTGACATATTTTTCCAGTGAAGTGTGCAAGGCATGCAGAAGTGGGCAGAGAAAAATCAGAGCCGATGGCATGTTAAAATCTCCCCAACATAGAGTCAGAGACCAGAGTGTCAGCTGAAATGGGGAAAACATGGGGTAGATGCTGCCTGCAGTCTGCCCTCTACAGGGAGAACTGATCTCTGTGTAGGGCACTGCCAAGTCCCAGGATTGCTGTGTCCTCAGCCTATAGAATATGCATGACAGTCTAGTGAACCAGACAAAAAACACAGCTAAAAGCAAAGGGAGACATTTCTAAGTCACAGTACTGAGACATTACCTTTTTGTCACTGTGGTCAGAACAGGTCTGACCTCTTGGTCATTTTATTGCTTTATCCCTCTCTGTCCCAGGAACTCAAGGAAGCACCCTGCCCTGATGCTCTGCACCTATCACCTGCATTTTGTTGAAAAAAAAAACTGTTTGGAAAAACATATATTTTGACTGGCTCTCCTCCCTGGCCTCTATATTTTCATCATGATCCAATAAGTGTTTAGGGACCACAGAACCCTCAGAAAGATGCAAGCAGCTCTGCAAACTGTGTGCACAGAGTTCCTAGGGCTGTTGTGTCAGTAGAATGTTCATGGTATTTGCACAGTTTGAAAGAATTGATATTGTAATCAACAAATACCCAATTATAGCATTCCATATGAAGCCTTATGAAGAAGATGAAGTGAGAACATCAAGGTGCACCCCAGGAACTCTATCCACTATTGTCTCCTATCACTTCCAGGTCTACACTACCCTGCTGGATTTGTAAATGGCAGAGTACATTCCAGAGAAGGGTACACTTTCATCTTTCTCACCTACCCCTGCACAGAATTAATCCACTCACTCATTATCCTGATTCTTTATTGATGGTCATTATTCTTCACTGTGCGAACCCTAGCAGCAACCGCATTGCCTTCACAACCAGATTAGGTCTCTTTTCCACAAGATTCAATCACAGAACAGGACAAAGAACAGTAATTCAATAAACACATGAAGGATTAATATTTGATGGATGACAGCGTCATGCAACAGAAGTCAGTAGTCCTGCCAAATCAAGAATGACAAGGGTGATGAGCTTCAGGCACAGAAGTGTTCTGGTGCAACTTTGCCACAACTGCCCTAATCTGAGACTTAGCTGCTCCCAACAGGGCTCTCTAATTCATTTCCTTTACCAATGTGTCCTCAAAGTACTGCCAGAAAGTTCTTACCTTTAAATTTTGATTAATGTAGTAGACACTAAGATTTCTTTTTCTAAATAAACCTAATCCATACTTCCATCTCACACACACAAAATAATGAAAAGGGTGAATAGGTGTGTGAATGCTGTGGCATTTTCTAGATTTCCCTAAGAAATTTTGACAAAATAGTGGCTGACTTTGGGGACCTCAGGGTGACAAAGAAACAGATTGTAAAGAATGCGTTGGGGTGGACAGCTTTGTCTTGTACCTCCTGACATCAGGATCTGAATCCTCCTTGTGAATGGTTCTGACTTTTCCTCCACAGGATGTGTGAGGAGCTGACTGTATCCCAGGTCCAAGATGGCTCTTCCCCTCCAATTGAATTTAGCTGAATATTCCAGCCTCTCCCCTCCACCAACATCCCAGGTCATGGTCATCACAGGCTTTCTCTGGGTCAAAAAGATCTAAGCACAGGACCCTTTATTGGAAAAGGGTTTGTGGTGAAAGGTTTGGAGAGGATTTGCTTTCTGAAAGACCTGCATATCTGTGAAAGAGGGTCTTTGGGGGACCACAGGACAGGATAAGTGGGTGAAGTGGGAGGCAACTCTGGATGAGAGCATGGCAGTGTCAGCATGATGTATTCAGAACAAGATGGGTCTTGACCATCTCCTTGGTGTGCAGGAAGGATATCTTCTCTCATCCCTGTCCTTGACACAAAGCAAACACTGATTTAGATATTGTCCAGAGAATACGCATGCCAGGGCTCACTTGGTAGCCCTTTGCAATAGGAATAAGCCAGCCAGCAGTGATCTGGGGACACAGGACACAGGCAGTCAAGCAGCCTGTAAGCTCTACCCATGGCCATCCATGTCCCGGGCTCCATCAGTATTTAAAATATATCTCTTTTTTTGTTTACAATAGAAGTTACCCAGAAAATTCTGAAAGTATGCTTCTTTCTGTTTCCATAAATTGACATCTAAAAATGATTTAGATAAGCAGATTATCTTAAATTTTAAGCAAACTAGAAATTTCTAATGTTTTAACTGGGGGAAAATGCACCTCCTTAATGTTTTGAATGCTCAGTTGAGTGAGTGTCATTTTTAAGAATAGCTGTAGTTTTTCTGATTATTGTAGTAACTGTGTAAGTGTGAAGAATTTGGGATGAGTGTATTCATCAGCAAAGCACATGAACTACTTGAGTATTTTGTCACCATTTACTACTATTAAAGAACATCATAACCAAGTTTCAGAAAACATGTATTTTTAAAAATTGATATAAATAATTAAATGAATATGAAATAGATGTTTAAGAAAGTATTTGTTAAAAAGCAACATAAGGAAAAGGTCATATGTTAAACGTACTTTACTTGCTATAGCTTTGCAAGTTATATGTGCCCAGAATTTTAACACTCCACAATTTATATTTAAATATTTTGTTATTTGTATAGTAGAGTATGTTTCTTCAGTATCTTCACTATTTTGAAAAACTTTTCCTTTGCATGTCACTTATTTTGGGGGGTGTCTTTTTTTCTTTAATTTTTAGAATATTGCCTAAACATGAATAAATAAAAGCTAAAAGTCTTTACTAAAATAAACATATATATTCACTACAGTTTCCTAAGAACCACTTGAAATATACTCTGCACTCAGAAGAGCTGTAGGTGCTTACCCAAACATACATTTTTACAAGAATGTTCAGAACAATCTGTTCATAACACTGAAAGTGTGGGAAAAACATAAATAGACATTTGTGAATAAATAAATTGAGTGTGGGAAATCCATAAGAATGAATGTTATAAAACTGTAAAAAGAATGAAGGATACCTGCTATAATTTGGATGAATTGAAAACGCAATACCATGTAAAAGAATTTAAATCTAAGAGGTCATATTTTATCTCATTCCATTGCTAGGAACTGTCCAGAATAGGCAAACCCATAGCAACTAAAAGAGATGAATGGTTGCATGAACTACATTCATGGAAGCTTGCAAGTGGCTGCTTAGTGGAGAAAGGCTTTGAATGTGGGTGATGTAAAGGGCTTCAATCTACACAGACATGAAAACTGCACAAACTTGTGAAAACATTTTATGCAAAATCATTGTAGAATGTGAATTTGGAAGTACTATGATACCACTTCCTTGTACAATACTTCAGTGATTCATATTACATATATGAATTTCAGCTCAATATAAACATCATTCTTTCCTGTGTGAAACTGGAATAAGAACTCTAAGCAAAGGCCAAAACAGAAAGTGGTCAAATGATAGAGGACACAATTATAGAATCATTCCTGTGTAATCATAAAAACTACCTACATATGTGATAAAGATACCGTTTCAAAATAGGCTGTAATTATTTACTAAGAGGTTTGTGAACAATAGAGTGTCCAAAGAGAAGACTGCTCAAGGATAAGTTGACTCTTGTATTTGGGAAAGAAATTCTACTTAAATTATTACCACAAAATGGTAAATTCTCCATGAAATTCAGGGAAGCAACATAAAACAGGTATGGCTGAGACATGTTATCAAACATGAATATTTATAGCATCTAAGTTGATAAACAAAGTGGATACTAATTAGTGTGCATATTTTCAGAGATAATCCTATCATAAAATATTGTTGTTTATAACATGATGGTCAGCTCTGTTTCAGATTTAAAAGTATCTCCTTTTATTTTATATTAAAATATTTCTAGCCTGATTTTTGTTTCTGAGAGGCAGAGTGAGAAACATAGAGAAAGAGAGAGATGGTTGAGAGTCCAACTTTTCAATGCTTCAAATCTCAGTGGCCACAGTAGCTGAACCTTGACTGAGGCCAGAGCCTGGAGCCAGAAGAAGTCGACTGACAGGGACCCCATAGCTCTGAGTCATCACCACTCACTCAAAGGTTAATTTTCCAGGAGGTCTGGGCTTGGGGTCAGAGCCAAATTACAAACCCAAAGAGTGTCATGTGGGACAAGATTATCTTAATTGCTAGGCTAAATGCCTAAACAATTGTCTTTACTTTGGCTTATTTTACAATGTTGGAATGCTACTTCCCTTTGGTTTTCATTACAAAGGTTGAAAATGTGAAGAAATTCATGAGAAAAATATCAGAGTCTCCTAGAACTGTGTTGGTTCTTTAAAGCTTTCAAAGAATTTTGATCAGGTTTTATGAGAATAATGTAGCACTTGGGAAGGAAGATGCATCCCAGGAGCCCTGCACTTGAGGCCAAGATGGAGAAAACCTCCACGGCCACCATGACCTTCCCCTTGGTGCTGTGGTAGACAGGCAGGAAGGTCACCCAGACACTGCAGAACACCAGCATGCTGAACGTCAGGAACTTGGCTTCATTGAATGTGTCAGGCAGATTCCTGGCTAGGAAAGCCACAGTGAAGCTGGCCAGGGCCAAGGAGCCCAGGTATCCCAGGACACAGTAGAAGGCAGTGACTGAGCCCTTGTTACACACTAGGATGATGTGGTCAGGCACAGAGTGTGTATCTAACTCAATAAATGGAGGAGAAGTTCCCAACCAGATGCCACAGAGAGCCAGTTGGATCAAGGAGCAGATGGGAATGATGAAGTTAGAAGCTCCTGATACCAGCAATCGCCTGATAGTTCTTCCAGGTGTCAGAGCTTTGAAGGCCAGAATCACAGTGATGGTCTTGGCCAGCACGGTGGAAACAGCCACTGTGAACACGAGGCCAAATGTTATTTGCTGGAGGAGGCAGGTGGCTGTGTTGGGATGGCCAAGGAAGAGTAAGGAGCAGAGGAAGCACAGGAGGAGGGCAATGAGCAGGATGTAGCTGAGGGTCCGGTTATTGGCCTTGACGATGGGAGTGTCTCGGTGCTTCACAAAGACCCAGAGGACTGCAGCTGTGAGAACAGAGAAGCACAGAGCCATGCAGGCTAGGGAGATCCCCAGGAATTCCTCAAAGGCTAAGAAGGTCACCAGCTTGGGGAGGCAGTGGTTTCTCTCCATGTTTGGGTACTCATGATCTGCACATGGGATGCACTGCTCTGCATCTGTGGGGAAAAGGAAGACTCACCGTTTCCATTTCACAATTTGCTCATTTTTCTCTGTTAAGGAAAATCGAAACCTTTGCAATGTCATGGTGAGTCAGCCTGCTCTGATGTATACCAGAACACACTAAAGGCTATCTGCACTCCCAGTAAGAATGCTCATCTGCAGGTGGAAGAAACTCATTAAAACAAGCTCCTTAGTGCATGGGGCTCTGTGGACTCATCTTGTTGCTCAGTGATTTTTTAAAGTGTTTTAATTCCTAGAAAGTGATGTATTTCCTATATTTTATATGGGCATGGATTCTTCCAAACCCTCATCTCTACTGTCCCCAGTGTATTTCTCAGGAGAAACCTTCTGTTCACAAGGTTAGAATATTTATCTGGGGTCATATTGTTTAAGGTTTATCTTACTTTCAGTGAAATGGTAATGAGCTGTATAAATGATATGTCATTCCTCAGATCTCCATACATTAATGAATATTCTTTATTTCTACATGGACTCATCATGTCAGCATTTCCATATAAATGCTGATCTACTATGATTGAATAGAAGGGAAATGTAGCTCATGGTTATACTGGAGTAAGTGATATTTTCATGACTTTATTGAAAGACAACTTTGCCCTCGTGTTCTTGTGAAACATGGCTTGTTCACCATTTTAGCTTATGTGAACACCAAATTGGGCACCACATTGTCTCACTTGAAGTGATGCATTTCTGCTTCTACAGCATGAAAGAAGTCATTAAGAACAGGCCATTTGGTGACTATGTCTCTGTTGTAATCAAATGTCAATTAAACTGACATAAATTGGTTGAGTTTTGTGGTATGGTAGGTAAAACCACCACCTGCAATGCTGGCATTCCATATGGACATTGTTTTGTGTTCCAGTTGATCAATTTCCAACCCAGCTCCTTGCTAATGGCCTAGAAAAATCAGCAGAAAATGGCCCAAGTACTTGGGATTCATGCATACATGTAGGAGACCCAAATGAAGCTCCTGCCTTCTGGCTTCTGCCTGGCCCTGCCCAGGCCTTAGTTTCCATCTAGGGATTGAATGATTAGATTGAAGCTCATCCTCTCTCTCTCTCTCATGTTCTCTGAATCTCTGATTTTTAAATAAACTGAATATTGTTTTTTTATTTGACAGGCAGAGCTAGACACTGAGAGAGAGAGAGAGAGAGAGACAGAGAAAAAGGTCTTTTCTCTGCTGGTTTACCCCCCCCCCAAATGGCCGCCATGGCTCACGCACTGCACCAATCCGAAGCCAGGAGCTAAGACTTCCTCCTGGGCTCCCATGTGGGTGCAGGGGCCCAAGCACTCGGGCCATCCTCCATTGACCTCTCAGGCCACAGCAGAGGGCTGGACTGGAAGAGGAGCAACTGGGACTAGAAGCCAGTGCCCACGTGGGATGCCGGTGCTGCAGGTGGAGGATCAACGAAGTGAGCCACCGCGCCAGCCCCTAAAATGGATATTTTTTTTAAAGTAACAAAATGTTATTAGTTGGGCTATCCTTGCAGTAAGAGTCCTACTCAGTTTTTATCCTTGGTTCTCATGCAAGAATACAAGATTAAGGGATTGGAACTGTGATGTAGGAGGTAAAGCCACTGCCTACAATGATGGCATCCCATGCAGTCACCAGTTGATGTCCTGGCTGATCCTCATCCAAACCAGTTCTGTGCAAATGTGCACGGGAAACCAGCAGAGGAAGGCCCAAATTCTTGGGCCTCTGCAAGATCTCAAGGAAGCTTCTGGCTTTGCCCTGGTCCAGTCTGGACCATTGCCTCAATCTGGGAAGTGAATCTACCTGATAGAAGATCTTCTCTGTCACTCTCTCCATCTCCATTATGCTCTCCCTCTCTCTGTAACTCCATTCAAATAAATAAAAATATTTTGTAAAAAAAAAGATATAAGCATCTCAAAAATTTAGAGATATTTTCTCTTGCAATTCTTTTCAATGTGTAACCTTTACTTTTCATAGAATGTGCAAGTGCTTCAGGTACCTGTCTCAGAGATACACTGGGCACACATACGCAGGTGTATATTGTAAAATGAGTCAATGCATGATACTTATTTTTTATTCTTTCATTAACTTACTGTATGTTGAATATTTTTACAGAAATTGGAAGTCTTTTGTGTTATCTTCTTCATAGTGGAAACTATATATAGCTTATTTGAAGTTACTGAAGTCAAAATATTTCTGGAGCTAAGATATGTGAATTGAAACATGCTCAACTAGTACTCCAACAGTATTTTTTTCACTTTGTGTTGCTATATGGGGGCAAACTGTTGAAATCTTTACCTAATATATACTAAACTGATCTTCTGTATATAAAGAGAATTGAAAATGAATCTTGATGTGAATGGAAGGGAAGAGGGAGCGGGAAAGGGGAGGGTTGTGGGGAGGGGGAGGGAAGTTAGAAGTTATGGGAGGGGGAAGCCATTGTAACCCATAATCTGTACTTTGGAAATTTATATTCATTAATAAAAGTTTAATAAATGAAAAAAAAAGAAACATGCTCTTGGAAGAATTACAAACATATTTATTATTCATTGAACAGTGGAACTATTTACCAATGAGACCTAGTAGATTTTTGCATTCAGAAAGCAATTGGCTTTGTTATTAAATTTAATATTTAATATTCCTTAAATGTTTACCTGTATGATTGGAAATGTCTCTCTCTGGACAAATAACACAAATATAGCAGCAGACATGTTTTCCTTCCTGTGACATTTTCCTGAATCCTGGAGCACACCTCTGGCTACACAAAGACTGAGGAGTCTGAGGGGGAAAGAGAAGTGATGATCATTGTTTTGCATATCGTTAGGCACTGTGATAGGATGTCTTTACTTGCCTGATCACCCCCAAGTACATCACTATGTCCTCCCCAGTGTGTGTCTTGTTGATTTTTTCAGACATCCAATTTGGAGTTTGTATGATGCTACTTCCAGGATTGTCACCTGTCTACCAAATATTATGAGGGTACCTGATTGCTTTAGTTATTTTCATCACTGGATCTACACTTCTAGGCATTTGTCTCTTTCTTTTGAATTGCTTCCTCTGAAATCTTTTAAGTTCAGCTTTTTATGTGGTAATTATTCTCAGAATGTACATGTCAGAGATAATTTTACATGACTCTTTCCCATGTTAGAATTTGTGTAGACATGCTTTAAGTTATTTTTGTCTATATACTGACCTCTATCTCTATTCCTTTACATTGCTCATTCTAGTCACTCAACTCTGGATGCATAAATATGTCCAAAATAAACACAGCATTATGTAGTACAAATGTGCACTTCTAATGCACACTGGCTTATATATGTGTAAGGAACACCATATCTCTTGAAGCCAAGATGTGAAATGATAGTTTAATGCTTATTTAAAGTCTCACACTTAATCTCCTCTCAGACTCCAATAAGACCCTCTGTATGTATCCAATATTCCCATGGATCCACACCTCCTTGGATGCAACGGGCCATTCTATGATCTCTTCATTGAGGACCAAGCCTTGGTCATGTGCACTCTTAGAGGAAAATTCCCCAATTTTAATCATCAATCGAAATCCAGCAGGAAAATTCACAATGTTGTGGATGTCATAGTGTACGATATGCTGTCTTGTTTCATGTAAGGAAACATCCTCCCCAGCACTGTTGGTAAATTGGATTTTCCTCAAAAGTGGATGAAGCTGGTGGGGAGGCACAATTGGAAAGAGGGAGAACATTCAGATTAGAGTTGGGAGGTGCATATGACTGAGAAATCCATCTTTTCCCTCCTCTCTATCCTCAGGATTTTATTTTTAATTTTTATTTTTTTTTTATTTTTGACAGGCAGAGTGGACAGTGAGAGAGAAACAGAGAGAAAGGTCTTCCTTTTGCTGTTGGTTCACCCTCCAATGGCCGCCGCGGTAGCGTGCTGCCGCCAGCGCACCACTCTGATCCGATGGCAGAAGCCAGGTGCTTATCCTGGTCTCCCATGGGGTACAGTGCCCAAGCACTTGGGCCATCCTCCACTGCAGTCCCTGGCCACAGCAGAGAGCTGGCCTGGAAGAGGTGCAACCCGAACAGGATCGGTGCCCCGACCTGGACTAGAACCCGGTGTGCCGGCGTCGCAAGGCAGAGGATTAGCCTAGTGAGCTGCGGCGCTGGCCTATCCTCAGGATTTTTATGGTGGAGGCTGACTTTTGTCTGAATGATCACAATATCTTTGGTTCTGGTGTAGGGAATTCTGCCTATCCCCTATTAAAATGATAGGGAGCATCTGATTCCAAATGGAGAAATCACAGGATGTGTCCTACCAGGGTGGCTGACCATGGAAGATTGGTTAGAGGTTTAGAAAAGCTCATCTTAGTACTTCCACATGAGAATAACATGGCTTTATATGTGCAATATCTTGACTGTTGTGATGGTTCCACAGGTGAGTGCATCCGTGTACACTTTTAAACATTTAACTGCACCCCCAAAAAAGAATGAAATCCTTTCTTTGACAAAAAGTGGATGCAACTGGAGACCCTTATGCATAATGAAAGATACAGGTTCCTTAAAGAAAATATCATATAAGTTTTTTTGGTGATAGGTAGTACACAAAATAGAATGCAAAAACCCACAATGTATAAAAATGAAACTGACATCTCTGGATTTGATTTGTGTTCAACACCCTTGTGTAAATTCCTATAGATCAGTGATCTTTCTTTTTTTTGCTTTTGCAACATTATGATTAGTAGGGCTTTATCCCTGTGATTTAAAGTAAATTGAAATTATGTTATTGCAAAAATTAAAAGTAAAAAAGGAAAGGAAGGTGGGAAGATTTTGAAAGGAAAAGAAGAAAGGATGGTTATCTTCTAATTATATCAATGAAATACATGAAATCCGTTGTTTTATATCAGTGATGTTTTTAATTTAACAAAATTTGTGCTGGCCTTGTGGTGCAGCAAGTGAAGCCACTGTCCACAGTGCCCAGCATCCCTGTGAGTTCTGGTTCAAATCCAGTTGCTGTACTCCTGATTTATCTTTCTGCATGAGTCTTGGAAAGCAACAGATGAGGGTCCAAGTGGTTGGGACCCTGCACTCACATGGGAGAGGTGGTTGAAGCTCCTGCATCCTGGGTTAACCTGGCCTAGTCCTGGTCCTTGCAGCCATTGTTAAGTGAATCAGGAGATGCAAGATCTGTCTCCTCTTTCTCTCTCTGTCTCTCCCATTCTCACAGTAACTCTGATTTTCAAATATGTTTTTTTTTAAAGATTAACAAAATTGAATGAAATATCAGTTGATTTCAGGATTTTCCATGACAAACTGAAATTGAATGGATTTGTATCTTCATGCCTATGCATAATGCACTGGTTCAAGGATATGTTGCACACAGAAATAGGAACTTCACTACCAAAGAAGACAAATGTAGAAAATGATCCAGCAAAAGTACAAACAAAATCCAAAATGCATAAACAACTCTACTTAAGGAAACATGGCAGGGGAAAGATAATATTTAACAATAATCACAGTGAATGTAAATGGACTCATCTCCCCAATTAAAAGACACCGACTAGCTGAATGGACTAAAAAAGAAAACCCATCTAGCTGCTGCCTACAAGAAACACACCTTAGCAAGAAACATGTATAGAGACTGAAAGTGAAATGTTGGCAAAGATATTCCATGGCAACAGAAACCAAACAAGAGCTGGTGAGACCATACTAATATCAGACAAAGTAGACTTTAACACAAAAACTATTGAAAGAGACAAAGAAGGACACTATGTAATGATTAAAGGATAAATTCAACATGAAGATGTGACTGTTTTAAATGTTCATGCACCTAATTACAGGGTACCTGGCTATTTGAAAGAATTATTAAGATATTAAAAGGGCTGGCACCGTGGCTCAATAGGCTAATCCTCCACCTAGCAGCGCCAGCACACTGGGTTCTAGTCCCAGTCGGGGCGCCGGATTCTGTCCCGGTTGCCCCTCTTCCAGGCCAGCTCTCTTCTGCGGCCCAGGAGTGCAGTGGAGGATGGCCCAAGTGCTTGGGCCCTGCACCCCATGGGGGACCAGGATAAGCACCTGGCTCCTGCCTTCGGATCAGTGCAGTGCACCGGTTGCAGTGCGCCGGCCACAGCGGCCATATGAGGGTGAACCAATGGCAAAGGAAGACCTTTCTCTCTGTCTCTCTCTCACTGACCACTCTGCCTGTCAAAAAAAGATATTAAAATGTAACTATAGACTCAAATACAATAGTAACATGGGACTTCAATACTGCACTTTTAGCATGTTCAGATCAACCAGATAGAAAATCAATAAGGAAACATCAGAACTATGGTGACTATTGACACAATCGTTCAAATAGACCTAGCTGATATCTACAGAGCCTTCTACTCCACAGCCACAGAGTACACAAATTTCTACCTAATGTATGGAACTTTCTCTAGGATTGAGCATATGCTAGGCCATAAAGGGGGTCTCAGCAAATTCAATAAATTGAAATCATGCCATGCATCCTCACAGACTACAATGCAATAAAGCTAGAAATCAACAACTCGAGAATCTCTGTATCATATACAAACACATGGAGAATGAACAACATGATTCTGAATGAATAGTGGGTCATAGAAGAAATCAAAAGAGAAATCAAAAAAATTTCTAGAAACAAATAAGAATGACAATACAGCATATCAAAATTTGTGGGATACAGTGAAAGTAGTGCTAAGGGGAAAGATAGCAATTGGCACCTACATCAAGAAACTCCAAAGGCACCAAATAAATGAACTCTCCACGCACCTCATTGATTTAGTAAAACAGCGGCAAACCAAACCCAAATCTAGTAGAAGAAAAGAAATAATTAAAATTAGAAAATTCAACAAATTGAAACAAAAAATACAAAAGATTAGCAAAACGAAGAGCTATTTTTTTTAAATAAACAAAATGACACACCTTGGCCTAACTAACCAGAAAAAGGAGAGAGAAGACTCAAATTAAAAAATTAGAGATGGTAATGGCAATATAGCAACAGACACAAGAGAAATAAAAAGGATCATCCGAATGCACTACAAAAGAGCTGTAAGCCAACAAATTGAGAAAACAAGAAGAAATGAAGATTCCTGGGCACATACAAATTACCTAAATTAAGCCATGAAAACATAGAAAACATAAACAACCTCATAACCATGACAGAAATTGAATCAGTAATGAAGGCCTTTCTAACAAAGAAGAACCCAGGACCGGATGGATTCACTGCTGAATTCTACCAGACATTTAAAAGAAATAAATCCAATTCTTCTCAAATTATTTAAAACAATTGAAAGGAGGGAAACCTCCCAAATTCTTTCTATGAAGTCAATATCACTTTAATTCCTCAACTGAGAAAGACAGAACAGTGACAGAAATCTATAGACTCATCTCCCTGATGAACATAGATACAAAAATACTCAAAAAATTCTGCCAATTGAATCAGCTACACATCAGAAAGATCATTCACTCAAAAAGTGGAATTTATCCCTGGTATTCAGGATGGTTCAAAATTCAAAAATGAATTGATGTGATATATCACATCAATAAATTGAGGAACAAAAATCATTTGAATATCTCAATAGATCAGAGAAAGCATTTAACAAAATACAACACCCTTTCCTGATGAAAACTCTAAGCAAATTGGGTATAGAAGGAACATTCCTAAACACAATCAAGGCAATTTAAGAAAAACTCCTGGCCAGCATCATATTGAATGGGGAAAGTTTGGAGGCATTTCCAATGTAATCTGGTAACAGACAGAGATGCTTTCTCTCATCATTGCTATTCAATATAGTACTGGAAGTTTTAGCCTGACTCATTAGGCAGGAAAAAGAAATTAAAGAAATACAAATTAGGAAGGCAGAAGTCAAACTATCCCTCTTTGCAGATGATATGATTCTTTATTTAGGGGATCCAAAGAAATCCACTAAGAGACCATTGGGTTTCATAGGAGATTTTGGCAAGTAGCAGGGTATAAAATCAATGCACAAAAGTCAACTGCCTTTGTATATACAGGCAATGCCATGGCTGAGAAAGAACTGCTAAGATCAATCCCATTCAAAATAGCTACAAAAACCATCAAATACCTTGGAATAAACTTAACCAAGGATGTCAAAGATCTCTGTGATGAGAATTACAAAGCCTTAAAGAAAGAAATAGAAGAGGATACCAAAAAATGGAAAAAATCTTCCATGCTCATGGATTGGAAGAATCAATATCATCAACATGTCCATTCTCCCAAAAGCAATTTATAGATTCAATGTGATACCAATGAAAATACCAAAGACATTCTTCTCAGATCTGGAAAAAACGATGCTGAAATTCATATGGAGACACAGGAGACCTGGAATATCTAAAGCAATCTTGTACCACAAAAACAAAGCCGGAGGCATCACAATACCAGATCAACAGAATTGAATCCAAAAAAATTACAAAAGATCCAAAAAACGAAGAGCTACTTTTTGAAAAAATAAAGGAAATTGTCACACCATTGGCCCAACTAACTAGAAAAAGGAGGGTTAAGACCCAAAGCAATAAAACCAGAGATGAAAAAGGGAATGTATCAACAGACACCACAGAAATAAAGAATCATAAGAATTTACTGCAAAGAACTGCATGTCAGCAAATGGGGAAATCTATCAGAAATGGATAGATTCCTGGACACATGCAACCTACCTAAATTGCACCATGTAGACATATAAAACTTAAACAGGCCCATAATCAAGTCAGAAATTGAATCAGTAATAAAGGCCCTCCCAACAAAGAAAAGCCCAGGACCAGATGGATTCACTGCTGAATTCTACCAGACATTCAAAAAACTAACTCCAATTCTCCTGAAACTAATCAGAACAATCAAAAAAGAGGGAATCCTCCCAATTTCTTTCTATGAAGCCAGCATCATCTTAATTCCTAAACCTAAGATGTAGCAGAGAAAGAGAATTACAGACCAATTTCCCTGATGAAGATAGATGCAAAAACCCTCAATAAAATTCTAGCCAATAGAATTCCACAGCACATCGGAAAGCTCATCCACCCAGATAAGTGGGATTTATCCTTGGTATGCAGGGATGGTTCAACATTTCCAAATCAATCAATGTGATACACCACATAAATGAGCTACTGAAGAAAAATCATATTATTATCTCAATAGATGAGAGAAAGCATTGTAAAATACAACACCCTTTCCTGATGAAAACTCTAAGCAAATTGGGTATTGAAGGAACATTCCTCAACACAATCAAGGCAACTTAAAAACCCACGGCTAGCATCGTATTGAATGGGGAAAAGTTTAAGCATTTCCACTGAGATCTGGTACCAGACAGGGATGCTTTGTCTCATCATTGCTATTCAATATAGTTCTGGAAGTTTTAGCCTGACTCATTAGGCAAGAAAAATAAATTAAATGGATACAAATTGGGAAGAAAGAAGTCAAACTATCCCTCTTTGCAGATGACATGATTCTTTATTTAGAGCATCCAAAGAACTCCACTAAGAGACTATTGGAACTCATATAAGAGTTTGGCAAAGTAGTAGAATATAAAATCAATACACAAAAATCAGCCTTTGTATACACAGGCAATGACATTGCTGAGAAAAATCTTCTAAGATCAATCCCATTCAAAATAGCCACAAAAACCATCAAATACCTTAGAATAAAATTAACGAAGGACGTTGAAGATCTCTATGATGAGAATTACAAAACCTTAAAGAAAGAAATAGAAGAGGATACCAAAAAATGGGAATATTTTACATGGTCGTGGATTGGAATAATCAACATCATCAACATGTCCATTCTCCCAAAAGCAATTTACAGATTCAATGTGATACCAATCAAGATACCAAAGACATTCTTCTCAGATTTGGAAAAAATGCTGAAATTCATATGGAGGCGCTGAAGACTCGAATAGCTAAAGGAATATTTCACAGAAAAAACAAAGGAGGAGACATCACAATACCAATTTCAAGACATACTACATGGCAGTAATATTCAAAACAGCATGGTACTATTACAGAAACCGATGGACAGACCAATGGATCAGAATAGAAACACCAGAAATCAATCCAAACATCTACAGCCAACTTACATTTGATCAAGGAACTGAAATCAATTTTTGGAGCAAGGAGAGTCTATTCAACAAATAGTGCTGGGAAAACTGGATTCCACATGCAGAAGCATGAAGCAAGACCCCTACCTTACACCTTACACAAAAATCCACTCAACATGGATTAAAGATCTAAATCTATACCTGACACCATCAAATTATTAGAGAACATTGGAGAATCCCTGCAAGATATAGGCACAGGGAGACTTCTTGGAGAAAACAACAGAGGCACAGGCAGTCAAAGCCAAAATTAATAATTGGGATTACATCAAATTGAGAAGTTTCTGCAAAAGAAACAATCAGGAAAGTGAAAAGGCAACCGATAGAATGCAAAAATAAATTTGCAAATTATGAAACCAATAAAGGATTGATAACCAGAATCCACAAAGAGATCAAGAAATTCCACAACAACAAAACAAACAACCCACTTAAGAGATGGGCCAAGAACCTAATCCAAATGGTGAACAGACACATGAAAAATGTTCAGGATCACTAGCAATCAGGGAAATGCAAATAGAAACCACAGTGAGGTTTCACCTCATCCCAGTTAGAATGGCTTACATACAGATGCTGGCAATGATGTGGGTAAAAAAAACAAAAACAAAATCTCATAATTTGCAACAAAATGGAGGAATCTGGAAAACATCATGCTGAGTGAAGTAAGCCAGTCCCAAAGGGACAAATATCATATATTCTCCCTGATCTATGACAACTAACTGAGCATCTAAAACAAAACCTATAGAAATGAAACAGACACTATGAGAAACAATGACTTGATCATCCCTTGTCCTGACTGTTGAGGCACAGCTTACTGTTTTATTCTTTGTAGTATTTTCTTGTTCTACTTAATATCATTTGTTGAACTCTTTAATTAACAGATAATTAGTCTTAGGAGTTTAAATTTAACTGAAAATTGATCCCAGTATAATAAGAGTGGGAATAAGAGATGGAGATATACAGTATGGCACATGCTCACGTGGACTTACCCTTAATGGTAGAACTAGAAACATGCCATGGGACACCAAATCCCATTAAGTAGCATGTACCAAGGCCATCTAACTAGTTAAAGTGATCAGTTTATGTTCATAATTGATCAGAAATATAAGATTAAGTGTCAAAGGGGTCACATAAACATGACCAGCGTCTGCTAATAATAATTGATAAAATTAAAAAGGAGAGAATAATCAGCAAAAAGTGACCTAAATGGGATGGCACTGCAGCTCACTAGGCTAATCCTCTGCCTGCAGTGCCGGTACTCTGGGTTCTAGTCCTGGTTAGGGCACCAGTTCTTTCCCGATTGCTCCTCTTCCAGTCCAGCTCTCTGTGGTGGCCCGGGAAGACAGCGAAGGATGGCCCAAGTGCTTGGTCACCTGCAACTGCATGGGAGACCAGGAGGAACACCTGGCTCCTGGCTTTGGATTGGCACAGCGCACCTTCCGTAGTGGCCATTTGTGGGGGGTGAACCAATGGAAAGGAAGACCTTTCTCTCTGTCTCTCTCTCTCTCACTGTCTAACTCTGCCTGTCAAAAAAAATGACCTAAATGAAAGATCTTTGTGAGTGAGATCCCAGTGGAAAGAATGGGTCATCAAAAAGGAGGTACCTTTTTCTGAAGGGAGGAGAGAACTTCCACTTTGACTATGGCCTTGTCTATATAAGATTGGAGTAGGCAAACTCAAGAGGCTTCCAGAGCCTTGCCAGCTCGTGACAAGAGCCTCGAGTGATTCCTGACGTCATAAATAAGAGTGTCAATTGTTAAATCAACAAAGGGAGTCACTGTGTATTTACTCCCCATTTAAGATTGCTGTCCTTAATGTGTTGTACTATGGAAATTAATGGTAAAACTAGTATTCAAACAGTACTTTATACTTTGTGTGTCTGTGTAGGTTCAATCTGTTGAAATTTTTACTTAGTATATACTAACTTGATCTTCTGTATATAAAGATAATTAAAAATGCATCTTAATGAAGTATGGGATGGGAGAGGAAGTAGGAGATGGGATGTTTTGCGGGTGGGAGTGTAGTTATGGTGGGAAAACTGCTATAATCCAAACATTGTAGTTTTGAAATTTATATTTATTAAATAAATGTTAAAAAAACAAAAGAGCTATCAGCATCTCCGTGTGTATTGCAGCTGAATTCACAATCGCCAAGACATAGAAGCAACCTAAATGCCCATCAACTGAAGACTGGATAAAGAAATTGTGGGAGATGCACACTATGGAATACTACATGGCAGTAAAAAAAAAAGAATGAATTCTTGTTATTTGCAACAAAATCGAGCAAGCTGGAAACCTCATACTTAGTGAAATAACCCAGTCCCAAAGAGAGATATATCATATGTTCTTCCTGATTTGGGTGAGTTAATAGCACTCCTAAAATGAAAGCTATAGAAGTGGACACTTTTAGAATCAATGGCCTGAATAGTACTTGAGCTGTCAAGGGAGAGTTTATTATTGTTACTTTTTATTTTGTATCTTTTTTGTCTTGTTTTTCTCTGTGTTTTTTTCTTTTTCTTTCCCCTTCTTCATAGTATATGCTGAACTCTTCATGTAACAGAGTTAACCATATGTATTTTAAGTCAATTGGAAAAAAAATTTTCTGTTAAAAATAAGAGCGGGAATAAGAGGTGGAGGAGGTATTCTATAACTATAAACCAGTATAGTTCTGCATACAATCTTACATACTTACTTTTGGACTCCAAACCCATAAAAATTAGTGATATAAATGCCATCTTAACTATTAAAATTATCATATTAAATGTTCACATCAACATATAGATGGGTTTAAGTGTAAAGGTGATTCTATAGATAACATCAAGTGCCTGGCAATATTATGGAATTAAAAAGGAAGGAAAGACCAACATGGGAAGCAGTCCACAAAGCAGACTCCTAGAATGAAATTCACTTTAAATAGCACTCTGACCTCAGAAACAAACCTTGAGGCTTCCTGGTCTGGCCAAAAGGCCTGTGAGAGCATTTCAAGCATGGAAATCCAAGACTCTGACAAAAAATATCCTATGCAGAGAATTTCTGTGAGACCTCAGAGTAAAGAAAGGGTCATCAAAGAAAGAGACACTCTTCTCTGAAGGGAGGAGCAAACATCCACTTTGCTTATGGCCATGTCCAAATACCGATGAAGTCTATGGTCACAGAAGGCTTCGATAAGTTTGTGGGTGCAAACTATTGCAGTCCATGCTTATCATGGACTTGATCCGCTTTGTATTAACTCAAACTATTAATGAACCATAATTAAGAAGGAGACAGAAGGAGAGGGAGGTGGGATGGGAGTTGAGAGTGGATGGTGGGTTTGCAGGAAAGAACCACTCTATTTCTATAGTTGTATATATGAACAAATGCATTCATTAAATAAAAACTTAAAAAATGAACAAAAATAATGGTGATTACAGTAAATTATATAAAGCAGACCTACAAAATATATTTTCTCTTCTTTGTGCTAGTTAATATATGGAGTATAAAATTGTGTGGATGTCAGATTATTTGCTATCTATTATTCATATTTTTTCACTGAACCATATCATGTTAATGACAATATGCTCCTCTTTCACACGTAAAAAAGAAATTGAGTGGGGATATGGAACTCTATTGGGGTACTGGTAATGCTATGTTCTGTATTTGGGTGTTGGTTATCAGTGTGATCAGATGACCAAAACTATTTATCTGTAGACTTATGTGCATTTCTTAGTATGTATACTGTTTTTAAATATTTTCAACATGTTCCATAGCAGAAAATGTTTTTTTAAATATTCAATGCAGGCAACATATCCTCCACAAACAGGTTACTGTTACAGATCTATCTATGCCCAGTGAGGTGTGAAAGAATCCATTAATCATCATGCCTGATCACGCCAGTCTCAACCTGAGAACACGGTCATGAGGAACTGCAATAAAAATACCTGAGGATGCCATCAGAAGTGCAATGCATGTTCTGTTCTGGGAGATGTTTACCTGCCATGGAAGAATCCTAGGTTGAGATGCATCTCCTGGAGATCCCTTTTCTATTTGCTCTGAAAGCATCTTATGGAGGGCATGGGCCACTGCATACACAGCATTGTAGATGAAATAGCTGGAGTCAGATATGGTCAGCATGTCAATGTGTCCTGGGAAAAACTCAAAGGAAGCATTTGGTGGGCAGACTCCAACTGTTCCACAAAGTGACCCAGGAGGTAAGCAGTGAAAAGCATGAAGCCATAGTTGACTGAGGAAGAAATCTTCTGGGTAGTGGGAAGGGTCCACTGTCTTGACAAAATGGTTGAGGCCAGGGATTTCCCCCTTGTGGTGTGAAAATGAGAAGCCTCCATGGAAGGAGTGCAGCATGTGGTCTGTCTCTTTCACAACAATCTCCCACTTTGCAGCCATGATCCACACCTTCCCCAGGGTTAAATAGTATTTGCTTAGAAATTCCATGGTATAGAGGCTCCTCACATCACCATATAGAATATGCACATTTGCAGATGAAATTCGAAGCCCTTCTAGGAAGGATATTTTAGTTTCTTCATATCTTGACTTAGTGTCCGGGAGCTTTACTGAATAGGCCAAGCAGACACCTTTCTTTACCATCTCAGCTTGAATTTCCCGAAGGAACTTCTCTCCTTTTATGTCATTAGATACAAAGATCACCACCCAAATCCAGCCAAAATGTAGCAGCAAGGAGACAATTCCACCGACTAGAGAGCTGTCACTGTTGGCCATCTGATAGAGCGATGGAAACTTGTTTCTATCACTTAGCATGGGATCAAAAGGGCCATATGTGATCTGAATGGAAAGAAAACCATCATGATCTGAGGTTTGTGGGTAGAGAAGACCAAGTTCTATCATCTGGGCTCAGAGAAATCCATGCCCCAATGCCTATTGCTTTTAGGAGAAGAAATGTAAATCCTCAATCATAGCATGAAAAAAATGTGTAAGCAACCCATGTGTTTTCATATTCAGATGAGGGAAGAAGACTGCATGGATTTTGGACCAGTACATTGGTCTTTCCCACTTCTCACCCCATGTCACATGTGAACAACCCCCACTGAAACTGGTGTTAGATGTTACCTGGGGACAAACAACTCTTTTCTGTGCTGATAACTTGACTGTTGAATTTCATTGGTTTTCACAGCATAACCTAATGAAATTGTTCAAGAATTGCCTTGAAGAATACATTCACCTACCATCCCTGAGTTTTGGTAAAATTGCTTTTCAGACCAGACTCTTCCCATGCTATTCCTTTCTGAGCTTGCTGGTAATGAGTGCAGATTGCTATCTGTTTGAAGTGGTTCTTCTTTAAGAATCCTGGGAATGTGAATACAGACCCTTGGAGGTAGGGTGATTGGATTAGATAATTGTATTCCTGAGACCTACTTGGGAGATTTGAATTGAGTGCCAGGCCCTTCAATTCCACCACAGTGATTCAGCACCAGCACCATAATGAGTATTTGGCGACTAAACTAGTGAATGGGTGTATACTGTCTACCCGTCTTTGTTTCTCAGTCCATCAGATACAAAGATTTAGTTGCACATGGCAAGTGAACTGGGAGCCCTGGGAAGGAATCTATTAGTGTGATGAAGTCAGGATTGGGATAGGGAGACGGTGAAATCTCATATAATTGTAACTCATCCCCAAACACCCTTCGATAATCTTTGAGACTGTCAAGGTCCTCAATGGGTTTCAAATTGAAAATACAGGCCCAGGTCTTGATATACCCATGTCTAACATGGAGTCATCTTAGGACAGCTCTCTGCAATCAATATTCCCAGCAGATGGGGATGGATACATTGGTCCTAAATGGATCTGCGTGGAGACTCTCAGCTTCCATTACCACTTCCATTTCTCACAGCTGAAAGTATCTCCAGAATCTGTTTCAGCTAACAGAGGTATATATCATTTGGTTTCCACATGACCCTTGCAGCAGATGTGACAGATCTGGTGGGAGATGGAAACATTTCTCACCAGAAGTCACAACCCATTTACCTGTGGGGTTCTATAAAGCTCCAATATCATTCCAATTTCAGCTGAAAATGCTGATGTGGTTCCAGCAATGATAGCAACTGTCTTGCCTTGTGTCTGGCAGGTGTAGTTAGGTATGAAATGAATGTTTCCACTCAGCCAGTGCAGAGTGCTCCTCGGGGTGAACTGACCACTGGTAACAGAATTGTAGAGTTGGAATCCAAGGGTCAGGTTGGGGAGTAGCTGGGGGTCCTTATTGATCTCCTGGATAGCAAAGCGGAAGGCCAGTATGTATTGGTAGTTCTTCCACAGCCACCTAAAGAGAGAGGCAGCATTGGGGAGAAGGTGAGACTATGGAATTTAGTGCAACAACACAGCTGTACCCTGAGGCAGCAATGGTCAGACTCAGGCTTCCACTCAGTGGTGCCTCAGCTCTGGCACATGGAGGAAGTGTGAGTGAGGTTCCAAGGGCTCTAGAAGATCATAGAAGGAACCTCAGACTCCTCTGAAGCAAACTATGTCCATGATCACACTCACCTTCCCTAGTCCTTCAGGAAAGCCTTGATGTGTCAAACATGGGTTTTCACTTCTACTAGGGATGGAACCCAAGAGGCAAGCATCTCTGTTTTCAGTACCCTCTGAAGTAGTTGAACACCATCTGACTTGTCAGTCATTTTAGCGTTTGGAAGCATCTCTAATTTATTCACCAAATTTGTTTTCATGAGCCCTTTCTGTAAATTTCCACTTAATATATTCAACAGTCAGAGAAGCAATTTTTTTAATTAATATTAGTCTTAAAAATGACCATTGCATTCAAAATGTCATATTTTCAGAATATTTACAAGGTTCACTTTGTTTTTATTCACTGTTTTCCTCATGCACTGAATTCTATTTTATCATTTCACATTTTATTCTTTAACAACCTCTGCATTTTTCAGTATAGCTTAAGCAAAATTACGAGTTCTTGGTATTTAGTAATTGCTTTCAAATGTTACCTGTCCAAGACTGTGGATGTTTTGTTTCCACACAATGGATCCCTTGTTCTTTTTTGGGATTTTTTAAAATTTCTACAATTTATGCATAATTTGAATGTCAAACAGATATTTGTCAATAGATTATGTGAGATTTAATAAATTTATGCAATCATCTGTTGTTTAGGTGCATTATTCATGTGTTGGAATTTTAAGGTTAATAGATTATTATTTCGAGATGTGTTAAATTCATGTACTTTGTCTATATAAATTTGGAAATGGTAGTGCTTGATTTTAGGGTTAGTGCATTTTTCTCAAGTTTCACAGAATTTTGTATTTTTCTTACATACAGAATTTGAAATTTTGCTTTTTTACCTAAAGATAGTCAAATTTTGGTTCATTCAGTAAATGGATGATTCAAAAAGTTTTTTTTTATTTCAGAAACAGGGTTTACTTGTAATACACTAAGTAGACCCAACAAAATTTTGCTACTGAAGAGTGTTCCATACTTAGTTTTACTTATTTGAATGAAAATTAAAATTAAATTGAAATGTTTCTAGCTTTTTTCAACTTTCATTTAATAAATATAAATTTCCAAAGTAAAATTTGAATTATAGCAGTTTTTCCCCCATAACCTCCCTCCCACCCACAACCAACTCATCTCCATCCTTCTCCCATTCCATTCTTCATCACGATTCATTTTCAATTATCTTTATATATCAGAAGATCAGCTTAGTATATATTAAGTAAAGATTTCAACAAACTGCACCCACACAGACACATAAAGTATAGAGTACTGTATTTTGCTTAATTGCAATTAATTCCCCTCTAAGGGGATTTTTATTCACTGCTGGATTACTTACAGCCCTTGCTGTCAGCTACAAGCTGACAAGTTTAATTCTTTCTCCACATGCAAGGCTGCCAGGTCTTAAGCTTAGACACTGCACATTAATTTCAAGACTTTTGGAGTATATCAGGAGGTGAGATCAATAGAGTGGATATAAAATGTCCATCTCTGACTCTCTGCATGAGTGGAGAACTAACAGAAAATGGAAAGGAAAGGTTGTGAAAAGCAAAAGTAGGGAAGGAATCCCAGCCTTCATTGATTCATTGATTTGCATTCCTGACACTTCTGTATATGTTTTTTTTTAGAATTCTCAAGTGCAATTAACCACCCACAGATAGAAGAACACACTCTCTCACAGTCTGAACCACAGTTGATACATAATTCGATGTTGGACTTACCAGTCTATCTCCATTTTATCCATTGGCCTGGATAAAAAAGATAACTGGATCATGTTTGATTCTGCTTCCAGGAAGTAAAGGGGGAAAAACCCACCTAGTACTAGGTCTCCATCTCTGTAGATGCTTGGTCTCATGGCATTATAACAGTTCCAAGGAGGTATGTCCTGTGAACTGTATGAAAAATTCAGGAGTAGGTTGATAAAAATAATAGCAAACCACATGTCAAATCAACCCAACATAAAGCTAAAGGCCTAAATCTCTGTTGATAATAGGATAAAGTTGTCTGGATTATGTCTTCTTTCTCAGCCTCCTGCAGGGAGAATAGATTTCTGTGCAGGGCACAGCTGGTCCCAGTATAGGAATAATGTAGTATGCCCTCAACCTGTAGACAGTGTGTGCTAGTCTACTGAGTTACACAGGGGCGCAGCTAGAATCACAAGGAAGACATTTCAAAGGGAGTCAAGGGCTGAGGCCTTGCTTTAATGTCTGTGATCAGATCAGCTCTGGTTTCAATATATTTTATTGCTTCATTTCTGTCCCATCCAGGAACTCATGGCATCACTCTACCCTGAGGAATGCACCTGCCACTCTCCATTAGGGGGAAAAACAGCTTTGGAAAAACATGTTTTGGACTATCATTCCTCCCTAGGGCATTTCTGGGACAGAGCTCTGTAAACCTTCATGCACAGGGGCCAAGATTAGTTTGGTCAGTCGACTGTTTTGAGCCATTTGGCAATTGTAGAAAGAATTAGTGTTGAAGTTAAAAAAGCACACTCAGTTTCATGAATCACATGTTCCATCATCGAGAAGGTAAAAGGTCACATTCACCACTGATGATGCTACATGTACCCTAGGAGTGTCTTCATGGCTCTGCATAATCTGTCCAAGGCCTTTAGTGTTCTAATTCATAAACGGCCTTCATGATTTGCAAGTGACTATGTATATCCAGAAGGGCAGAAGTTCATCCATGCACTTACCCTTATACATCATATTGTGTATCTAATTGTGTTCATAGAACATCAAAATACTTTAAATTTTCTCACCATATATAATTAAGGGTTTCAGAATATGTAGGAATATATGTAGTATGTCCCTATGTATTAGCTTTTTTCCTATTCTCTCAGCTGCTGATACAAACTTGCACATCTGGTAGACACTGGCTGAGGACATGTGTGAGTAACATTATATTTTATGCATATACATGAAATGAGAATTGAATGCATATTTAAAAGTTTCACACTCATCTCCACTCACCTCCTCTGTTTCTATTTCTTCTCATGGAATGACACCTCCTTGAATTCAGCAGGTCATTCTATCATCTCTGTATTGATGACCAAGTCTGGCTAAAGTGCACATTTGCAGGGAAACTCTCCAATTTTAGCCAAGAACCCAAGACCCTGAGGAAAACCCACAAGCTGTTTTTTATCATAGTGTGCCATACGGTGCCTTGATCATGGAAGGATACGTCATCCCCAGCACTGTTTATAAATTGGATTTTCCTTGAAAGTGCTGATGCTGTAGGACAGGCTTAGTTGGAAAGAGAGAGAGCACTCAAATGAGAGGCAGGAGGTGCATGTGTACTCAGCAGTTATTTTTTTTTTACCTCTCTTTGCTCACGGTTTCTTTTTGGTAGAAGCTTAGTTTTTTGTGTTTGTAATTAGGTGGCTACTGTGACATGAGTACAAATAAAGAAAAACATTTGCGTGGGCCGGCACCATGGCTCTCCTGGTTAATCCTCCACCTGTGGTGCCAGCATCCCAATGGGTGCTGGGTTCTAGTCCCAGTTCTCCTCTTCCAGTTCAGCTCTCTGCTGTGGCCCGGGATGGCATGGGGGATGGCCCAATTGCTTGGGCCCCTGCACCTGCATGGGTGACCAGGAGGAAGCACCTGGCTCCTGGCTTTGAATTGGCACAGTGCCAGCCATAGCAGCAATTTGGGGAGTGAACCAATGGAAGGAAGACCTTTCACTCTGTCTCTCTCTCACTTTCTATGACTCTACCTGTCAAATAAGAAAAAAGGAAAAAAAAAGAAAAGCATTTGTCCATGCACCCTTTCAAAAATTTGAGGACTGATTTAAATCAATCAATAAATGTATGAAGAGCGGCAAGATGGCGGAATAGGAAGGAAGCACACTGATAATTTGGGAAGACACAGGTTAATAAAAGTGGAGATACTGCAGGGTCAAGGAAGAGTAGGGGAAGAAACAGCAGAGGAAACTCTTCCGGAACTAGTGATTCACAGTGGACCTGTGTGGAGAGTGGGGGAGCCCAAGTTCAGGACACCAGCAGCAGAATCAACACACCAGCGCTGGAACGCGAGGTGAGCCGAAACTCAATAGCCCGAGACACCAGCGGGCAAGTAGAAAGAAGGAGACTAGAGGGAACAAGGCTTGAAACCCCATGGGGAAAAGTTCACCAGGCTAACTAGAAGAGAGAGAGGAAAAAAAAGTGACCGATAAGGACACGAGTTTCTCTCTCTCCGCTCACCCCTCAAAGGCGAGCAAGACAAAGAGCAGGCGCCATTTCGGACATACATCATAAGCAGGGCGACCTCAGGTCTGCACCGGCCCTGAGCCTAGCAGAAAAACCTGACTCTGGGGGGAGGGGTGAAATAACAGGAGATTAGGATCTACCTTGGCAACCCAGTGGGAGACTGCAGGAGAATTGGAGCCCACACTGAGGGCAGCACAGATTCCCTGTGTGGTCCTTGGGAAAGAGCTTCCAATCTCTGGCTCCTGTGGGTATATCATTCGCCTGCTAACTGCCTCCAATTATGTTCAGCTGTGCGGAATTACTTCCCTTTTGAATCAAAAAAAAAAGAAAGAGAGATTTACCACGACTAACCTGGGAGTGTCATCTTTGACACACCCTCAACCCTGAGGAACCAAACACAGCTCTCAGTCCACACTCATCTCAAGCCTCTAAGGCTCCAACGAAAGCAGACAGTCCACTTAATATAGAGCCATAGTGTAACAAGAAAAAAACACCACAATGAAGAAACCAAATATCTCCAACATGCCAAACAACAAACGCAAAAACCGAGAAAACAAGAACAAGGAATGCACTATGATGCCCCCAAATGAAAAAGACACCCCAATTCAAGATTATGAAGATAATGAGATAGAAGAAATGCAAGAAGCATATCTCAAAAAATTGATAAGAACATTAAGAAGTTCTCAAAAACAAATTCTTGAACTACAGAAATCCTTAATGGACAAGATAGAAAATCTCTCTCGTGAAAATGAAATATTAAGGAGGAATCAAAATGAAATGAAACAACTAGTAGAACAAGAAACTGTGATAGTGACGAGAAATCATAATGAAATGAAGAATTCAATAGATCAAATAAGAAACACATTAGAGAGCCTTAAAAACAGAATGGGCAAAGCAGAAGAGAGAATATCAGACTTAGAAGACAGAGAACAGGAAAGGAAACAGGCAAACCAAAGAAAGGAGGAGGAAATTAGAAATCTAAAAAATATTCGGGAATCTACAGGATACTATTAAAAAACCGAGCATTCGGGTTCCTGAAGGCATGGAGAGGGAGAAAGGATTAGAAGGCATTTTCAGTGAAATACTAGCAGAAAATTTCCCAGGTTTGGAGAAGCACAGAGGCATCTTAGTACATGAAGCTTATAGAACCCTAATAAACATGACCAAAAGAGATCCTCACCACGACATGTTGTAATCAAACTCACCACAGTGAAACATAAAGAAAAGATCCTAAAATGTGCAAGAGAGAAACGTCAGATTACTCTCAGAGGATCTCCAATTAGAGTCACAGCAGACTTCTCATCAGAAACCCTACAAGCCAGAAGCGAATGGCGAGACATAGCCCAGGTATTAAGAGAGAAAACTGCCAGCAAAGAATATCATATCCTGCCAAGCTCTCATTTGTGAATGAAGGTGAAATTAAGACTTTTCATAGCAAACAGAAACTGAAAGAATTTGTTGCCACTCGTCCTGCCCTGCAAAAGATGGTTAAAGATGTGTTACACACAGAAGCACAGAAACATGGTCATCAATATGAAAGAAGGTAAAGGAAGGAAACCTCACAGCAAAAGATCACAGGAAGCTCAATTTTTCTTTGACATAGAATTAAACTCTGATGCTCTGTTAAATCAATGTGTTAAAGTAATCTATTATGTTCTCTTGATGTCTGTTAAATTCTAATGGTTCAAAAACAGCTGAATTTTTATTAAGAGCTATGGGTTATTTAAATATGTGCTTATTTTCAAAGATTTGAATAATCACCTTGTAACAATGATCAAATTTGTTCTATGTTATGTCATGATTTTAAGGAATCTTATTTCTACCAGATATTTTGGATTTTGAGCCTTCTTGGCATTCTTGACAGGCATTCAAAAAATCAAAGTTTCAAACAATCTGGTCTCTAAAATTTCCAGTTAATCTTGGACTTTGGTTTTCCCAGTTTGGGCCCAACTGAAAAAATCGAAGGACCTATGTCTCTCATCTTATAGAGACACCAACTAATCAGTCTATTTGGATTATATTAGAAGGACTGTCAAGATGTGATGTGGTACTAAATTTTAAGTTTCTATAATGGAAAATGCTATTAATACAAATGTTTGAGAATTAAAAATTCTAATGATCTTGTGTTACTAGACATGATAGTTATCTTAATGAGAAAGCCCCAGAGGCCTAAAGGGTTAAATACTTGTAAAATCCTACAGGTGCTTTCAAAAATACTGTGAAGTAAGCAAGTGCCTCTTGTTGGTTGATGAGTTTATAATTTTAAACATGGCAACTTAAAGTCTTTTGTCATCCACAGTTATATACGATTTGCTGCTCATAAAACTAAAGCATTGTTGGTTCTGTGTTTAGCTGTCCTCCTATAGGTTCCTATGGACTTTTTCCAGCCACTTTTATTGTATTCAGTACTTTGGGATGGCTCTGTAAACAGATGAAGCTAATAATGTATTAACAGTACCAACTGAGAGAAAGTATGGTTAACTGAGGTTACTAAAAACAAAAAGCAATTCAAATCAATTGGCAATCTACAAAAAGAGTTAAAGATTTTAAAAGCTATTATTAAAATTGCTATATTGGCCTATTATGCTATGTTATATGTGTATACATATTGTATGTCCACATGGGAAAATTTTATGAAGAGTTTTATTTTAAATGTCTTATAGATAAGATTGCCCATAAATTTAAGCTGCTAAAATTAATCAAAGATACGTTTTAATTCGTGTGACCTGAATCTCTGTATCATATGTTTTAAACTTTTTGGTAGAAAGAAACTAAAAACATTTTATGTGGTTGTGCTTAAGTTTACTGGCTAAACAAACAACACCATGTTGGATATTTAAGAGGTGTTTCCAAATACATGATTCTTAAAATTTATAGAAGGCATTGGACCTTCTGGTAAATGTTTTCTCAAGTTGTTATCTAATGGTTGAAACTGTGTGATAAGTATTCATGTGATATTGCTATTGTCAGCAAGCGATCTAGGACTTGCTCCCTCATTTCTCTATTCTAAGCCCAACTTGTTCTTTCATTTCTCTATTCTCCTCAAGGTAGGAAATTAATTCTATTATGAAGGAATCTGTAGGACGCACAATTTAATCTTTAGACCTTATAAAAGAGATGGCTAACATTTTTCTGTAATAGCATAGTCAAAATAAGAACTTAAATAACAATCTCATAGCTAGATTTACTTCGCCATCAGCGAAGTATACAGTAAGTAGAAAAATCCTCCCTTTCAGACCAAAGGGAAAGAAAGTTTTAAAGTGAGAATATAATTTTCCTCATGGGCATTGTCTACCTTAGAAAAACTACTACAGAACATGCCTGTGACTATAGACTTGTAGTTCAGGCCACCAAAGATTAGAGATGGGACATGGGCAATCATTTATCTAGTTGTATTGTGTTTCTTAGTTTCAGTGTTGAATTAATAAGCACAATTTCACTTTTGTTCCTTCACATGAAGTACTTTCACAGTTTCAAGATGGCAGTGTTTTATTTTTAATATAAAGTTATTTTTTTATTTTGTTACACTGTGTTGTATGTATCATCCTTATGCATGAATATAAATTTTTCTCCTGTGCTCTAAAGAAGTGTTGTTTTCACATGAACACTTAAGACAAAATTGGTTTTCTGTTCACAAGAATGAATTACTTGTTGGACTCTAAATAAATCTGTTTCGAAAATTACACTATGGAGGTCCGCCAATGAGTCATCATTTATTTTAATGATAGCAGTGGTGAGTTAAATTTTTCTTTAATTATTTTGCCTTAGTGATACACTTTTCCATTATGAAGGGTATATTTTCTCACCCCTGGGCTACTTATAGCTCCTGCTATCTGCTGAATATTGAGTAGCTTAATCTGTTTTCAGCAAATGTGAAGAACATATACTCATAAAATCCCCATCTTTTTAAGAGCAACAAGAAGTGTTATGAGGAAATTGCACACACTGATACAAGCTACAACCCAGGTAAAGCATGAAAATATTGGGCAGTAAAAGAAGTTCATCCCAAAGGATGACAAAGTGAAATGGAGGTCTTGCCTTCTCATAAGTATGGATTATCAGGCATTAGATGGGACAGTGGAAAGCAAGGCAGTAGAATTTAATGAGGTAGTGCATGCATCACAATAGAAGGGCACCACTCTAGACAGATATGGACACTAGCAGTACTAGTTCTGGGTCCTAACAGTCTCATCCAAGTCAAGACCCCCAGAGTTGGATCAGAGGGATGTGCTCATGGGTGGGCACAAAATTCCTGATGCCTGTGCTCTGCCTCTGACGGACTGCAGAGCAAATGGAAAATTCTATGGAAGGCACAACAAGGGTGAGGACCTCTGCTTTCTTTGGTTTGTCTTCCTCCCATATATTTTTCAAAATTGCCAGTAGGGACAAAATACACACAGGCACAAATATGCACTCACGTGCAGTCACTATGATACTTAACAAATACACACAACCTTGAACTTAACAAGATGCTGCCACTGTGTTTTCCTGCTTGAACATAAAAGAGTCATGTTGTTTCTCTTTCTCTAGGCTTTCTCTGTAAACATTTGTCTTGAGATAAGTTTGGCAGCTGCTGACTGACATATCCAGCTAAGTGTGCAAGGGGCAGAGTTGCAGGCAGAGAAAAAGCAGAGATGATGACATGTCAAGATATTCCCAGCATTGAGTCAGAGACCAGAGTCTCAGCAGAAATGGAGAGAATACAGGGTAGATGCTGTCTGCAGGGTCAGCCCTCTTCAGGGAGAACTGGTCTCTGTGTAGGGCATAGCCAAGTCCCACGATAGCTGTGTCATCAGCCTATAGAATTTGTGTGACAATCTGGTGATCCAGATAAGGACACAACTAGAAGCCAAAGGGAGACATATCTAAGTCAGTCACAGTGCTGAGACCTTGACTTTGTTTCTCTGTGGTCAGAGCATATCAGACCTCTGAGTCATTTTATTGCTTTACCTCTCTCCATCCCAGGAAATCAGGGAAGCACCCTGCCCTGATGCTCTGTGTCTATGACTAGGAAGTAGATTGTAAATGATTCATGTAGGTGGACATCTGTGCATTGTATCTCCTGATGCCAGGATTTGAATCGTCCTTGTCATGGTTCTGACTGCATATTTTCAAGGCTAGCACTATTATATAAAATGAGATTGCTATTTATAAGTTGATGGTCAGCTCTGTTTCAGTTTTAAGCAGTGATTCCTTGTATTTTATACGAAAATATTTCTAGCCTGCTTTGTGTTTTCGAAAGTCAGAGAAACAGAAACAAATAGAGAGATGACCCCGAACGGGGCCATCAAAGAAGGAGGTACCCTTCTCCGAAGGGAGGAGAGAACCTCCACTTTGACTATGACCCTATCGGAATAAGATCAAAGTCAGCGAACTCTAAAGGCTTCCATAGCCCTGGCAACTCATGACTAGAGCCTAGGGAGATTACTGACGCCATGAACAGGAGTGTCAAATTGTTAAGTCAGCAACAGGAGTCACTGTGTACTTACACCCCATGTGGGATCTGTCCCTAATGTGTCGTCTAAAGCCAAGTGATGCTATGACTGGTACTGAAACAGTATTTTTATACTTTGCGTTTCTGTGTGGGCGCAGACTGATGAGGTCTTTGCTAATTATATACTGAAGTGATCTTCTGTATATAAAGAGAATTGGAAATGAAAAAAAAAAAACAACCTGGTGTTAAAATGGAAATGGCATAGAAAATTAATTAATTTGAAAAAAAAATTATGTAGGATCTCTGTCTTTAATGTGCTGTACATTGCTATTTAATGCTATAATTAGTAATCCAATGGTAGTTTTTTCACTTGATGTTGCTATATGGGCAAAATGTTGAAATCTTTACCTAATATGTACTAAACTGATCTTCTGTATATAAAGAGAATTGAAAATGAATCTTTATGTGAATGGAAGGGGAAAGGGAGCGGGAGGGGGGAGGGTTGCGGGTAGGAGGGAAGTTATGGGAGGGGGGAAGCCATTGTAACCCATAAGCTATACTTTGGAAATTTATATTCATTAAATAAAAGTTTAATAAATAAAAAAAATAGAGAGATGGTTGAGAGACCAATGTTTCACTGCTTCACCTCTCAGTGCCTGCATTCCCTGAGCCTGGATTCAGGCCAGAGCCAGGAACTAGGAAAAAAATTGACTGATAGGGACCCAATAGCTCTGAGTTGTCAGAACTCACTCAAACGGTTTATTTTTCTGGAAATCTGGTGTCAGGTGTCAGAGCCAAATTGCCAACCCAACTACTTTCATGTGGGACAAAGTCATCTTAATTGCTAGGCTAAATGCATAACCAACAATGGTTTTTAGTTTTTTTTTCCAATGTTGGAATGCTACTACCTATTTTTCTTTGATTACAAAGGTTGAAAATATGAATGAATTAGTGTGAAAAATACCTTAGGATTCCCTACAACTGCGTTGGTTCTTTAAAGTTTTCAAAGAATTTTGATCAGGTTTTATGAGAATAATGTAGCACTTGGGGGCAAAGATGCAGCCCAGGAGTCTCACACCAGGGGCCAAGGTGGGGAAGACCTCAGCCACCATGATGCTGTGGTAGACAGGCAGAAAGGTCACCCAGTCACTGCAGAACACCAGCATGCTGAATGTCAGGCACTTGGCTTCATTGAACATGTCAGGCAAATTCCTGGCTAGGAAAGCCACAGTGAAGCTGGCCAGGGCCAAGGAATCCAGGTATCCCAGGATACCAAATCAATAAAATCAGAGAAGCCAGCACCAACTTAATACCTAAGCCTGAAAAAGATGCAGCATTGAAAGAGAATTACAGACCAATATTCCTGATGAACATAGACACAAAAATCCTCAATAAAATTCTGGCCAATAGAATGCAACAACACATCAGAATGATCATCCACCCAAACCAAGTGGGATTTATCCCTGGTATGCTGGGATGGTTCAATGTTCGCAAATCAATCAATATGATACACCACATTAATGGACTGCAGACGAAAAACCATATGATTATCTCAATAGATGCAGAGAAAGCATTTGATAAAATACAACACCCTTTCATGATAAAAACTCTAAGCAAAGTGGGTATAGAAGGAACATTCCTCAATACAATCAAAGCAATTTATGAAAAATCCACGGCCAGCATCCTATTGAACGGGGAAAAGCTGAAAACATTTCCACTGAGATCTGGTACCAGACAGGGATGCCCACTCTCAGTTTTTATCCTTTGTACTCATGCAAGAATACAAGCTTCATTTACTGGAGTTGTGATGTAGGAGGTGAAACCACTGCCTGTGATGATGTCATCCCATAGAAGCACTGGTTCGTGTCCTGGCTGCTCCACTTCCAAACCAGCTCTATGACAATTAGCCTGGAAACCAGCAGATGGAGACCTAAATGCTTGGGACTCTGCAAGACCTAAAAGAAGCTCCAGGTTTCTGGCTTTGGCCTGCCCCAGTCTGGGCCATTGCTGCTATCTGGGGTGTGAATCTAGCTGATGGAAGATTTCTCTCTCTATTCTCTCCCCCTCTGTTGCTCTCACCCTCTCTCTGTAACTCTGACATGCAAAGAGATAAATAAAAATATTTTGTTTAAAAAAGCATATACATTTCTGCAACAATTTAGAGGAATTCTCCCTTTTTAAACTTTTATTTAATAAACATAAATTTCCAAAGTATAAATTTTGGGGAATTCTTTACAATTCTTTTCAATGTGTACCCTTTACTTTTTATAGAATCCACAGGTGCTTCTGAATCTTTATCAGAGATACACTGGACACACATATGCAGGTGTATATTGTACAATGGGTCAATAGGTGATTCTTTATTTTTCTTTCTTTCATTAACTGTGTGTTGAATATTTTCATGGAAACTGGAAGTCATTGTTTTGTTATCCTCTTTGTACTGAAAACTATATATATCTTGATTGGAGATACTGAAATGACAACATTTCTAGAGCTAAGATTATGTGAATTGAAGCATGCTTTTGGAAGAATTAAAATCATTATAAACATATATATTACATGTGGAACAGTGGAACTGTATACCAATGAGACTTAGTACATTTTTACCTTTCTCAAAATATTTGGCTTTCATATTTAATGTTCCTTAAATGTCTGCTTGTGAAAAAGCTTTTAGGGTTACCAAGTTGCATCTTTTTTAAGATTTTGTATCTCTATATTTCAGCTTGCTTTTTCTCTTCTTCTCATATATCCACAAAGGAAAAGGTGGTGGCATTCATTATATGTACTCCACAACATGCACAATTTCAAAAACGTAGCACAGAAAGTAATAAAGTATTCCCATCTCAATTCAAGTGAAGTCGCTCCTTCTTGTCAGTTGTGTATGGAAAAGTTTTGAATTCAAGCCTTCCAGAAATCTGTAGGGAGCCTTAACAAATGTCCACCTTATATTTCTTGTTTAGACCTTAGTAGGCCCACTAGAAGATCTCATAAGAACGTCTTGTCTAGCACTGGATGGAAAAGAATAATACCAGATAGAATCAGTGTCACAGTTGAGCTTGAGAGGATGAGCACTGCCAGATAACAGCTTACACATAATGAGGTGGCGTTAGTGAGCATACAACAAGGGTATGGAAAGAGTGAGTGAAGGTGTGCATGAAGAACAATAGGGCACTCTGATCCCATTACAAATATTCTTGATTTACTTTTTATCAAGAAATAGTTCAGAGGCTGGAATTCTCACAGGTAAGTTAGATGTTTTCTACCTGTATGATTGGAAATGTCTCTCTCTGGACAAACAACACAAGTATAGGGGCAGACATGTTTTCCTTCCTGTGGCATTTTCCTGAATCCTGGACCACAACTCAGGCTACACAAAATGAGGAGTTTGAGGAGGAAAGAGAAGTGATGGTATTGCTATGCACTGCAGAGAGGCAATGGCTTCTCTCCATGTTTGGGTACTTGTGATTTGCACACGGGACACACTACTCTGCATCTGTGGGGAAAAGGAAATCCCTGTGTTTCCATTTCACAATTGGCTGCTTTTTTGAAAATGTAATGCCATGTTAAAGAAGTTAGATCTGGACCATTCCAAGATGGCAGAATATAGAGGGAGGTTACTGAATGTAGTCTCAGTGGGAGATGGCACAAGCTCTGGCCATCAGGTTCTAGGAATTCCTGAAGGCATGGACAGAGAGAAAGGATTAGAAGACCTTTTAAGTGAGATACTAGCAGAAGACTTCCCAGGATTGGAGAAGAGACATCCAAGTACAGGAAGCACATAGAACCCTCAATAAACATGAACAAACAAGGTGCTCAACACGACACATTGTAATCAAACTTACCACAGTGAAACATAAAGAAAAGATTAGATAATGTGCAAGAGAGAAATGAGAGATTACTCTCAGAGGATCTCCAATTAGACTCACAGCAGACTTCTCATCAGAAACGCTATAGGCTAGGAGAGAATGGTGAGATATAGACAAAAAGTAAGAGAATAAAACTGCCAGCCCAGAATATTATATCAGGCAATTCATTTGTGAATGAAGGTGAAATAAAGACCTTTCATAGCAAACATAAATTGAAAGAATTTTTCAACACATATCCAGCCCTGCAAAAGATGTTTAAAGATGTGTTACACACAGAAACACAGAAAGACAGCCATCAGTATTAAAGAATTAAAGGAAGGGCGGAGCCAAGATGGCGGAAGAGTGAGGGCGCACACAACAGTTTGGGAAAAGAAATTTTAACAAGGGTGGAGTTACTGCACCCTTAAGAAGAGACTCAGAGGAAAAAACTGCAGAGGAAACTCTTCCGGATCGAGTGGATGTGACACGGAGGACCTATGGGGAGAGTAAGGTGGCCCACTGCCGCGCCGCGCACAGCCCTGCCGAGCTGCACGGAGCCGCACTGAGCCGCACCTAGCAGCGCCCAGGCACGCTGCGCCAACCCGACCTGACCCACACTGAGCCGTGCCACAGACACAGGAGCCACTAGAGTTTGGAAAACAACAAGCCCAGCTACAGAAGCCCAAACACAGAACTTGAGCCCCGGCGCTGGAAGCAAAAGTAACCAGAGAATTGGCCGTGAAGGTTAGATCGTGGTCCAAGCTCACGCGGGGGGGGAGGGGGAACTACACCAGGCTGACTGGAAGAAAAAAAAAGGGGGGGGGAACCAGCTGGGACACTAGCCTCTCTCTGCACTCTCCAAGATGCCAAACAAACGTAGAAACCAAGGTAACAAGAGCAGGGAAGACACTATAATGCCCCCAAATGAAAAAGACACCCCAATTCAAGATTATGAAGATGATGAGATAGAAGAAATGCAAGAAGCAGATCTCAAAAAATTGCTAAGATCATAAAGAAGCTCTCAAAAACAAATTCTTGAACTACAGAAATCCTTAATGGACAAGATAGAAAATCTCTGTCGTGAAAATGAAATATTAAGGAGGAATCAAAATGAAATGAAACAACTAGTAGAACAAGAAATTGTGATAGTGACGAGAAATCATAATGAAATGAAGAATTCAATAGATCAAATGACAAACACATTAGAGAGCCTTAAAAACAGAATGGGCGAAGCAGAAGAGAGAATATCGGAATTAGAAGACAGAGAACAGGAAAGGAAACAGGCAAACCAAAGAAAAGAAGAGGAAATTAGAAATCTAAAAAAATATTGTCGGGAATCTACAGGATACTATTAAAAAACCGAACATTCGGGTCCTAGGAGTTCCTGAAGGCATGGCAAGGTAGAAAGGATTAGAAGGCCTTTTTAGTGAGATACTAGCAGAAAATTTCCCAGGTTTGGAGAAGGACAGAGACATCTTAGTACAGGAAGCTCATAGAACCCCTAATAAACATGACCAAAAGAGATCCTCACCACGACACATTGTAATTAAACTCACCACAGTGAAACATAAAGAAAAGATCTTAAAATGCACAAGAGAGAAACATCAGACCACTCTCAGAGGATCCTCAATTAGACTCACAGCAGACTTCTCATCAGAAACCCCACAAGCTAGGAGGGAATGGCAAGATATAGCCCGGGTACTAAGAGAGAAAAACTGCCAGCCCAGAATATTATATCCTGCAAAGCTCTCATTTAAGAATGAAGGTGAAAGAAAGACCTTTCACAGCAAACAGAAACTGAAAGAATTTGTTGCCACTCATCCTGCCCTGCAAAAGATGCTTAAAGATGTGATACATACAGAAACACAGAAAATTGGACACCGATATGAAAGAAGGTAAGGGAAGGAATTCTCACAGCAAAAGATCACAGGAAACCCAAAAATGATAGGGCAAAGTTACTACTTATCGATAGTCACATTAAACGTTAAAGGCCTGAACTGTCCAGTTAAAAAACACCGATTGGCTGATTGTGTAAAAGAACAAAACCCATCTATCTGCTGCTTACAAGAAACACGTCTTTCTTTTTTTTTTTTTTTTTTTTTTTTGACAGGCAGAGTGGACAGTGAGAGAGAGAGAGAGACAGAGAGAAAGGTCTTCCTTTGCCGTTGGTTCACCCTCTAATGGCCGCCGCGGTAGCACGCTGCGGCCGGCGCACGGCGCTGTTCCGATGGCAGGAGCCAGGTGCTTATCCTGGTCTCCCATGGGGTGCAGAGCCCAAACGCTTGGGCCATCCTCCACTGCACTCCCTGGCCACAGCAGAGAGCTGGCCTGGAAGAGGGGCAACCGGGACAGGATCGGTGCCCCAACCGGGACTAGAACCCGGTGTGCCGGCGCCGCAAGGTGGAGGATTAGCCTGTTGAGCCACGGCGCCGGCTAAGAAACACATCTTTCTAACAAAGATGCACACAGACTGAAAGTGAAAGGCTGGAAAAAGATATACCATGCCAACAGAAATGAAAAAAGAGCGGGCGTAGCCATCTTAATATCAGATAACATAAATTTTACCACAAAAACTATTAACAAAGACAAAGAGGAGCACTATATAATGATTAAGGGATCCATTCAACAGGAAGATATAATGATTATCAATGTATATGCACCTAATTACAGGGCACCGCTTTATTTAAAAGACTTGTTAAGAGGATTAAAGGGAGACTTAGACCCCAATACATTAGTACTGGGGGAATTCAATACCCCACTCTCAGAGATAGACAGATCATCAGGACAAAAGACCAACAAGGAGACAGTAGATTTAAATGATACTATAGCTCAAATGGACCTAACAGATATCTACAGAACTTTTCATCCTACACAGAAAGAATTTACATTCTTCTCAGCAGTACATGGAACCTTCTCTAGGATTGACCACATGCTAGGCCATAAAGCAAGTCTCAGCAAATTCAAAAGAATTAGAATCATACCATGCAGCTTCTCAGACCACAAAGGAATGAAGTTGGAAATTAGCAACTCGGGAATCCCTAGAGCACGTGAAAACACATGGAGATTGAACAACATGCTCCTGAATGAACAATGGGTCATAGAGGAAATTAAAAGAGAAATCAAAAATTTTCTGGAAGTAAATGAGGATAACAGCACATCATATCAAAACCTATGGGATACAGCAAAAGCAGTGTTAAGAGGAAAGTTTATATCAATAGGTGCCTACATCAAGAAATTGGAAAGGCACCAAATAGATGAACTTTCAAGTCATCTCAAGGATCTAGAAAATCAGTAGCAAACCAGACCCAAAGCTACTAGGAGAAGAGAAATAATTAAAATCAGAGAAGAAATCAACAGGATTGAATCCAAAAATCATTACAAAAATCAGCCAAACAAGGAGCTGGTTTTTTGAACAAATAAACAAAATTGACACCCCATTGGCCCAACTAACTAAAAAAAGAAGAGAAAAGACCCAAATCAATACAATTAGAGATGAAAAAGGAAACGTAACAACAGACAACACAGAAATAAAAAGAATCATCAGAAATTACTACAAGGGCTTGTATGCCAGCAAACAGGGAAATCTATCAGAAATGGATAGATTCCTGAACACATACAACCTCTCTAAATTGAACCAGGAAGACATAGAAAACCTAAACAGACCCATAACTGAGACAGAAATTGAAACAGTAAGAAAGGCCCTCCCAACAAAGCAGAGCCCAGGACAAGATGATTTCACTGCTGAATTCTACCAGACATTTAAAGAAGAATTAACCCCAATTCTCCTCAAACTATTCAGAGCAATCGAAAAAGAGGGAATCCTCCCAAACTCTTTCTATGAAGCCAGCATCACCTTAATTACTAAGCCAGAAAAAGATGCAGCATTGAAAGAGAATTACAGACCAATATCCCTGATGAACATAGATGCAAAAATCCTCAATAAAATTCTGGCCAATAGAATGCAACATCACATTAGAAAGATCATCCACCCAGACCAAGTGCGATTTATCCCTGGTATGCAGGGATGATTCAACGTTTTCAAAAGAATCAACGTGATACACCCATTAACAGACTGCTGAAGAAAAACCATATGATTCTCTCAATAGACACAGAGAAAGCATTTGATAAAATACAACACCCTTTCATGATGAAAACCCTAAGCATACTGGGTACAAAAGGAACATTCCTCAATACAATCAAAGCAATTTATGAAAAACCTACGGCCAGTATCCTATTGAGTGGGGAAAAGTTGGAAGCATTTCTGCTGAAATCTGGTACCAGACAGGGATGCCCACTCTCGCCACTGCTATTCAATATAGTTCTGGAAGTTTTAGCCAGAGCTATTAGGCAAGAAAAAGAAATGAAAGGGATACAAATCGGGAAGGACGAACTCAAACTATCCCTCTTTGCAGATGATATGATTCTTTATTTAGGGGACCCAAAGAACTCTACTGAGAGACTGCTGGAACTCATCGAAGAGTTTGGCAAAGTAGCAGGATATAAAATCAATGCACAAAAATCAACAGCCTTTGTATACACAGACAATGCCACGGCTGAGAAAGAACTTCTAAGATCAATCCCATTCACAATAGCTACAAAAACAATCAAATACCTTGGAATAAACTTCACCAAGGACGTTAAAGATCTCTACGATGAAAACTACAAAACCTTAAAGAAAGAAATAGAAGAGGATACCAAAAAATGGAGAAATCTTCCATGCTCATGGATTGGAAGAATCAATATCATCAAAATGTCTATTCTCCCAAAAGCAATTTATACATTCAATGCAATACCAATCAAGATACCAAAGACATTCTTCTGAGATCTGGAAAAATGATGCTGAAATTCATATGGAGACACAGGAGACCTCGAATCGCTAAAGCAATCTTGTACAACAAAAACAAAGCCGGAGGCATCACAATACCAGATTTCAGGACATACTACAGGGCAGTAGTTATCAAAACAGCATGGTACTGGTACAGAAACAGATGGATAGACCAATGGAACAGAATAGAAATACCAGAAATCAACCCAAAGATCTACAGCCATCTAAAATTTATCAAGGATCCAAAACCGATCTCTGGAATAAGGACAGTCTATTCAATAAATGGTGCTGGGAAAATTGGATTTCCACGTGCAGAAGCTTGAAGCAAGACCCATACCTTTCACCTTACACAAAAATCCACTTAACATGGATAAAACTTTAAATCTACAACCAGACACCACCAAATTATTAGAGAGCATTGGAGAAACCCTGCAAGATATAGGTACAGGCAAAGACTTCTTGGAAAATACTCCAGCAGCACAGGTGGTCAAAACCAAAATTAACATTTGGGATTGCATCAAATTGAGAAGTTTCTGTACTTCAAAAGAAACAGTCAGGAAAGTGAAGAGGCAACCGACAGAATGGGAAAAATATTTGCAAACTATGCAACAGATAAAGGGTTGATAACCAGAATATACAAAGAAATCAAGAAACTCCACAACATCAAAACAAACAATCCACTTAAGAGATGGGCCAAAGATCTCAATAGACATCTTTCCAAAGAGGAAATCCAAATGGCCAACAGACACATGAAAAAATGTTCAAGATCACTAGCAATCAGGGAAATCCAAATCAAAACCACAATGAGGTTTCACCTCACCCGGTGAGAATGGCCCACATTCAGAAATGTACCAACAATAGATGCAGCAGAGGATGTGGGGAAAAAGGGACACTAACCCACTGTTGGTGGGAATGTAAACTGGTTAAGCCACTATGGAAGTCAGTCTGGAGATTCCTCAGAAACCTGAACATAACCCTACCATACAACCCAGCCATCCCACTCCTTGGAATTTACCTAAAAGAAATTAAATTGGCAAACAAAAAAGCCATCTGCACCTTAATGTTTATTGCAGCTCAATTCACAATATAAGACCTGGAACCAACCCAAATGCCCATCAACAGTAGACTGGATATAGAAAGTATGGGGCATGTACTCTATGGAATACTATACAACAGTCAAAAAATGCAACCCAGTCATTTGCAACAAGATGGAGCAATCTGGAAAGCATCATGCTAAGTGAATTAACCCAGTCCCAAAGAACAAATTTCATTTGTTTTCCCTGATTGGCGACAACTAACTGAGCACCAAAGGATAACCTGTGGAAGTGTAATGGACACTATGAGAAATAGTTTACTTGATCAGCTATGGTGCTGACTGTTGATGTACAATGTAACACTTTATCCATTTTAGTATTTTTTTGCAAACTCTGTAATTAACACACAATTATTCTGAGGTGTCTAAATCTTAACTGAAAAGTGGTCCTGGTTAAATATAAGAAGGAGAAAAGGAGATGGAGGAGATGTATAATAGGGGACATGCTCAATTGGATTTGCCCCAAATGATGGAGTTAGAAATGTGCCAGGGGATTCCAATACAATCCCATCAAGGTGGCATGTACCAATGCCATCTCACCAGCCCAGGTGATCAATTTCAGTTCACAACTGATCACACTGATAGGCCTAAGAGTCAAAGGGATCACACAAGCAAGATTAATGTCTGCTAATACTAACTGATAAAAAAAGGGAGAGAAGGATCCAACATGGGAAGGGGGAGACACAGCAGACTCATAGAATGGCAGATGTGCTAAATAGCACTCTGGCCTCAGAATCAGCCCTTAAGGCAATTGGATCTGGCTGAAGAGCCTATGAGAGTATTTTAGGCATGGAAAGCCAAGACACGCTGGGGAAAAAAATACAAAGAAGAAGAAGAAGACCTAAATGAAGGATCTCAGCAAGTGTGATCCCAGTGGAAAGAACGGGGCCATCAAAGTAGGAGGTGCCTTTCTTTGAAGGGATGAGAGAACTTCCACTTTGACTATGGCCTTGTCGGAATGGGATCGAAGACGGCGAACCCTAAAGGCTTCCATAGCCTCAGCAACTCATGGCTAGAGCCTAGGGAGATTACTGACGCCATAAACAAGAGTGTTAAATTGTTAAAACAACATCAGGAGTCACTGTGTACTTACGTCCCGTGTGGGATCTGTCCTTAATAGGTTGTCAAAGGTGAAGTAATGATATAGCTAGTACTGAAACAATATTCTTACACTTTGTGGTTATGTGTGGGTGCAAACTGATGAAATCTTTACTTAGTATATGCTGAAGCGATCTTCTGTATATAAAGATAATTAAAAATGAAAAAAAAAACCTTGGTTTTTTAAATTGGAAATTACATAGAAAAATAATCAATCTTTTTTTTAAAATTATTTTGCAGAATCTCGGTCATTAATGTGATGTACACTGTTGTTTAATGCTATAACTAGTATTCCAACAGTATTTTTTTCACTTTGTGTTGCTATGGGAGGGCAAACTGTTGAAGTCTATATATATACTAAACTGATTTTCTATATATAAAGATAATTGAAAATGAATCATGATCTGATTAGAAGGGGAGAGCGAGTGGGAAAGGGGAGGGTTGCGGGGGGGGGAGTTGTTGGGGGGGGAGCCTTTGTAATCCATAAGCTGTACTTTGGAAATTTATATTCACTAAATAAAAAAAAAGAATTAAAGGAAGAAAACCTCCCAGTAAAAGATCACAGAAAGTTCACAGCATATATATATATATATATATATATATATATATATATATATATAGACAGGCAGAGTGGACAGTGATAGAGAAAGACAGAGAGGAAAGTCTTCCTTTTTCCGTTGGTTCACCCCCTAATGGCTGCTCCATCAGCACGCTGTGGCTGCCACACTGTTCCGATCCAAAGCCTAGAGCCAGGAGCTTCTCCTGGTCTCCCATGTGGGGGCAGAGCCCAAGGACTTGGGCCATGCTCCACTGCACTCCCAGGCAAGAGCAGAGAGCTGGACTGGAAGAGGAGCAACTGGGATAGAATCCAGCACCCCATCCAGGACTAGAACCTGGTGTGCTGGCACCCAAGGTGGAGGATGAGCCTATTGAGCCATGGCACTGGCCATCAAAGCATGTGTAAGAAATATCTTTGGAGGCCGGCGCAATGGCTTAACAGGCTAATCCTCCGCCTTGCGGCCCCGGCACACCAGGTTCTAGTCCCAGTTGGGGCGCCGGATTCTATCCCGGTTGCCCCTCTTCCAGGCCAGCTCTCTGCTATGGCCTGGGAAGGCAGTGGAGGATGGCCCAAGTGCTTGGGCCCTGCACCCGCATGGGAGACCAGGAGAAGCACCTGGCTCCTGGCTTCAGATCAGCGCGATGTGCCAGCCGCAGCGGCCATTGGAGGGTGAACCAATGGCAAAAAGGAAGACCTTTCTCTCTGTCTCTCTCTCTCACTATCCACTCTGCCTGTCAAAAATAAAAAAATAAATAAAAAAATAAAAACGAAATATCTTTGGAAAAATGAAAAAAAAAAAGAAACCTGGTGTTAAATTGGAAATTGCATAGAAAATTAACTTTTAAGAAAATATCATGTAGGATCTCTGTCTTTAATGTGCTGTACACTGTTATTTAATGCTATAGCTAGTACTCCAACAGTATTTTTTCACTTTGTGTTGCTATGTGGGGGCAAACTGTTGAAATCTTTACTTAATATATACTAAACTGATCTTCTGTATATAAAGAGAATTGAAAATAATCTTGATGTGAATGGAAGGGGAGAGGGAGCGGGAAAGGGGAGGGTTGCGGGTGGGAGGGAAGTTGTGGGGGGGGGGAAGCCATTGTAACCCATAAGCTGTACTTTGGAAGTTTATATTCATTAAATAAAAGTTTAAAAAAAGAAATATCTTTGGAAAAATGGCAGGGCAAAATCACTACTTATCAATAGCAACATTGAATGTTAATGGTCTCATCTCTCCAGTTAAAAGACACAGACTGGCAGACTGGATTAAAAAACAAAATCCATTTATTTGCTGCTTACAAGAAACACATCTTTCGAACAAAGAGGTATGTGTACTGAACATGAAAGGTTGGAAAATAGATGGCCAAGATGGCGGATAGTGAGGGCGACCACCAATAGTCTAATAAAAGTGGAGTTACTGTAGCCTCAGGAAAAGACTCAAGAAAAAAAAAAACTGCAGAGGAAAGGCTTCAGGATCTAGTGGATGTGATACAGAGGACCTACAGGGAGACCACCGCATGGAAGCCCAATCGTGGGAGCCGAGCCGCAGAATCTCGCCAGCGTGGGAACGGGAGGTAAGACAAAAACCTCAGAAATCCAAGACATTGACGGGGAAAGGCAGAGGCCTGAGACCCCACTGGGGAAATTTCACCAGCCTGACTGGAGGAGAGGAAAAAAAAAACGAATTAATAAGGAGAACCGGCACAGACACTAGCCTCTATCTCCACTCACATTACAAAGCTGAGAAAGACAAAGAGCAGGCGCCATTTTACATATGTAAAGCAGCAACTACGAGTAGCCAAGCAGAAAAACTTGACTCCGGTCGGGAGAAATAACAGGAGGTTAGAATCTAGTGAAAGTAGGTGGAGCTAACGATCTGGGACTGTGAAAATCCGAGGGGGGGTGAGCGAACTCACCGAATACACAAACTCTGTAACGTTGGGACTGTGGAGAAATTTGAGAACACATTGAGGGCTGCATAAACTCTTTGTGTGGTCCCAGGGGTAGATCAAACCAATACCCACAGAGGCCAGATTTCAACTACCCTCAATTCCACTAGGCTGTGCAGAATTACTTCCCAACTGAGTCAAAAAAAAGAAAGAAAAAAAAGAGAGAGAGCAAGCAAGGGAGAGAACAATCTGGGTGAGTCACCTTTGCACACCCTTAAACCGGAAGAATCAAACAGAGCTCTCTGGCCACACCCAGCAAAGCCTCTAAGGATCCATCAAAGTAGAAAGCCCACTTAATCTTGAGGCATAGTATAACAAGAAAAAAACAAAACAGCAAAAAAACCATGAATTATCTACAATATGCCAAATAACAAATGCAGAAACCGAGGTAAAAAGAGCAAAGAAGTCACTATGATGCCCCCAAAGGAACAAGACACCCCAATTCAAGATTATGAAGATGAAAAGATAGAGGAAAGGCAAGAAACAGATCTCAAAAAGTTGATAAGAACATTAAGAAGTTCCCAAAATCAAATTCTTGAACTACAGAAATCCTTAATGGACAAGATAGAAATCTCTCTTGCAAAAATGAAATATTAAGGAGGAATCAAAATGAAATGAAACAACTAGTAGAACATGAAACTGTGATAGTGACAAAAAACCACTATGAAATGAAGAACTCAATAGATCAAATGACAAACATATTAGAGAGCCTTAAAAACAGAATGGGTGAAGCATAAGAGAGAATATCAGACTTAGAAGACAGAGAACAGGAAAGGAAACAGGCAAACCAAAGAAAAGTAGAGGAAATTAGAAATCTAAAAAATACTGTCAGGAATCTACAGGATACTATTAAAAAACCCAACATTCGGGTTCTAGGAGTTCCTGAAGGCATGGAGAGGGAGAAAGGATTAGAAGGCCTTTTTAGTGAGATACTAGCAAAAAATTTCCCAGGTTTGCAGAAGGACAGAGACATCTTAGTACAGGAAGCTTATAGAACCCCTAATAAACATGACCAAAAGAGATCCTCAGCATGACACATTGTAATTATACTCACCACAGTGAAACATAAAGAAAAGATCTTAAAATGTGCAAGAGAGAAATGTCAGATTACTCTCAGAGGATCTCCAATTAGACTCACAGCTGACTACTCATCAGAAACCCTACAAGCTAGGAGGGAATGGCGAGACATAGCCCAGGTACTAAGGAGAAAAACTGCCAGCCCAGAATATTATATCCTGCAAAGCTCTCATTTGTGAATGAAGGTGAAATAAAGACCTTTCACAGCAAACAGAAATTGAAAGAATTTGTCGCCACTCATCCAGCCCTGCAAAAGATGCTTATAGATGTGTTACACACAGAAACACAGAAACATGATCACCAATATGAAAGAAGGTAAAGCAACAAAACCTCACAGCAAAGGATCACAGGAATCTCAAAGCATATATTAGAAAATATCTTTGGCAAATGGCAGGGCAAAGTTACTCCTTCTCAATAGTCACATTGAACGTTAATGGACTGAAGTGTCCAGTTAAAAGACACTGATTGATTGAGGTGGAGCCAAGATGGCGGAAGAGTGAGGGTGCACACCAACAATCCAGTAAAAGATAGTTTAACAAAAGTGGAGTTATTGTATCCTCAGGAAGAGACTCAGGAAAAAAAAAACTGCAGAGAAACTCTTCTGGATCTAGTGGATGTGACACAGAAGACCTACGGGGAGAGCAAGGTAGCCCACTGCTGCGCCGAGCTGTGCCGCAGGACTGGAGCAGCAAGAGAGGAGCTGCAGGAGCGGGGAACCCAGCCAGCCCAGCCACAAAATCTCAGCTGCAGAATTTGAGCGCCAGCGCTGGAGGAGTGGTAACCCGAGACATTTGCGGGAAGGTTAGAGCATGGTCTGAAGTCACAGGGGGGAAAGTGTACCAGGCTGACTGGAGGAGAGAAAAAAAAAAGCGAATAAATAGGGGGAACTGGCAGGGTCACTAGCCTCTCTCTCCACTCACAAAGACAAAGACAGAGCAGGCACCATTTTACATATCTAAAACAAACTCCATAACCTACACAACCCGGTGAGCTGTGTGGAATTTCTTCCAAACTGAGTCCAAAAAACAAAGAGAGATAGAGAGAGCAAGAGAGCAAGCCAGAGAACAATCGGGGTGAGTATCCTTGGGCACACTCTTAACCCTGAAGAACCAAACAGAGCTTTTTGGCCAATCCAACAAGCCTCTAAGGATCCATCAAAAGCAGGCTGTCCACATACTATAGAGTCAGAGTATAATGAGATAAAACACCACATCGAAGGAAACAAAGAACACCTCCAAGATGCCAAACAAACGTAGAAACCAAGGTAACAAGAGCAAGGAAGACACTATGATGCCCCCAAATGAACAAGACACCCCAATTCAAGATTATGAAGATGATGAGATAGAAGAAATGCAAGAAGCAGATCTCAAAAAATTGCTAAGATCATTAAGAAGCTCTCAAAAACTAATTCTTGAACTACAGAAATCCTTAATGGACAAGATAGAAAATCTCTCTCATGAAAATGAAATATTAAGGAGGAATCAAAATGAAATGAAACAACTAGTAGAACATGAAACTGTGATAGTGACAAAAAACCACTATGAAATGAAGAACTCAATAGATCAAATGACAAACACATTAGAGAGCCTTAAAAACAGAATGGGTGAAGCAGAAGAAAGAATATCGGAATTAGAAGAAGAGAACAGGAAAGGAAACAGGCAAACCAAAGAAAAGAAGAGGAAATTAGAAATCTAAAAAAATATTGTCGGGAATCTACAGGATACTATTAAAAAACCGAACATTTGGGGCCTAGGAGTTGCTGAAGGCATGGCAAGGTAGAAAGGATTAGAAGGCCTTTTTAGTGAGATACTAGCAGAAAATTTCCCAGGTTTGGAGAAGGACAGAGACATCTTAGCATAGGAAGCACATAGAACCCTAATAAACATGACCAAAAGAGATCCTCAGCATGACACATCGTAATTAAACTCACCACAGTGAAACATAAAGAAAAGATCCTAAAATGTGCAAGAGAGAAACATCAGACCACTCTCAGAGGATCTCCAATTAGACTCACAGCTGACTAATCATCAGAAACCCCACAAGCTAGGAGGGAATGGCAAGATATAGCCCAGGTACTAAGAGAGAAAAACTGCCACCCCAGAATATTATATTCTGCAAAGCTCTCATTTGTGAATGAAGGTGAAATAACGACTTTTCACAGCAAACAAAAACAGAAAGAATTCGTTGCCACTCGTCCAGCCCTGCAAAAGTTGCTTAAAGATGTGTTACACAGAGAAACACAGAAACTCGCTCATCAATATGAAAGAAGGTAAAGGAAGGAAACCTCACAGCAAAAGATCACAGGAAAAACAAAAAAGATAGGGCAAAGTTACTACTTATCGATAGTCACATTAAACGTTAAAGGCCTGAACAGTCCAGTTAAAAGTCACCAATTGGCTGCTTGGGTTAAGGAACAAAACCCATCTTTTTGCTGCTTACAAGAAACACATCCTTCTCACAAAGATGCACACAGACTGAAAGTGAAAGGCTGGAAAAAGATATACCATGCCAACAGAAATGAAAAAAGAGCGGGCATAGCTATCTCTATATCAGATAACATAAATTTTACCACAAAAACTATTAACAAAGACAAAGAGGAGCACTATATAATGATTAAGGGATCCATTAAAAAGGAAGATATAACGATTATTAATGTATATGCACCTAACTACAGGGCACCAGTTTATTTAAAAGACGTTAAGGTAATTAAAGGGAGACTTAGACCACAATACAATAGTACTGGGGGACTTCATTACTCCACTCTCAGAGTTAGACAGATAAACAGGACAGAAGATCAACAAGGAGAGTGTAGATTTAAATGACACTATAGCTCAAATGGATCTACCAGATATCTACAGAACTTTTCATCCTACAGAGAAAGAATTTACATTCTTCTCAGCAGTACATGGAACCTTCTCTAGGATTGACAACATGCTAGGGCATAAAGCAAGTCTCAGCAAATTCAAAAGAATTAGAATCATACCATGCAGCTTCTCAGACCACAAAGGAATGAAGTTGGAAATTAGCAACTCGGGAATCCCTAGAGCAAGTGTAAACACATGGAGACTGAACAACATGCTCCTGAATGATCAATGGGTCATAGAGGAAATTAAAAGAGAAATCAAAAATTTTCTGGAAGTAAATGAGGATAACAGCACTTCATACCAAAACCTATGGGATACAACAAAAGCAGTGTTAAGAGGAAAGTTTATATCAATAGGTGCCTACATCAAGAAATTGGAAAGGCACCAAATAGATGAGCTTCCAAGCCATCTCAAGGATCTAGAAAAACTGCAGCAAACCAAACCCAAACCCAGTAGCAGAAGAGAAATAATTAAAATCAAAGAAGAAATCAACAGGATTGAATCCAAAAAAACATTACAAAAAATCAGGCAAATGAGGAGCTGGTTTTTTGAACAAATAAACAAAATTGACACCCCATTGGCCCAACTAACTAAAAAAAGAAGAGAAAATTCCCAAATCAATAAAATCAGAGATGATAAAGAAAACGTAACAACAGACACCACAGAAATAAAAAGAATCATCAGAAATTACTACAAGGACTTGTATGCCAGCAGACAGGGAAATCTATCAGAAATGGATAGATTCCTGAACACATACAACCTACCTAAACTGAACCAGGAAGACATACAAAACCTAAACAGACCCAAAACTGAGACAGAAATTGAAAAGGTAAGAAAAGCCCTTCCAACAAAGAAAAGCCCAGGACCAGATGGATTCACTGCTGAGTTCCACCTGACATTTAAAAAGATCTAACTCCAATTATTCTCAAACTATTCAGAGCAATCTAAATAGAGGGAATCCTCCCAAATTCTTTCTATGAAGCCAGCATCACCTTAATTCCTAACTCAGAAAAAGATACAGCAATGAAAGAGAATTACAGACCAATATCCCTGATGAATTTAGACGCAAAAACCTACAATAAAATTATTGCCAATAGAATGCAACATCACATTAGAAAGATCATCCACCCAGTCCAAGTTAGATTTATCCCTAGTATGCTGGGATGGTTCAGTGTTCGCAAATCAATCAATATGATACAACACATTAACGGACTGCAGACGAAAAACCTTATGATTCTCTCAATAGACGCAGAGAAAGCATTTGATAAAATACAACACCCTTTCATGATGAAAACCCAAAGCAAACTGGGTATAGAAGGAACTGTCCTCAATACAATCAAAGCAATTTATGAAAAACACATGGCCAACATCCTATTGAGTGGGGAAAAGTTGGAAGCATTTCCGCTGAGATCTGGTACCAGACAGGGATGCCCACTCTCACCACTGCTATTCAATATAGTTCTGGAAGTTTTAGCCAGAGCTATCAGGCAAGAAAAAGAAATAAAAGGGATACAAATTGGGAAGGAAGAACTCAAACTATCCCTCTTTGCAAACATCTACAGCCAACTCATATTTGATCAAGGATCCAAAACCAATCCCTGGAATAAGGACAGTCTATTCAATAAATGGTGGTGGGAAAACTGGATTTCCACATGCAGAATCATGAAGCAGGACCGCTACCTTTCACCTTACACAAAAATTCACTCAACATGGATTAAAGTCTTAAATCTATGACCCGACACCATCAAATTATTAGAGAGCATTGGAGAGTCAGTGCATTTTGGCAAAGACTTCTCGGAAAATACCCCAGGAGCGCTGGCTCCGTGGCTCACTAAGTAATCCTTGGCCATGAAGCACCAGTACACCAGGTTTTAGTCCCAGTTGGGGCACCAGATTCTATCCCAGTTGCCCCTCTTCCAGGCCAGCTCTCTGCTGTGGCCAGGGAGTGCAGTGGAGGATGGCCCAAGTGCTTGGGCCCTGCACCCCATGGGAGACCAGGATAAGCACCTGGCTCCTGCCATCGGATCAGCGCAGTGTGCCGATCACAGCGTGGCAGCCATGGTGGCCATTGGAGGGTGAACCAATGGCAAAAGAAAGACCTTTCTCTCTGTCTCTCTCTCTCACTGTCCACTCTGCCTGTCAAAAAAAAAGAAAAAGAAAAGAAAATACCCCAGGAGCACAGACAGTCATAGCCAAAATTAGCTATTGGGATTGCATCATATTGAGAAGTTTCTATACTGCAAAAGAAACAGTCAGGAAAGTGAATAGGAAACTGACAGAATGGGAAAAATATTTGCAAACTACGCAACAGATAAAGGGTTGATAACCAGAATCTACAAAGAAATCAAGAAACTCCACAACATCAAAACAAACAACCCACTTAAGAGATGAGCCAAGGACCGCAAGAGACATTTTTAAAAAGAGGAAATCCAAATGGCCAACAGACACATGAAAAAATGTTCAAGATCACTAGCAATCAGGGAAATGCAAATCAAAACCACAATGAGGTTTCACCTCACCCCGGTGAGAATGGCTCACATTCAGAAATCTACCAACAATAGATGCAGCAGAGGATGTGGGGAAAAAGGGACACTAACCCACTGTTGGTGGGTATGCAAACTGGTTAAGCCATTATGGAAGTCAGTCTGGAGATTCCTCAGAAACCTGAACAAAACCCTACCATACAACCCAGCCATCCCACTTCTTGGAATTTACCCAAAAGAAATTAAATTGGCAAACAAAAAAGCCATCTGCACCTTCATGTTTATTGCAGCTCAATTCACAATAGCTAAGACCTGGAACCAACCCAAATGCCCATCAACAATAGACTGGATAAAGAAATTATGGGACATGTACTCTATAGAATACTATACAGCAGTCAAAATCAATGAAATCCGGTAATTTCTCTCTTGAAAATGAAATATTAAGGAGGAATCAAAATGAAATGAAACAACTAGTAGAACAAGAAATTGTGATAGTGATGAGAAATCATAATGAAATGAAGAATTCAATAGATCAAATGACAAACACATTAGAGAGCCTTAAAAACAGAATGGGCGAAGCAGAAGAGAGAATATCAGACTTAGAAGACAGAGAACAGGAAAGGAAACAGGCAAACCAAAGAAAAGAAGAGGAAATTAGAAATCTAAAAAATATTGTCGGGAATCTATTGTCAGGATGCTATTAAAAAACCCAACATTCGGGTTCTAGGAGTTCCTGAAGGCATGGAGAGGGAGAAAGGATTAGAAGGCCTTTTTAGTGAGGTACTAGCAGAAAATTTCCCAGGTTTGGAGAAGGACAGAAACATCCTAGTACAGGAAGCCCATAGAACCCCTAATGAACATGATCAAAAGAGATCCTCAGATTGACACATTGTAATTATACTCACCACAGTGAAACACAAAGAAAAGATCCTAAAATGTGCAAGAGAGAAACGCCAGATTATTCTCAGAGGATCTCCAATTAGACTCACAGCAGACTTCTCATCAGAAACCCCACAAGCTAGGAGGGAATGGCGAGATATAGCCCAGGTACTAAGAGAGAAAAACTGCCAGCCCAGAATATTATATCCTGCAAAGCTCTCATTTGTGAATGAAGGTGAAATAAAGACCTTTCACAGCAAACAGAAACTGAAAGAATTCGTCGCCACTCGTCCAGCCCTGCAAAAGATGCTTAAGGATGTGTTACATACAGAAACACAGAAACACGGTCACCAATATGAAAGAAGGTAAAGGAAGGAAACCTCACACCAAAAGATCACAGGAGTCTCAAACCATATATTAGAAAAAATCTTTGGCAAATGACAGGGCAAAGTTACTCCTTCTCAATAGTACATTGAATGTTAATGGCCTGAACTGTCCAATAAAAAGACACTGATTGGCTGATTGGGTTAAGGAACAAAACCCATCTTTTTGCTGCTTACAAGAAACACATCTTTCCAACAATGATGCATACACACTGAAAGTGAAAGGCTGGAAAAAGATATACCATGCCAACAGAAATGAAAAAAGAGCGGGCGTAGCCATCTTAATGTCGGACAACATAAACTTTACCCCAAAAACTTTTAGGAGAGACAAAGAGGGGCACTATTTAATGATTAAGGGATCCATTCAACAGGAAGATATAACGATTATCAATGTATATGCACCTAATTACAGGGCAACAGCTTATTTAAAAGACTTGTTAAGGGACTTAATGGGAGACTTAGACCCTATTACAATAGTACTGGGGGACTTCAATACTCCACTCTCAAGATAGACAGATCAACAGGACAGAAGATCAACAAGGTGACAGTAGATTTAAATGACACTATAGCCCAAGTGGAACTAACAGATATATACAGAACATTTCATCCTACATCTAAGGACTTTACATTCTTCTCAGCAGTACATGGGATCTTCTCTAGGATTGACCACATGCTAGGCCATAAAGCAAGTCTCAGCAAATTCAAAAGAATTAGAATCATACCATGCAGCTTCTCAGACCACAAAGGAATGAAGTTGGAAATTAGCAACTCGCGAATCCCTAGAGCACGTGAAAACACATGGAGATTGAACAACATGCTCCTGAATGAACAATGGGTCATAGAAGAAATTAAAAGAGAAACCAAAAATTTTCTGGAAGTAAATGAGGATAACAGCACTTCATACCAAAACCTATGGGATACAACAAAAGCAGTGTTAAGAGGAAAGTTTATATCAATAGGTGCCTACATCAAGAAATTGGAAAGGCACCAAATAGATGAGCTTCCAAGTCATCTCAAGGATCTAGAAAATCTGCAGCAAACCAAACCCAAACCCAGTAGCAGAAGAGAAATAATTAAAATCAAAGAAGAAATCAACAGGATTGAATCCAAAAAAAAATTACAAAAAATCAGCCAAACGAGGAGCTGGTTTTTTGAACAAATAAACAAAATTGACACCCCATTGGCGCAACTAACTAAAAAAAAAAGAAGAGAAAATTCCCAAATCAATAGGATCAGAGATGAAAATGCAAATGTAACAACAGACACCACAGAAATAAAAAGAATCATCAGAAATTACTACAAGGACTTGTATGCCAGCAAACAGGGAAATCTATCAGAAATGGACAGATTCTTGGAAACATACAACCTACCTAAATTGAGCCAGGAAGACATAGAAAACCTAAACAGACCCATAACTGAGACAGAAATTGAAACAGTAAGAAAGGCCCTCCCAACAAAGAAAAGCCCAGGACCAGAAGGATTCACTGCTGAGTTCTTCCAGGCATTTAGAGAAAAACTAACTCCAATTCTTCTCAAACTATTCAAAACAATCGAAAAAGAGGGAATCCTCCCAAATTCTTTCTATGAAGCCAGCATCACCTTAATTCCTAAGCCAGAAAAAGATGCAGCACTGAAAGAGAATTACAGACCAATATCCCTGATGAACATAGATGCAAAAATCCTCAATAAAATTCTGGCCAATAGAATGGAACAACACATCAGAAAGATCATCCACCCAGACCAAGTGGGATTTACCCTTGTATGCAGGGATGGTTCAACGTTGGCAAAACAATCAATGTGATACACCACATTAACAGACTGCCGAAGAAAAACCATATGATTCTCTCAATAGACACAGAGAAAGCATTTGATAAAATACAACACCCTTTCATGATGAAACTCTAAGCAAACTAGATATGGAAGGAACATTCCTCAATACAATCAGAGCAATATATGAAAAACCCATGGCCAACATCCTATTGAATGGGGAAAAGTTGGAAGCATTTCCGCTGAGATCTGGTACCAGACAGGGATGCCCGCTCTCACCACTGCTATTCAATATAGTTCTGGAAGGATTAGCCAGAGCTCTTAGGCAAGAAAAAGAAATGAAAGGGATACAAATCGGGAAGGAAGAACTCAAACTATCCCTCTTTGCAGATGATATGATTCTTTATTTAGGGGACCCAAAGAACTCTACTGAGAGACTGCTGGAACTCATCGAAGAGTTTGGCAAAGTAGCAGGATATAAAATCAATGCACAAAAATCAACAGCCTTTGTATACACAGGCAATGCCATGGCTGAGGAAGAACTTCTAAGATCAATCCCATTCACAGTAGCTACAAAAATAATCAAATACCTGGAATAAACTTAACCAAGGACGTTAAAGATCTCTACGATGAAAACTACAAAACCTTAAAGAAAGAAATAGAAGAGGATACCAAAAAATGGAGAAATCTTCCATGCTCATGGATTGGAAGAATCAATATCATCAAAATGTCTATTCTCCCAAAAGCAATTTATACATTCAATGCAATACCAATCAAGATAACAAAGACATTCTTCTCAGACCTGGAAAAAACGATGCTGAAATTCATATGGAGACACAGAAGACCTCGAATAGCAAAGCAATCTTGTACAACAAAAACAAAGCCGGAGGCATCACAATACCAGATTTCAGGACATACTACTGGCAGTTGTTATCAAAGCAGCATGGTACTGGTACAGAAACAGATGGATAGACCAATGGAACAGAATAGAAACACCAGAAATCAATCCAATCATCTTCAGCCAACTTATATTTGATCAAAGATCCAAAACCAATCCCTGGAATAAAGACAGTCTATTCAATAAATGGTGCTGGGAAAATTGGATTTCCACGTGCAGAAGCATGAAGCAAGACCCATACCTTTCACCTTACACAAAAATTCACTCAACATGTTTTCAAGACTTATATCTATGACCCGAAACCAGCAAATTATTAGAGAGCATTGGAGAAACCCTGCAAGATATAGGTACAGGCAAAGACTTCTTGGAAAAGACCCCAGGAGCACAGGCAGTCAAAACCAAAAACAACATTTGGGATTGCATCAAATTGAGAAGTTTCTGTACTTCAAAAGAAACAGTCAGGAAAGTGAAGAGGCAACCGACAGAATGGGAAAAATATTTGCAAACTACCCAACAGATAAAGGGTTGATAACCAGAATCTACAAAGAGATCAAGAAAATCCACAAAAACAGAACAAACAACCCACTGAAGAGATGGGCCAAGGACCTCAATAGACATTTTCAAAAAGAGGAAATCCAAATGGCCAACAGACACATGAAAAAATGTTCAAGATCACTAGCCATCAGAGAAATGCAAATCAAAACCACAATGAGGTTCCATCTCACCCCGGTGAGAATGGCTCACATTCAGAAATCTACCAACAATAGATGCTGGAGAGGATGTGGGGAAAAGGGGACACTAACCCACTGTTGGTGGGAATGCAAACTGGTTAAGCCACTATGGAAGTCAGTCTGGAGATTCCTCAGAAACCTGAACATAACCCTACCATTCAACCCAGCCATCCCACTCCTTAGAATTTACCCAAAGGAAATTAATTTGGCTAACAAAAAAGCCATCTGCACCTTAATGTTTATTGCAGCTCAATTCACAATAGCTAAGACCTGGAACCAACCCAAATGCCCATCAACAGTAGACTGGATAAAGAAATTATGGGACATGCACTCCATAGAATACTATACAGCAGTAAGGAACAATGAAACCCGGTCATTTGCAACAAGATGGAGGAATCTGGAAAACATCATGCTGAGTGAATTAAGCCAGTCCCAAAGAGACAAATTTCATTTGTTTTCCCTGATCGGCGACAACTGAGCACCAAACGGGAAACCTGTTGAAGTGAAATGGACACTATAAGAAACAATGACCTGATCAGCTCTTGTCCTGACTCTAGATGTACAATGTATTACTTTATCCGTTTTAGTATTTGTTATTGTTGTTGTTGTTGTTCTAGTACTAGTGGTTGAACTCTGTAATTAACACACAATTATTCTTCGGTGTTTAAATTTTAACTGAAAAGTGATCCCTGTTAAATGTAAGAGTGAAAAAGAGAGGGAGGAGATGTACAACTTGGGACATGCACAATCAGACTTGCCCCAAATGGTGGAGTTAGAAATGTGCCAGGGGATTCCAATACAATGCCATCAAGGTTCATGTTCCAATGCCATCTCACTAGTCCAAGTGATCAATTTCAGTTCACATTCGATGGCTCTGATAGGTCTAAGAGTCAAAGTGATCACACAAACAAGACTAGTGTCTGCTAATACTAACTGGTAGAATCAAAAAGGGAGAGAAAGATCCAACATGGGAAGTGGGATACACAGCAGACTCATAGAATGGCAGATGTCCTAAACAACACTCTGGCCTCAGAATCAGCCCTTAAGGCATTCGGATCTGGCTGAAGAGCCCATGAGAGTATTGTAGGCATGGAAAGCCAAGACACCATGGAAAAGAAAAAAAAGAAGAACTAAATGAAAGATCTCTGTGAGTGAGATTCCAGTGGAAAGAATGGGGCCATCAAAGAAGGAGGTACCTTTCTCTGAAGGGAGGAGAGAACTTCCACTTTGACTATGACCCTATCGGAATAAGATCAGAGTCAGTGAACTCTAAAGGCTTCCATAGCCCTGGCAACTCATGACTAGAGCCTAGGGAGATTACTGACGCCATGAACAGGAGTGTCAAATTGTTAAGTCAGCAACAGAAGTCACTGTGTACTTACATCCCATGTGGGATCTGTCCTTAATGTGTTGTCTAATGTGCAGTGATGCTATAAGTAGTACTGAAACAATATTTTTACACTTTGTGTTTCTGCGTGGGTACAAACTGATGAGATCTTTACTAATTATATACTGAATCCATCTTCTGTATATAAAGATAATTGGAAATGAAAAAAAAACCTGGTGTTAAATTGGAAATGGCATAGAAAATTAATTAATTTTTTAAAAAAATTATGTAGGATCTCTGTCTTTAATGTGCTGTACACTGTTATTTAATGCTATAACTAGTACTCCAACAGTATTTTTTTTCACTTTGTGTTGCTATATGGGGGCAAACTGTTGAAATCTTTACCTAATATATACTAAACTGATCTTCTGTATATAAAGAGAATTGAAAATGAATCATGATGTGATTGGAAGGGGAGAGGGAGCGGGAAAGGGGAGGGTTGTGGGTGGGAGGGAAGTTTTGGGAGGGGGAAGCCATTGTAACCCATAAGCTGTACTTTGGAAATTTATATTCATTAAATAAAAGTTTAATAAAAAAATAATGAAGGGTACCTGCTATAATTGGGTGAATCAAAAATGTAATGCCAAGTGAAATCAGTTAGATCTAAGATGTCTCATATTATCTCACTGCATTGCCAGCAACTGTCCAGAGTAGGTAAACATATAGCAAGTAAAGGAGATGAATGGTTGCATAAACCAAGTTCATAGAAGTTTGCAACTGGCGACTTAATGCAGAAAGGCTTTGATTATTGGGTGATTCAAAAGGCTTCAATCTACAGACATGGTAATTGCTCAAACTTTTGAACATACTTTATAGAAAGTCAATGTAGTATTTGAAAGTGAAAGTACTGTAATACCACATCCTTGTCAAATACTTCAGTGTTTCTTATTGGGTATGTGAATTTCACCTCAATAATAGCATCATTGTCTCCTAGAATAAGAAATCTAAGCAAAGGCCAAAATGTTAGCAGTCAAATTGTAGATGAGAGTTATAGAATCACTCCTATGTAATCGTGAAAACTACCTCCAGATGTTATAAAAATAAAAATACCATTTCCAATGGCATATAAAATTAATTAATTTTTTAAAAATATCATGTAGGATCTCTGTCTTTAACATGCTGTACAGTTATTTAATGCTATAACTGGTACTCCAACAGTATTTTTTCACTTTGTGTTGCTATATGGGGGCAAACTGTTGAAATCTTTACGTAGTATATACTAAATTGATCTTCTGTATATAAAGATAATTGAAAATGAATCTTGATGTGAATGGAATGAGAAAGGGTGCTGGAGATGGGATGGTTGCAGGTGGGAGGGATGTTATTTGGGAGAAAATCAACTGTAATCCAAAAGCTATACTTTGGAAATTTCTATTAATTAAATAATAGTTAAAAGAACAAATAGGAACATATATGGTATCTAAAGTAATAAACAATGATGAAATTAATTACTCTACATATTTTCAGGGATAGCCCTATCATATGAAATGAAATTGCTATTTATAAGTTGGTGCTCAGTTCTGTTTCAGATTTAAACAGTGATTCCTTTTATTTTGTATGAAAATATTTCTAGCCTGCTTTGTTTTTGAGAGGCAGAGAGAGAAGCAGAGAGAAAGAGAAAGATGGTTGAGAGTCCAACCTCTCACTACTTCACATCTCATTTCCCACAGTGGCTGAACTTGGATTGAGTCCAGATGCCAGGAGCCAGGAAAAAAATTGACAGGGACCCAAAGTGTTTAATATCCTAGCAATCTTATATCAGAGGTCAGAGTCAAATTACAAACCTAGCTATTGCCATGTGGGACAAGATCAATTAATTGCTAGGCCAAATACCTAACCAAAAATTTTTTTTAGTTTTGCTTATTTTCCAATGTTAGAAATCTACTACGAATTTGGTTTTTGTTTACAAAATTTGAAAATGCAGAGAAACTAGTGAGAAAAATATTTTAGGATCTCCTACAACTGCATTGGTTCCTTAAAGCTTTCAATGAATTTTGATTAGGTTTTATGAGAATAACGTAGCACTTGGGGAGGAAGATGCAGCCCAGGAGCCCTGCACTAGAGGACTAGATGGAGAAAACCTCCACGGCCACCATGACCTTCCCCTTGGTGCTGTGGTAGACAGGCTGGAAGGTCACCCAGACACTGCAGAACACCAGCATGTGGAATGTCAGAAACTTGGCTTCATTGAATGCATCAGGCAGATTCCTGGCTAGGAAAGCCACAATAAGCTGGCTAGGGCCAAGGATCCCAGGTAGCCCAGGACACAGCAGAAGGCAGTAACTGAGCCCTTGTTGCACAAAAGGATGATGTGGTCATGCTCAGAATGTGTGTCTAACTTAGTAAAGGGAGGAGAGGTTCCCAACCAGATGCTACAGAGTACCAGTTGGATCATGGAGCAGATGGGAATGATGAAGTTAGAAGTGCCTGATACCAATAATTGCCTCATTGTTCTTCCAGGTTTCAGAGCTTTGAAGGCCAGAATCACAGTGATGTTCTTGGCCAGCACAGCGGAAATAGCCATTGTGAACACAAGGCCAAATGTTATTTGCTGCAGGAGGCAGGTGGCTGTGTTGGGACAGCCAATGAAGAGTAAGGAGCAGAGGAAGCATAGGAAGAGGGCGATGACCAGGATGTAGCTGAGGGTCCTTGACAATGGGAGTGTCTCGGTGCTTCACAAAGACCCAGAGGACCGCAGCTGTGAGGACAGAGAAGCACAGAGCCATGCAGGCTAGGGAGATCCCCAGGAATTCCTCAAAGGCTAAGAAGGTCACCAGCTTGGGGAGGCAATGGTTTCTCTCCATGTTTGGGTACTCATGATCTGCACATGGGATGCACTGCTCTGCATCTGTGGGGAAAAGGAAGACTCTGTGTTTCCATTTCACAATTTGCTCCTTTTTCTCTGTTAAGGAAAAAAGCTCACCTTTGCAGTGTCATGGTGAGTCCATCCTGCTGTGATGTATACCAAGAAACACTGAAGTATTTCTGCACACCTAACCAAGGGAGAATGCTCATCTGCAGGTAGAGGAAATGCATTCAAACTAGCTTCTTAGTGCATGGGGCTCTGTGTTCTCATCCTATCTGTCAGAGATTTTTTTTAGTGTTTTAATTTCTAAACAATGAGGAATTTTCAGTATTTCATATGGGCTTGAATTCTTCCAAACCCTCTTCTCTACAGTCCCCAGTGTCATCTCAGGAGAAATCTTTTGTTCACATGGGTTAGAATATTTATCTGGGATCATCAGGTTTAAGGATTTTCTTCCTTATTCTCAAATTTAAAAGACCTATATAAATGATCTTTCATTCCTGGGACCTCCATTCATTAATCAGTACTCTGATTTCCTACATGGATTCATCTTGTCCATGTTTCCATATAAATGTGGTGATACTGAGGTTGAATAGACAGGAATTGTAGCTTGTTGTCTTTCTGTGGTTCTATGGAAATAAGTGGTATTTTCATCATGTTACTGAAAGACAACTAGGCACTCTTGTTAACTTGAAATCATGGCTTGTTCACCATTTTAGCTCATGTGAACCTCAGTTGGGCACCACATTGTCTCACTTGAAATAATGCACTTCTACTGCTACAGCATGAAAGAATTCATTAAGAATAGGCCAGTTGGAAAATATGTCTCTCTTTCAATCAAATGTCAATTAAACAAAGCAAAATAGGGTCAATGTTGTGGAGTGGTAGGTAAAGCCACCACCTGCAATGCCGGCATCCTGTATGGACATTGTTTTGTGTTCCAATTGATGAATTTCCAATCCAGCTCCCTGCTAATCACTTAGAAAGAGCAGCAGAAAATTCTACAAGCACTTATGATCCCCACACCCATGTGGGAAACCCAAAAGGAAGCTCCTGGCTCCCAACTTCTGCTGGCCCAGCCAAGACCATTGTCTCATTGTCTCTATCAGTGAACAATTAGTTTTACCCTTTCTCTCTCTCTCTCTCTGTCTCTCTCTCTCTCTTTCTTTCTTTCTCTCTCTCTCTCTCTGCCTTGTTCACTGATTCTCTGACTTTCAAATAAAATAAATCTTTAAAAAAATGAAAATGGTATTAGTTGGGCTACACTTGCAGTAAGAGTCCTACTCTGTTTTTATCCTTGGTAATCATGCAAGAATACAAGCTTCATGGAGTGGAGTTGTGATGTAGTGGTTAAAGCCACTGACTGCAATGATGGCATCTGAACAGGTGCCTGTTCATGTCTTGACTGCTGCACTTCCAAATGATCTTCATGCCAATGTGCCTAAGAAACCAGCAGAGGCAGGTGGAGCCAAGATGGCAGAAGAGTGAGGGCGCACACAACAGTTTGGGAAAAGAAATTTTAACAAGGGTGGAGTTACTATACCCTTAAGAAGAGACTCAGAGGAAAAAACTGCAGAGGAGACTCTTCCGGATCTAGTGGATGTGACACGGAGGAACTATGAGGAGAGTAAGGTGGCCCACTGCTGTGCCGCGCCGAGCCCTGCTGAGCGGCAGGGAGCCGTGCTGAGCTGCACCTAGCAGTGCCCAGGCCCGCTGCGCCGCGCCAACCCAACCCGCACTGAGCCGCGCCATGGACACGGGGGGCACTAGAGTTGGGAAAACAGCGAACCCAGCTACAGAAGCCCACCCACAGAATTTGAGCCCCGGCGCTGGAAGCAAAGGTAACCCGAGACATTGACCGCGAAGGTTAGACCATGGTCGGAGCTCACGCTGGGGGGAGGGGGAACTACACCAGGCTGACTGGAAGAAAAAAAGGGGGGGGGAACCAGCTGGGACACTAGCCTCTCTCTGCACTCTCCTTACAAATCCCAGAAAGACAAAGAGCAGGGACCACTTTACATAAGTAAAACAAACTCCTTAGCCTAGGCAACACTGAAGAACCAAACAGAGCTCTTTAGCCACACCTCCAAGATGCCAAACAAACATAGAAACCAAGGTAACAAGAGCAAGGAAGACACTATGATGCCCCCAAATGAACAAGACACCCCAATTCAAGATTATGAAGATGATGAGATAGAAGAAATGCAAGAAGCGGATCTCAAAAAATTGCTAAGATCATTAAGAAGCTCTCAAAAACAAATTCTTGAACTACAGAAATCCTTAATGGACAAGATAGAAAATCTCTGTCGCGAAAATGAAATATTAAGAAGGAATCAAAATGAAATGAAACAACTAGTAGAACAAGAAATTGTGATAGTGACGAGAAATCATAATGAAATGAAGAATTCAATAGATCAAATGACAAACACATTAGAAAGCCTTAAAAACAGAATGGGTGAAGCATAAGAGAGAATATCGGAATTAGAAGACAGAGAACAGGAAAGGAAACAGGCAAACCAAAGAAAAGAAGAGGAAATTAGAAATCTAAAAAAATACTGTCGGGAATCTACAGGATACTATTAAAAAACCGAACATTCGGGTCCTAGGAGTTCCTGAAGGCATGGCAAGGGAGAAAGGATTAGAAGGCCTTTTTAGTGAGATACTAGCAGAAAATTTCCCAGGTTTGGAGAAGGACAGAGACATCTTAGTACAGGAAGCTCATAGAACCCCTAATAAACATGACCAAAAGAGATCCTCACCACGACACATTGTAATTAAACTCACCACAGTGAAACATAAAGAAAAGATTTTAAAATGTGCAAGAGAGAAACATCAGACCACTCTCAGAGGATCCTCAATTAGACTCACAGCTGACTACTCATCAGAAACCTTACAAGTGAGGAGGGAATGGCGAGATATAGCCCAGGTACTAAGAGAGAAAAACTGCCAGCCCAGAATAGTATATCCTGCAAAGCTCTCATTTGTGAATGAAGGTGAAAGAAAGACCGTTCACAGCAAACAGAAACTGAAAGAATTCGTCGCCACTCGTCCAGCCCTGCAAAAGATGCTTAAAGATGTGATACACGCAGAAACACAGAAATGTGGTCACCAATATGAAAGAAGGTAAAGGAAGGAAATCTCACAGCAAAAGATCACAGGAAACCCAAAAATGATAGGGCAAAGTTACTACTTATCGATAGTCACATTAAACTTTAAAGGCCTGAACTGTCCAGTTAAAAAACACCGATTGGCTGATTGTGTAAAAGAACAAAACCCATCTATCTGCTGCTGCTTACAAGAAACACATCTTTCTAACAAAGATGCACACAGACTGAAAGTGAAAGGCTGGAAAAAGATATACCATGCCAACAGAAATGAAAAAAGAGCGGGCGTAGCCATCTTAATATCAGATAACATAAATTTTACCACAAAACTATTAGGAGAGACAAAGAGGGGCACTATATAATGATTAAGGGATCCATTCAACAGGAAGATATAACGATTATCAATGTATATGCACCTAATTACAGGGCACCGCTTTATTTAAAAGACTTGTTAAGAGGATTAAAGGGAGACTTAGACCCCAATACAATAGTACTGGGGGACTTCAATACTCCACTCTCAGAGATAGACAGATCATCAGGACAGAAGACCAACAAGGAGACAGTAGATTTAAATGACACTGTAGCTCAAATGGACCTAACAGATATCTACAGAACTTTTTATCTTACACAGAAAGAGTAGGAGTAAAGGAGAGGGAGGAGATGTATAATAGGGGACATGCTCAATTGGATTTGCCCCAAATGATGGAGTTAGAAATGTGCCAGGGGATTCCAATACAATCCCCCATCAAGGTGGCATGTACCAATGCCGTCTCACCAGCCCAGGTGATCAATTTCAGTTCGCAACTGATCACACTGATAGACCTAAGAGTCAAAGGGATCACACAAGGAAGATTAATGTCTGCTAATACTAACTGATAAAAAAAAAGGGAGAGAAGGATCCAACATGGGAAGGGGGAGACACAGCAGACTCATAGAATGACAGATGTCCTAAATAGCACTCTGGCCTCAGAATCAGCCCTTAAGGCAATTGGATCTGGCTGAAGAGCCTATGTGAGTATTTTAGGCATGGAAAGCCAAGAAACACTGGGGGAAAAAAAAGATGATGAAAAAGAAGAAGACCTAAATGAAGGATCTCAGCGAGTGTGATCCCAGTGGAAAGAAGGAGGCCATCAAAGTAGGAGGTACCTTTCTCTGAAGGAAGGAGAGAACTTCCACTTTGACTATGGCCTTGTCGGAATAGGATAGAAGTCGGTGAACACTAAAGGCTTCCATAGCCTCAGCAACTCATGGCTAGAGCCTGGGAGATTACTGAAACCATAAACAAGAGTGTTAAATTGTTAAATCAACATCAGGAGTCACTGTGTACTTACATCCCATGTGGGATCTGTCCTTAATAGGTTGTCAAAGGTGAAGTAATGAAATAGCTAGTACTGAAACAGTATTCTTACACTTTGTGGTTATGTGTGGGTGCAATCTGATAAAATCTTTACTTAGTATATACTGAAGCGATCTTCTGTATATAAAGGGAATTGAAACTGAAAAAAAAAACCCTTGGTTTTAAATTGGAAATTACATAGAAAAATAATCAATCTTTTTTAAAAAAAAAAAGTCTTGCAGAATCTCGGTCATTAATGTGATGTACACTGTTATTTAATGCTATAACTAGTACTCTAACAGTATTTTTTCACTTTGTGTTGCTATGGGAGGGCAAACTGTTGAAATATATATATATATATATATATATATATATATATACTAAACTGATTTTCTATATATAAAGAGAATTGAAAATGAATCTTGATGGGAATGGAAGGGGAGAGTGAGTGGGAAAGTGGAAGGTTGCGGGTGGGGGGGAAGTTGTAGGTGGGGAAGCCTTTGTAATCCATAAGCTTTACTTTGGAAATTTATATTCACTAAATAAAAAAAAAGAAACCAGCAGAGGAAGGCCCAAATTCTTGGGCCTCTGCAAGACCTGGAAGAAGCTCCTGCTTTCTGACTTTGGCCAGGCCCAGTCTAGGCCATTGCAGCTATCTGGAGAGTGAATCTACCTGACGGAAGATCCTCACTGTATCCTGTCTCACTCTCTATTATGCTCTCCCCTCTCTTCAACTCTGACATTCAAACAAATAAATAAATTATTTTGTAAAAAATAGAATATAGACATTTGCAAAAGTTTAGAGGAATTTTCTCCTACAATTTGTTTCAATGTGTACCCTTTACTTTTCATAGAATCTGTAGGTACGTCTGGCACCTATCTCAGAGTTACTCCAGGAATATATAGGCAAGTGTATATTGTACAATGGGTCAGTGCATGATACTTTAGTTTTCTTTCTTTCACTAAATTACTGAATATTATTGAATATTTTGACTGAAACTTGAAGTCATTTTTCTGTTATCTTCTTCATAGTGGAAACTATGTATAGAATGTTTGAAGATAAATCAGCCAAACAAGGAGCTGGTTTTTTGAACAAATAAACAAAATTGACACCCCACTGGCCCAACTAACTAAAAAAGAAGAGAAAAGACCCAAATCAATACGATCAGAGATGAAATGGGAAACATAACAACAGACACCACAGAAATAAAAAGAATCATCAGAAATTACTACAAGGACTTGTATGCCAGCAAACAGGGAAATCTATCAGAAATGGACAGATTCTTGGACACATACAACCTCCCTAAATTGAGCCAGGAAGACATAGAAAACCTAAACAGACCCATAACTGAGACAGAAATTGAAACAGTAAGAAAGGCCCTCCTAACAAAGAAAAGCCCAGGACAAGATGGATTCTCTGCTGAGTTCTACCAGGCATTTAGAGAAGAACTAACTCCAATTCTTCTCAAACTATTCAAAACAATCGAAAAAGAGGGATTCCTCCCAAATTCTTTCTATGAAGCCAGCATCACCTTAATTCCTAAGCCAGAAAAAGATGCAGCACTGAAAGAGAATTACAGACCAATATCCCTGATGAACATAGATGCAAAAATCCTCAATAAGATTCTGGCCAATAGAATAGAACAACAAATCAGAAAGATCATCCAACCAGACCAAGTGGGATTTATCCCTGGAATGCACGGATGGTTCAACGTTTTCAAAAGAATCAACGTGATACACCCATTAACAGACTGCTGAAGAAAAACCATATGATTCTCTCAATAGATGCAGAGAAAGCATTTGATAAAATACAACACCCTTTCATGAGGAAAACTCCAAGCAAACTGGGTATAGAAGGAACATTCCTCAATACAATCGAAGCAATATATGAAAAACCCATGGCCAACATCCTATTGAGTGGGGAAAAGTTGGAAGCATTTCCGCTGAGATCTGGTACCAGACAGGGATGCCCACTCTCACCACTGCTCTTCAATATATTTCTGGAAGTTTTAGCCAGAGCTATTAGGCAAGAAAAAGAAATGAAAGGGATACAAATTGGGAAGGAAGAACTCAAACTATCCCTCTTTGCAGACGATATGATTCTTTATTTAGGGGACCCAAAGAACTCTACTGAGAGACTGCTGGAACTCATCGAAGAGTTTGGCAAAGTAGCAGGATATAAAATCAATGCACAAAAATCAATAGCCTTTGTATACACAGGCAATGCCACGGCTGAGGAAGAACTTCTAAGATCAATCCCATTCACAATGGCTAAAAAGACAATCAAATACCTTGGAATAAACTTCACTAAGGACGTTAAAGATGTCTACGATGAAAACTACAAAACCTTAAAGAAAGAAATAGAAGAGGATACCAAAAAATGGAGAAATCTTCCATGCTCATGGATTGGAAGAATCAATATCATCAAAATGTCTATTCTCCCAAAAGCAATTTATACATTCAATGCAATACCAATCAAGATAACAAAGACATTCTTCTCAGATCTGGAAAAAATGATGCTGAAATTCATATGGAGACACAGAAGACCTCAAATAGCAAAGCAATCTTGTACAACAAAAACAAAGCTGGAGGCATCACAATACCAGATTTCAGGACATACTACAGGACAGTTGCTATCAAAACAGCATGATACTGATACAGAAACAGATGGATAGACCAATGGAACAGAATAGAAACACCAGAAATCAATAGAAACATCTTCAGCCAACTTATATTTGATCAAAGATCCAAAACTAATCCTTGGAATATGGACAGCCTATTCAATAAATGGTGCTGGGAAAATTGGATTTCCACGTGCAGAAGCTTGAAGCAAGACCCATACCTTTCACCTTACACAAAAATTCACTCAACATGTTTTCAAGACTTATATCTATGACCCGAAACCAGCAAATTATTAGAGAGCATTGGAGAAACCCTGCAAGATATAGGTACAGGCAAAGACTTCTTGGAAAAGACCCCAGGAGCACAGGCAGTCAAAACCAAAAACAACATTTGGGATTGCATCAAATTGAGAAGTTTCTGTACTTCAAAAGAAACAGTCAGGAAAGTGAAGAGGCAACCGACAGAATGGGAAAAATATTTGCAAACTATACTACAGATAAAGGGTTGATAACCAGAATCTACAAAGAAATCAAGAAAATCCACAACAACAGAACAAACAACCCACTGAAGAGATGGGCCAAGGACCTCAAGAGACATTTTTCGAAAGAAGAAATCCAAATGGCCAACAGACACATGAAAAAATGTTCAAGATCACTAGCCATCAGAGAAATGCAAATCAAAACCACAATGAGGTTCCATCTCACCCCTGGCTCACATCCAGAAATCTACCAACAACAGATGCTGGAGAGGATGTGGGGAAAAAGGGACACTAACCCACTGTTGGTGGGAATGCAAACTGGTTAAGCCACTATGGAAGTCAGTCTGGAGATTCCTCAGAAACCTGAACATAACCCTACCATTCAACCCAGCCATCCCACTCCTTAGAATTTACCCAAAGGAAATTAATTTGGCTAACAAAAAAGCCATCTGTACCTTAATGTTTATTGCAGCTCAATTCACAATAGCTAAGACCTGGAACCAACCCAAATGCCCATCAACAGTAGACTGGATAAAGAAATTATGGGACATGCACTCCATAGAATACTATACAGCAGTAAGGAACAATGAAACCCGGTCATTTGCAACAAGATGGAGGAATCTGGAAAACATCATGCTGAGTGAATTAAGCCAGTCCCAAAGAGACAAATTTCATTTGTTTTCCCTGATTGGCGACAACTGAGCACCAAACGGGAAACCTGTAAGTGAAATGGACACTATAAGAAACAATGACCTGATCAGCTCTTGTCCTGACTCTAGATGTACAATGTAATACTTTATCCGTTTTAGTATTTGTTGTTGTTATTGTTGTTGTTTTTGTTCTAGTACTAGTGATTGAACTCTGTAATTAACATACAATTATTTTTCGGTGTTTAAATTTTAACTGAAAAGTGATCCCTGTTAAATGTAAGAGTGGAAAAATAGAGGGAGGACACGTACAATTTGGGACATGCTCAATCGGACTTGCCCCAAATGGTGGAGTTAGAAATGTGCCAGGGGGTTCCAATACAATGCCATCAAGGTTCATGTTCCAATGCCATCTCACTAGTCCAAGTGATCAATTTCAGTTCACATTCGATGGCTCTGATAGGTCTAAGAGTCAAAGTGATCACACAAACAAGACAAGTGTCTGCTAATACTAACTGGTAGAATCAAAAAGGGAGAGAAAGATCCAACATGGGAAGTGGGAGACACAGCAGACTCATAGAATGGCAGACATCCTAAACAACACTCTGGCCTCAGAATCAGCCTTTAAGGCATTCGGATCTGGCTGAAGAGCCCATGAGAGTATTGTAGGCATGGAAAGCCAAGATACCATGGAAAAGAAAAAAAGAAGACCTAAATGAAAGATCTCTGTGAGTGAGATTCCAGTGGAAAGAATGGGGCCATCAAAGAAGGAGGTACCTTTCTCTGAAGGGAGGAGAGAACTTCCACTTTGACTATGACCCTATCAGAATAAGATCAAAGTCAGCGAACTCTAAAGGCTTCCATAGCCTTGGCAACTCATGATTAGAGCCTAGGGAGATTACTGACGCCATGAACAGAGTGTCAAATTGTTAAGTCAGCAACAGGAGTCACTGTGTACTTGCACCCCATGTGGGATCTGTCCTTAATGTGTTGTCTAATGTGCAGTGATGCTATAACTAGTACTGAAACAGTATTTTTACACTTTGTGTTTCTGTGTGGGTGCAAACTTATGAGATCTTTACTAATTATATACTGAATCAATCTTCTGTATATAAAGATAATTGGCAATGAAAAAGAAAACCTGGTGTTGAATTAGAAATGGCATAGAAAATTAATTAATTTTTTAAAAAAATATTATGTAGGATCTCTGTCTTCAATGTGCTGTACACTCTTATTTAATGCTATAACTAGTACTCCAACAGTATTTTTTTCACTTTGTGTTGCTATATGGGGACAAACTGTTGAAATCTTTACCTAATATATACTAAACTGATCTTCTGTATATAAAGAGAATTGAAGATGAATCTTGATGTGAATGGAAGGGGAGAGGGAGCGGGAAAGGGGAGGGTTGTGGGTGGGAGGGAAGTTATGGAAAGGTTGGAAGCCATTGTAACCCATAACCTGCACTTGGAAATTTGTATTCATTAAATAAAAGTTTAATAAATGAAAAAAAGAAAGAATGCCAAGATACCATGGAAAAGAAAAAAAAGAAGAAGACCTAAATGAAAGATCATGTGAGTGCGATCCCAGTGGAAAAAACAGGGCCATCAGATAAGGAGGTACCTTTCTCCAAATGGAGGAGAGAACTCCCACTTTGACTATGACCCCAGAGGAATAAGATCAAAGTCGGCGAATTCTGGGGGCTTCCGTAGCCTTGGCAACTCATGACTAGAGCCTAGGGAGATTACTGACGCCATAAACAAGTGTGTCAAATTGTTAAGTCAGCAACAGGAGTCACTGTGTACTTGCACCCCATGTGGGATCTGTCCTTAATGTGTTGTCTAATGTGCAGTGATGCTACAACTTTTACTGAAACAGTATTTTTACTTTGTGTTTCTGTGTGGGTGCAAACTTATGAAATCTTTACTAATTATATACTGAATCAATCTTCTGTATATAAAGATAATTGGAAATGAAAAAAAAACCTGGTGTTAAATTTGAAATGGCATAGAAATTAATTAATTAAAAAATATCTTGTATGATCTCTGTCTTCAATGTGCTGTACACTCTTATTTAATGCTATAACTAGTACTCCAACAGTATTTTTTTCACTTTGTGTTGCTATATGGGGGCAAACTGTTGAAATCTTTACCTAATATATACTAAACTGATCTTCTGTATATAAGGAGAATTGAAGATGAATCTTGATGTGAATGGAAGGGGAGAGGGAGTGGGAAAGGGGAGGATTGCGGGTGGGAGGGAAGTTGTGGGAGGTGGGAAGCCATTGTGATCCATGGGCTGTACTTTGGAAATTTATATTCATTAAATAAAAGTTTAAGAAATGAAAAAAAGAATGTTTGAAGATACTGAAATCAAAATATTTCTAGAGCTAAGATGATGTGAATTGAACCATGATTTTGGAAGAATCCAAATTATTATAAATATATTTATTATACATTGAACAGTGGAACTACTTACCAAGGAGTCTTAGTACATTTTTACATTTCTCAAACATTTGGCTTTGATATTTAATTTGATATTTGTGTCTCTATATTTCAGCTTGTTTTTTCTCTTCTTCTTGTATATCCATAAAGGACAAGTGGTGTCATTCATTCTGTGTACTGAACAGCATGCACTATGTCAAAGATGTAGCACAGAAAGTAATACAATATTCCCATCACAATTCCTGTGAATTAGCTCCCTGTTTGTCAGTTGTCTATGAAAAAGTTTTGAATTCAAGCCCTCTGGATATCCATACAGAGCCTTAACAAATGCAAATATTATATTTTTGTTTAGATCTCAGATTGAGAGTTTCTCATTCAGTGCTGGATGGAAAAGAAGGTTACCAGATAGAATCAGTGTCAGATTTGAGATTGAGATGATTAGCACAGCCAGAAAACAGCTTACACATAATGAGATGGCAATAGTGAGCATACAACAAGGGTATGGAAAGAATGAGTAAAGGTGTGCATGGAGAACCATAGGGCACTCTTATCTCATTGTAAATATTATTGGTTTCCTTTTTTATCAAGAAATAGTTAAGATGGTAGAGTTCTCACAGGTAAGTTAGATGTTTTCTACCTGTATGATTGGAAATGTCTCTCTCTGGACAAATAACACAAGTATAGAGCAGCAGACATGTTTTCCTTCCTGTGGCATTTTCCTGAATCCTGGACCACACCTCTGGCTACACAAAGACTGAGGAGTCTGAGGGGGAAAGAAAAGTGATGGTCATTGTTTTGCACATCATTAGGCACTGTGATAGAATGTCTCCATTTGCCTCATCACCTCAAGTCATCACTACGTCTTCCCCAGGCTGTATCTTATTGATTTTATTAAGACATCCAATTGGAGTTTCTAAGATGCTCATTCCAGGTTTGTCAACTGCCTACCAAGTATTATGAGGGCACCTGAGGGGTTTAATTTTGCTCATCACTGCATCTATGCTTCTGGGCATTTGTCTCTTTATTGAATTGCTTCCTCTGAAATCCTTTCAGTTTAGCTTTTTTTGTGGTAATTCTTCTAGAATGTGTATGTCTGAGACTATTTTACATGCCTCTTTCTTTGAGTAGAAGATTTTACAAGCCAAAAAAATATCCAAAAAACATGATGACTAGGTACATTTCTGACAGTAACTACTAAGAAACAGAAAAGCCTTCAAAGAAAAGGTGAATAAATGTTATAATCCATTGATTGTGCATCCATCTACTTCTGGACTTCTACACTCAGGGAGAGCATCAATTCCTGATACTGCCAATGCATTTGTGATATAACACACAATAGTTATAAAAATTACCCACAAAATTGTCTGGGGTATTTCAACAGCACAATGATGATAAAATTTTTTATCACAGCTGCAAGGTAGTATTCAGAAGAAAAACTGAACTGATTAGCAACCACAATGACAAAGGAAAATCAGAATATTTTCTACAAATGGTTAATTCATAATTTACTTGTGTTCATACTGCATCATAACATAATAATGACTCTCACCAAATGATGAAAATATCACTATCTTCATAAATCTGTCTGTAATACATGAAGTTTTCACATTATATAAATAAAAAGTTAAATAAAATTTTAGAATTTGTATAGACATACATTTAGTAATTTTATATCTAAATATTGATCTCTATCTCTATTCCTTAACATTGCTCTTCCTAGTCACTCAACTTCGGAATGCATAAATATGCCCAGAGAAAAACAACAATATCTAATCCAAATGTGCACTTCTAATACACACTGGCTCATATATATGTAAGGAACACCATATCTTTTGAAGCCAAGTTGTGAATTGAGAATTGAATGCTTATGTAGTCTCACACATAATATCCTCTCTTATTCTCATCAGACCTGCTGTATGTATCTAATGTTCCCAGGTATCCACACCTCCTTGAATGCAACAGGCCATTCTATCATCTCTTCATTGAGGACCAAGCCTTGGTCATGTGCACTCTCAGAGGAGAACTCCCCAACTTTAATCAGCAAACGAAATCCAGCAGGAAAATTCACAATGTTGTGGATATCATAGTGTGGCATATGCTGTCTCTTTTCATGGAAGGAAACATCCTCCCCAGCACTGTTGGTAAATTGGATTTTCCTCAGAAGTGGATGAAGTTTGAGGGGAGGCATATTTGGAAAGAGGGAGAACATTCAGATTACAGGAGGAGGTGCACTTGGTTAATACTCTGCCTGCGGTGTCAGCATCCCATGTGGGCACCATGTTCTAGTCCCAGTTGCTCCTCTTCCAGTCCAGCTCTCTGCTGTGACCCAGGAAGGCAGTGGAGGATGGTCCAAGTGCTTGTGCTTCTGCATCCTCAGGGGAGACCATGAAGAATCACCTGGCTCCTGGCTTTTTATCAGCGCAGTGCCAGCCATAGTGGCCATTTGGGGAGTGAACCAATGGAAGGAAGAACTTTCCCTCTGTCTGTCTCTCTCACTGTCTATAACTCTACTTGTGAAATACAGAAAAAAATCCTGGGTTCAAGTGTATGGAATTCTGCCTCTTCCCTATTAAAATGATGGGGAGAATCTGATTCTAAACAGAGAAATCACAGTAGGGTGGCTGACCATGAAAGATTGGTTAGGGGTTTAGGGAAGCTCATCTTAGTTCTCCCACATGAGAATAGCATGGCTTTGTATGTGAAATATCTTGATTTTTGTGATGGTTCTACTGGTGAGTGCACTTGTGTGCACTTTAAAATTTTTAACACTGCTTCCCCCACAAAAAGAATGAAATTCTCTTTGACAAAAAAATACATTCACATGGATACTATTATACATAGTGAAATATAACAGTTCCTTAAAGAAAATATATAAGTTTTTTGGTGATCAGTACTGTATAATATAGAATAGAAGAAAAAAAATCACAATATTAAAAATGAAGGCCGGCGCCATGGCTTAACAGGTTAATCCTCCGCCTTGCGGCGCTGGCACACCGGGTTCTAGTCCCAGTAGGGGTGCCAGATTCTATCCCGGTTGCCCCTCTTCCAGGCCAGCTCTCTGCTATGGCCCGGGAAGGCAGTGGAGGATGGCCCAAGTGCTTGGGCCCTGCACCCGCAGGGGAGACCAGGAGAAGCACCTGGCTCCTGGCTTCAGATCAGCGCGATGCGCCGGCCGCAGCGGCCATTGGAGGGTGAACCAACAGCAAAAGGAAGATCTTTCTCTGTCTCTCTCTCTCTCTCACTATCCACTCTGCCTGTCCAAAAAAAAAAAAAGATAAAAATGAAACTGACATCTCAGGATTTGATTTGTGTTTATCACCCTTGTGTAAATTCCTTGGAGCAGTTGTCTTTCTACTTTTCACTTGAGGAATATTATGATTAGTGAGGCATTAACTCTGTGATTTAAAGTAAATTGAAATTATGTTATTGCAAAAATTAAAAGGAAAAAAGGAATGTAATGAGGGGGGATTGAGAAAGGAAAGGAAGAAAGGATGGTTATCTTCTTAAAATTGTATCAATGAAATTCATGAAGTCTGTTCTATTATAACAGTCAATTTTGTTTTAATTTAACAAAATTTGGGCTGATCTTGTGGTGTAACAGATCAACCACTTTCCATAGTTCCCAGCATCCCTGTGAGTGCCGATTCAAACCCAGCTGCTCTACTCCTGATTCAGCTTTCTGCTAATGTTCCTGGGAAAGCAGCACTTCAGGTTCCAAGTGCATGGGCCCCTACACTCACGTAGGACACCAAATTGATGCTCCTGCATCCTGGCTTGATCTGGCCTAATCCTGGTACTTGCAGGCATTGTGAAGTGAATCAGCAGATGGTAGATCTGGCTCCTCTTTTCTCTGTCTCTCTCTTCCTCACAGTAATTCTGATTTTGAAATAATTTTTATAAAGTTTAACAAAACTGAAAGCAATATCAGTTGAATTAAATTAAATAAATACATTAGAAGTCCAAGTATAATTTTTCTTAATAAACATTTTCCCAAATCTGCTTGTACATCTCTGGCTGCTGCTGGTAGTTCTTAACTTGCAAAAATGTGTATGCTGTGTATGTGTAGTTTATTTGTACAACATTTTTCACCTCAGTAGAGTTTAATGTTCCATGGATTTTATTTCTCTCTCAGTACTTTGACTATTTTTTGTTGAGAATACAGCTACCTTTTGAGATTATAGGAAATATTTTATAAGCAAAAAGATTTTTAGTTGATGTGGGATACACAATAGTCCATTTTTCCTAGCTTTGCAATCCTTCCAAAGAAAAGAGTAGTTTTGATCATTATCTTCTTCCCAGTCTTTGTAATGAGCTTGCTTATGCTATTTTATAGCATTTCATCCTACAGTGAGTAACATTATTCTTCTATGATCTGTCATTATTGAGTCTGAATTGAAAATGTTACATGGAGCTAAACTGACTCCCTAGAAAAAGGCAGTTTTTCAACAAGTAGTGTTTTAAAATTTGGATTTCCACATGCAGAGATGAGGAATCAGACTGCTACCTTACACCCTATACAAATATCAACTCAAAATTTATCAAGGATCTAAGCTTAAAACCAAAAGCATCAAATTACTTTAGGAAGACATTGGGGAAACACTGCAAAATATTTATCTAGGCAACAATTTCTTGGATAAGATCCAAGAAATAAAGGCAATAAAGGCAACAATATATATTAAGCTAAGTAAATTCTGCTCAGCAAAAGACACAATCATCCAAGAGAAATCACTACTTACAGGATGGGGGAAAATATTTGCAAAATATGGATCCAATAGAGTATTAATCTCCAGATTGTATAAGGAGCTCAAGAAAGTTGACAACAACATAACCAACAATCTAGTTAAGAAGTGAACTAAGGATATGAGCAGGCATTTTTCAAAGGATGAAATACAAATGGCCAAGAGAAACATGAAAAGAGGCTCAGGACCATTAACCATCAGGGCAGTGCCAATAAAAACTACAGTGAGATTTCATTGCACCCCACTAAGAATGAGTATTATCCAAAATTTGAAAAATAACAAAATCTGGTGAGGATCTGAAAAAAAAAAACACCAATATATTTGATGGGAATGATTCTAAGTTGGTACAACCATAATGGAAGACAGTAGAGGAATTTTTGAGAAAACCAATTCTAGTTCTACCACATGGCCTAGTAGTCTCACACCTGAGAATGTATTAAAAAATGACATCAGCATATGAAAGAGTCACCTGCATTCAGAATTCTATTGCAGTTCAATGTGCAATACCTAAGAAGTGGAACCATCTAGATGTCCATCAACTGATGACAGGGTGAAGGAATTGTGATATATATATTTGAATATTATTCAGCCATGAGAAAGAATGAAATCTTGACATCTAAAACTGGAGGTCATTACAGTAAATTATATAAGCCAGAACTACAAAAATATTGTTTCTCTTATTTGTGCTAGTTAATATATAGAGTATAAAATTGCGTGGTGTTAGATCATTGGCTATGTAATTTTGATATTCCTTCACTAGATCATATCTTGTTAATGACAATATGCAGATAACAAATCCTCCACACATAGATAACAATTAAACGTGTATCTCTGCGTGGTGTGGTGTGAAAGAGCCCACTAATCATCACACATGATCATGCCAATCTCAGCATGAAAACATGTTCATGTGATACTGCAATAAAATACCTAAGGATGCCATCAGAAGTGCAATGCATGTCCTGTTCTGGGAAATGTTACCTGCCATGGAAGAATCCTAGGTTGAGATGCATCTCCTAGAGATCCCTATTCTATTTGCTCTGAAGGCATCTTATGGAGGGCATGGGCCACTGCATACACAGCATTGTAGATGAAATAGCTGGAGTCAGATATGGTCAGCATGTCAATGTGTCCTGGGAAAAACTCAAAGGAAGCATTTGGTGGGCAGACTCCAACTGTTCCACAAAGTGACCCAGGAGGTAAGCAGTGAAAAGCATGAAGCCATAGTTGACTGAGGAAGAAATCTCCTGGGTAGTGGGAAGGGTCCACTGTCTTGACAAAATGGTTGAGGCCAGGAATTTCCCCCTTGTGGTGTGAAAATGAGAAGCCTCCATGGAAGGAGTGCAGCATGTGGTCTGTCTCTTTCACAACAATCTCCCACTTTTCAGCCATGATCCACACCTTCCCCAGGGTTAAATAGTATTTGCTTAGAAATTCCATGGTATAGAGGCTCCTCACATCACCATATAGAATATGCACACTTGCTGATGAAATTCGGATGGCCTCTAGCAAAGAGATTTCATTTTCTTCATGGCTTGACTTAGTGTCTGGGAGCTTTACTATATAGGCCAAGCAGACACCTTTCTTTACCATCTCAGCTTGAATATCCTGAAGGAACTGCTCTCCTTTCATATCATTAGATACAAAGATCACCACCCAAATCCAGCCAAAATGTAGCAGCAAGGAGAGCACACAAAGGCCAGAGAGCTGTCACTGTTGGCCATCTGGTAGAGCGATGGAAACTTGTTTCTATCACTTAGCATGGGATCAAAAGGGCCATATGTGATCTGAATGGAAAGAAAACCATCATGATCTGAGGTTTGTGGGTAGAGAAGACCAAGTTCTATCATCTGGGCTCAGAGAAATCCATGCTTCAATGCCTATTGCTTTCAGGTGGAGAATGTATATTCTCATTCACAGCATGAAAAAATGTGTAAGCTACCTGTGTATCACAATATTCAGATCAGGGAAGAAGAGTGCATGGATTTTGCACCAGGACATTGGTCTTTCTCCTTTCTCACCCCATGTTGTATGTGGAAAATAGCCCCCTGAAACTGGTGTTAGATGTTACCTCTGAGACAATTTTACTGTGTTGATTCCTTGATAGTTTGAATTTCATTAATTTTCCCAGCATAACCTAAATTGCCTTGAAGAATGCACTTACCTACCATCTCTGAGTTTTGGTAAAATTGCTTTTCAGACAGCATTTTCCTATACTGTTCCTGTCTGAGCTTGCTGGTAATGTGTCCAGATTGCTACTTGTTTGAAGTGTGTCTCCTGTAAGAATCTTGGGAATGTGTATGCAGACCTTTGGGAGCACATTGATTGGATCATGTTATTGGGTTCCTGACACCTACTTGGGTGATTCTAATTCAGTGCCAGGCCCCTCGGTTTTCCAAGGACAGTCAGAACCATCACCATAGTCAGTATTTGGTGCTGGTGCACTAAGATTTATTATTTATTTTTTAATTAAACTTTTATTTAATGAATATAAATTTCCAAAGTACAGCTTATGGGTTACAATGGCTTCCCCCTCCCAAAAATTCCCTCCCACCCGCAACCCTCCCCTTTCCCGCTCCCTCTCCCCTTCCAATCACATCATGATTCATTTTCAATTCTCTTTATATACAGAAGATCAGTTTAGTATATATTAGGTAAAGATTTCAACAGTTTGCCCCCATATAGCAACACAAAGTGAAAAAAAAATACTGTTGGAGTACTAGCTATAGCATTAAATAAGAGTGTACAGCACATTAAAGACAGAGATCCTACATAATATTTTTTTAAAAAATTAATTAATTTTCTATGCCATTTCCAATTTAACACCAGGTTTTTTTTTCATTTCCAATTCTCTTTATATACAGAAGATCGATTCGGTATATAATTAGTAAAGATCTCATCAGTTTGTACCCACGCAGAAACACAAAGTGTAAAAATACTGTTTCAGTACTAGTTATAGCATCACTGCACATTAGACAACACATTAAGGACAGATCCCACATGGGGTGCAAGTACACAGTGACTTCTGTTGCTGACTTAACAATTTGACACTCTGTTTATGGCGTCAGTAATCTCCCTAGGCTCTAGTCGTGAGTTGCCAAGGCTATGGAAGCCTTTAGAGTTCGCTGACTTTGATCTTATTACGATAGGGTCATAGTCAAAGAGGGAGTTCTCTCCTCCATTTGGAGAAAGGTACCTCCTTCTTTGATGGCCCCGTTCTTTCCACTGGGATCTCATTCGCAGAGATCTTTCATTTAGTTCTTCTTTTTTTCTTTTCCATGGTATCTTGGCTTTCCATGCCTACAATACTCTCATGGGCTCTTCAGCCAGATCTGAATGCCTTAAGGGCTGATTCTGAGGCCAGAGTGTTGTTTAGGACGTCTGCCATTCTATGAGTCTGCTGTGTCTCCCCCTTCCCATGTTGGATCTTTCTCTCCCTTTTTGATTCTATCAGTTAGTATTAGCAGACACTAGTCTTGTTTGTGTGATCCCTTTGACTCTTAGACCTATCAGAGCCATCAAATGTGAACTGAAATTGATCACTTGGACTAGTGAGATGGCATTGGAACATGAACCTTGATGGCATTATATTGGAATCCCCTGGCACATTTCTAACTCCACCATTTGGGACAAGTCCGATTGAGCATGTCCCAAATTGTACATCTCCTCCCTCTTTTTTTCCACTCTTTAATTTAACAGGGATCACCTTTCAGTTAAAATTTAAACACCGAAGAATAATTGTATGTTAATTACAGAGTTCAATCACTAGTACTAGAACAACAACAACAACAACAAATACTAAAACGGATAAAGTATTACATTGTACATCTAGAGTCAGGACAAGAGCTGATCAGGTCATTGTTTCTTATAGTGTCCATTTCACTTAACAGGTTTCCCCTTTGGTGCTCAGTTAGTTGTCACTGATCAGGGAAAACAAATGAAATTTGTCTCTTTGGGACTGGCTTAATTCACTCAGCATGATGTTTTCCAGATTCCTCCATCTTGTTGCAAATGACCGGGTTTCATTGTTCCTTACTGCTGTATAGTATTCTATGGAGTGCATGTCCCATAATTTCTTTATCCAGTCTACTGTTGATGGGCATTTGGGTTGGTTCCAGGTCTTAGCTATTGTGAATTGAGCTGCAATAAACATTAAGGTGCAGATGGCTTTTTTGTTAGCCAAATTAATTTCCTTTGGGTAAATTCTAAGGAGTGGGATGGCTGGGTTGAATGGTAGGGTTATGTTCAGGTTTCTGAGGAATCTCCAGACTGACTTCCATAGTGGCTTAACCAGTTTGCATTCCCACCAACAGTGGGTTAGTGTCCCCTTTTCCCCACATCCTCTCCAGCATCTGTTGTTGGTAGATTTCTGAATGTGAGCCATTCTCACCGGGGTGAGATGGAACCTCATTGTGGTTTTGATTTGCATTTCTCTGATGGCTAGTGATCTTGAACATTTTTTCATGTGTCTGTTGGCCATTTGGATTTCTTCTTTCGAAAAATGTCTCTTGAGGTCCTTGGCCCATCTCTTCAGTGGGTTGTTTGTTCTGTTGTTGTGGATTTTCTTGATTTCTTTGTAGATTCTGGTTATCAACCCTTTATCTGTAGTATAGTTTGCAAATATTTTTCCCATTCTGTCGGTTGCCTCTTCACTTTCCTGACTGTTTCTTTTGAAGTACAGAAACTTCTCAATTTGATGCAATCCCAAATGTTAATTTTGGTTTTGACTGCCTGTGCTCCTGGGGTCTTTTCCAAGAAGTCTTTGCCTGTACCTATATCTTGCAGGGTTTCTCCAATGCTCTCTAATAATTTGATGGTTTCGGGTCATAGATTTAAGTCTTTATTCCATGTTGAGTGAATTTTTGTGTAAGGTGAAAGGTATGGGTCTTGCTTCAAGCTTCTGCACGTGGAAATCCAATTTTCCCAGCACCATTTATTGAATAGGCTGTCCATATTCCAAGGATTAGTTTTGGATCTTTGATCAAATATAAGTTGGCTGAAGATGATTGGATTGATTTCTGGTGTTTCTATTTTGTTCCATTGGTCTATCCATCTGTTTCTGTACCAGTACCATGCTGATTTGATAACAACTGCCCTGTAGTATGTCCTGAAATCTGGTATTGTGATGCCTCCAGCTTTGTTTTTGTTGTACAAGATTGCTTTGCTATTCGAGGTCTTCTGTGTCTCCATATGAATTTCAGCATCATTTTTTCCAGATCTGAGAAGAAGGTCTTCGGGATCTTGATGGGTATTGCATTGAATGTATAAATTGCTTTTGGGAGAATAGACATTTTGATGATATTGATTCTTCCAATCCATGGGCATGGAAGATTTCTCCATTTTTTGGTATCCTCTTCTATTTCTTTCTTTAAGGTTTTGTAGTTTTCATCATAGAGATCTTTAACGTCCTTGGATAAGTTTATTCCAAGGTATTTGATTGTTTTTGTAGCTATTGTGAATGGGATTGATCTTAGAAGTTCTTCCTCAGCCGTGGCATTGCCTGTGTATACAAAGGCTATTGATTTTTGTGCATTGATTTTATATCCTGCTACTTTGCCAAACTCTTCGATGAGTTCCAGCAGTCTCTCAGTAGAGTTCTTTGGGTCCCCTAAATAAAGAATCATATCATCTGCAAAGAGGGATAGTTTGAGTTCTTCCTTCCCGATTTGTATCCCTTTCATTTCTTTTTCTTGCCTAATAGCTCTGGCTAAAAATTCTGGAACTATATTGAATAGCAGTGGTGAGAGCGGGCATCCCTGTCTGGTACCAGATCTCAGCGGAAATGCTTCCAACTTTTCCCCACTCAATAGGATGTTGGCCGTGGGTTTTTCATATATTGCTTTGATTGTATTGAGGAATGTTCCTTCCATACCCAGTTTGCTTAGAGTTTTCCTCATGAAAGGGTGTTGTATTTTGTCAAATGCTTTCTCTGCATCTATTGAGAGAATCATATGGTTTTTCTTCTGCAGTCTGTTAATGTGGTGTATCACGTTGATTGTCTTGAAAACGTTGAATCATCCCTGCATACCAGGGATAAATCGCACTTGGTCTGGGTGGATGATCTTTCTAATGTGATGTTGCATTCTATTGGCCAGAATTTTATTGTAGAATTTTGCGTCTATGTTCATCAGGGATATTGGTCTGTAATTCTCTTTCAATGCTGCATCTTTTTCCGGCTTAGGAATTAAGGTGATGCTGGCTTCATAGAAAGAATTTGGGAGGATTCCATCTTTTTCGATTGTTTTGAATAGTTTGAGAAGAATTGGAGTTAATTCTTCTCTCAATGTCTGGTAGAACTCAGCAGTGAATCCATCTGGTCCTGGGCTTTTCTTTGTTGGGAGGGCCTTTATTACTGTTTCAATTTCTGTGTCAGTTATGGGTCTGTTTAGGTTTTATGTGTCTTCCTGGCTCAATTTTGGTAGGTTGTATGTGTCCAAGAATCTGTCCATTTCTGATAGATTTCCCTGTTTGCTGGCATACAACTCCTTGTAGTAATTTCTGATGATTCTTTTTATTTCTGTGGTGTCTGTTGTTACATTTGCATTTTCATCTCTGATCCTATTGATTTGGTTCTTTTCTCTTCTTTTTTTAGTTAGTTGGGCCATTGGGGTGTCAATTTTGTTTATTTGTTCAAAAAACCAGCTCCTCGTTTGGCTGATTTTTTGTAATTTTTTTTATTCAATCCTGTTGATTTCTTCTTTGATTTTAATTATTTCTCTTCTTCTACTGGGTTTCGGTTTGGTTTGCTGCAGATTTTCTAGATCCTTGAGATGACTTGAAAGCTCATCTATTTGGTGCCTTTCCAATTTCTTGATGTAGGCACGTATTGATATAAACTTTCCTCTTAACACTGCTTTTGTTGTATCCCATAGGTTTTGGTATGTTGTGCTGTTATCCTCATTTACTTCCAGAAAATTTTTGATTTCTCTTTTAATTTCTTCTATGACCCATTGTTCATTCAGGAGCATGTTGTTCAATCTCCATGTGTTTGCACGTGCTCTAGGGATTCCCGAGTTGCTAATTTCCAACTTCATTCCTTTGTGGTCTGAGAAGTTGCATGGTATGATTCTAATTCTTTTGAATTTGCTGAGACTTGCTTTATGGCCTAGTATGTGGTCAATCTTAGAGAAGGTTCCATGTACTAATGAGAAGAATGTAAAGTATTTAGATGTAGGATGAAAAGTTCTGTACATATCTGTTAGGTCCATTTGAGCTATAGTATCATTTAAATCTACTGTCTCCTTGTTGGTCTTCTGTCCTGTTGATCTGTCTATCTCTGAGAGTGGAGTATTGAAGTCCCCCAGAACTATTGTATTGGTGTCTAAGTCTCCCTTTATGTTTCTTAACAAGTCTTTTAAATAAGCTGGTGCCCTGTAATTAGGTGCATATACATTGATAATCGTTATATCTTCCTGTTGAATGGATCCCTTAATCATTATATAGTGCCCCTCTTTGTCTCTCCTAATAGTTTTGTGGTAAAATTTATGTTATCTGATATTAAGATGGCTACGCCCGCTCTTTTTTCATTTCTGTTGGCATGGTATATCTTTTTCCAGCCTTTCACTTTCAGTGTGTATGCATCATTGTTGGAAAGATGTGTTTCTTGTAAGCAGCAAAAAGATGGGTTTTGTTCCTTAACCCAATCAGCCAATCAGTGTCTTTTTATTGGACAGTTCAGGCCATTAACATTCAATGTGACTATTGAGAAGGAGTAACTTTGCCCTCTCATTTGCCAAAGATTTTTTCTAATATATGCTTTGAGATTCCTGTGATCTTTTGCTGGGAGGTATCCTTCCAAAACCTGCTTTCATATTGGTGACTGTGTTTCTGTGTTTCTTATGTAACACATTTTCAAGCATCTTTTGCAGGGCTGGACGAGTGGCGACAAATTCTTTCAATTTCTGTTTGCTGTGAAAGGTCTTTATTTCACCTTCATTCACAAATGAGAGCTTTGCAGGATATAATATTCTGGGCTGGCAGTTTTTCTCTCTTAGTACCTGGGCTATATCTCGCCATTCTCTCCTAGCTTGTAGGGTTTCTGATGAGAAGTCAGCTGTGAGTCTAATTGGAGATCCACTGACAGTAATCTGGCGTTTCTCTCTTGCACATTTTAAAATCTTTTCTTTATGTTTCACTGTGGTGAGTTTGATTACAACGTGTCGTGGTGAGGATCTCTTTTGGTCATGTTTATTAGGGGTTCTATGAGCTTCCTGTACTAAGATACCTCTGTGCTTCTCCAAACCTGGGAAATTTTCTGCTAGTATCTCACTAAAAAGGCCTTCTAATCCTTTCTCCCTCTCCATGCCTTCAGGAACTCCTAGAACCCAAATGTTGGTTTTTTTATAGTATCCTGTAGATTCCTGACAGTATTTTTTAGATTTCTGATTTCCTCTTCTTTTCTTTGATTTGACTGTTTCCTTTCCTGTTCTCTATCTTCTAAGTCCGGTATTCTCTCTTCTGCTTCACCCATTCTGTATTTAAGGCTCTCTAATATGTTTGTCATTTGATCTATTGAGTTCTTCATTTCATTGTGGTTTTTTGTCACTATCACAGTTTCCTATTCTACTCGTTGTTTCATTTCATTTTGATTCCTCCTTAATATTTCATTTTCATGAGAGAGCAAATGTCCATTAAGGATTTCTGTAGTTCAAGAATTTGTTTTTGAGAACTTCTTAATGTTCTTATCAATTTTTTGCGATCTGCTTCTTGCATTTCCTCTATCTCTTCATCTTCATAATCTTGCATTGGGGTGTCTTTTTCATTTGGGGGCATCATAGTGTCTTCCTTGCTCTTGTTACTTCAGTTTCTACATTTGTTGTTTGGCATGTTGGATATAACTTATGTTTGTTTTTTTTTTTCCCCGTGGTGTTTTCTTTCTCGTTATACTATGCCTCTAAGTGGGCTGTGTGCTTTGATGGATCCTTAGGGGCTGTGATGGATGTGGCCAGAGAGCTCTGCTTGATTCTTCAGGTTTTAAGGCTGTGCAAAAAGTGACTCACCCAGATTGTTCTCTCCCTTGCTCCTTGCTGGATCTCTCTTTCTCTCTCTTTTTTTTTTTTGACTCAGTTGGGAAGTTATTCGGTACAGGTGAGTGGAATTGAGGGTAGTTGAAATCTGGCCTCTCTGAGTATTCTTTTGATCTACCCCTGGGACCACACAAAGAGTTTATGCAGCCCTCAATGTGTTCTCAAGTTTCACTGTAGTCCCAAAGTTACTGAGTTTGTGTACTCGTTGCCTCTTTATATATATAAAATGGTGCCTGCTCTTTGTTTTGCTGGCTTTGTTAGGTGAGTGGAGAGAGAGGCCTCTGCCTTTCCCCACCAATGTCTCGGGTTTCTGAGGTTTTTGTCTTACCTCCGGTTCCCATGCTGGTGAGATTCTGTGGCTCGGCTCCCGCGGCTGGGCTTCCACACGGTGGGCTCCCTGTAGGTCCTCTGTGTCACATCCACTAGATCCGGAAGCGTTTCCACTGCAGTTTTTTTTTCTTGAGCCTTTTCCTGAGGCTACAGTAATTCCACTTTTATGAAACTATATTTTCCCAGACTATCTCAAGATTTATTTATAAAGTCAGAGTTACACAGAGAAAAAGAGGCAGAGAAAGAGAGAGAGAGAGAGAGAGAGAGAGAGAGAGAGAGAGAGAACCATCTGATGGTTCACTCCTCAACTGGCTGCAATGGCAAGAGCTGCATCGATCTGAAGCCAGGAGCCATGGGTCTCCCATGCAGGTGCAGGGCCCCCAGAACTTGGCCATCTTCTATTGCTTTCCCAGGCCATAGCAGAAGCTGGATCAGAAGCAGGCACCTATATGGGGTGCTGGCACTGCAGGTGGTGGCTTTACCCACTATGCTACAGTGCCGGCCCTGCCAATTATTTTTTCAATATTTTTTTATATTTCAAAATGTTTACCAATCATTTTTTTCATATGATTGGTCATTTTTTACTATTAGGAAGGTAACTTTTCTGTGGTGTAACTTTTTTCTTTTAACATTGTTTTGTGTTTCTTTAATTTTGTCATAAGGAGTATGGATATTTATATATTCAGATTTCTCAACTTGGGCTTAGATAGCTTCTGAATATTGAGTTTCAGTTAGAATGGACTTTTCAACTGCTGGTGCTGTGGTATAGTGAATTAAGCTACAGCCTGCAGTGCCAACATCCCATTCAAGTCCTGACTGCTCCAGTTCTAATCTAGCTCCCCACTAATGTGCCTGGGAAAGCAGTGGAGGATGGCCCATAGTCCTTGGGACCCTACACTCATGTGGGAGACCCAGAAGAAGCTCCTGTCTCCTGGCTTGCCTGGTCCAGCCCCAACCATTGTGGCCATTTGGGGAGTGAAGTAGTAGATGGAAAATATCTTACTTCCTCTATATCTCTTCTTCTCTCTCTCCCTCTCTCTCTCTCTCTCTGCCTTTTAAATAAATAAATAAATAAATAAATAAATCTTTTTAACAGGCTTAATTCACTTTGTTTTCTTGTGTAAAATCCTATGTTGTAGCCACATCTAGAGCCTGGGTCCTCTGCACAAATACTCTGGTGTGAGTCTTCATAAGATGGTCCATGCTTTCCTGATAGGGAGACTTAGTGAACACATTCTTTTTCCAGAGGTTGGGGATCAGATTGCTGTAGGTCTTGGGGATAGCATAGAAGGTGCCCTTTTTGGCCCAGGGTAGCAGTGCACCCACTGGCTGAAGTGTGGCAGTCACCAATGTCAGCTATCATCAGCAACTTCTTGGGGACACGGTGAAGACAATGCCAGTGCTTCTAGGAGCAAGAATTGAGGCACAATAGCACAGAGACATATCATCTGGTCACCTTGCAAGGCACAGTGTGGAGTTTGCCTATCTTGTTTCCCCAATAGCACCTCTACATGGGCAAAATGAACAGCTTAGAAAGGATGATGGCCCATCAGATGGTGGTGGCTATTTCCTTGGAGCACTTCACACCCAGACTGACATGACCATTGTGTTTTTCAATGGCAACAAATGCCTTGAACCTGGTTCACTGCCAATCTATGCCTGCTTCTGCGCTGACATGATCTTCAAAATCTCATCGAGGGATGTCCCCAGGAAAATATCAAAGATATTGGACTCCTTGATGGGCAGGGAGAAGAGATATATCTCCCACAAGGATTTGATCTTCATGTTCTTAAACAGGTGGCCAAGCCTGGTGACAGGCTCTACAAGTTCCATGACCTTGGCTCTGGCCCTGGCCCTGGCCCTGGCTTTGACCACAGCCCTGGATGCCACTGCCAAAACCGCAGCAGAAACTGCCATGGCCTTCCATTCCAGGGTCCTCAGGGCCTCCAGACCCTCCTTCTGCATCAGCATCATCCCGCCATTTGGTATTCTCTCAGAGAAGAAGGAAACAAATCTTAAAAAATAAAGAATCGACATTTCCTAATCAACATTATAAATCAAACCCCACACACATTTTCAAGCTGTTATGCACTTTGGTGTGAAATTCATCTTTAATTTTGTTCTGTATCTATTTTCCACACCATTTATTGAAAGGTCCATAGGGCCACCCCATAGACTTGCAGTGACAACTATCTGTGAGGGTGAACTGTTCTAAGTAATGTTTTTTTCTGGCTGTCAGAATATTAGGTGGTAGTAAATTAGCTTATGGTTAGGAAACCACTGACTTACTGCCCCTGCATTCAAAATGTGTATCAAATCTATTTTTCTCAGGCTGGTAGAATGCCCTTTACTAGAACATGGGTAGAGTTTGTGACTGGAGAACAAAATAGGCACTGAATGAAACAGTGACACAATTAGTCTGTAATTACATTTGCTTGGCCAGAATCATCTGGCCCTGCCTTGGTTTCTCCAGACTTGGGGAGGATAGGTTACTCTCCCACATGAAACAATATTGAGATGAGTGGGAAATGGCCACTGCATATTAGAACTCCTCTTCTGACATGTGTATCTCAACTTCATCCCATACCCAGGAGACAATCTTCAGGGCTCATTTATTCATCACTTTGTACTGATATTCAGGATCTCTGAATGACTCCATAAACGTAGATCATGTCAAGATGTGGCTTCTTTTTATTGATAGACTCGTGTCCCTAGCAAGCAAGTTATCTATTTTAGCCCTACTCAGAGTGTAGGTGTTAAGGTTTAGCCCTACTCAGAGTGTAGGTGTTAAGGTTTAGCCTACACTCAGAGTGTAGGTGTTAAGCATACTATACCCAGCTGCATTGACTTATTGGGAATTTTCTGTACCTATTATCATTCTGAAATCCTGAAAATGTCAGGGTTTCTAGAAATATGAGGAAAGTAGTCTTTGCAGAGTGTGGGGAAGAAGAGAGTTTTTTATTTAAAAACTCCATACATGCTGATAACCATTCCTCCTGGAAGACTAAGCATGAGTCTCTGTTCCTAAGCTGCGGTCCTGCTAACAGACATGTTCCTCTCCTGCATCTGCAGGTAAATAGTCCAATACAATTTTTCCATAATCCATGCTGAGAGTTCTTCAGAGAAACACAGAAAAAGAAGAGAGAAAATAAATGGCTACTCAAAACCACTCAGCTCATTACTCCATTTAGTCAGTGAGTAAATTTTTTTTACTAAATGTTTCCCCACTTTTAAAAATGCTTATTTGGTTATTTTTTTCTACTTGAAAGAAAAAGTGACAGTGGAAGTGAGAAGGTCTTCCATCTACTGGTTCATTCCCCAACTGCTTGCAACTGTTAGGGCTGGCCAGGCTGAAGCCAAAAACCTGAAACTCCATCAAGGTCTCTCAACTGTGTTATTCTTAAGTGTGTGAAGACCCCAAGCACTTGAGTTTTCCTCTGCTGATTTCCAGGATACATTAGCAAGAAGCTGTGTTGGAAGCAAAGAAGCCAAGAGTTAAACTGGCACTGCTATGGGTTTGATTCAGGCATCCCAAACACTGGTGTACCATAGTACACCTCCCCACTTAGAGAAAACACTAAAGATTGTAGGACCACATGATTGAAAATGGGGAAATATATTGGTGTCATGTATTATGTTAATTTATGAAGAGAAAAAATGTTTTGGTCATAAATAAATACATTTTACTGATATGTTAAAATCATAGGTCACTAGGACAGGAAGAAATTTCATTGCTTTTGCATGAGCATTACAAACAAACATACATGTTCAATTGATGTGTTTTTTTCTCATTCCTGTTGTCCAATGGATGATTTGGTGGTGAAAAACCAGGAGAGTCAAGACATGAATCTGAGGCAAGATGTACTGTTGTTGAACAATTCAATCATCCTTTTCTTTATCTTCATCCTTTTTACATATAATGTTGTATAATATTCTTAAATATATATCTAAGGTTAAATGTCATTATACCCACATTATTTGACATTTTATTACAAGAAGTGGCCATATATATCTCTAGAAGCATCTTTTGTTTTAAAATTTATTCTCTGTATTGTGGGATGATCAACCAACGTAGCCATCTTTCTTACGTTTTTGCATATTTTTTTCTTGTACTCCATTAGCTTTTTATATATTTGAGTTAATTTTTTTTCTTTTGTACAAAATATGTTGTTTGATATTATTTGTTATTTTAAACTCATCTGACTTCTCTTGCCTTTAAAGACTTTTAAAAATGTTATTTGGGAGGTAGAATTACATAGAGAGGGAGAGACAGAGAGAAAGGCCTTTCATCCACAGGTTCACTCCCCAGATGGCTGCAACAGCTGGAGCTGAACCAATCCAAAGCCAGGATCCAGGGTTTCTTATGGGTCTTTCAGGTGGGTGCAGGGGCTCAAGCACTTGGGCCATCTTCTACTGCTTTCCCAGGCCATAGCTAAGAGCTGGATTGGAAGAGGAACAGCCAGGACTAGAATCAGTGCTCATAAGGGATGCTGGTGCTACAGGCAGAGGCATAGCTGACTACACCACAGAGCCAGCCTTATCCATTGCCTTTAAAACAGAGTAAAAGAGAGGGATGTGAAGAATAAGATTTCTGACAAAGCACTTTTAGTGAAGTATTTTCTTCCTAGAACACAGAATATGACCACAGGATCTGACTAAGGATATTTTATGGCCTTCTAACAAGAGCACTGAGCCTTTGTTGGAATGTTGGCTTCACAAGGACATTCAGCTGCTTTCCCAGATAGGCTTACCTAATATGTCTTGCAAAACATGTTTCAGAGAAACCTTAGAGTTATTTGAACATGCACATATGCTGTTGTAATCATTATCAATAAAGAAAAGATGCTGGGTTGGCCTGGCGGCACTTTTGGGAGGAAAAGTTTCCATGTCCTGTCTCTCCTTTCACTTGCACACCCCAACATCTTGTGCCCAAACAGGGACCCTTAGCATAAAATGCAAGGGATGGCTCACCTTGCATAGCAATGGTTACAGATGCATCATTCATCTCTTTGAGATTTGGGTAAGTCACTAAGATGGGCAACTCCCTGGCCCCAGTGCAACAGAAACATAAGGCTGAACTGCTTTATCTTCTTAAGAATGTGGGGCAGTCTTTATCAGAAAAGGTAATTGGACACTTGCTGCAAAAATATCAATAGTTGCTGCCCTTGGTACCCTGATGGAAGCACTTTAAAAGTAACTGATTGACATAAAAATCAATCAAAAGTTACACTCTATTCCAGTTTTACATGTGTGGTATCTCTGCTGGAATGCCAGTAGTAAGGTTACAAACCTCTTGGCAGCTCTCCCTGGCCAAGAGAGTCAGTCAATGGGCTTGTCCCTACTGCCTAAAGATGAGACCTCTGTGCTTTCCATGCCTACTGATGTCACAGTGGTGTCTGAGTCCCCTTTAGTTGTGTCAGTGGTACAAGGTATGTTTCAGGAAGCCAAGGAGCAAGGAGAATTACCAATGTTAACTGTCTTGTTGTTATATCTCAAAATGTGTCTCCCTGGCTTGAGCATCTTCCCTATGTTTACAGAGTTAAAAAAGAGCTTGACAGAGAACAGGATGCAAAGTTCTTATACAGTGGGCATATTGGAGGGAGTTGGAGGAGGATATGAGATCTTTGAGATGGTGCATGGGATTGGAAAACTCTAGTTAAAATTTTGGTTACCCCAGCCCAATACACTGTTTGGGTTTGAGAATATAAAGAAGTGGCTTCTGTACAAGCCAAAGATAACTTAAATAACAATGTCCACATCATTTTGGAGTAGTTATTAGGAGAGAAAGAGTATTCATATATTGGTCAACAAGTTGTTTATCCTTGAAAGAAGCCCATGTGTAAATTTCTAGGATTACATTAAAAGCTTGAAAAAAGATTCCTGATATTAAACACCCTTCCACTTCCTTTTCTGCAGTCCATCAACTGCCAACTGAGGGCTATACGCCCTTTGTGGATAGGCTAGAAAAAGTTATGGAACATCAGGTAGATAATCAAGAAGTGACAAAAATATTACTAAAAATGGCTTATGAAAATGAAAATCAGAATTGTTGTCTCCAAAGCTGAAACTACGATGGCAGAAATTTCAGTAGGGAACTGAACTTACAACACAAATTTACTGCCTGCTGCCCTTAAACATTCTGATTTAAAAAAATTGCTTTGGATGTGGGGAATTAAGGTCATTCTTAAAAGAAACTGTCAGCCTGGAAAAGCAGAAGAAGATGGTCCAACTCCTTGGGCCCCTGTACCCATGTGGGAGACCCGGAAGAAGCTCCTGACTCCTGGCTTAGTATATGTGCAGCTGCAGCTGTTGTAGTCAACTGGGGAGTGAACCATCAGATGGAGGACTTCTCTCCCTCTCTCTGCCTCTCAACTCTGTATAACTCTTTCAAATAAATAAATAAATCACAGGGGGAGCCTGCCAGACCCCTGGCTCTAGGAGCCTGCCCAGCTGGCACTGCCAACTGGCCACAGGTGCTAGCTAGAGGCAGTGTCCGGCCTCAGGAGCACTCCTGGGGGCGTTCCCTAGCCACACAAATATTCTCAGAGGGAAGCCTGAGCCTCAGGCAGCATCCTGCTGTGGCTCACCAGCTCACCAGCTCGCACATGCGCCATCCAGGATTCCCTGCACTAGGGGCTTCTTGTAGGGTGGGGCCGTTCCCGGGGGCTGCTGCTGGGACACACCCACTCCTGATGCCCACTGGGGTGGTCCACGCGAGATGAGCTTGGAGCTGGGGTACGGGCTGTCCCACCATGGCCTCCTGATCCTGAGTGCAAGCTCCATAGGCCTACAGCCGCACTCGACCCTGCAGCCTGCCTGGACAGCTGGAGGCACAGAGATGGGAGGTCTCACTTGGCAGCGCACACTCCCAAAGCCTCCGCTGGCAGTTGCCCAGAGGATGGACCTGGCTGTGCCTCAGCTGGCTCCCTCCCTCTGGTCTGACATTGCAAATACAGACCCGCTTCCGGTCCCCTGTGTTCCATGGCCACTGCAGCATGCTTAGGAGCAGCCAGGCCCAGCTTGGCTTCCGTCTTCCATTCGCACACGGAGCCTGCCAGGCCCCTGGCTCTAGGAGCCTGCCCAGCTGGCGCTGCCAACTGGCCACAGATGCTAGCTAGAGGCAGTGGCTGGCCTCAGGAGCATGCCTGAGGGCGTCCCCTAGCCGCACAAACATTCTCTGAGTGCAGCTGGGGGCCCAGGCCATGTCCTCCTCTGGCTCGCTGGCTCCTTGGCTCGTGCATGCCCCTTCCAGGATTCCCTACACTAAGGGCTTGGAGGGCAGGGCCATTCCTGGGGGCTGCTGCTGGGACACACCCACTCCTGATGCCCACTGGGGTGGTCCATGCGAGATGTGCTCGGAGCTGGAGTATGGGCTGTCCCACCATGGCCTCCAGAGCCTGAGCGCACATGCGTGGGCCCTCTCGTGTCACCTGCAGGACCGGAGTCTGGGCACTCATGTGTTCATGTGAGCCTCCTAGGTTTCCACTACCGCCCTTGGGTAGGGACGAGGTGCAACCCCAGGAACCTGTGCCACCTTGTGCGTGGAGGCCCCACCCACGGGCAGCAAGCTCCATAGGCCCACAGCTGAGCCCGACCCTGCAGCCTGCATGGATAGCTGGAGGCACAGAGACAGGAGGTCTCACTTCGCAGCTCGCTCCCTCAAAGCCTCGCTTGCAGTTCCCAGGAGGAAGGACCTTGCTGAGCCTCGGCTGTCTCCCTCCATCTGGTTGGGCATCACAAACACAGACCCACTTCTGACCCCTGTGTTCCTGGCCTCGACAGCCCGCTTAGGAGCAGGCGGGCCCCCCTCTACTTACATAAGCCATTAGCCTGCGGAGCCTGCCGGACCCCTGACTCTAGGAGGCTGCCCATCTGGTGCTGCCTACTGGCCACAGGTGCTAGTTAGAGGCAGTGGCCGGCCTCAGGAGCACACCTGCGGGCGTCTCCAGGCTGCACAAACATTCTCTGAGGGAAGCTAGAGCACCTGGCAGCCAGTGTCCTCCTCTGGCTCGCTGGCTCGCCGGCTCGCGCATGCACCATCCAGGATTCCCTGCACTAAGGGCTTGGAGGGCAGGGCCATTCCTGGGGGCTGCTGCTGGGACACACCCACTCCATGCCCACTGGGGCGGTCCACGTGAGATGAGCTTGGAGCTGGGGTACAGGCTGTCCTACCATGGCCTCCTGAGCCTGAGTGCACACACGTGGGCCCTCTCGTGTCGCAGGCAGGACCGGAGTCTGGGTACTCCTGCGTTCCTGGGCGCCTCCTAGGTTCCCCCCACAACCCTTGTGCAGGGACGAGGCGTAGCCCCAGGAAACCTGTGCCACCTTGCGCGTGGAGGGCCCACCCACTGGCAGCAAGCTCCATAGGCCCACGGCCACACCTGACCCTGCAGTCTGTCTGGATGTCTGGAGGCACAGGGATGGGAATCTCACTTGACAGCACGCACTCCCCAAGCCTCAGCTGGCAGCTCCCGGGAAGATGCACCTGGCTGCGCCTCGGCTGGCTCCCTCCCTCTGGTCGGGCATTGCAAACCCAGAACCACTTCTGTGCCCTGTGATGCTGGCCTCTACAGTGCACTTAAGAGCTGGTGGGCCTCCTTTGGATTCCATATGCCATTCGCCCGCGGAGCCTGCCAGACCCCTGGCTCTAGGAGGCTGCCCAGCCTGCGCTGCCCACTGGCCCCAGGTGCTAGCTAGAGGCAGTGGCCGGCCTCAAGAGTACACCTGCGGGCATCTCCGGGCTACACAAACATTCTCTGAGGGAAGCTAGAGCCCTGGAAACCAGCGTCCTCCTCTGGCTTGCTGGCTTACCGGCTCGCGCATGCGCCGTCCAGGATTCCCTGCACTAAGGGCTTGGAGGGCAGGGCCATTCCTGGGGACTGCTGCTGGGACACACCCACTCCTGATGCCCACTGGGGTGGTCCATGCGAGATGTGCTCAGAGCTGGGGTACGGGCTGTCCTACCATGGCCTCCTGAGCCTGAGTGCACACACGTGGGCCCTCTCGTGTCACAGGCAGGACCGGAGTCTGGGCACTCCTGCATTCCTGGGTGCCTCCTAGGTTCCCCCCACCTCCCTTGGGCCGGGACAAGATGCAGCCCCAGGAAACCTATGCCACCTTTCGTGGAGTCCCCGCCCATGGGCAGCAGGGTCCAAAGGCCACGGCCGTGCCTGACTATGCAGCCTGCCTGGATGGGTGGAGGCACAGGGATGGGAGGTCTCACTTGGCAGCATGCCCTCTCAAAGCCTCCGCTGGCAGCTCCCTGGAGGATGAACCTGGCTGCGCCTCGGCTGGCTCCCTCCCTCTGGTTGGGCATCACAAACCCAGTCCCACTTCTGACCCCTGTGTTCCTGGCCTCCACAGTGCGCTTAGGAGCTGGCGGGCCCCCCTCAGCTTCCATATGCCATTCACCCGCGGAGCCTGCCGGACCCCTGACTCTAGGAGGCTGCCCAGCCCGCGCTGCCCACTGGCCCCAGGTGCTAGCTAGAGGCAGTGACCGGCCTCAGGAGCACACCTGCGGGCGTCTCCGGGCTACACAAACATTCTCTGAGGGAAGCTAGAGCACCTGGCAGCCAGTGTCCTCCTCTGGCTCGCTGGCTCGCCGGCTCGCGCATGCACCATCCAGGATTCCCTGCACTAAGGGCTTGGAGGGCAGGGACACACCCACTCCTGATGCCCACTGGGGCGGTCCACGCGAGATGTGCTCGGAGCTGGGGTACGGGCTGTCCTACCATGGCCTCCTGAGCCTGAGTGCACACACGTGGGCCCTCTCATGTCGCAGGCAGGACCGGAGTCTGGGCACTCCTGCGTTCCTGGGCACCTCCTAGGTTCCCCCCACCTCCCTTGTGCAGGGATGAGGCGCAGCCCCAGGAAACCTAGCCTCCTTGTGTGTGGAGGCCCCGCCCACTGGCAGCAAGCTCCATAGGCCCACGGCCACGCCCGACCCTGAAGCCTGCCTGGATGGCTGGAGGCACAGGGATGGGAGGTCTCACTTGGCAGCACACACTCCCCAAGCCTCTGCTGGCAGCTCCCGGGAAGATGCACCTGGCTGCGCCTCGGCTGGCTCCCTCCCTCTGGTTGGGCATCACAAACCCAGTCCCACTTCTGACCCCTGTGTTCCTGGCCTCCACAGTGCGCTTAGGAGCGGGTGGGTCCCCCCTCAGCTTCTGTGTGCCATTCGCCCGCGGAGCCTGCCGGACCCCTGGCTCTAGGAGGCTGCCCAGCTGGTGCCGCCCACTGGCCCCAGGTGCTAGCTCGAGGCAGCGGCCAGCCTCAGGAGCACACCTGCGGGCATCTCCGGGCTACACAAACATTCTCCGAGGGAAGCTAGAGCCCCGGAAGCCAGCGTCCTCCTCTGGCTCGCCAGCTCACCGGCTCGTGCATACGCCATCCAGGTCTACTCTTTGAGCAATTTTAAAATACAGAATACATCACTGTTAGTTACAGTCACCATGTTGTAGAAGAGATCTCTTTTTTAAATTTTTTTTATTTAGTAAATATAAATTTCCAAAGTACAGTTTATGGATTACAGTGGCTTCCCCCCCCCCATAGTTTCTCTCCCACTTGCACCCCTCCCATCTCCCACTCCCTCGCCCATTCCATTCATATCAAGATTCATTTTCAATTCTCTTTATATACAGAAAATGGATTTAGTATATATATTAAGTAAAGATTGCATCAATTTGCACCCACACAGAAACACAAAGTGTAAAATACTGTTTCAGTACTAGTTATAGCATTACTTCACATTGGACAACACATTAAGGACAGATCCCACATGAGAAGTAAGTACACAGTGACTCCTGTTGTTGACTTAACAATTTGACACTCTTGTTTATGGCGTCAGTAATCTCCCTAGACTCTAGTCATGAGTTGCCAAAACTATGGAAGCCTTTTGAGTTCGCTGACGTCGATCTTATTCCAACAGGGTCATAGTCAAAGTGGAAGTTCTCTCCTCCCTTCAGAGAAAGGTACCTCCTTCTTTGATGGCCCTAGAACAGATCTCTTGAATTCCTTCCACCTAACTACAATTTTGTTTCCTTTGTTTAGTATCTTCCCATTATCTCCTTTGTAGAAGATGTGTTTATCTGCAGAGAACACTATTTGACAAATTAACACCTGTAACCAGGTGGAAAATACCACTTAAATTATGATGCCAACAGGAAAATGACAAACTCTCAATGAGCAGACAATAAAACACGTACAACTTAGATATATCATCAAAATATAACTATCAATAATGTTGTAAATTTATTAATAAAGTAGAACTTAGCACAATGCCAACAATTTCAAGGATGGCCATTAATACAAAATGACATTCTTATTTGTAGTCTTTATAGCCAGAGGAGGTTAGTTTTACATGATGTCTATATTCATTTATCTTTAAGGTTTCTCTATATTATTTTGCTTTCTTTGAGAGAGAGAAAGAGATGGAGAAAAAGAAAGAATGATAGGTATGGAAATAGATAGAGGGGCCAGAGGGGAAGAGATCTCCTATTCACTACTTTACTTCAACACCTACAAAAGCTGGCTTTGGGAATGGGTAAGAATCAAGATCCAAAAGCTCAACCCAAGCCATCCACATAAATAATAGTGACCCAGCCTCTGCATTGCTTACCACGCCTGTCAGGATCTACATTAATGAGAAGCTTGCGTCAAGAAATGAAGCCAAGAATTGAACTAGGAATTTCAGTGTGGGATATGGTCACTGAAATCACTATGCACTACCTGTGTCCAAGTTGTTCTTGAATAAACTACCAGTTAATGTAAGCTAGGTTAAAATTAGAATAAAATTTGAATCTTCTATTTTATTTTGGTTCAGAACTCTAAAAATATAACAGATATAATAAGGAAATATGTCAGAAAACCCTAGATTGTTTTTTTAAAACTTTCAAAGCATTCTTTTCAGGCCTTATGAGAATAATGTAGCACTTGGGAAGGAAGATGCAGCCCAGGAGCCCTGCACTTGAGGCCAAGATGGAGAAGACCTCCACGGCCACCATGACCTTCCCCTTGGTGCTGTGGTAGACAGGCAGGAATGTCACCCAGACACTGCAGAACACCAGCATGCTGAACGTCAGGAACTTGGCTTCATTGAACGTGTCAGGAAGATTCCTGGCTAGGAAAGCCAAGGTGAAGCTCGCCAGGGCCAAGGAGCCCAGGTAGCCCAGGACACAGTAGAAGGCAGTGACCGAGCCCTTGTTGCACACCAGGATGATGTGGCCATGCTCAGAGTGTGTATCTAACTCAATGAAGGGAGGAGAGATTCCCAACCAGATGCCACAGAGAGCCAGTTGGATCAGGAAGCAGATGGGAATGAGGGAGTTAGAAGCTCCTGATACCAGCAATCGCCTGACAGTTCTGCCAGGTTTTGTAAACTTGAAGGCCAGAATCACAGTGATGGTCTTAGCCAGCACGGTGGAAACAGCCACTGTGAACACAAGGCCAAATGTTATTTGCCGGAGGAGGCAAGTGGCTGTGTTGGGACGGCCAAGGAAGAGTAAGGAGCAGAGGAAGCACAGGAGGAGGGCGATGAGCAGGATGTAGCTGAGGGTCCTGTTATTGGCCTTGACGATGGGAGTGTCTCGGTGCTTCACAAAGACCCAGAGGACCGCAGCTGTGAGGACAGAGAAGCACAGAGCCATGCAGGCCAGAGCCATCCCTAGGGATTCCTCAAAGTCTAAGAATGTCACCAGCTTGGGGAGGCAGTGGTTTCTCTCCATGTTTGGGTACTCGTGATCTGCACACGGGATGCACTGCTCTGCATCTGAGGAAAAAGAGAGACTCAGGATTGATATTTAATTGTTGCCTTTTTCTGTCCAGGAAAGGGGTCACTTTTGCAATGCCACTTTGCGAACAGACTGCCTATGTCATATACCAAGATGCACTAGGGTAAGACTGCATTCGCAATCCAGGGAGAATGCTCTCTTCCTAGAATCAGCAGGTGCTCCTGGCTTTTGTCTCAGAGACATTCTGGGCACACACAAGCACGTATGCAATGAGCTATGAATTCCCATATGATGGTAATTTATTTTTGTTTCTTGTTTCATACACTTAGTGGGTGTTGCGCATCACTCTGATAAATTATTTGTTATAATCTTTACACCTGAAAAATCTATTCTTTCTCTGAAGTGTGAAAAATTAAGTGCCTTCTACTGCTTCATTAATGGTCATTAAATGATTATTTTTGAGCAATAAAAACTATTTTTGGGCTGGTGCTGTGGCTCAGCAAGTTAATGCCCTGGCCAGCACCCCATACGGGTGCTGGTTCTAGTCCCAGCTGCCCCTTGATCCAGCTCTCTGCTGCGCTCTGGGATAGCAGTAGAAGATGACCAAAGTCCTTGGGCCCCTGCTCCTGCCATGGGAGACCTGGTAGAAACTCCTGGCTTCTGGCTTCAGATCAGTGCAGCTCTGGCCATTGCATCCATCTGGGGAGTGAACCAGCATATATAAGATCTCTTTCTCTGTCTCTACCTGTCTCTATAACTCTGTTTTTCAAATAAATAAAATGATTATTTAAAAAACTATTATCTACTCTGTATTTTGAATAATGGAAGCATTTTCTAATTAGTGTTTGTCTACTTCACATAATTTGATATATTTGGCTTTCATAGGTAATTCCTTAAATGTTTATCTTGTGCAAAGACCCTTTTTAATGATGCCAAACTGCATCCCTTATTATTATACATTGTCTTCATATTTCACACTGCATATTGCTAAATATGGTACAAGAGTAATAAAACATTTCTGTATCAACTTGCACCTTCCCTATACATTGCATTTGTGTATGAAAATACATGGATTTGCTCATCTAAGGAAGCATAACTAAGCTTGGTGGTATGCTTTTTGCATGTATTGCCTAGATTTAAGCACAGTCCACTGGAAGAGCTCAGATTAGGTCTGCCTCTCTCAGAAATGGAGGGTAAAATAAGATGTCTTGTCGAATCAATAGCACAATTAAGCCCAAAAGGATGAGCGCCACCAGACACCAGTCTACACATAATGTGGTAGACATAGCGATCATAAAATGGATGTATGGAAATAACAAGTGAATATTTGTATTCATAGCAATGGTTCACTACAATCTCATTACAAATATTCTTGTTTTTTTTTATTTTTCGTTTTGTTTTTTGTTTGTTTTTGTTTACAAAGTACAACTTTTGGATTACAGTGGCTTTCTGCCCCCATAACCTCCCTCTCACCCGCAACCCTCCCATCTCCCACTCCCTCTCCCATCCCATTCCCAATCACGATTCATTTTGCGTTATTTATTCTTATTTTAAATTTTTATCAATGTAAAGAGAACAGATTTCATGTATTTTATAGAAACAACTCTAAGGTGGTAACCATACTTCTCTCCTTCCTTCCCTCCTGGAATACTCCTCCTTCCTTCCTTCCTTTTTTGTTTTCATTTAACTTTTACAATAATATAAATTCAATTGCTTTATAACCACTGACTTAATGCACCATTAGCCATAATATTCAAGAAGCAAAATGTAGAAACAGCACAGGGGTATAGAAAAGAGCTAAAAACATAATGAAATCCTAAGAAGTCATAGCAGATAACAGGGAATAGCAGTTTGGAAACCCCCCTTGTGCAATGGTTAAGATAAGTAAAACTGATGTGTACTGAGATAAGCAGGAATGCTGTATACTAAGATAAGTGAAATTACTGTAAACAAAAACCCCCTTCCTCTCTGTATTCACTTGCTTAAGATAATTTTGTGGTTTTTGCCTTTAAATACTGCCTGTAACCCTCGTCCAGTACTTCACTCTCTCAGGAGGGAGGGGTCCGTTTTGCGCAAAACATAAATAAAGCCGCCTCTTGCATTTGCAAAAAAAAAATCATAAGAAGTCAGTTTCATTCTTATACAATACTTTTTTGTAGTCTATATTAACTACTAAGTATCAGAGAAAACATATGATAATATTTATCTTTTGGGGACTGGATTATTTCACTAAGCATAATGTCTTCCATTGGCATCAATGTTGTTGCAAAAGACTGGATTTCATTCCTTCTTTTGGCTGAGTAGTATAATTATGACAGTGGAGTTATCAGTAGGAATGGATACGGTTTCTACCTGTCTGATTGGAAATGTCTCTGTCTGTGCAAAAAGTGCAAGTATAGCAGCAGACAGGTCTTCCTTCCTGTGGCACTTTCCTGAATCCTGGGCCACAGCTCTGGCTACACACAGATTGAGGAGTCTGAAAGGAAAAAATGGAAACATTCATCTTGATTATTGGCCACATTGATAGAATTTCAATGCTTAACCTCTCAAACAGAAAATATGACCTTCAGTTGAAGGTCATCTCTGTGTCTCCTCCGACCCCTGCCATGTCATCATTAGCTAGGTGGCTAACTTGGAGCTTCTGTGGTCATCAATGTACTTTGTCAACATGTACCAAATACTACAAATGTACTTAATCACTTTTATTTCACACATCACCAGCTAACATCCCCTGCCATTTATCTCTTATTGAACCACTATATCCAAAATATGTTTAATGTGGGTTTCTATGTGGCAATGATTCTGAAAACTAGAATGTCTGAGAAAAATTTGACCATGAACTCATACTTAGTTGATTAGAATATTTTACATCACAGATAAAAGGAACAAAAGACATGATACAGAGGCATACTACTGAGAGTAACCATGAAAAATTCAGGTCAACATAGAAATGGTTAGAATGTGTTATGAAACAATAACTGTGTTTAGTACATTTCTGATATTCTCCATTCAGGCAGGCCATTAATTTCAGAGATAAACACATCACTTGGGTGCAATGCATTGTTATATATAACTCTTGCAGAAAATATCATATTTTGGAAACATGACAAATTATTGTCACTATCTCAAGATGTTATGAAGAATAATTTGTGGAAGACTGAGTAGCATGCCAAATGGAAAAAAAGGAAATGCTATCTACAAAGAGGTGAATGATAAGTCAACCCATAATCCATTGTGTTCATCATGCATCACAACATAAAGACCTTCACCATATGTGATTAAGGCCTTCAGAATATATAGATATATTTAGGATTTATGTGTCTATACACTAATCTCTCTATTTCTTTTCATTTATAGCCTTTATTCTATTCACTAAACATCTACACAATATATACGCCCAAATTAAAAAATAAATCAGGGGCCAGTGCTGTGGCACATTAGGTTAATCCTCCACCTGTGGCACCAGTATCCCCTATGGACACTAGTTCTAGCCCTGGCTGCTCCTCTTCCAATACAGCTCTCTGATGTGGCCTGGGAAAGCAGTAGAAGATGGCCCGAGTCCTTGTGCCCCTGTACCCATATGGGAGACTGGATGGAATCACCTGGCTCCTGGCTTCAGATCAGCACAGCACCAGCCATTGCAGCCATTTGGGGAGTGTACGACTGGATGGAAGACATTTCTCTCTGTCTCTCCCTCTCACTGTCTATAACTCTACCTCTCAAAAAAATAAATAAAATTTTAAAAAATCAGTAGGTTATTCCAAGTTGCACATTCAACATGCATTACCTAAGAATATATAAGGATTACCTCTACATATATAAGAATATATAATATATATACCTATATATAGGATAACTTATATATTATATATATAGGATTACATACATACATATATATATATATAAAAGAATATATAAGGATTACCTACATATATAAGGATTACCATGCATTTGGAAGCCATGATGTGAACTGAGATTCTGATGCTTACATAAAGGCTTCATAATTAATCTACTCCCAAGATTCTACTCAGACCTCTATGTAGGTCTGTGGTATTGAAAGGGAACCATACCTCTTTGAATGCAATAGGCCATTCTATCATCTCTTCATTGATGACCAAAGCTTCATCATGTGAACTCTTAGAGAAAAACTTTCCAATGTTGACCATCAACCCAAGGCCCACAGGAAAATTCACAATATTCTGGATATCATATTGTACCACATCGTGCCTTGTTTCATGGAAGGATATGTCATTTCCAGCACTGTTCCTAAACTGGATTTTCTTCAGAAGTGGGTGAAGCTAGAGGACAAACATAATTGTAACAAGGACAGTATTCAAGTTACATGTGCTAGAGATGGGATTAAAATGGTGGAGAAGGGAGGGTGATGGCTGCTCTAGTCTAGGAGAAGATAGTGTAAGAAAAATAGAAAGACTGCAGGCTCAGGGAAGTGTTAGGAAGAAAACAGTAGAGGATCTACACAAATTGTAGGGACACAGTGGACCTATGTGGAGGGCCAGGACATGCACAACTCAGGACCACAGCAGCTGACCACAGCCTCTGCACCAGTGTTGGAGAGTGAGGTGAGACCAATCCGCAGCAGCCCAAGCCAGTGGTGAGAAGCTACAGGAAGAGCTTAGAGGGAATCCAGCTTGGAGCCTTATGGGGGATAGTGTACCTGCCAAACTACAGGAGAAAAAGCAAAGGTGGAGCACATTTTCTCTCTCCCCAATCACTCTGCAACTGTGTCTTGTAACAAGCTGATAGAGAGCAGGCATCGTCTTGAACATACTTAACAGCTGTGCCAGCAAACAGCCAAGCAGAGACTCCTGAGTCTGGTGAGGAGAACAGACAGGGGGCTGAGTGCTTATGACTGTGGGAGGCTTGTGTGCAGGATTGTGTTGTGTTCTTATCTGAGCTTCTTCTAGAGTTCAACAAAGTAATCTTAAAAGTCATATTTTAATGCTTTTTAAATTTGACATAAGCCTTGTTTTTTAGATATAGATTTTTCTAAAACTGAAGATTTCCAGTATTCCCTGTAGATCCAAAACAAGACAAACATATAAGAGGACTCAGCATGTGGATGAGACTTTGGGCAGTCACTGCTGGAGGCTCCACATGATCAGGGCTCCCTGGTGAGCTGGCCAAGGACATTGCTGGAGAATCTGAGCTTACACTGAGGACTGCACAGATCCTCTGTGTAGTCCTTGTGGCAGAGCAGACAAATAATATACACACTGGAGCTAGCACCCTGTAACTGGTCTGCTTTGAGTAGAGGAGCTCAGCTGAGTCTACACCAACAGACAAAAACAAACCTATCTGATCAAAAAAACAGAGAAAGAGATAGAGATTTACTATGCCAAATCTGGGTGTGTCACCTCAGATACATCCCTCACCCTGGAGCACTGAAAAGAGCTTCTTGGACATATCTACCACAAAGCTCTAGGGATTCCCTGAAAGCAGACACTCCATTAATCCACACATAGTCCAAAGAAGAAAGCCACCACAGTGATAAAACACAGAAACGACCTAGTATCTACACAAATGATGATCAACAAATGCACCCGTTCAAGAAACAGAATAAGGAAGACACTATCATGGCCACAAAAGAATACAACACTTCAATACTAGATTGTGAAGACAATGAGATTGAAGAAATCCCAGAAATGGAATTCAAGTTACAGGTTATAGAGTGGTGTACATGCACTAAGCAGTCACTTCCCAGGCTCATAATCCTCAGGGATTCTTCTTGGGAGAGACTTAGTTGGGTTTGGGTGGTCACCATCTCATGGGGCTCATGTGAAGGGAACTACTCTACCATTGCCTGAAGAAATGATGGGAAGTGATTTAATACAAACAGTAAATTACATTAGCTGGCTTAGGCATGCACTTTGCTGTATCTGGACCAGGAAGGAGGTTTAGTTGGGGCTTTAGAGAAGGTAAGCTTTGCACTTAAACATGGGTCTGTCATGGATGGATGTGCTAAAGGATGATTTTATTGATGGTAACCAGTGTGTTCTTACCTGAGCTTCTTCTAGGGTTCAACAAAGTAAACTTAAAAGTCAGAATATTAATGATTTTAAAATTTGACATAAGTCTAGTTTTTTAAAGATATACATTTTTCTAAAATTGAAGATTTCTAGCAGTCCCTGTAGATCCAAAATAAGACAAACATATTAGTCATATATGTTAAATTATGTATACTTAGAATTTTATACCTCACTAACGCTTAAAATTGATACCATGTGGGTTTCTCTCCACTCTGCTCTCCTATAGAATCTTAGTTGAGAATTTGATTAACTTTTTAAACTTTATCTCACGGTATATGACAAAAACCATGGAGTTCTACTTCTGTAAAAAAAAATGTGCAAATGTATTAGGGCTTCATGCCTGTCCTGTTCTGGAGGAGGTTTACCTGCCAAGGGAGAAGCTTAGGTTGAGCTGCATCTCCTGGAGATCCCATTTCCACTTTCTCTAGAAACATCTTGTGGAGGGCATGGGCCACTGCATACACAGCATTGTAGATGAAATAGCTAGAGTCAGATATGGTCATTATGTCGATGTCTCCTGGGGAAAACTCTAAGGAAGTGTTTGGTGGGCAGTCTCCTATTTCTCCACATAGAGACCCAGAAGGTAGGCAGGTGAAAATGTGAAACCATAGTTTAGTGAAGTAAAAGTCTTCTGGGTAGTGGGAAGGGTCCACTGTCTTGAGAAAATGTTTGAGGCCAGGGATTTCCCCCTTGTGTGGTGAAAATGAGAAGCCTCCATGGAAAGAGTGCAGTGCACGGTATGTCTCATGCACAACAATGTTCCACTTTGCTACCATGATCCACACCTTGCCCATGGTTAGAAAGTACTCTCCTGCAAAGTCCACACTGATGAGGCTCCTCACTTCACCATAGAGTACGTGCACATTTGCAGAAGAAAGGCTGATCCCAGTCATGAAAGTGATATCAGTGGAGGCATACAGTCTCTTAGTGGCAGGGAGCTTGTGTATAAAAGCCACACAGAGACCTTTCTTTACCATCTCTGCCTCAAAGTACTGAAGAAACTGCTCTCCCTTCATATCATCAGATACAAAGAGCGCCACCCAAGTCCAGCCAAAATGCAGCAACAAGGAGATCATTCCATGGGCCACAGAGCTGTCGCTGGTGGCCATCTGATAGAGTGACGGAAATTGGTCTTTATCATTTAGCAGAGGATCGAAAGGGCCATAGGTGATCTGAAAGCCAAAATAGTCATGACTGTCAATTATCTTTGTTGGGGTGAGGCTGAGATATTCTCTCTAAGGGAGGCCTTTGAAGAGAATGTCACAGGGTACAAAAAAATATTGCTTAGAGATAGCTGAATTCTGTTATTCTGCACCCATAGAATACCATGCTTCTCATGCCCTTAGCTTTTGGAAGAAAGGTGATAGCATGAACATGTGTCATATCCCTATTTTCTCTTCACATCCTGCAGTGCAAACTGGGAATGCATCAATTTTGAATGCAATACCACCAAGATAATATCCTGCTCTGTGTCACCCAATGTGGGATAGAACCCATGTGGCATGTAAACCATGACAAAGTTTGTATGGATTTCCTAATTCACTGGATTTCATTTCTTTTCACAACATCACATAACTTGTCATGAAAATCACAATTACTCACTCTGATTGTTGGTGAAATAATTTTTCCAGCTTAGAATCTTCTTATGCAACTGAAGTCTTTTTTTTTTGCAGTAATGGGCCCTTATTGCTGATGGTGTGTACTGGGTCTTTCATAAATCAATGATTTGCTAATGCAGATCCTGGGAGGCAGCTGTAATGTCTTGATTAATTGAAATAATTCACCCTCATGGAAGACCTGAACAGAATTCCTAGACCCAGGGCCTGCAATTGCCAGACTCCCAGCACATTAGTGAGTGTACCAATGAATGGAAGACCTCTGTTATGTCTCTTTCTGCCTCTCAAACCAAAATGTTAGGAAAAACAATCTGCGATATCAGGAATTGTAAATAGAACACTCAGTGAGATTCTTCTGAAGGAATCTTTCAGTGCAGGTGAGTGAGTGAGGTTTGGATGATGGAGTCCAGGAACACCCATCTCATTGGAACTGAGCCTCGAACACTCTTAGCAAACTTAGGGAAGGCATGGTCCTCTGTGATGTCCCAAAGGAAAAGCAAATTTCCAGGTTTTTAAATCCCCACATCTACATTATCACCTGTGGATGCCATCTAGGACAGGACACTTCTTGGTCTGTGGAAATTTCCTTTGAGACACTGAGCTGTGAGTACAATGAAGTCAATAAACCCAATGGTAGGGATGGATATATTGGCCCTAGGTAGGAATCTGAGTGGAGACCCTCAGCATTCACTGCCACTTCCCTTTCTTCCTGCTCCCTCTCTCTGTTAATAATTTCACAGCACAGGGTTTTCCCACTTAAAATCATGGTGGGATATATATTCTTGGTTTCTACATTGCCTTTTCAACACGGCTGAGAGAATGGTGTTAGGAAAGACTTAAATATTCTCTGAAATTGACAATATACATACCTGTGGGGTTTTGTAGAGCTCCAAAAGGGTTCCAATTTCAGCAGAAAATGTTGCTGTGGTTCCTGCAATGATGGCGACTGATTTGTCTTGTTTTTTGCAGCTGAAGTTAGGGACAAATATACCCTGTCCTGAGAGCCAGTGCAGAGTGCTCCACAAGGTGAACTGATCACTGGGGAAACCATTGTAGAATTGGTAACCCAGGGACATGTTGGGGAGTAGGTGGGGATTCTTATTGATCTCCTGGATGGCAAAGTGAAAGGCCAGGACATGTTGGTAGTTCTTCCACAACCACCTATGAAGAGGTCATATTTGTGAAAGGAGTGAGTTCTTCAGTGCAGATGTGGGAAAGAAGCAATCTGCCTATGAACTTTTTAGACAAGCCTTGATGTACCTCAATATGGAATCTGAGTCTTACTCAGAGACAGAAATCAAGATGCAGTTTTTGTTTTCTGTTAGTTCTGAAAGAGTTTAAATGGCAACTGATTTGCCAATTGTTTAAATATTATCCCCTCTGAACACATTCACCTGTATTCATTTTTCATGTGCCATTTCTGCAATTTTCTGCTCTGATGTATCAACTCTTGTAAAAGAAGCCTTGTTAAATTATATTTACTTTGGAGGTCGGCGCTGTGGTGTAGTGAGTAGAGCCGCTGCCTATAGTGCTGACATTCCATATGGATGCCAGTTCAAGTCCCAGCTGCTCCTCTTCCAACCCAGCTCTCTGCTATGGCCTGCGAAGGCAGTGGAGGATGACCCAAGTCCTTGGGCCCTGGCACCCATGTGGGAGACCCAGAGGAATCTCCTGTCTCCTGAATTCAGATGAGCACAGCTCTGGCCTTTGCAGCCAGTTGAGGAGTGAACCAGCAGTTGGAAGACCTCTCTTTCTCTCTCTCTCTCTCTCTCTCTCTCTCTCTCTCTCTGCCTCTCCTTTTCTCTCTGTGTAGCTCTGCTTTTCAAATAAATTAATTAATATTTTTAAATTATATTTATTTTAAAAATAAGCACTTGATTTGGGATTTCTTCTTTTTCCTGTTTTATTATTAATATGAAGAGAACTGATTTTGTGTATTTCTAAGAAACAGTTCTAAGAATATGACACTTCTCTCCCTGCCTCTTCCTTTATTCCTTTCAATTTTTAATTTTAATTTTTAACAACAAACTTTCAATTCACTTTATAATCACTAAATATAGTGATTATTTATATTTATAATTCAACAAGTAAAAATAATAGATTTAGGGCTTCTAAGTGATATAAACCCAAATTATATCACTTTGTTGTCCTTTCTCCTCTTCACTGAACTTTCTTAACATTTCACATTGAACATTCTTTTCATTTTTTGCGAAAAAATATGACTTCCTGGAAATTGTTCTGAACTTTCTCTAATTTATATATTTCATCCATAATTTGATTCATATGAAAAATCTCACTTCTTAATAAGGTATATGTGACTGGAGGTTTGCATTGATTCTTATGTTTCAATGTGGGGATTAGTACTAATATATAATTTCACTTTATTTTAAATATTTATGAAGCATTTTTGTACCGTTCCCCAAAGGCATAGTTTTACATTGAGGATAAATGAGTTTACATGTTGTGTCACAAAATGTTGTGTGCATTATTCTTATATATGAAACTCAGAGTTTTCTTCTGTTGTCTAAACAAAAGTTCCCTTTATGGAAACATTTAATCAAACACATTTTAGCTCATATACAGAACTTATTTGTTATACCTGAAGTAGATCCAACACAAAAATTAGGCTTTGAAGACCTGCCCAATGCTTACATTATTTTAAATGATAAATTAAGAGCATTAATGAAACTTTTTTTTACTTTTCATTATTTTACCTTATTGCTATTATTTTCCTTTTTGAAACGAATTTTTATTCACCCTGGAGCTATTTGTAGTACTTGCTATCAGAAGAAATATGACTAGCTGAATTCTTTGTTTCCTGATGTAAAATGGGGAGTATTAAGTTCCAGACAAAGCTATAACCTGGTAGAAAACCTTCAGAGATCATAAGCATCAAAGCTACATGTATTGGGGCCAGCACTTTGGGATAGTAGGTAAAGTGCTGCCTGCAGTGCCGGCCTCCCATATGGGTGCCAGTTTGAGTCCTAGCTGCTCCACTTCTGATCCAGCTCTCTGCTATGGCCTGTGAAATCAGTGGAGAATGGCACAAGTCCTTGGGGCCCTGCACCCATGTGGGAGACATAGAATAAGCTCCTGGCTCCTGGCTTTGGGTTGGTGCAGCTCTGGCCATTGCAGCCATCTGGTGAGTGAACCTGCAGATGGAAGGCGCTCTCTCTCTCTCTCTCTCTCTCTCTCTCTCTCTGCCTCTGCCCCTAACTCTGCCTTTCAAAAAAATAAATAAATATTTAAATAAAAAAGGAAAGAAATCATGTTTTTTAAAAAAAAGTGATGGGGGCTGTGCTGTGGTGCAGCAGGTTATCACCCTGGCCTGAAGCACCTGCATCCCATATAGGAGCCAGTTTGAGACCCAGCTCTCCACTTCCTATTCTGCTCTGTGCTATGGTCTGGGAAAGCAGTAGAGCATATCCCAGGTCCTTGGGTCCCTGTATGGGAGACCCGCAGGAAGCTCCTGCCTCCTGGCTTTGGACCCCTGCAGCTCCAGCCATTGTGGCCAATTGGGGAGTGAACCATCGGATGGAAGTCCTCTCCCCCCTTCCTCATTTTCTCTTTCTCTCTTTCTCTCCATTTCCTCTCTCTGTGTAACTCTGACTTTCAAATAAATGAATACATCTTCAAAAAAAAGGTGACATGTGTAGATATAATTTCCTACATGGCACCAAAGCCCATAAAGAGGTTGCTCTACCAGGACTAATCTTTCCAACACTAGATAATAAAGTGAAGAATTCTCTAATCAATAATCCTGGCATATACGAAGAGGTATTCAGAATATAAGAAATAATGTTCAAGATGGCTAGAGAGGGCCAACATTTGCTCCATGGTAGGGAAAAAAAACAGAACAACAAAGGGAGGACCACATTTCCAAGAGGTTGAGTGAAAACTCAGGGCATCAGGCCTGGAGTTATGCTCCCTCACATACAATCTCAGGAAATTCTCTTTTGCTTTTGTGTGTTGGAGCCAACTGGCAGTAGCCAATACAGAATCCCAGAAAACCAGAATTTAGGAAGTCCCCTTCTGCATCTCTTACCACTTGGTGCTTGATGGCCAAGCCACAAGATCTGGGCCTCAGTTGTACCTAGTAGCACCAGAACTGCAACTATTGCTAAGTACTGGGAGTACCTTGCTTTCCCTGTGGGACCTGGGAAATGCTCTATTTCCATTGCACTGATGGAAGTCCTTGGCTGACAATGTGTAATCCTCACCACAGCCTACACTTTTACTCTGGAACCTATGAAAGATATCCTTCCTGCTCAGCAGCTCCAGTACTGAGACTACTAGCACTATAGTTCTTAGATCACCTCTAAACAGCCTGCAGGACCAGGCTAAATTCTGCCTGCATTTAACTACATGGTCCCCTTCAAATTCACCAGTGCTAGAAGTGGACCTTTTGGTGCTATAAGCCCCACTATTACTCACAGACTCCCAGAAAATATAGGAAAAGTCTACTCACATCACCCAATTACAGGGACACAGCTATTGGTGCCAAGTTCCAGCACGCCTGGGACAAAGGAGAGACATATATGTCTCTCCCAATCTAAAAATGTAGCTACTGACATCACAAATCCTACTGCAATTCACAGCTAACTCTGGGGCCTGAAGGCAGACACATTTGGAAGCTCACATCCACCACAAAGTCTTACCAGTACCCCCATGAACTGCTGCAGCCTGGACAACTATGGGATTCATAGACACTGCTGACATTGTTCATAGCTGAAGAGACCACTTAGAGATTACAATCCTGGGCTCACGAAGAACCAAAGTCAGAGTAACCACACAGCTGACATTCCACATTCCATATAAACAAAAAAGTCTTTTGCAATGAAAGTTACTTCACAAAGAAGAAGGAACTGTTCTATCACATGCACAGATGTCAATGTGAGGACCCAATAGAAAGTAAAGAAGCATGATAGCTCCAAAAGAATATAATAGTTCTACAGAAATAGGTACTGCCTTGAAGGAAACCTATGAAGGCCTCAAAAAGAATTCAAAGTAATGATCCTAACCAAACTCAGTGAGATACTAGGGAACACAGATGATCAGTTCAGCACAGAAATCAATGAATGGTATGAATGAGAACTCCAACAGAGAGAGAGAGGAATCATTAAAAAGAATTAATCAAAATCTTTGGAGCTGAAAAAATTAAACCAATGAATTAAATACAGTTTAGATCTTCAACAACAGATAAACCAAGACAGAGGGGAAAAAAACTGCTGTTCTTGAGAGTAGATTTTTGAAATGATACAGTCTGGTAAAATAAATGAAAAGACCAGTGTGATATGTAGGATATCAATAAGTAAACGAACACTTGTTGTTACAGGAATAATTGAAGAAAAAGGCCATGGATAACTTCCTGAATGACATAATAACTGGAAGATCCCTAGGTCTTGAAAGAGATATAAACATCCAGACGTTCAACCTTGAACAGACTCAACTAATAAAGACATTCCACAAGGAATGTTGCAGTCAAATTGTCAAAAGCTAATATTAGGGGACCAATGCTGTGGCCCAGAGGGTTAAATCCCTGACCTGATGCACTGGAATCTCAAATGGGTGCTGGTTCTAGTCCTAGCTGCTCCTCTTCTGATCCATCTCTCTGCAATGGCTTGGGAAAGAAGTAGAAGATGGCCCAAGTGCTTGGGCCCCTGCACCCACATGGGAGACCCAGAAGAAGCTCCTGGCTCCTGGCTCCTGGCTTCGGATAGGCACAGCTCTGGCTGTTGCAGCCATCTGGAGAGTGAACCAGTGGATGGAAGACCTCTCTCTCTGTCTCTAACTCTCTATGTAACTCTGTCTTTCAAAAAATTAAATAAATCTTTTTAAAAAATTAGTAATAATGAGAGGACCCAAAAGAGTGAAACAAAAGCATTAAGGTTCACTTAGGTTATTAGCAAACTTCTCAGCAAAAACTCCAGACCAGAAGAGAATGGAATGCTACATTCAAGGTCTAGGGAAACAAAATTTCACCCAAAAATAGTATATCCAGTGAGCTACCCCTTCAAAGTGAATCAGAAATAAAATCTTTCCCAGACAAGTGAAACTGAGACAATTCATCATCACTAGATAAGCACGACAACAAATTCTGAAGGGAGTCCTGTATTAGAACTAACGGATCATAATAATCATCATGGAAACACATTATAATGCAAAATTCAGTAATAGAGCAAATTTATGAGAGAAAGAGCAAATCAAAACTTATCATGACAGAAAGGTACCAAAACACAAAGCTAAATAATGAGAGGCACAGAGATTTTATAAAACAGGAAGTAAAACATCAACCAAACCACATCAGTTAGTTCTTACCTCTCAATATTAACTTTGAATGTAAGTGGATTTTATTCTCCAGTCAAAAAATACAGACTAACTGAATGGATAAGAAACTATACTCAGGGATGGCACTGTGGTGCAATAGGTTAATCCTCCACCTGCGGCTCCGGCATCCCCTACAGGTGCCGGTTCTAGTCCAGGCTGCTCCTCTGTCAATCCACCTCTCTGCTATGGCCTGGGAAAGCCACACAAGATGGCCCAAGGCCTTGGGCCCCCGCACTCACAGGAAAAAGCTCCTGGCTTTGGATCAATGCAGCTATAGCTGTTGCGGCCATTTAGGAAGTGAACCAATGGAAGGAAGACCTTTCTCTCTGTCTCTTTTTCTGTCTGTAACTCTACCTTCCAAATAAATAAATAAAATCTTTAAAAAAGAAACTATACTCAACCCTACATTACTCATTAGAAACTCACTTCACATGTAAAGATACACATTCACTGAGAGTAAAGAGTTGAAAAAGATATTAGATACAAATAGAAAGAAAAAATGATCATGAGTACATGTACTCATATCAGGTAAAAACATTTCAATCCAGAAATTAAAAAAGAGACAAAGAAGATTATATATTAATAAGAGGATTCATTCAGCAAGAAGACATAACAATACATATATATGTATATATACAATAAAAACCCAAATATATAAGGCAAATATTACTATAAATAAATGGATAGATTGCAATACAATAATAGTGATGCACTTCAATATCTCACTGTCATCAATGGACACATCATCTAGCCAGAAACTCCACAAAGGTATTTAAAAGAGGCAGACCATGGAGCAAATGAATAACACAGGCATTGACGGAACATTTTAATTAAATACCACAAGAATACACATTCTCCTCATTAGCACACCAAACACTATCCAGGATAAACCACACATTGGGTGACAATCGGTTCTGTTTACATATACAACACTTTCTTCATCTACTCTTCGTTACTATTATGGATTGAGCTTCAATAAACATTAGAATTCATGTATCACTTTTGTAGGCCGACTAAGCCAGACACAGAATGACAAATAACACATTTTCTCTCATATGTGAAAGTTAATATATGCAGAGTATAAAAAAATGTATGTATGTCATATTGTTTGGTGTATAAGAGTTATAAATATCGACTTCTCTGAATTATACCATCTATATGACATAGCCTTATTTCCTCAGTTTATGATCATTTTCATGAGTCCCACATCATGTCATATTAATATACTGGCTTTAATAAATATAGTATGTGTACATATATAATATCTATATATAAAATGAATTTGGCAATTGGTAAAAATTATTAAATCTAAAAAATTAATTATAGTTTTTAAAAATATCTTGAAGCAAAAAATGAAAACACAGCTTGTCAAATATATTTATTCTACCAAAAATAGAATTAAGAAATTTCAGAAATAAATGTATACATTAAAATATAGAAAGATTTCAGATAAAACAATATAACAATGTATTTTCAAGGACTTAAAAAGCAAGAACAAACCAAACTCTAAATTAGAAGGAGATGAGAAATGACAGGGATCTGAACAAAAATAAATAAATTGAAACTAAAAAAATGCAAAAGATCAAGAAAACAAAAAACTGGTACTATGTACAGATAAACGAAATAGACAAAACTTTATTCAGGACAACAAAGGAAAGAGAGGAAAAACTCAAATAAAATTAGGTATGAAAAGGGAAACATCATAACTGATACCACAGAAACACAGAGAACCATGAAAAACTATTACAAACCACTCTATGTAAGCAAAATAGAAAACTTTACAGAAATGGAGAGGATCCTAGATATACAACTTGTCAAAATTACATCAAGAAGATATATAGGGAGTTGGCACTGTGGTGTAGCAGGTAAGGTTATCAACTGCAGTGCCAGCATCCCATATGGGCAGTGAATTGAGTCCTGGCTGCTCCACTTCCATTAAGCTCTCTGCTATGGCCTGGGAAATCAGTGGAAGATGGCCCAAGTGCTTGGGCCCCTGCACCAGAATAGAAGACCTGGAAGAAGCTCCTGGCCCCTGGCTTCAGATTGGCACAGCTCCAGCCATTGCAGCCATCTGGGGAGTGAACCAAGAGATGGAAGACCTCTCTGCCTCTCTCTGTAACTCTGCCTTTCAAATAAATGAATAAATAAATGTTTTTAAAGAAGATATATAAACCTAACAGATTGTTAAACAAGTAATAACAACTAAAGCAGTAATGAAAAATCCCATCAAAGAAAAATCCAGGACCCAATGGCTTCAAAACTGAATTCTATAGGATAGTTAAAGAAGAAATAACTCTGATTCTTCTCAACTGTTCCAAAATATTGTAAAGGATGAAACTCTACCAGCATCACTCTGATACCAAAATGAAACACAGATATAACAGAAAAAAAAGACCTACTGATCAATATACTTAAAAAACACAAGCACAAAAATTTCCAACAAAATGTTAGCAAGCTGAATCCAACACTACAACAAAATACCATAAATTGTGATCAAGTGAGATTTAACCCAAGAATGCCAACTGGATTTAACATTCACAGATCACATATTGTTGTAAATCACATCAACAGAATGAAAAAAAAATCTCAATGATCATTTAAATAGATGCAGTAGATGCAGAAAAATATTTGATAATATTCAACATTCATTCACAGTTTTTTTAAAAACTCTTAACAAACTAGATACAGGAATAACATACATCAAAATTGCAATGGCTCTACATTTAAAAAATAGCCAATATCATATTGAATGGGGAAAATCTGAAATCATTTTCCCTCAAACCTGGAAGAAGAAAATGACTTTCAGTTTCAGCACTCTTAATCAATATAGTATCAGAAACAGCAGCAACAGAATAGGAAAATGAGAAAGAAATAAAGAACATCAGAATTGGAAAGAAAAAAGTCAAATGTCCATGTTAGCAGATGTCATGAGAAAAAAAAAACTACTCCACCAATAATCTATTAGAATTGATAAACCAATTCAGTTAATTGAAAATGGATGTTAGTGGAGAATGTAACTGGGAATGGGGAAGTGAAGAGGAGGAGGGGTGGGAGTGTGGGTGGGAGGGCGTGTATGGTGGGCAGAATCACTATATTCCTAAAGTTGAAATTTATCAAATGCATAAAGTTTATAATCCATAAATAAAAAAGTTTCTTTGAAAAAGAATAAAATAATGGTTCTCACTTAGGGAAAAAAAAACACTGCTTGGGATTCCTGCAACCAATAGTAGAGTGCCAGTGTTTGAGCTATGGTCTGCTTCTGATTGCAGCTACCTGCTAATGCACACGCTGGGACACAGCAGTGATAGCTCAAATACTTGGGTCTCTGCCATCCTGGATTGAATTCTGAGCTTCTGTGGCCTGGCCCAGCCAGGCTGTTGCTTGCATTTGAGAAGTAAACCAGTAGATGGAAGATATCACTTTCTCTCCTGTCTCTGTTTCTCTGCCTTTCAAAGAAAATGAAAATAAATAAAAATAATAAATAATAATTTTAAAAAGAAAGAAATCTCATTCATAGTAGCTTCAAAAATTAAATATTTGGGAATAAATTAACTTGAAAAGGTAAAGTTATCTAGAATGAAAATAATACTGAAATTTATTAAACATTTCTGAGAGGCATCATTACAAACACACAAAAAAATGGAAGGATGTCTCTTGTTCATGGATTGGAACAATTAGCTGTGTTAAAATGCTATCTAAAGATTCATTGCAATCCCCATTAAAATTCTAGTCACTGAAAAAAGTAAAAGAGGAACAAGAAAGAAAGGAAGAAAAAAAAAGAAACAAAGATATTATGATGATAACAGTATACTATGCACTGCTATAAGCTCTTCCATGGATAAAATGTGAAAATAATATGCACTCAAAAACCCAGTCAAAAAGATCACAAAGACATGAATCAGTTTACAGAAAATGTCCAGAATAGACAGCTCCACAGAGACCAAGGATGGATTAGTGTTATCCAGTGCAGGAGGGAAGGTCAGAGGGATGGTAACGCACTGAAAATAGGTATTTAGATTTTGAAGGGGAGATGAAAGTCTCCTAGTTAACAAGCAAGTATTTGGCAATAAGCACTGAAAGTTTTATCAAACAGCATACCTCGTGTCCTATTAATTAGCCCAATTATCTGAGTAAGAAAAAATTGTAAGCTTTATTAACTAAAAATGATCATTATATATTACTCATAATCACACACAATTAGTGATTTCCTAAATATACACATTGAGTAAACAGGTGTGCATTATTAACATAAAATAAAACTTGGTTGGCATGGAAACAGTAACAATATCCATCAGTTACAGGTAAATACATTCATGATATATTTTTAGGTATGGAAGCGTAATTGAGGAGAAACTGAGTCTGTCTGCCTAAAACAGGGCTTACCTTGGTTGAGGCCTAGAACATTCTAGGACACAACAAAGACATGATGGTTGGCACTCTTCAGCACACAGGGAGGATGGCCAGACATGTTTTGGGCTGGAGGACATAAGGCAGAGTGCAAAAATTTTGGCCTCTAAATTGGTGACATAAACAGAACTATCCTCTGGGACTCATGAACAAGGCAGGTCCTCACTTTCCCTACACAGAGCCCCACCACTGGCTGAATGCAAACAGAAATCAGCTGCCACCTAAGCAGAGAATCTACAAGCATGAAATATTTTCCATCACAAGCACTATTTCACATTGGGACTAGAAGAAAATACAAAGAGGTAAGGAAACTCAAAGTGAAACACCGAAAAAGAATAGAAGTATTTAACAGTACACGTTAGAAGTAATTACAAGGTGTTATTCTGACCCAAAGATCAGCACCCTCACTTTCTCACTAGCACAGCACAACCTGTGGAGGTAATAAGTGCTATACACCAGAAAGAACTGACAAGGACAGACTCACATCATTTAAACAAATTGCACATTGCAAAACTCTCCTAACACATGAGCATGTGGATCTCTGGGGCAATTGAGAAGCAAACTCCTCTGCTGGCACCAACAAGGTGTGTAGACACAGGCCTTTTACTAAGCCCCTCCTTAAGCACAAATGCAGTGACTGAGTTACCAGAAAGACACACCACTGATGCAAAGCTCAGAATTCACACAGTGTCTGCATTGTTCCTGGAGAAGAAAATGTCAGATTCCAAGTAGAAGTCATTAAACATGTATGGGAGATTATTTCCCTTGCTTCTGATGTTCAGGATCAGGGTCCAAATGCCTCCAGTGTAGTAGGATTTAATTATTGATCTGTGAGGGTACAGAGTCTGCCTCATGGCTTCAAGTCACAGGCAAAATCAGTGTCGCCCCTGTCAGCAATTGCTACCTAGACTGAGGCCCTCCCTACATTGGCCTCGGGACATAGTCTTAGGACTCCTGTGTGCTTCCTCCACAGGTGCTGGCAATAGGGAACCTGAGGTCCCAACCATCTCACTGACTCCAAGAACCCCAGGGCTTAATTACAGATACCTGGCCAATGGAGTAGGCACAAAAATCGTGATGCCTCTCTTATGTCTCTGAAGGAGTCAAAAAGCAAATGGAAATGAAAGGTAGTGAAATGTTAAAGAAAGGAGAGGACCTTAGCTTTCATGGAACTGTGTTTCTGCCATTCTGTGCAGAATTGTCAGAACTCTCGAGAGGTATTGAAAACATGCAGACATGAGCATATACTCAAATACAGGCATAACAATACTTAACAGATATAGAATATCTAAAATATAATGGATAATATTGAAATTGACATTTTGAGATTTGATGGTTATTTACAGCCCTTGGATTACTGTTGAGGAACAGTGTTTTTTCCCTCATATTGTTTGCTTACTGTAGGGTTAATCTTATGAGGAAAAAGTAAATTGAAAATAGATTTGTAAAATTAGGAGTAGGAATAGGAAAGGGAAGAGGAAGAAGGGTGAGAGCACAGAGGGTAGGGAAGGATTATTATTCCTGATACTGTATATATGAAAGCAATGAAATATGTGTACCTTAAATAAAACTTAAAAAACACACATACACACACCTTGAACTTACCAAGATGCCACCACTTTATACTCAGGCTCGAGTAAAAAGGATAACCGGATCATGTCTCTTTCTGGTTCCATGTAGTACAGGGGAAAAAACACTCCCAGCAATAGGTCTCCATCTCTGAAGACACTTGGCTTCAGATACTCATGGCAGTTCTCATCAATCCTGTCCTGTGAATTAGATAAAGCCTGCAGGAGCAGGTAGAGAAAAATCAGAGGCAATGACATGTCACTGTCTCCCCAAACTATAGTGAGAGCCCTGAGTCTCAGCTGAGAGGAGGAGACACAGGGCTGGATCAGGTGTGAGTGCTCACAATCAGCAGTGACAATGGAGCTCTGTGTAGAGCACAGCTGACTCCAGGTATTGATGTGTGCCCTCTGCCTGTAGGAACCTGTGTGCCAGTCTGGTGAGCAGAACGCAGAGTTCTAAGGAAGACACAGTGCTGAGACCTGGCTGTGAGTGTCCTGTGATCAGAGCTGCTCTGGCTTCTCTATATTTTCAATGCTTCCCATTTGTCTCATCCAAAAACTCAGGGGATCTACCTGCCTAAGGCTCTGCACCTGTTGCCCTCCATTATGGGGGGAAACATTTGGAAAAACATGTTTTGCATTTGTCTACCTCCCTTGCCTCAAGGGTTGCATCATAGTCTAGAAAGACTTTGCCATCATGGCATCCTGGGATGGCAGCCCTGTTAAACAGTGTGCTCAATGGCCAGGGATTTGCAAGGGTTAGAAAGAGTTGGTGTTGGAATGACCAAAACATCCAGCTGCATCTTCCCACATGATGCTGCAGACAGAAGGTGAAGGGCTGACATCAGTCATGGATGACTCTTTGGACACCACAGATATCCTTGTCATTAACATGTCTGATGTCAATTCCAAGGCCACAGTATCCGGATACAAAAAAAGTGGGCTTCCTGATTAATAAGTGAATAAGCCACATTCCAGAGAGAGGAAGTACTCCATCCTCCACACCTACTCTCCCCCACAGCTGAGCTTCCTACCCATCATCCTGATGCCCTCCACATAGAGAATACTTGAATCACCAAGCTCTCAGCATCAGTGATTTCAATATGACAACTGAAAGAAACTGTGCTGGTTCTCAATCACGTATTTTCTGTTGTCATATCTATTTTCTCTCACTTTTCAGAGACAATAGAATGTCCTACACCTGTATTTCATTTTAAAATTCATAACTTTAAATTATGTAGATGTATGTCTAGCAGAGAATGATTTGATACCTGTACACAATGTTGAGTGGTATAATACAACTGTTTTGTGTTTCAGCTTTACTTCATCGCCTTATTTTTTCTTGTGTTGACCACACTTAAAAGTCTACTGTGTCAACACATTCTCAAGTATACAACATGTTGTTCACTGAGTTATCTCATGATTTGTGACAGTTCACTTGAACTCCTTGGTCTTGCCTAATTTTGACTGCTGTGATTAACAGGTTCTGAGTTTCCCACTTCCTAGTGTTTTAATCACAAAGCTCTATTTATTTTTTTCAAAAAATATTTATTTATATTAAAGTCAGAGTTACACAGAGAGAGAAAGAAAGGCAGACAGAGAGAGAGGTCTTCCATCGGCTGGTTCACTCCCCATATGTCCACAATGGTTGGAGCTGTTCCAATTAGAAGCCAGGAGCCAGAAGCCAGGAGATTCTTCTGGATCTCCCACGTGGGTGCAGGGGCCCAAGGACTTGGGACATCTTCTACTGCTTTCCCAGGCCATAGCAGAGAACTTGATTGGAAGTGGCGAGCCAGGAGTCTAACCAGTGTCCATATGGGATGCTGGCACTGCAGGCAGCAGCTTTACCAGCTATGCCACCGTGACAGCCCCAAAAGCTCTCTTTCTGAAGTTGACTTTGGACACCAGACCTAGGGGTGAGGAGGGGATATATTTGTGTGTGTGTGTGTGTTCGATGTATTTCATGCATCCAAATATCCTCAAGACTCATCCATGTTGTCAAGTAATAAGATTTTCCTTATTGTTAGGATTGAATAATATTGCATTGTATGTACAGACCACATTGTCTTTATACATTTATCTGTTGATGGACACTTAGGTTGATTCCACACTTGGAACTTTTGCATACTGTTGCAATGAACATGGGAGTGCAGATGTCTCTTTCACATTGCAAATTCCACATCCTTTAGCTATATAAGTACAGGTAGTGCTGGGACTGCTGGGTAATATGAAGGTTCTATTTTTCATCATACAATTTTAATTATATTTATACTAATTTACCTTTCTACCTTCATCCTTGTTAACATTTATTTCTTCTGTGTTTTTTAAATATTTATTTTATTTATTTGAAATTCAAATTTATACTGGGGAGGAGGAACAAACAGAAAGAGAGAGGAGAGAGGGGAGGGCGAGAGAGTGAGAGAGCGAGAGAGCGAGAGAGAGATTAAGAGAGAGAGATCTTCCATCCACTGGTTCACTCCTCCTAATGGCCACAACAGCTAGGGCTGGACCAAGCCAAAGCCAAGATCCAGGAGCTTCTTTCAATTCTCCCATGTGTGTTCAGGGGCTCAACTACTTGGAACATCTTCTATGGTTTCCCAGGTCATTAGCAGGCAGCTGTATTAGCAGTGGAGCAGTCAGGTCTGAAACTATCACCTATATGGGATACCAGTGTCACAGGCAGTGGCTTTACCTGCTATGCTACATTGCCATCCCCCTTTTTATGTTTTTTTCTAATAACTCTTCTAACATGTGTGTGGTGATATCTCTTTATAGCATCAGTTTGCAACTCTCTGATGATTAATGGTGATGAGCATTTATTCATATACCTGTTCACTGTGAAACTTCTTTTCAGAAATATCTATTCAAGTCTTTTGGAAGCATTTAGTTCTGTTTTTTTTTCTAGCTATTAAGTTTTTGAGTGCCCTCTATGTTTAACTATAATCTTTTATCTGATTTACATTTTCTCTTTTATATTTAAATTTTTGAAAAATTATTATTTTAAACAGCTCAGCGACATTTATTGTTACAGCCTAGAAAAACACCCCTTTTTAAAATTTCACACAGCAGGCCGGTGCCATGGCTCACTAGGCTAATCCTCCGCCTTGCAGCACCAGCACACCGGGTTCTAGTCCCGGTTGGGGCACCAGTCCTGTCCCGGTTGCCCCTCTTCCAGGCCAGCTCTCTGCTATGGCCCGGGAGTGCAGTGGAGGATGGCCCAAGTCCTTGGGCCCTGCACCCCATGGGAGACCAGGATAAGTACCTGGCTCCTGCCATCGGATCAGCACGGTGTGCCGGCCGCAGCGCGCCTACCACGGCGGCCATTGGAGGGTGAACCAACGGCAAAAGGAAGACCTTTCTCTCTGTCTCTCTCTCACTGTCCACTCTGCCTGTCAAAAAATAAAATAAAATAAAATAAAATAAAATAAAATAAAATTTCACACAGCAAAGCAAGTTAAAAATTTCATTCATCAAATAAATGATAATTTAAATAAGAACTTGCTAAAGAAACCTCATCACAACGTTTTGGGGCTTGATTAATTTAAGTCCATGGGTGCAGCAGCCATTCCATCTCTCTTGATTACAGCAAGAAATCAGTGTCTGCCTGTTACAGAAAAAGAAAAAAAAATCATGATTTCTGTTCCTGTGTTCCCACAGCTGCAGAAGCTGCACTGGTACAGCTATGCCATGTCAGGATGAAGTGGTGCCTTAAGGAATCCTGAAGGTAAGTTTTGGGGTCCTACCCAACTGATTGGGCTCCAGGACCCAGGGAATGTCCATTGGTGAGCTTCCTAAGGGTTTCAGGAGGGTGACATTTCTGAATGGACATGAAGAGCTAGATTAGGAAGCTGGGGTTGCAGGTAGGGCTGTCCCCTGCCCTGTGCCCTGATTGCTGCTTCCCAACAAGCACTAACTGCTGGCTTTATCCACCTGCTCCTGCAGAGGGCAAGCACCCAGATGATCGTGGTGGTCTTGGAAGCGGGAACAGAGCTGCAGCTTCGCCTGGGAGCTGAGGGCCTGGTGCTGGCCCCATCGAGAGCCCTGCAGCTCACGCTGGGCCATGTGGTGGTCGTGGTGGTCCCTGAGCACGTCCTGACAGCAGCAGAGGGGCTCTGGTTCCCTGCCCAGGCCCGCTGGCTCCTGCTCACAGGTGCTGACCCCACCTGGGAGATCAGCATGGAAGACGGGTCTGCAGTTCCCCAGGGAGCAGCCGCTGTGTGTGTCCCACAGGCAGACAGGGCGGCTGGTGCTCCCCACGGCCCCCAGCCACCGTGGGCATGCCCAGCCAATGCACTCGCTCCTCTGGCCACTCAAACACCCTCTTCCTAACCCCTTGCTACAGAGCCGCCGCCCCTCGGGGCTCCTCCCACATGCCCAAGCCTCACCTGGAGAGGCGTCCTCTGCCAGCTGAGTTCCAGTTGAGTCTCTGTGGCCTGGAACCCCTGGCCTGTTCTTCCCTCAGACCTCTGCCTCCCTCTCCCAGCCCAGGGCCCAGAACTTGCATCAAGGCCCACCCCAGGCCAGGCTGCAAGGCGCACAGACATCTCTTCCAACACTGATGCCCCGGGAGCCCTCAGGCCCCACACAAACTGCAGACAAGCTGACAGCAAGACCATGGACACCTGCCCCTTCTGGGATTCCCCCATCCCTGACATTACCCCCGAGTATGCGAGGGGGACACTGCAGATGTGTGGGCTGTGGAGACATTCTGTGTGCTCTCACATCTGCCACAGGTGCTGGAGAGATAAATAGTGGCAGTGATGAATTTGGGGTGTCAATGATTTCCAGTGTCCTCACTGTCAATGGGATGAGAATTTTGGGTGACACCATTGTAAATACCTAAAATCCAATTGTAAATACTAGAACACTGTGATGAAAATCACAATAGCAGCACTGTGAGTTCTTACATATCTTGCAATTATTGAAGGTGAATTTGGACAGTTTGGGATTGTCAGGTGAATCTGGGGCCTGTAACTCTAGTGAAACCTGTGTACATACTGGTGTGTATGATGAACTAAAGTTTCTTGTGGAGTCCTTCTGTATGTGTGAAACACACCCTGGATTTAGACTTTGACTGGTGAGATGGCATTGGTATATGCCACCTTGATGGGATTGAATTGGAATCCCCTGGCATGTTTCTAACTCTACCATTCAACTAATGGTATTAAGTAGAACAAAAAAAAATACTAAAAGGAATCAAATAGCAAATTTGTAATTGACAGTCAGGACAAGGGCTGATCAAGTCATTGTTTCTCATAGTGTCCATTTCACTTCAACAGGTTTCCTTTTAGGAGCTCAGTTAGTTGTCACCAATCAGAGAGAATATATGATATTTGTCCCTTTGGGACTGGCTTATTTCACTCAGTATGATGTTTTCCAGATTCCTCCATTTTGTTGCAAATTACTGGATTTCATTTTTTTTACTACTGAATAGTATTCTATAGAGTACATATACCATAATTTCTTTATCCAGTCTTATGTTGATGGGCATTTTGTTTGACTCCATGTCTTAGCTATTGTGAATTGGCTACTCCTCTTCTTATCCAACTCTCTGCTATGGACTGGGAAAGCAGGGGAGGATGGCCCAAGTCATTGGGCCCCAGATCCATGTGGGAGACCTGGAAGAAACTTGTGGCCCCTGGCTTCAGATGAGTCCAGCACCTGCCATTGCAGCCATTTGGGAAGTGAACCAATGGAGGGAATTCCTCTCTCTGCTTCTCTGTTACTGTGCCTCTAAATAAAATAAATAAATCTTTAAAAAAGAAAATAAGCCACTTTGAATGTCTATATTCAATATAGAAGTTTTGGGTTCTGGTCCTAGCTCTGCTCCCATTTCCAGCTTCTTGCTGACGTGACCTTGGGAGATGAAAATGGTAGCTGAATGGTTAGGTCCATGCCACGGCTGTCTGAAACCTGCACTGGGTTCTGAGCTGGTCCAGACCCTGGTCTGCCTATTGTATCCATCTCTCTCCCTGTCTCCCCCCTTCTCCCTCTCACCATTTCTTTTTCAAATAAATTTTCAAAAAACAATGAGTAGTGGCCGGCGCCGTGGCTCAACAGGCTAATCCTCCGCCTAGCGGCGCTGGCACACCAGGTTCTAGTCCCGGTCAGGGCGCCAGATTCTGTCCCGGTTGCCCCTCTTCCAGGCCAGCTCTCTGCTATAGCCCGGGAGTGCAGTGGAGGATGGCCCAAGTGCTTGGGCTATGCACCCCATGGGAGACCAGGATAAGCACCTGGCTCCTGCCTTCGGATCAGCGCGGTGCGCCGGCCACAGCGCGCTGGCCGCAGCGGCCATTGGAGGGTGAACCAACGGCAAAGGAAGACCTTTCTCTCTGTCTCTCTCTCACTGTCCACTCTGCCTGTCAAAAATAAAAAAAAATAATGAGTAGAGGGGCCAGCGCTGTGGCACAGCATGTTAACATCCTGGCTTAAAGCGCCAGCATCCTATATTGGCTCCGGTTCGAGTCCCAGCTCCTCCATTTCAAATCCAGTTCTCTTTTATGGCCTGGGAAAGTGGTAGAAGATGGCCCAAGTCCTTGGGCCCCTACACCCACATAGGAGACTAGAAGGAAGCTCTTGGCACCTGGTTTTGGATCAGCACAGTTCTGACCATTACGGCTATCTAGGGAATGAACTATCTCTCTCTCTCCCCTCTCTCTGTGCAATTCTGACTTTCAAATAAATAAAAGTCTTTTGAAAAATGAGTAGTAATACATCTTCAGAAAATAAGAATAAAATGCAAACCCTCCGCATCTATATTTTTACAATTAAAATTCCATCATGGTTATAAAAATATAATATCCACAAAGTTAATCCCTTCCTGAATGAATTTGTTAAGTCTCAAGTAAAGCAAACATCATATTATTCAACCCCTATAAGATGGGTGGATGGGGGTTTGAGGAAGTTACAGATATGATGTCTTTAAAAGATTTATTTATTTACTTATTAATTGAAATTCAGATTTACAGGGAGAGACAGAGAGAGCAAGCAAAATTTTCCATCTGCTGGTTCACTCCTCCAACAGCCTCAATGGCCAGTGCTGGGCCAGGCTGATGTGGGAAGCCTGAATCTCCATCCTGGTCTCCCACAGAGAAGGCACAGGCTCAGGTAATTGGGCCATTACCCGCTACTTTCCCAGGGCCATTAACGGAAAGCTAGATGGAAAGTAAAGTAGCTGGGACTTGAGCCAGCTGTAGAAAGTGGCAGTCAGTGTCACAGTGGCAGCTTAGTGCACAGGGCCACGTTGCTGACCTTGTCTTTTCATTCTAAATAAAAGGAACCCTACTCTTTTATTTAAGATTTATGTATCTGAGAGGTAGAATTGCAGAGAGAGAGAGAGAGAGAGAGAGAGAGAGAGAGAGAGATTTGAAGGACTTCCATCTGCTGGTTCATTCCCCAAATGGCCACAACTGCCAGAGCTGAGCCAATCCAAAGCCAGAAGATTCTTCCAGGCCTCCCATGCAGGTGCAGGAGCCCAAGCACTAGGACCATCTTCCACTGCTTTCCCAGGCTATGCGCAGAAACCTGGATTGGAAGTGGAGCAGCCAGGACACAAACTGGCATCAATGTGGGATGCTGGCACCACAGGTGGAGGCTTAGCCCACTATGCCACAGTGCTGGCCCCAGGAACACTACTCTTTTTTTTTATTTTTTTTTATTTTTGACAGGCAGAGTGGACAGTAGAGAGAGACAGAGAGAAAGGTCTTCCTTTTTGCCGTTGGTTCACCCTCCAATGGCTGCCGCGGTAGGCGCGCTGCGGCCGGCGCACCGCGCTGTTCCGATGGCAGGAGCCAGGTGCTTATCCTGGTCTCCCATGGGGTGCAGGGCCCAAGAACTTGGGCCATCCTCCACGGCACTCCCGGGCCACAGCAGAGAGCTGGCCTGGAAGAGGGGCAACTGGGACAGGATCGGTGCCCCAACCGGGACTAGAACCCGGTGTGCCGGCGCCGCAAGGTGGAGGATTAGCCTATTGAGCCGCGGCGCCGGCTGGAACACTACTCTTGACCCAGTGTCTGTGTATGTCATGCCACATTTCCATCATCAATTTCTCTGATATTTGGCTGTTCTCAGTATCTCTTAGTACACGAGCCTGATGCTTAGGAGGAAGAAGGAGCCGACAATGCCTGCACACTCGTGGAAAAGTTCACCCCCATCATATTTGGTCATGGCCCATGCTTGTTTCCAGTTTCATGTGACTATCCATTTTTGGACCCTAGACTTCATTTTTATGCAGCTTCATTCTCAGTCCATTTAGGTTCTGCTTTGTTCCCACATTTTGTGGAAAGCAAGAGTCATGTTTAAATCACATGCAGTAGTTTCTCTTGATAATTTTCTTATTTGCAGGACTGGATGTCCTAGCTGGTGATTCTTGTGAGTGAATTGATAATACAGAATGAGGGACAATTTTTTCTTGGTTTCTTTAAAAATATTTTTTTTATTTCTTTGAAAGTTAGAGTTACAGAGAGAGGAGAAGGAGGAGGATGGAGGGAGGGAGAGAGAGAGAGACAGAGAGACACAGAGAGAGACAGAGACACAGAGAGAGAAAGAGAGAGATACAGAGAGACAGAGAGACAGAGAGGTCTTCAAATCATTGGTTTACTCCTGAAATGGCCACTACAGCTGGGGCTGGGCCAGGCTGAAGCCAGGAGCTAAGAGCTTCACCTGGGTTTCCCACATGGGTGAGGGGCCCAAGCACTGAGGCTGTCTTCTGCTGCCTTCCCAGGTGCATTAGCAGGGAACTGGGGAAGAAGGTGAGCAGCCGATTCTTGAATCAGTGCCTATATGCAGTGCCGGCGTCTCAGGCAGAGGCTTAAACTGCTATGCCCTAACACCAGCCCTAGAAGGAATATGTTGACCACTTAATCCACTAATCTCACTGCTTCCTGGTGAGTTGGAAGAGACTTGCTCTTTTATCCAGAAAATATTACATAGTAGTGATATTCACATTCTGCTATACTGTATCATTTGTTCCCTGAAATAATTGCTTATGAATGTTTACACTGTTAAATTTGATTTTTGAAAAGAATATTGCAAAGAATGTTACTCATAATTTGTATGAACTCGTCAGAGAACTAGAGATAAATGCATCACATTATGTGAGTTTCTGATTAGAACTCCCACCTAATTGTCCAAACAGACCACCTCGGGATGTCCTTAAAGGAAAGAGTGTTTGGGGTGAAAAAGATTTAGTTTGTTTATTTGAGAGAGAGCAAGATCCCAATTGCTGTTTCATCCCCAAATGCATGCAATCATGGGGTAGGGATAGGCCAGACCAAGCATTGGGAATTCAATCCCAGCAACCTCATAGGTGGCCAGGACCCACCTAGTTGAGCCATCACCGGCTGCTTCCCAAGGTACAAGGACATGGAGTGGAGCCTGAACTTGAACTCAGTTACTCCAGTATTGGAGTGTGCATATTAAACATGCTCCACAATTCCCAGCCCAGAAAAGACTGGAAAAAACTAATGGCATTGAGAAATACTGAGGGATATGAAGATCACCTTAAGTGAACTTATGTGGGAGTTGTGGACATGCTTTTGAGATTGTTTCTGAGTGTGTATGCAAAAGTGTGGTAGTGAGGGTGTGAACTTCTCTCTCTCTCTCTCTCTCTCTCTCTCTCTCTCAAGATTTATGTCTTGGGGCTGGCACTGTGGGGTAGTGGGCTAAGCCTACACCTGCAAGGTCGGCATCCCAGATGGAAGCTGGTTCGAGTCCAGCTGCTCCTCTTCGGATCGAGCTCTTTGCTATAGTCTGGAAAAGCAGCTGAAGTTGGCCCAAGTAATTCGGCCCCTGCACCCATGTGGGAGACCAGGAAGAAGCTGCTGGCTCTTGGTTTCAGATCGGCCCAGCTCCATCTGTTGTGGCCATTTGGAAAGTGAGCCAGTGGGTTGAAAATTCTCTCTGTCTGCCACTCTCTCTGTATGCAACCTCTCAAATAAATACATAAATCTAATATTTGTATATTTATTTGACATCAGAATTACAGAGAGAAATAGAGAGACGGAGAAAAAGAGATCTCTCATCTGCTGGTGCACTCCCCAAATGGCTGAAATGGATAGGGATGGCTCAGGCTGAATCCAGGAGACAGGAAATCCATCTAGGTCTCCTTCCTGGGTGCAGTGGCCCAAGGATTTGGGCCATCATTTGCTGTTTTCCAAGGTACATTAGCAGGGACCTGGATTAGAAGTGGAGCAGCCGGGACTCAAACCAGTGCCTATATTGAATGCCTGTGCTATAGCCATGAACTTAACCTCTTGTACCACAACTCTGGTTCCAAGCTTCTGACTCTTGGAAGTGGACATCACTGCCTTGACAACGACCCTCCCCATCTGTTCACTAAGGCCTTGAACAAAGGTGGCATCTTCCAGCCTAGCCTTTTGAAATGTGTGCTTGTGAGAGAAAATAAATGCAACACACAAATAACTCATTTTTGTATTTTATTCAACCAAAAGAAGCCAAGTAGCATCATTACAAACATAGGATATCAAATTGTGAAGATTTGACTAAACTTCTTCTGAATTCAAATCTAGGATATATATCATGAACCCAGTGCATATCCATATAAAATTTGAATACCTAAGTTTATTTATAGAATTCACAAGAGTTACAAACACCATCTTCCACAGCACAGCTCTAGGGACACGGGACACTGGCAAAATCCCCTTCCTCCAAGTACACCAAATCCAGAGCTCCACTTTTCTCCCAAGCATCTCCAGCTGGTGACAGTCTGGTGAGAGCACATGGCATTTCTGCACAGCACCAAACACCCACAGTGTCCCCCTTACAGAGAAGGGGTTGAGGTCAGGGATGGGGGAATCCCAGAAGGGGCAGGTGTCCATGGTCTTGCTGTCAGCTTGTCTGCAGTTTGTGTGGGGCCTGAGGGCTCCCAGTGCATCAGTGTTGGAAGAGACACCTGTGCGCCTTGCAGCCTGGCCTGGGGTGGGCCTTGATGCAAGTTCTGGGCCCTGGGCTGGGAGAGGGAGGCAGAGGTCTGAGGGAAGAACAGGCCAGGGTTCCAGGCCATGGAGACTCAACTGGAACTCAGCTGGCAGAGGACGCCTCTCCAGGTGAGGCTTGGGCATGTGGGAGTAGCTCAGAGTGGCAGCAGCTCTGTAGCGAGGTATGAGGGAGAGGGTGCTGGGGCAGTGAGAGGAGCAGTTCCTGGCATTGCATTGGCTGGGCATGCTGATGGTGGATGGGGGCCTTGGGGAATACCAGCCGCCCTGTCTGCCTGTGGGACACACATATCAGCTGCTCCCTGGTGAGCCGCAGACCCATCTTCAAGGTTGATCTTCCAGGTGGGGTCAGCACTTTGAGCAGGATGCAGGGGGCCTAGGCAGGGAACCAGAGCCCCTCTACTGCCTCAGGATGTGCTCAGGGACCACCACGACCACCACATGGCCCATCGTGAGCTGCAGGGCTCTCTGTGGGGCCAGCAGCAGGCTCCCAGCTCCCACGCGGAATTGCAGCTCTGTTCCCACTTCAAAGATGACCAGGATCATTGGGGTGCTGTCACTCTTCAGCCCTAGGTGGGGTGGAAGCCAGGAGTTAGGGCTTGTCAGAAAGCAGCTGACAGGGTACAGGTGGCTACGTCCCTACCTGAAACTCAGCCCCCAAATCCAGCTCTCCATGGACACCCAGAAATGTCACTTTCCTGAAACCCTCAACAAGGTCACCAAGGGACGTTCCCTGGGCCCTGGAGCACAATCAGTCATGTGGACCCCAGGACATACCCTCAGGGCTCCATGGGGTACTGCTTCATCGTGGCATGTAGAAAGCCATACCTGTGCAGCTTTTGCAGCTATGGGAACATGGAGTGTGTTGAGGGGAGGCAGATATCCCGCAGGAGTACCAGTGGAGGGGCATAGTTGCTCCCACCGCAGAGGTGGCTGCAGCCCTGGGCATCCTAGAGAAAGTCCCTCCCCCGTTCCATTCAGGGTTGGAAGTGGGATCCTTTCCTAGCGGGGGCAGTCAGGTGAGAGCATAGAAAATGGCTTACCTGGCCTGGGACCCTGCTGCAGTCTCTGCCATTTGAGGAGGTTGGATTGTGTCCCGTGTGGCCGGCAGGAGAATGGGACTCAGCTGAGATGGGCGAGACCTGTTACACAAAGCCCCTAACTCATTGCAGCCCTGCAGCCTTGAGCCCATCCCAGGCCCCCAGATTAAACCCCCAATGCTGGGGTTGCCCGAATCCCTCTTCTCCCCTGAGGGTGGGGACTTCTGATCTGCCAAGACCCATTTGGATGTTACAGCACCAATTTGGGCCATACCAAACACTCAGCTTAAAAAGGAGTCTGTTCTGGTGTTATGGAATCTGGGTCCCAAATGGAGTTCCCTTGACAGGGCCTTAAGAATTGGGCATCACTGGACCCAGGGGACTGATGTTCCCACCCCTGAAACTGTGCTCACCTCAGCACACACAGGCACAGGACAGGAACCTCTCCAACATCACACTCTCATTCACACACACACACACACACACAAACACTCACACACTCATCTCCCACACAGACACTCCTTCAACATACCTGCTGTCTCCAGCAGGGCCGCTGCTCCCTTCTAGGCAGGAGTCACTGGGGCTCCTTGGGCGCCGGCAGCCGCTCATGGTACAGATTCTCTGGTCCGTCTGTGCCAACCCCAGGTGATGTCTGCTTCCTGCAGATGTCCCGTTGGCTCCTGCTCCTTCTCTTCACCTGAGGCAGAGGGATCAGCCCCACAGCTGGTACCCCAGGCAACTTGAGTGCTAGAAAGATATTTCCCTGGCCTCACACATGTATAGTGAGCTCTGACAGAGTGAACTCCTGGGAATGCCTCCAGGTGTGGTAGGCAGAGGTGGAGCCAGGGAGGAATGGTAGCTTTGGCTTCCTCCTGGTATTTAAAGACTGATGAGCTTATGGGGGGAAGGGTTTGCTAGGCAGAACTCAATCAATCAGAATGATGATAGGCCTGCAGTCTATCAATGAAAGTCAATCAAATAGAACCTTCTCTGATTAAAATCCCATCCAGTAAGAACTGCCTATGGTATGCAATTCTGTTAAACACTTCCCTCACTCCTTGATGTGATTGTTTTTCCCATAACCCTTGTGCAATTTTACAGGATTTGATTTTTATAGAGTAATTTATTTATTTGAAAGTCAGAGTTTACAGAGTGAGATGGAGAGGCAGAGAGAGAGAGAGAAAATTCTTCCATCCACTTTTTCACTCCCCCGTTGATTACATAGCCTTAGCTGTGCTGATCTGAAGCCAGTAGCCAAGAGCGTCTTCTGGGTCTCCCACATGGGTACAGGGGACCAAGGACTTGGGCCATCCTCTATTGCTTTTCTCAGGCCATAGCAAAGTGCTGGGTCGAAAGTGGAGCAGCCAGGATTAAAACCAGTGACCCTATGGGATACCGATACTGCAGGCAGTGGCTTTACCTGCTATGCCACAGCCCCAGCCACAGGATTTTGATTTTTGAAATCATTATTTTTACCTATTTACTACTGGTTTCCTTCCTTATTTATTTATTTAGAAAGGCAAAGTGGCAGTGGGATAGGGAGACCCAAACAGCCATCTTGCATCCACTGGTTCTTTCCACTGCTTTTCCATACTCACCAGGGAGCAGGATTGGAAGCACAAGAGCCAGGACTCCAACATGTGCCTCTAAGGGATGTGGATGATTCCAGGGTGGCTTATTCCCCTGAGCCACAACAGCAGCACAGTATCTCCTGTAGCCTATTAAAACCAATGGCATATGCAAATTTCTGTGTATGGAAACTTTCTCTTTTTTTATTTAGTAAATATAAATTTCCAGAGTACAGTTTATGGATTACAGTGGCTTTCCACCCCCCATAATTTCCCTCCCATTCGCACCCCTCCCATCCCCCACTCCCTCTCCCATGCCATTCACATCAAGATTCATTTTCAATTATCTTTATATACAGAAGGTCAATTTAGTATATATTAAGTAAAGATTGCATCAGTTTGCACCCACACAGAAACACAAAGTGTAAAATACTGTTTCAGTACTAGTTATAGCATTACTTCACATTGGACAACACATTAAGGACAGATCTCACATGAGAAGTAAGTACACAGTGACTCCTGTTGTTGACTTAACAAATTGACACTCTTGTTTATGGTGTCAGTAATCTCCTTAGGCTCTAGTCATGAGTTGCCAAGGCTATGGAAGGCTTTTGAGTTCACTGACTTCGATCTTATTCCGACAGGGTCATAGTCAAAGTGGAAGTACTTTCCTCCCTTCAGAGAAAGGTACCACCTTCTTTGATGGCCCCGTTCTTTCCACTGGGATCTTCCTCACAGAGACCTTTCATTTAGGTCTTCTTTTTTTTTTCCAGAGTGCCTTGGTTTTCCATGCCGAAAATACTCTCATAGGCTCTTCAGCCAGATCCGAATACCTTAAGGGCTGATTCTGAGGCCAGAGTGTTGTTGAGGACATCTGCCATTCTATGAGTCTGCTGTGTATTCCGCTTCCCATGTTGGATCCTTCTCTCCCTTTTTGATTCTATCAGTTAGTATTAGCAGACACTAGTCTTGTTTGTGTGATCCCTTTGACTCTTAGACTTATCAGTGTGACCAACTGTGAACAGAAATTGATCACTTGGACTAGTGAGATGGCATTGCTACATGCCACCTTGATGGGATTTTATTGGAATCCCCTGGCACATTTCTAACTCCCCCATTTGGGGCAAGTCAGCTTGAGTCCCAAATTGTACATCTCCTTCCTCTCTTATTCCCACTCTTATAATTAACAGGGATCACTTTTCAGTTAAAATTTAAACACCTAAGAATAATTGTGTGTTAATTACAGAGTCCAACCACTAGTACTAGAACAAAACAAAACAAAATATTTTTCCTTGGCCTGTGGCTTATCCACTGATGGGATTGTGACTGAGGGAATTAATTGCATTTTTCCCAGTAGCTGTGGATTTCCCACTGTTTTGCTTATCTATTTTCTTCCTCTATAAAGGCGAGCCAGAGGGCAAAGATCCAGAATTTTCCAAGAATCCACAGGCTGTATGCATCCTACTCTGAGGGTAGCCAGGCAAAACTTGTTACCATGGGAGAACCTGCGTCATTCTCATCTGCAAGCCAGCCCTCTCTGGTGAGTTGAAAATTATTGTGATTGCCCATTGTCCACTGGTGTACTTCTTTCTTTACTTAAATTTCTCTCAGTAACTGACAGGATTTTTCTAAAGATTTAGTCATTTATTTGGAAGGCTGGGTTACAGACAGAGATGGGGAAAGAGAGAGGGAGAAGCCCTCCACCTGCTGGTTCACTCCAAACATGGCAGCAAGTTCAAACAGTGTCACCTCATGGGGCTTCACTCCCTGGTTTTGAGTGACAGTCAATGTCATCTACCCTTAATTATGTGAACTTTCTTGGGATCATAGACCAGATTGTTCTGAAATATTTCTTAATTTATTTCAAAGGAAGAGTTACATAGAACAATAGTAAGAGCTAGTGAGAGCTGGCGCCGTGGCTCAATAGGCTAATCCTCCACCTTGCGGCGCTGGCATACCGGGTTCTAGTCCAGGTCAGGGCACCGGATTCTGTCCCGGTTGCCCCTCTTCCAGGCCAGCTCTCTGCTATGGCCCAGGAGTGCAGTGGAGGATGGCCCAAGTCCTTGGGCCCTGTACCCGCATGGGAGACCAGGAGAAGCACCTGGCTCCTACCACTGGATCAGCATGATGCGCTGGCCACAGCACGCCGGTCACGGCGGCCATTGGAGGGTGAACCAATGGCAAAATGAAGACCTTTCTCTCTGTCTCTCTCTCTCACTGTCCACTTTGCCTGTCAAAAAAAAAAGAGCTAGTGAGAGATGATCTTCCATCCTCCCCCTCTCTCCTTCTCTCTCTGGTACTCTGCTAATCAAATAAAAACAAACTCTAAAACACACAGCTTTTTGTTCTCATCCCCTCAAACCGCCTTTGGTTCCAATGCATTTGGCCTCAAACCTTTTGGATGACAGTGGTGCACAGTGCGAGGCAGCTTCCACCAGGAGAAGGGGAGGTGGAGGCACCTGGGACCCCTTCCATGGCTGGAAGTCTGTGTCTTCCGCTCCGCTCAAGTTTGATTTTGTTTTCCAAGGGGAGACTGAGAAGAATGATTATTCCTGAGACCTTGCGAAGGAAGCAAGTAGCGCGAGTGTTGAAGGCCAAGCAGAGACCCGGAACAGGCTCCACACGGCCAGGCAGACTGACCAGTTGCATCTTCAAGAGTCCGATCACTCGAGTCACTGCCCACCTGGGCAATGTGGTTCAGCACTGGCTGGCAGAGGGGTACCTGGAGAAGGCCCAGCAGGTCTGTGCGCTCAGGCGACTGCAGGGGCTCCGCGCCAGCAGCAGCGAGGGAGAGCCTTTACCCACTTTGGAATTTGCAAACTCCTGGAAGATGACAGCACCG